>NC_062564.1:60421588-61077144 GCF_022837055.1 Prionailurus viverrinus | reverse complement strand
TGTGCACTTTGTCATGGATTATAAATGCCGTGTTAAAATGTAAAGCTACTGAATTAAGCTCGTTCCCCCCACCCCATATACTTGAGCTTACAAACATTAAGATCTTAGCACGCAGTGGTGTAATTCTGTGTGTGTCTCTGTTTGTGTCTGTGACTTTAGTAAACTTTCATGTGTTTGAGAGCCGGAGGGCATATATTTCTATCTCTATATTTTCAGTACCTAGCACATGATAAATATAGTATTTGATAAACGAGTAAGAATGAATGGATAGGTGAATAATGTTAATGATGAAAATAAACATCTTTTCTGAAATTTCAGGGGATGGATATCCTATAGAAATGCCCTTGCCAAAGGATATTTCAGAACTCAGTGAGGTTTCAAATTTAATTTTTGAAGACATGACCCTGTTTTGACATGCCCACCAAGCCATAAGCTGCTGGGACTGCAGTTTTCAAGTGGAAAAAATGAGGGAAGTTGACAGTAAGTCAGCTGAGGATGGGGATGAATGTAATCTCGTAGAAAATAGATGCAGAAGATTTCTTTAAATTGTTTTAAGATCTAGAAAATACTTCTTTTTTTTAAATATAAAATTTATTTTCAAATTGGTTTTCATACAACACCCAGTGCTCATCCCAACAGGTGCCGTCCTCAATACCCATTACCCACTCTCCCCTCCCTCCCACCCACCATCAACCCTCAGTTTATTCTCAGTTTTTAAGATCTCTTATGGTTTGGCTCTCCCCCTCTGTAACTTTTTTTTTTCCTTCCTCTTCCCCATGGTCTTCTGTTAGGTTTCTCAGGATCCACATAAGAGTGAAAACATATGGTATCTGTGTTTTTCTGTATGACTTATTTCACTTAGCATCACACTCTCCAGTTCTTTTTTTTTTTTTTTTTTTATTTATTTTATTTTATTTATTTTTTTTTTTTATGAAATTTATTGACAAATTGGTTTCCATACAACACCCAGTGCTCATCCCAAAAGGTGCCCTCCTCAATACCCATCACCCACCCTCGCCTCCCTCCCACCCCCCATCAACCCTCAGTTTGTTCTCAGTTTTTAAGTCTCTTATGCTTTGGCTCTCTCCCATTCTAACCTCTTTTTTTTTTTTTTTTTCCTTCCCCTCCCCCATGGGTTCCTGTGAAGTTTCTCAGGATCCACATAAGAGTGAAACCATATGGTATCTGTCTTTCTCTGTATGGCTTATTTCACTTAGCATCACACTCTCCAGTTCCATCCACGTTGCTACGAAAGGCCATATTTCATTTTTTCTCATTGCCACGTAATATTCCATTGTGTATATAAACCACAATTTCTTTATCCATTCATCAGTTGATGGACATTTAGGCTCTTTCCATAATTTGGCAATTGTTGAGAGTGCTGCTATAAGCATTGGGGTACAAGTGCCCCTATGCATCAGCACTCCTGTATCCCTTGGGTCAATTCCTAGCAATGCTATTGCTGGGTCATAGGGTAGATCTCTTCAAAAAAGATCTAGAAAATACTTCTGGGGATTTAAGAGAGAAACATGGAGGTTTAATCTGGAGATTTATAGCAGAACTAATCAGTTATAAGAAATGGGTTTAGCAGAGACTGTGCAGGCTTGTATTATCACTCCAAATTCCAATGAATCAAACTACCATTTGCACAGGAAGATGATACCCCTCTTCAGGAAAACAATGCCAGGTTTTTTTTTAGAAGTCTATGAAAACGTACTCAACAGGTTCTTCACTTTCTCCAACCATTCAGTGAATGAGATTCATTCCAGTGTTGGTGTGATTCCCAAATTAAACACGTCAGTGCTAGGAATGAGGGGGCAGGAAGAGCTTTTAATCCTGTTCTTTCTGCTCTACTTCATCCACCACACACTCTCTCTCTCGACGGAAAGTATTTTATGTTTATGCAGCTGAGTTGCTTTCTTGTTATTGCTAGTATTCACCGTAGGTTATGTAATTGGTAGATAAACAGCGAATATTTTTCTGAGACATTTTCATCAACAACTCTGCCCTTCAAATGGTTTTCTTACTTTTTAGTTGGCTGGCTTTTCTCTACCCTCAAACGGATAATACTGAATTTCACCTGAGCCCTGTGTTCCTGGAGAATGGTGACAATTTAGAATGTGTCCTTCCTCTCCTCACCTCCTTAAACACACAACCCTTTTGAGTTCATGGAAACAGCTTAAAAGTAAAACACCACCTTTCCCCATAGATAGGACTTAAATAAGACTGGAAGATGTCCCGATTTTTACCTACTACAAAAACAGACACAGGCCCTCCAAAATCTTATTTGTTGCCTCATAAATGATTAGCTGCTCTGTTTGTACCCATTAATCAACCAACCAAGCCACCTGCTCATCATCTCACTACCCCATGTCTAGCTCTCTCTAACCTTGTTTCCTTCTCCCTATAAAAGAGAATGTCTCTCTGATCGCTGAGGATGCCTATAGATCTCATGTGGGAGCATTCTTACTGTTGCAATAATCTTCCTCCCCCGATTGCAACAGTCCCTTTATCCCTATTGCAATCATTCCTCGGAATAAAATATCTCCTTCCTATGCCCAAATTTGTTTTTATTTACACAGAAATATTTTATGTAGAAAATGAACTATAAGAAGAAGGTACATGCACTAAGTGTGAGAATTATACAGAACTATACACACCAGTGCCTAGAATAAGTATGAGTAAGATATTTGAGGATCAGCTTTACGAAAAGCAGGAAAAGATTAGCTGGCCTAGTATAGCATTACTGGAACAGTCTTGCTTCATGAATACTGTGGTTGATGTGTGATCAGAAGAGGTGAGAAAGCACTTGAGCATCAAACTTATCTGAAGAAATTTTTCTGACTGTATACTTTTGCTTAATTTCCACTCCTCCCCCTTCCACCATTCCATCCTTTCATGTGCTCCATCAAGGCCGGAGAATTTGTTTGTATCACTTTAAATCCCCTCTGAAGATCCTAATCTGCCTGTCCCCTCTACAGCCACTGCCTCTGGTTGGGGGCTGGCAGAGGATACAAGGAACAGGACTCAGCTCAAGGTGGTTGAGCCTGATCTGCTAGTTCTGTCCTTGATAAAAAGTTTGACCAGAAAATGAACTAGTTCAAAGGGGAAAGTGAAACAGTGGCTAAAGGAAATACCATCTCTAGGTTTTATTTATGATCATTAGCATATCTGGTAAAATTGTAATAAAACTTCTATTGTCAAACATCATTTGTGAACAACAGACCTATAAATCTCTTTGAAAGCCTCTGAAGTATATTCTTTAAGACTAACCAATCATTCACATTTTTAAATTCACCTTTAATTCACATTTAAAAAACCCCAAAACTCAACAGCTATTAAAATATTTTTTCAAAATAATATTTTCCAAATAAATAAATAAATAAATAAATAAATAAAGATTGCCATTAAAGCACTTCTAATTCTATTTAAGTAATGTTAGCATCACCTTTTCACTGAAAATATAACTAATTCCTGACTATGATGTGTTGTGCCAGCATCACCTTTTAATGTGAAAGTTTAATTCCAAAAGTAGAAGGTGGTCTATGGAGGACAAGGTTTCACATGTTGCAATTTTTTTCATTCAAATGTGAAATTACTTTTAATCTTTTTGGTAAAATAATCATTTTCATGCTTTCTAATACACTTGAAGGATTTGTGAATTGTTTACAATGAAACACTCAATGGATTATTCTATAGGCCACACATACTGAACAAAGCATACCATTAATTGCAGGCAGGGGAAGTAACAACAGATAAGAAATGTTTTGAATTGGAATGTTAGTCTTAAAGGAATACTTTGCAACAAAGACAATTTTACAATAATACATGGGAATAATTGTAGAGATACCCACAAAATTGCAGAATAGTTAATGTCACTTGCTAATATTTTCTCTGATAGGCATATCACTGTAACTATTCTGGGATTTATTCATAATGTCCAAACATGATTTTTTTTTCTTGTTTGCACTCATTTCTACTTTTCATGTTGCAACACTATGCTCCATGTTGTTTATGAAAGAAAGAAAAATCCATTCATAGGGTAATAATTATAGTAGCAGATTCTGCTGTTCAAACGTCCGATTAGCTGATTGGACAAATGGAGAGAAAATATTAATTTATTCAATACGCCAGCATAGGGAAGGAAATTTTCCTTGACCATTTTAGTGTCCTTAGCTGGGTCTGAAAATTAAACTGACATAAACATAGTAATGGGGGAACGCATGCAAATTTATTTGATATAAGTTTACATGATACGATAGACTTCATAAGGAAATGAAGATGGGAAGAAACAGTTAAGCCCAAATATTATTATGCTAGGCTTGATGAAGAGTGCACAGTCATGAAGAAAAATGATAGGTCAAGGATATAAAGTATGGTAATAAACTAGGAGAAATTTAGTAAGTCCTGTTTATTTGGATTATTCTCAGTGCCCTTTTGTCTTTGGACATAAAGGTGCTCTTTTTCTTCAGGTGTGGGAAGGACACTTTTCACATGCTGGTTTAAGACCTATTCCAGGAGACAAGACTGGGGGACGATCAAAGCAGGAACTTCCTGCTAAACTCCTTCAGTTTAAAATATTCAATATGCTAAAGGTGCCATATTTTGGGGTAGCATGGCCTGAACTCCATCACTAACAATTACATAAAGCTTTCTTTCTTTTGTTATCATTAACTCAACCTACTTCCAAATTTTTGTCTTCACACATGCCTGATGATGTTTCAATTTGCTACCAAATCACACATTGTAATATTATTCTTTAAGTCTGTTTCTGATACCATCTTCAATCTTTAGCTCAGGTCCCTTGCTACTTTCAGAGGCTATAGCCAGATTCTACGGAATAAGATTTTCATGCATTATTGAAGACTCCCATCGTCTTCATAATGGAAAGAATATGCACAACTCTCAAGACTGAAATATTCAGAGATAGTTCTTCAAGCAAAGCTTAACATGGGGACTCAATAATACCACCAAGGACCCAGGTCCTTTCTTTCCTTGGATGTAACTAATGCAGCTTCATGCTGGCTCTTCATGGTAGTGCCATGCAGCTCCTTCAAGTGCTCTTTTCACATAGCATTTAGGTTGAAGAAATACATCTGTTAATAGTTGTGGAAAATGGCGAAGCTTCTCTTACTCCCCAAAATGTAAATGTAAACATTTAATTTCATTGCATTATTTATTATTGGAGATGAAAACAAATAAGGTAGCCTTAAGGATGATCATAATCAGGGTCCATCCTTATGTGTTGAAAGAAGTCAATTCCACATGATTCTCATGTCTAATGATGAGGTAGGCATGTTGTTTCTTAAAGGAAAATAGTGTACTGTTAAACACAAAAGGTAGCCAAACCTGACAACGTCATAGGCCACTCTCCTCTAACGACCTTGCCTTCTGTCCTACCTGAACTCCTCACATATTATACTTCACAACCTATGATCTCAATTGTTATAGACAGAAAGATCTTTCACCAGCTACGTCTAAGGCTCATTTCCTTATCATGTTCATTTAAATGTCACCTCAGTGAGATCTGTATCAAGGTGTATTTTAAAATTGTAGCCTTAAAAATAAATAAATAAATAAATAAATAAATAAATAAATAAATAAATAAAATTGTAGCCTATCGGGCTCCTGGGTGACTCGGCTGGTTGGGCATCCAACTTCAGTGCAGGTCATGATCTCACAGCTTGTGAGTTCAAGCCCCACATCGGGCTCTGTGCTGACAGCTCAGAGCGTGGGGCCTGCTTTGGATTCTGTGTCTCTCTCTTTCTCTGCCATTCAGCTGCTCATGCTCTGACTCTCTCTCTCTAAGAAATAAACATTAAAACAAATTTTAAATTTCAGACTCCCCTAAACCTTTTCCTTTCCATACTTTCTAGCTCTTTGTTTTTTTTTTAAATAGCACTGACCTCTATCATATGCACATATGATGTAGGTATACATATGTACATGTACATATGTTTATTTCATTTTGTGTCTGTCTCACTGCCTCCCCACACACACACTTCCCAGACATCCATGCACACACACATACAAATACACACACTGAAAAATAAGTACCACAGGGACAGAGATTTTAGACTATTTTGTTCATTGCAGAGTCTCCAGTGTTTAGTACAATACCAGACAATAGGCTGCATTCAATAAATACTTGTTGAACAAGTAATTCCAGTTTATTTTTCCTTGTGTAAATAAAGATAATGTTTGACCTAACAGTAAGGTTAAAACTAGACAATATCAAACATTTTACTGAAGTCCCTTTTGGTAAATCAGGTCTAGCTAAGTTGATTGTCTTCTAATAAATATGTTGGTATAAAAATAATCATATTGAATTGTGATGTTAACATTCAATAATTCACTTCCTTTTCCTTTAAAATTCTCTCATTGTAAACTGGGGCTTGATTTAAGGTCTTGAACTGGGAAACTACTGCAGATTAATGCAACATATTCATTCTTTACCTCTTTCTGTTCCCACTTCTCTGAGTAGGTGGAAAGGATGATATCACAAGAAAGGCAAAGTGTTAACACGGTAGAGCATGTGATGCAAATCATAACATCTGGGTACATTTAGGGTGTTAAGATTTACTAACAGTGAGACACCTAGCAGAGGAACTAGCACTGTCAGCATCAGTAAATTAAGATTGAAAGGATAAGACACTATTGTCACTGTCCTGCTGAGTGTCAGCCCCACCTGTTAATATGCAGTCTCTCTACAGTTTATATGGAGACTATACAAAACTGATTCAGAAAAACCTCATTATGAGCTAAGCACAATTGTCAAATGTGTCTCTGGAGCATTTTTCCTGGTGACATCTGATGTTTTTGAAAACTTAATGGATTTAACATGACCTCCTCTTCTCTCATCTATTAGTATCATTCACATTTTGAGCGATTAAGTTTCTTGGGAGGCTTCTCTCTTCAGTGATGGTGAGTTATACAGTGATGAATTCAAAGGCAGATATTGGAGAGAAGCAAGTGGTTTGAGAATAAAAAAGATTTACCTTTGGAAATATATCCTACCGAATGTTTCTTATCATTTTTCTCTACAGAATTATAAGATAAGTGTTCACAGCAAAGTGGAATAAAGAAAGGTTATGACACATATGAATAATACAAACACAACTTTATTATAATGTCATGGTCATTTATTTTTTATTTTATTTTCACAAAATAATAAAGTCGGAGAACACCCAGTTTAAGAAAAGAGAGACTGCAAAAGAGATTCACAGATTTGATTATCCTAAAGGAATAAAACAACGTTTTATTAGAGGATAGGTGTAAGATTAATCTTATTGCATGATTAAACTTTATGCTATGATTTTATATGGTTTAATCACATGGTTGTGGGTAGAGGGATGCTGTTATAAGGTAAAAGGATGTAATTTTGCAGGTAAGTGAGAACTCATATGATTCACATCAACACATAAAATCTGGCCTACTATGATTAATAAGTATCCGCAGAAACATGTTTGAAACTCATTAATTAGAAAACTGTGTCTAGGTAAACATGTAAAGATTTAAATAATAATAAATATATATTACATTATATAGCCTGTGTCAAGAAATACCACCCTACCCAATTCGTATTATATTGTAGCCATGCATCTCTTCACAGGAGAAAGTGATAATTTAGCAAAGTTCCATTTATATCTAAGACTCTCATCTGTATGCAACATGATTATATTACAGTTACAAAGAAAGGAAACAGAACTAGAGGGACAGTGAAGACTATTTAGAAAGACTTAAGAGAAAAATACTAATTTAAGCCAGGCTCTTTGGATTTTTTCAACAGTCAAAAGTACATTAGCTATGGAAGGAAAGTTTTGAAACTAGAGAAAATGGATAAAAGGAAACTCTACCAGAAGAAAAAATGGCATAAGGAGAGGGCAGATGAAGATATTCTGGTCAAATACAGAGGAGGATACATCTGTTGGGTTCAAGGTTGGGTGTCTATTAGCAGACTATGATGGGTGTGAAAGAGTAACATAAACCCGACACTCACATGAATAAACAGTAGACTCTGTAGTATCAAGTATCAATGGAGAGTCCTTCAGACAGTGCTTGACCACCTCTATGTTCCAGTGGTCTTTCTAAATTAACTACCTTCAGTAACTCCCCTCTTGACTCATCAGACAGTCCAATCCAAGTGATCTGAAAGGGAAATATAACTTACTTAAAAGTAGAAAATCAGCTTAGAAAACAGGAAGTGGACTAATCATTGGTAACATTCTTTTTTAGTACTTTAGTTTTTAATACTTAGTAAAATTTACCAAACGTGATCAAATAAATAAAATTATTGGCAAAGATTCTCCGTTTGACCAAACTCTACTCAGGCTTCTTTGAGCTTCTTTTCAACTAGTCTCTATTCTTGAGCAAGGCCTTAAGAGACAATTTTTACCAAAAATCTTGATGAGTCAGTTTAAATTTAGCCAGAATCCCCCACCCTTAATATTCTGATCACCTTCAACCTGACCAAATTCCTCATCCCCTCCATTGTTATGGAACCAGGTATGGATCACCAGGCAGAAGAACCAAGCAGCACTCTGAGATCTCAGAAGGCAGAAGGTTTATTTTACACTGGCATGCTCAGAGGAAATCACTCTCCAGAGATCTGAGACCTGAGCATAGGCAAAGGGGACAATTTATAGTCTGTTACTTCCGTATTCCGCATTAGTAATAATTTAGCAGCACGGCCAGCAGGGTAGGAAGAAGAACCCTCCCTATCAGTCCTGTTGGTCATCTTATAACAGATTTTTCCCTATCACCATATCCTAGATGATTCTTGATGACACCGGCATGCCTCATCAAGAATTCCATTTAGTCAGAGTCCATTCCTTACCTGATGTTTCTTTTAGAAAATAATTTTCCATCTACCTGTATCCCCAGTCTGCTCCTTGGCTATAAATCCCCACATTTCCTTGTTATGTTTGAGCCTAATCTCTCCTTTCTACTGTAAAACCCCATTGCAATAATCATGAATAAAACTATTCCCAAGAAAGGGAATGGGGCTGGAGAGGTGGGTTGCAGATAATTTGAGTGGTTTGCATATTCATGCATTCATGTGTTCTTTTTGAAATTAAAAATAAAAAATAGAGAAAAAAGAAGCCAAAAGGTCTTTGGTTTGATTGTTCTCTTTTCTGTATTTTTCCATAGTATATACTCTCTAAACATTATATAAATAGCTGTGATTTTGTACTGTGAGTTAAAGTAACAATAACAGAAGTGAATTAAGATGCTGTCATATAAGTGCCATAATTAAAATCAAGAGAAGGATACATTTAATTATGTTCCTTTCACTTAGATAACCCAGCAGAGAATGGAATGATGCTTAGAAAGTTCTGCTGGCTAGTATTAAAGGGGGATTTTTGCTTTCAAAGCTTTTTTGCCAGGGCTTTGTGTTGCTAAAGTTGGAGTTCTACAGTAAATGGATCTCTGCTCAGCAAAACCTTTAATGAATTTTTGCATATGTAAAAGTAGCCCCCCCCCCCAACAGCTGAGTCTGTGGGAGGAAAATTGTTCTACATAGCAAAGTGTGAGAAATTTTGCACTTCAAAAAAATGGGAGAGAGGGCAGGGGACTCTGGAAATGGAAGGGTGAGTCCTCCGCAAAGAAAACCTATCATTAATTTGCATGCTTCCCCTGTGCTAGAGTCTCCGTGTCACCCTCATATTATCAGAAGATGTTGGTACTACACAACTAACTTTTGTGAGGACTTACTATGGCAAATCAGAGTAAAAGGATCATTGTTTGTTATTTCAGTCCTTGCAGAGGGGAAAGGTAAATCAGGAAAGGTAAATCTCTGTGGATTAACCCAGTGCCGTTGCCCAGTGAACAAGGGAGACCCCAGGCCCTGAGGTCTCTAGTCCACCCCAGGATGTAACCAGAGGCTCTTAGCCTCCTCTCAACAAAGAATTCAAGGACAGACCAGAAGGTGGTTGAGTGGTACAAGTAGAATTTATAAGAGAGTACACTCTCGAGATGTGAGGGTAGGTGAGCTTAAGGGAGAGCAGCTGAGTTTGGGGTTTGGGTCTCTGTCCTTTATTGACAGTTGTTAACAAAGGGATGGAATATTATTACCTCAGGAGGGTTTTTTTGTTTGTTTTTTTAGGGAGCAAGTATTTATGTGTTTTCTCCCTTCCTTGGTCAGAGTTTCTGGACTTCTTTGTCTTGAACCTGTCTGGTTTGATGTGGCTTCTTGTGGCTTTGTTTTTGGAATGCTGCCAGGACAGGTCTCTAACTCTCTGGATAGTGGCCATGACTCTCCCTTTCTTGGTCTCCAAGCATCTATTAAAGCCTAAGTAGCTGCTTACTCTGACCCTGTGATACTGATGAGGGAGTGTGGAGCAAGCTGAGGACAAAGTACACCCCTAATAGCAAAGTACACCTAAGAGCATCCCCCAGCCCTAGGTGGAATATGTGTGATATTCCTCGGACACTCCTGGCTATCAAGAACAAAGGAAAGGGGTGTAAGTGCTTGCCATGGTAATATGGGAAACTAAGGCAAATGAAAAATTAAATTCCCTTACTGCCTATAGCCCATTGACAAGTCCTTGAAACAGGCAGAGTGGCCTCCCTCTAGAAGTTCAGCTGCTTAAATGATGACACTTGGCTAGGGGCAAAAGTGAATCTTGGCTTAACATTATCATGATTCCCCCCCACCCCCACTTCCCTAGAATCTTGTAAGTCTACTTTAACATATAAAAATTCCTTTGGAAAATTCCTTTATCTCAACTCCCCCAAGATATATGCTAGCAATCATACTTATGGCTCCCTGATATACATCTGAAAGGTCTCATGACTGAGGCTTTACTAAACAGTAATAAATGATGTTTTCCTAACAACACCTAGCTCCTGAAGGTCCTGGAAACCATGCTTCCAAAATATCTTAGAGACTTACTCTATCTGTAACCCCCTCCCAACCTGAAGGTATATAATCAGTTACTGGTCACAACTAGGGCAGCTCTTTTTTTTTTTTTTTTTGCCCATGGGTCCTGTCCTAATGCTTTAATAAAGTCATCTTTTTGCACCAAAGAAGTCTTTAAGAATTCTTTATTGGCTGTCAGCTCCAAATCCCATCAATACTATATATCCAACAACCCCAAACCCCATCAATATTATATATTCAACAGAAGCAGACCACAGGAACAAGAGATCATTGGAAGACCTCAGAGTAATAGCAGTGTTATTGGAGTGGAAGACGATACTGGAGTTCCTTTTGTTTTGAAATTCAAATATTGAAATTAAAGGTGGCAATTGTTTCAGATATTTATAAAATATAGTGAAGTCCTGATTTTGCAAAGGAAAATTTCACAGACACTTAATTTTCAGATATAGTTGCCTTTTATTTAAAGATTCATGAACGTGGAAACATCCGGTATAGCAAGTGGAAATGAGCTCCAAAGTTGTGCAAAGTAAGAGGGTTTTACAGGCCAAAGTGAGCAGGAGCAAGGAAGGTATACTGGGGATTTCCTGATTGTTTGAAGCAGGGTTATTTTCCATACACGGAACAAATAAAAGTCTCTGAGCTGGGTCAGATAATTTGTGCAGAGCAGGCAAGCATTGATTGGTGATCCTAAGCTTTCCTTTTTTCAGAAAAGCAGAGTTTTGGTTTATTGAAGTAGAGTTTAGCATAAGTGACCCCTCTCTGGTCCTAGTCTGGAGATTTTAGCAGAATGTACTTTCTTTCATAAATAGCAAGGAGGAAAAGGGTGTTTATAGATCAATATTTGCTAGGTCAGTCTATGGAGATGCAACTAGTGAGCCCTACCCACATCTGTAAATAAAAACAAAACAAAACAAAGAAACAGACTTAATAAGAAAATAGTTTATTCTGTAGGGATTCAGGACATGCTCCCCCAAAATATGGCAACTTGGCATATCGAATATTTTAAGTCAAAGAAGTTTGAGAAAACAGCAGAAGCAAGGTTACTTTGACCTTCCCACATCCTTCTGTCGTAAAACACATCATAAAACCCTCATGTGAGAAGCGTCCACCCTGAACCTGGAGGAAAATCATTCTTATCTCTAAAGACAAAGGGACACTGAGAAGAATCTGAACAAACAGATCTTGCTGTTTCCCCAGTTTATTACAATACCTCATACTCCTTGACCTATCATGTTCCTATGTAACTCCATTCTTTCTCAAACCTAGCATAAAAATATTCCAGTATGACCATTTGTTTGGATCTTCATGTCCTTATGGAGGCTTGCATGTCATGTAAAACTTAAATAAATCTGTATGCTTCCGTCCTATAAATCTGTCCTTTTCAGTTTAATTTTCAGACACAGTCAGGGACCCTAAAGGGTCAAGGAAAACTATTCTCCCCAATAATTCAAAAGGATTATTGTGTATATGTGGAGGAGGGACAAGGTGGAGGTGCCCTTTTGCTATAGGGAGAGAAGGAATATTATTATTGGGAGAACAATTTAGGGGAAGAAAAATAATTTTCTCTATACCCTTCTAGGTTCTTGGCTGAGACCCAATACCTGTAATAAAAACAGTTTAACAGGAAAAAATAAACAGAAGTTTAATAACATGTCTACCTCCTGCATACATGGAAGATAACCAGGAAAGCTGGGTAACTCTCCAAAAGGGCCCAAGCTACCACCTTAAATACCACATTAAGCTAAAGACAAAAGAAAGCTGTTGAGGAGGAGGTCAGTTATGGAAGGTTATCAGGAAAACCACTGTAGGCAAGAGTAAGACTGTTACACAGATTTAAGTCAGTGCCTTCTTCACTGGTAAGAGTTTCTAGAGATTAGTCATCTTCCTTTCCTGGTACACAGAGAGATTCATCCTTATAAATGGAGATTTCCCTTCCAAATGTAAATGTCTCTTACAAAAGGGTAACTTTTATTTGGTTTTCAGAGCTTTTCCTGTCTGCTATTTCTTAAAAGTAATCAGCCTAAAATAGTCCTTATACCAAGAAGACATATTTTGGGGTGGCAAATTCTCCCCTTTAAGCCTAAAATTATGACTGTCTTATGAGATCTACAAGGGCTCAAGAATCAGATAAAAAGTATTTTTTTTGGGGGCGCCTGGGTGGCTCAGTCGGTTAAGCGTCCGACTTCAGCTCAGGTCACGATCTCGCGGTCCGTGAGTTCGAGCCCCGCGTCGGGCTCTGGGCTGATGGCTCAGAGCCTGGAGCCTGTTTCCGATTCTGTGTCTCCCTCTCTCTCTGCCCCTGCCCCGTTCATGCTCTGTCTCTCTCTGTCTCAAAAATAAATAAAACGTTAAAAAAAAAAATTTTAAAAAAAGTATTTTTTTTCTTTTAAGAGGAGAATAAACAGGGTTAGAAAAAGCAGAGATGGTACACATAGAATGAAAGGGTGGTATAATCGGATTAGAGAATATTTTATCTCCAGGTCAGTCTATTTTCTAGGAAGGGCCCTTAGAGTGGTTATGAGGGGCTGCATGCTGGCTCAGGTTAAAAGTGGGACTAAGTTCAGGGATGTGGGGGATTAACAGAAGCTTAACCAAAGTTTGGTTAACAAGCATTTTGTTCCCATTGGTCATTGGGTACAAAACAGTTCAGCTAACCATTTATGAGACAAAGATTTGGAATTTGGGCATGGTTTGTTTCTGCCAATGTTATAGATGAACAACAGGGTCATGCCTCAGTGTAGTTTAGTCATAGGGGTGATTTTTTACAGTACTCTGTTTCTTGGAATACAAAACAAATGAGGTAAACTCCTTTTTCCAGGAACACAGGGCTCAAGTAGAATTCAGCTGGTCACAAGATACCTCTGCCTCTAGCAATAGGCTCAGATAGAAGAAGCTGTGTATTTATATGCAACATTTACTATGTAAATAAGCGTTTTTCATGGACAGGTGTGAGTCCATAGGCTTTACATGATACAATACAAACAAAGGTGTTGAAAGATAAATTGAGGCATATTAAAAATTTTAAGAATTTCTTTGGGCAATAATCAGTTTGAATTGGGCAGTTCCAAACCAGAAGTAGTTAGGAACACTCTTGCAACAGGAGCTATAGGGACTAGACTTTAATAGAGAAGACAAGAAGGAAAGCAAGGGAATTATTTGATTGGCTGTAGCTTAAACAGTTGCCTTATTTGGGAAAGCCTAGTTTGTTCTCTGTGATTGGTTCTTTTTAGGTTTTGATTTCTTAACTTTCAGGCATTTATAGGCTTAAGGCTGGTTTGCTAACATAGGCTGCTAGGGCATTAGAACCAGCTCAGTCTAATGGAATCTTGCTTAATTAATTTAACAATACTATTGTTGATTCAAGTTAAATTGCATCTAGTGATTATCATAGACCAAACTCTGTACTGACTACATTGAGTATGCCATCTAAATTAATTCTTACAACTACATTATGAAGAATTTATTATTAATATGCCCATTTTACAGAACAGAAAGTAGAAACAAAGAGAAATACAGAGAAAAAATTGTTCAAGGTCACAGTGGTCAAATGGCAGATTGATTTTTTTTTTTAAATTTTAATGTTTAGTTATTTTTGAGAGGCAGAGAGAGACAGAGCATGAGCAGCAGAGGGGCAAAGAGAGTGGGAGACACGGAATCAGAAGCAACCTCCAGGATCTGAGCTGTCAGGACAGAGCCCTATTCAGGGCTCAAACACAAACTGTGAGATCATGACCTGAGCGAAGCCAGGCGCTCAACCAACTGAGCCACCCAGGTGCCCCTCAAATGGCAGATTGGTTTCTTATTGTTAAAATATTTCTTTTTTCTCTGAGGAGCAATTTAGACATTACATTGAGCTTTTACCTATTCCTTGATCAAGGGTGAGGTGTAAGATTTACATACCTAGAGGCTAAAGAGTTAAGTACAGAGAATTGTGACTCTGAATCAATCTGATGTTCTGGAAGCAGAGAACATTTTAAATTAAATTTAATTTTTTAAATAAGAAATAAGCAACTTGGAGAAATTTTTTTTAATAGATGTGGCCAGTTGTAAAGATATATTGTTACCTGCTAAGTATGACTTTTCCTTCCTTTAAGGACCTTAGCTCCTTTAAAAAAAAATGTTCTTGATAACTGACGCTTCTTATTTCTTAGATAAATTTAAAAGACCGTATGATGCCAAGTGATGTATGAATTATGTATTTAAGTTATTATCTCAACAATTTAACATATGCAAACTATCTTCACAAAATTTCTTATAAGTAACTCATTTAAGAGATGAGAAAAAACAATATTATTATACATAAGTAATTCAAGGGTTAGAGAGAAAATTTATATAAAGCAGCTGACAAAATAACTGATATAATTAAACTTTTTCTTCTAGAAGTTTGGATTATATTTGTCCATAATTCCACTTTACAAAACCATGTGTGAAAGCAGTAAATAGCCACTAATTCTTTACATTAATATGTTGTTTGAAGATGCTAATTACCTGATTCATAAAGGATAAGTATAGAGAGATTTCATATTCAGAACTTATTTGGGGGTTTTATTTCCTCTTTTATAAAGAAGCCCATTGTTATTAAATTGGGCTTTTCATTCCTTGTATATAAAATAGATAAAAAGAAAATGGGGTCATTTTGTTGGAATAAAATCAAACATGTAATCAGGGAAAAGATTAGAGAACATTTTACAGTAAAATGGCTGGTTACCTGGGAGTATTAAAAATCATCACACTTCTAACATCTGTTAATAAAATATTAGAAATTATAAAAAGATCTGAGTATAATTTTATGTATAAATGTCTGTGTCTGTTGATGTTTTTTTGTAAAGTAAATTAGCAAATTGCCAAGTAAAATTTAGATATGGGCAGAAGCCGTGCTAATTTGCATATCAAATTAAGGTATGATGAGAAAGGAACAGATGATGACTGTTTTTCTGTTTTGATTTTAAATGTTTGCAAATGTGTAATTCTATATTGCTTCTTATTCGTGCGTATTTTCAATAGATTTAAACTTAGAAATAAATCAGCTAATGAAGACATCTAATGGAAGGGAAAAGAAGTCTAATTTCTAAACATGCCAACATGCTTATGCAATATAAATATTCAACATGGATTATTTTGCCTAAAACACTCATATTTAAGGAAATATAAGCTTGGAATCCCTTTTACCCCAATCTTAGAATTTATTTTATTTTATTCAGTTTTGCAGCTCTAGATCGGGCATTCATTCACCCATTTAATGAGTAAATATTTTTTGAACTCCTATCATATGCCAAGCATTGTATTGTATGCCCAGAAATCTTATGAAAAAGATGGATGTAAAGCAAAGTCTTATTGTTTTTTGGGTGTTCAATATATTATTACAGATTGATGGAGAAATGCATGAGTTGAGTGTCTGAAACGAACACCTTTTCCTGTGACTTTCCATGTGCAACACCAAACTTCGTTTTGGCCTGTAGTGATAGTGGCATCTACTACCAGCTACCGACCTATATGTTTGTTCCCTTTAGAGGTCTCACTATTGTCACAGAGCACTTGAAGTTCCTACAAACTATAATATTTCAATGATAGATTAGCTATTTTTTATTTGTTTTAATCTTCATTTACTTATTCTCTAAAACTTCATCAACCACCTACTCTGTTCTGGGAATTTTGCTGGGCCTTGGAATCCCTGTCATTATGGATCACAGTTACATAGGTAGGTTGGATACAAGGACCTAGTGAGGATTCCACAGGACCAGTCAAGAGGGTCCTTGGCTTTGCACATGATTGAAATCAAATGCGAGCCAGGAGGAGTTTATTGAATAGCACAAGTTTGAAAGCACAGTTTATTGAATAGCGTAAGTGATAGAGTATAGCAGATGGAATGTCTGGGAGACTCTCAGAAAAGGAAAAGTGATCACTTGGGGTTAGAGGTTTATATTGGAAAGGAGTCCAGGGTACATGTTCCTTCAGGAATCCAGGGCAGGGTCTGATCAAAGGCGAGTGTCTGGTGGACAATAGGTGTTGTTCCATAAATCACTGAAGGTAGGGAGTATCGATACCAGTGTTAACTAAGGTTTGTTCAAAGCTAATGCTCTGGAACATGTTTGGGATCCAGTTCTTTTTAGATATTATCAGGTATTTGGGAGCCTTTGACAAAAGTCAGAATGATCGACTTTCTTGCTTTCCCTTGGAGTGGGAACATAGCTTCTTTGGTTTACTCAGATACAAAGTGAAATATACAATATGCGTAAATGGGGCTGAGCAGAGAAACAGCAGAAATGGAGCCTTTCTAAAATGGAGCCCCTTCAGTTTCCCTATCTCAACAGAATTTAGTTAAAAACACAGATTTGGGGCAAATAATTTGAAGCATACTAAGTGCAAAGATAAAATTAGGGAATTACAAAAGCTCAAGTAACCTTGAGGATAAAACAAAACGAGACCTGAAGAGACGTTGGAGTTAGCTAGAGGAGAGCTGGGAGGTACTTGCTGGTGAACAGTGTACAAAGCTTTCCAAAGAACACCAACTATAAAAGAGTGGAAGCCAGGAAAGAGAGGACCTAAAAGTGAGTTCATTTATGTGTAGTATTGACAAAAAAGGGGAAATGATGCAAGAAAAGGTCAGAAAGGCAGGCTAAGATCAGGTCACATGAAGCCCCTTCTCTGCCACCTCTTCCAACATGGATTTGCAAGTTCCATGAAGAAAATTACCATGTCTTTTCTTTTGCTACTGTATTCCCATCACCTAGCACAATCCCTGGGAGATGGCCAGAGCTCCACACATATCTGTCAAGGGAGAAATAAATGAATTTTCAATGTTATTTGAACCAAGCAACAATTTGTAGGTTGAAATAATTAATTGATATATTTGTAAGCATAAACATACCCACCTACAAAGACTTGTGTGGACACCTGCTCTGGTTCAGTAATCAACTTCTTTCACTTGTGAATTTTCTTTTTATGCTCCTGTAACAAGTCTTAAATGTAATTAGGAGACTTATTTTATTTTTTTGTTATATAAATATATTAAAACACATATTTCTTGAGACTATTTAAAATATCCTTGGGGCGCCTGGGTGGCGCAGTCGGTTAAGCGTCCGACTTCAGCCAGGTCACGATCTCGCGGTCCGGGAGTTCGAGCCCCGCGTCGGGCTCTGGGCTGATGGCTCAGAGCCTGGAGCCTGTTTCCGATTCTGTGTCTCCCTCTCTCTCTGCCCCTCCCCCGTTCATGCTCTGTCTCTCTCTGTCCCAAAAATAAAATAAATGTTGAAAAAAAAATAAAAATTAAATATCCTTAGATATATTTTCTTGGTTATATTTATAAATTAGTAAATGCTGTTCTCCCAGTCACATAAATTTTAAGGTGAAAAATTATTTTTCTGAAAAGTCCCCTTCTACATTCTAGAGCTATTAGTGCAGTAATGTTCCCCATCACAAAACCAATATATGTCCTATCTCTTAAGTGCTGAATCTGTTTATTCATGTATAAATTTTTCATGAAAAATTTCAAGACAATATGCGGCATTGTGCTTATTTTCACAATTGTTCTTACTTAAGGTCATAGAAACACTTCTACCGTTACATAATTATTAATAGCCTATAACAGTTGCCAGACTTTAATGAATAGAAAAAAAAAAGTTCTAAATCTGTGATTCCTTGTTGGAACCAGAGTGTGAATGATGCCCACCATGTTGTTTGTAAAAAACTAAAGTTCAGTACGTGCCCACGTTTTGTTCAGCAGAGAAAGTTAATATATTTTTTACTGCATTCTCTAATGGGTCTGCCACCTTTCACATAAAAATTGAGAACCACTGCTGTAAACAAAGATAGCTTTTTTTCTTAAGGTTTCATAAATACATAAAACTTTGCTTTAGAAAAGTCATCCCCCCCACCATGTGTTCTTGAAGCTAATCTCTCACTAAGACCAAGCAATGGAGATGTGGTTGAACCAGTGGAGCAAATTCCACATTTGGAGGGGCCATCTATCTCATTGCCTTGGTAATGTAAAGAAGCATTCATCCTTTGGGTTTTAATTAATATTGTGTTCCAATTCGGTCAGAGAACAATGGTCTTTAACCAGATGTTTTTAGACAAATGACTTGCATCAGCTTATCCATATTCCCAATGGGGCCATAACCACAGAATGTCATTAGTAATTACCTGTCAGCTCCACTTAGGGCAGTCTTAAATAATTAACACATTATCACTTTACAGAGTTGTCTCTTCAGTGTCTGGATGACCACCTTTTTGTACTCAGTCTGTTGCATCTCTGTCTCTTAATTCTCTAGACTGCTTTTTCTTTTTTGTTCTCTGTTTCTTTTTCTTTTTCTTTTCTTTCTTTCTTTTTTTTTAACATAATGCTAGGCACCCTGCTACCACCCTTTTTTATAAAAGGCTTTCAGAAACTTTTAGAAAACTACAAGCCTGTCTATTATCCATGGAGTTGTTCTCTGGTGTCCACATGTACAAAGTGAGTTTGAGCACAGAGAATAGGAAGAGAACAAAGAACACCTTTGCTTCTTCCACACTCTGAAGTGTTCAGCCCCAACCCCTGTAGAGACAAAGTGGAGGAAATTAGGCAGGTTATCTCTAATAGGGCATAAATACATGCTAATATTATTTCCAAATCATCATATAGGAGAAAGCTTTCAGCTGTTTGAAGTATTTTTATAAACAAAAATTACCTGTTAGCACTTGGGATCTGAACACCTGCAGTCTCTGTTGCCTGGTTTCAGGAGCTTTATTATAAACTAAAGTGTTTACCTGCAAAGATTGTGCAAAGCAATGAAGTTGCAGTGGATCGCCATTTGTCAAGGTATCACAACTATTACTTTTAATAGAACATTCAATAGAATTCTTTGAATTCATTACTGCAATTAAAATACATAAATGTGAAAGAAGAAAAAAGTGCATAACATACAGTCAAGTCATATCAGTGATTATTCAACCTCCTGTAATCACAGAATATTTGGCAGACTCTGTCTTAAAATGTGAACTTGACTTTTTTTAAGAATTAAAAAAAACACATCAAAACCAATATGTTGCAAGAATATACAGTGTGTTATTATACATAATAATTATCCCCAGACTTAATACTTTGAAAGTTTTATCTTTTGTCTTTTTGAAAAATGGAATCATCCTAAGCAATTGACCCTGCTTTCTTGTTCCTAAAAATAAACTTCGTTTATTTTTTAGAACAGTGTTAGATTGACAGAAAAGTTTAGAAGATAGTAATAGAGCTACCATGTATCCGGCACTGAGCGTCCCCTATGAACATTTTACATTAGTACGGTACCTATATTACAATGAACAAACCAAAATTGATTTGAGTGAAGTCTACATTTTTATCCATATTTCATTAGTTTTTACCTAATGTCTTTTTCTTTTTTTAGGATTCAATCCACAACACCACATTACAGTTAGGAGTCGTGTGTCCTTAGGCTCCTCTTGGTCACGACAGTTCCTCAGACTTTCCTTGCTTCTGAAGACCTTGGCAATTTTGAGAAGTACTGGTCAAGTATATTGTAAAATGTCCTCTATAGAGATTTTTCTGATTATTTTTTTTCATGATTAGAGTGAGCTTATTGGTTTTGGAGAGAAAGGTAGTAAACTACCATTCTTATCACATGATGTCAAGAGCATCTGCTATCGACTAGGTAAATAAGTGTAATAGACTTACCACTAATGATGTTAGTCTTAATCAGCTGGCAAAGGGTTTCTCCACTCTAAAGTTATTCCCTACTCTTTGTTCAAACTATATTCTTTTTTTTTTTAATTTTTTTTTCAATGTTTATTTATTTTGGGACAGAGAGAGACAGAGCATGAACGGGGGAGGGGCAGAGAGAGAGGGAGACACAGAATTGGAAACAGTCTCCAGGCTCTGAGCCATCAGCCCAGAGCCCGACGCCGGGCTCGAACTCAGGGACCGCGAGATCGTGACCTGGCTGAAGTCGGACGCTTAACCGACTGCGCCACCCAGGCGCCCCCAAACTATATTCTTTACAAGAAAGTCATTGTATACAATTTTCATTGGGGAGTTATGCTCTCCTTCCATGAGAGCAGAGTAGTACATGAATTATTTCAAAATCTTCTGCAAATGAGATTTGTCTCTCCTCTTCCATTTTTATACTTAGTCAAACATTTTATATCACTGTGCATTCATGAATATTTATTTTACATTTTGGATTATAACCCAAACCACTTTGTGTATTTGGTTGCTCACATTTTCAAACTTTGGCCAGTGGGAGCTCTTCATTTGGCTCTTGTGTTATTTTGATATGAACTCACTATTATGGCTTTTTTTTCTAGCACTTCCTTACTTTCTGGTATTGTAAGATGTTCCAAAATTATTTTCTATTTATCCGTGCCAGTCCTAAAATCAGTCATTTCTCCAAGTAGCCCTAATTCTGTTTTTCCATTCATCAATTTATTTTTAAGACTAGCCCCGATTGATTCATGCAGATTCTATTTGTTTTTACTGTTGTACAGTATTCCATTTTATAAATATATAATAATCTGTGTAACCCTTTGTTTTAAAATATTGAGATTATTGAGAAACAATACTGCAGTGACTGTCCTTGAAAGCAAGATTTTGAGTAGATGTGAAAGGTTATTCAAAATACAAGTTTAGGAGAGGAATTACTGGGTCAAGAGGTCTAGCCATTTTTTAAAATATTTTTTTAATGTTTATTTATTTTTGAGAGAGAGTGACAGAGTGTGAGTGGGGAGGGTCAGAGAGAGAGAGGGAGACACAGAATCAGAAGCAGGCTCCAGGCTCTGAGCTGTCAGCACAGAGCCCGACTCAGGGCCAAATCCACTAAACCTGAGATCATGACCTGAGCTGAAGTCCAGTGCTTAACAGACTGAGCCACCTAGGCACCCCAAGCCATTTTTAATTTTACTATAAACTGTATCACTACATCACAGAAAGGTTATGCTGATGTTTTCTCTTATTAGTGGAGTCCTAAGACTTCATCCTTATTGGTGTTTGGCATTTTAGACCTTTTTAAAGGTCTTATGTATGAAAAGTAGTCTGTCATGGTTATTTTCTTTTGAATTTCTCTAATTGCTGATTGTTAAACATCTCTTCATACATATCCCAACAATTTCTGCTTTTTCTCTGCATTGGAGGTCCTAAAAGTTTATCTAAACTTTTACTAACAGTTAGAAATTTTTACTTTTGAAATATAAATATTTAAAATACCTAGAAATTCTTATTGTGTCTGGTATAAACTTGGAATCAGATTTTATTCTTTTCAATTTGGAAATCCAGTTGTCTCAATACTATTTATTTTATAATTGACGTTTTCTCCACTTATTTTCATGCTGATTCTGCATGTACCAAGTTTCCATATACATGTTAATCTGTTTGAGCATATGTCTATTATTCCAATATAATAATATTAATTCAGTTTTATGATAAAATCTCAATAACCAGAAGATTTTTTCCCTCCAATTATCTTGTCTGTTCCTAGATTTTTTCTATGTTTTTTTAGAATTAATTTTGTCAGGTACAGTTAAATTCTATACTTGCATTTTGATTGGAACTGTAATCTAATCATGAAATTGGAAAGGGAATGTTGCTTTTATAATATGGTATTATTTATTGCTGTGTAACAAATTACTGCTAACTTAGTCGTTTAAAATGTCATCCATTTCTTTCCTCATAGTTCTACAGTTCAGAAATCAGGATGGCATATGTTCTGCTCAGGAGACCTCAAGGCTGAAATTAAGATATTGTTCAGGATGACTTTTTGGCCTGGGGTTCTGGAGGAAATCTGCTTCCTAGTTCATTCTTGTTGAAAGACATAAATTCCTTAAGGTTGTAACATGGGGGTCCCCATTTCCTTGCGGGTTCTCAGCTGGGGGCCACTCTTGGACCTTAGAAACTACCTCCATTCCTTGCCACATAATGCCTACTAACTTCAAGCCAGGATTGGCACATCAAATTCTTGTCATGCATCAAGTGTATAACTTCTTAGCTTTAATCTTTAGACCCAGATTTAAAGGGTGCATGTGATTAGCCCAAAATATCCCTAATTGAGGTCACCTGATTGGGGACCTTAACTGCATCTGAAAAATCTCTTCACATCCCTAAGTTGTATCTAGTCTAGACGAGATAAGCTTAGTTCAAATATATATTCCATATAGTAGTCTTCAAATGGTTCAAGTCAATTGTGCCAAGACTCCAGAAATCCATAGTTATCTGATAACTCATGCTGAGATGGAGACTCAACTCTGGAAACAAGTGTATGTATGTATATACACGTATACATGTATACAAACACTAGCACACAATTGAAGCCTTACAGGGATGATTCTGCTTATTCTTGAGATATGTAGATATCCTGACAGATGAGGTCAGGTGACTAGTCTGTTCTCATCACTTACAAAACACAAGGGCATTAGAACTTTGGAACAGTTATCTCAAAAGCCATTTGTACGGATCTTGCATTCACCTTACATTGGCAACTTGTTGCTCCATTGGGCTAATAATGTACGTCCTCTGAATAAAGCCATTCTTTGCATACAATCCTTTGCTTTTTCCCATATCTTTGGGACCCAAGAGTAGCGATTAGGGAGCTAGTATAAGTCTGGAGTGATAAAAATACAGGAAGGGTACCACCTTTCCTTTTTTTCCCTCCAATATGATTCTCTCAGGCATTTGGGGAAATTGGATTTTATAATGTGTTAAAGGGTAGCTAACATTAATTTGCAGGCACTGCTTTCTCCTGGCTGTCTACTGTGGCTCCAGCCTGAGCCTACACTTATTACTTTACTCTGTCTCTTGTGGTACTTCATTTCCAAATTCAGACATTTGACTGGGTGACTCAGAGTGACTCATAAGCACTATGCTGGCTGTCATCACTCTGGTGTGGGTATAAAATAAATGAAATCTGACTACCAAAAACCATGTGAATGAAGAATGTGCCTCCAATTTCTGGGTACTTTCCAGGGTGATCACCCAAGAAGTGAGACAGTAGCTATTATACTTCAAGAAATAGATGTTTGCTAAAAACCGTAAGAGCCAGGGAAAGAGAGTTGTACATATTAACTGTCTTGCATTTGGATTATTCCAGGAAGACTGTCACCCAGGTTACCCTGGTTTTATTGGTCTATCCTTATAGAGTCTGACTTTTTCTACTATTTTATGATGTTGTATTTTCCTTGGATAACAAATGAGGCAGGAGGAGAGCTAAAGCCATTTCACTATCTCTTAAAGACTCAATTCTGCTTTTTGGGGCACCTGGGTGGCTCAGTCAGTTAAGCGTCTGACTTCAGCTCAGGTCAGGATCTCACAGTTCGTGAGTTCAAGCACTGTGTCAGGCTCTGTCAGGCTCTGTGCTGACAGCCCAGAGCCTGGAGCCTGCTTCTAATTCTGTGTCTCCCTCTCTCTCTGCCCCTCTCCTGCTTGTGTTATGTCTCTCTCTGTCTCTCAAATATAAACAAATGTTTAAAAAAATGACTCAATTCTGCTTGTATTTCTTACCAACTTTCTGGAATACTGACCATCAGTCAGTATCACCCTTTCTTGTGAATGAAATGAATGCCAAAAATAGTCTTCAGATCTCTAAACTAAGTAATCCATTTTGGATAGATCCTCCACCATATTGGATGACAAGAAAATCCTAGATTTTGAAGAGACTTGAGAGAATTTTGCCATTCCACGTTATTTAGGGCCCCTTTCAAACCTACCATCACTATCCTCTGGTCCTCATGTGAAAAAGCAAACTTTCTATAAGATAGTGATCATAGTACTACACAGTATCAGACATGGCCTGGTTTCATATTATTAGGAGAGCTTCAGGTATTAATCATAGTATTTCTTTTTCTGTGTGCCAATCATGCCATTCTCTTATGTTTTCTACCGGGTGCCAGCAACTAGCCTTGTAGCTCTAGAAGGTTGAGGTGATAGGGGATGGCAGAGTGACTTACGAAGAGTCCACCAGTTCAAATAAGGGTGATCAGACTAGCAGGTACTGGTTAATTTATCTAAAAAGACTTGCTTGCAAACTGGCATCTATGAAAGGGGGATAGCTCGTACAGAGGAGAATAATTTGCAAATACAATTTTTCTCTGTAGAAATCAGGAAAAGCCAAGCGCTGAAGTTAATCAATCCTGGTAGAATGCTGATGTGGCAGATTGGGGCTGGGAGCTATTTTCCCATGCACCTGCAACTGTAGGACTTAGGCTGTAGCCTCCAGATACCCCATGAAAGGGGCTGGTACTCTCCCAACCATGACTGCTGAGGTAGGAGAACACGGACGGAAGCCAAGCTTCCTCCATATCCATATCCTACAGCTGTGAATATAAAGCTTCCAGCCAGTACAAAGCTTGGTTGGGCCAAAGAATTGGCTTGTTACCCATAATCATGTAATTTATAAAACCCCACAGCCCAAGGGCTAATGTCTTTTTCCTAAAGTCTGACATCCAGACCTGATAGGTCCTGATAAACTCTAAATGCATTGCGTTGTAGTCATAAATCGGGGTCTTAAAATCTGTATCCTTAAGAGTATTTAATTTTTTTTAATGTTTGTTTATTTTTGAGAGAGACAGAGCCCAAGTTGGGGAGGGGCAGAGAGAGATGCAGACACAGAATCTGAAGCAGGTTCCAAGGTTCTGAGGTTCACAGAGCCTGACACTGGGTTCGAACTCCCGAACAGCAAGATCATAACCCGAGCTGAAGTTGGACATCCAACCAACTGAGCCACCCAGGCTCCCCTCCTTAAGAGTATTTTAAAGCAAAGAGTGGTGGGAAAAAACCACACACCTGCTTCTGCTTCTGCTCTGAACAGTTTTTTCCTGTTAGGTCATTCATTCTTATTCACTTAAAGTGATATGCTGATACCTCAGTTAAGATTTTACATCTATTTTGACTCAACAATGTTACTTTCTGATTTTATTTCACTGTTTTTATCAATTGTTATTTACCAAGTGTTCGAAAATGTTATTAAACTGATTTGGATACTTCTAAAAAGTTATTAAAATGATTTGGATAGCTATCTCAATTTTCCCAGCATATGGAAAAATCTGTAGAAAAAACTAGTGGTCTTGGTGTTTTTGCCCAACCTCTGAAAATGCCATCTAAGCCTCATGATACTATTTTAAATTACTATTATATATTATATGTCTATTATTAATATATTCACATTTTGGTAGTTTACTTCTAATATACTATCTATCTATATTTTAAAAATTAGCATACATTACATCAAGTTTTTTTTATGATTTCTTTTATTTGAGCATAGTTGTCCCATAATTTTACATTAATTACATTATATCACAGTGATTCAACTAGTTTACACATTATGCTATCCGCAGCACAAGTGTAGCTACAATTTGTCACCACACAATGCTATTACAACGCCTCTGATTATATTCCCTGTGATGTACCTTTTATTCCCATGACTCATTCATTCTATAACTGGAATGCTATATCTCCTACTCACTTTTAACTATTTTGCCCATTCCCTCACCTCCAGCAACCATAAGTTCTCCTTATTAATAGGTCTGATTCTGCTTTTTGTTTGTTTGTTCATTCCTTTTTAGATTCCATACGTACGTGAAACCATATCGTCTTTGTCTTTCCTTATTTCACTTAGCATAATACTACTAGGCCCATTCATATTGTCACAACAGGCAAGATGTCATTCTTTATCATGGCTGAGTAATATTCCATTGTATGCATGCATGCATATGTGTGTATGTATATATTATCACATATTCTTTATCAATTCATCTACTCATGGACACTTAGGTTGCTTCTGTATCTTGACCATTAGAAATAATGCTGCAATAAACATAGGGGTGCATATATTTTTTCAAATTAGTGTCAAATTATTTAATGTAAACTTTTTAAAAACAAATCTATCTAGATCTATGTCTATTTAATTTGAATTTTAAAAGAGCTAACTTTTAATTTTATTCATCAGTTCTTTTTCACTTGGTTTTATATTTTATTAATGTTTACTTTGATCTCAAGTTTTTCTTCTATTTTCGATGAAATTACTAATTAGTTTTTTACATTATCTTTCTGTTTTTTTTTAATGTTTATTTATTCTTGAGAGAGAGACAGAGAGACAGAGAGAGAGAATGAGTGGGGCAGGGCAGAGAGAGAGGGAGACAGAGGATCATAAGCAGGATCCATACAGCAGCAACCCAATGTGGGGCTCAAACTCATGAACCATGAGATTATGACTTGAGCCGAAGTTGGATGCTCAACTGACTGAGCCATTCAGGCGCCCCTCTATCTTTCTGTTTTAAATGGCCATTTTCGGTATGATCAGATTTCTCTGATGCTTCCAATGTTGTGAATTTTCCTGTAAATATTGTTTGGAATTTTATCCTTTATGTTTTTGGCAGATAATAATTGATTTTCAGTTACAAATATTGCATCATTTTCATATGTTTTTTTCAAATTTTTTATTTAAATTCTAGTTAGTTAACATATAGTGTAATATTGATTTCAGGAGTAGAATTTAGTGATTCATTACTTACATATAATACACAGTGCTCAATACAATAAGTGCCTGCCTTAATATCCATCACTCATATAGCTCATTCCCCACCCACGTCTCCTTAATCAATCCTCAGTTTGTTCTGTATCATTAAGAATCTCTTATGGTTTGCTCCCCTTCCCCCTTTTTCCTTTTCCTCTATGTTCACCTGTTTTGTGCCTTAAATTCCAGATATGAGTGAAATCATATGGTATTTGTCTTTCTCTGACTGACTTATCTCACTTAGCATAATACTCTCTAGCTTCATTCACATCATTGCAAATGGAAAATTTCATTCTTTTTTGATGGCTAATGTTCCTGTGTGTGTGTGTGTGTGTGTGTGTGTGTGTGTGTGTAAACACACACCACAGCTTCTTTATCCATTTATGTCGATGGACTTTTGGGCTCTTTCTATAATTTGGCTATGTTGATAATGCTGCTATAAACATCAGGGTGCATGTGTCCCTTCGAATCAGTATTTTTGTACCCTTTGGGTAAATACTTAGTCGTGCAATTGCTGGGTCTTAGAGTAGTTTGGTTTTTTTTTTCAGTTTTTTGAGGACCCTCCATACTGTTTTCCAGAGTGTCTGCACCAGTTTGCCTTCCCACCAAGAGTGTAAGAGAGTTCGACAAATCCTCACCAACATCTGTTGTTTCCTGTATTGTTCAGTTTAGCCATTCTGACAGGTGTGAGGTGGTCTCTCATCATGATTTTGATTTGTATTTCACAGGTGATGCATGATGTTGAGCATCTTTTCGTGTGTCTCTTGGACATCTGGATGTCGTTTTTGGAAAAAAATATGTATTCCTGTGTTCTGCCATTTCTTAACTGGATTATTATTATTGTTATTATTATTTTGATAAGTTCTTTATAGATTTTAGATACTAACCTGATATATCATTTGCAATGTCTTTTTTCCATTCTGTAAACTGACTTTTAGTTTTTTTAATGTTTTCTTGACTGTGTAGAAGCTTTTTATCTTGATGAAGTCCCAAGAGTTCATTTTTCCTTTTGTTTCCCTTGCCTCCAGAGATGTTTAGACTCATCATTTCTATTGGTATTATTTTCTTTTTTTTAAATTTTTTTAACGTTTATTTATTTTTTGAGACAGAGAGAGACAGAGCATGAACGGGGCAGGGGCAGAGAGAGAGGGAGATACAGAATCAGAAGCAATCTCCAGGCTCCGAGCCATCAGCCCAGAGCCCAACGCGGGGCTCGAACTCACGGACTGCGAGATCGTGACCTGAGCCGAAGTCGGACGCTTAACCGACTGAGCCACCCAGGCGCCCCGGTATTATTTTCTTTAATGCAAGAGTTAGTCAGAAGTCATTAATTTTTAAATTTTGCTATCTTTTGGATTTTATTTTTAATTTTATTTGCACTATAGTCATAGTCTTTATTTGTGTTTTTGTTATTGGTCCAATTCAAAAATAACGTTGAATAAAATTAATAATGATTGCTTATTCTGTTTGGGGGAATTCAGATTTTATATACATATATGCTCAAAATTTGTTAATTATTTCATGTATATGTTTGCACAGCTAGCTAATTTTTGTCCTTTTTATCTATCCGTTTGAATTGAGAAGTGTTAAAACTGTTACAAAGAATTGGCTAACTGCTCTTTAAAATCTTAGGATTTTTGCTACATGGGATCATTTTTTAAGCGTGGAGGTTTTTTTTTAAAAAATTCATATTCCTGGGCTACAAAGCATAGACTGATCAAAAACTTTCACTGGGCTGAGGTTAGGTGTCTATACTTTTATAAGTTCCTAAGTTGAAGGAACTCAAGATCTAATTATTAGAGACTGGGTTTTTTTTTTCTTTATATTGCCTAATATTACATATGCTAAATCCACATATACATATATCCAGTTCAGTTTTTTCTTGCATTCTAGATAACCTCCTAACTTGACATTTCTCTTCAGATGTTTTATAGGCATCACAAACTTAATATGCCCAAAATTGAACTACTGATATTTACTCCTCTACTCAAATCTTCTGTATTTCAGGAAAGCACATTTATAGATAGTCAGTTGCTCAAGAGAGAATTCTAAAGTTATTATTTGATGTACCAATCTCCTTTAGCCATCTTCACCATTTAAGAGTGTGTATTACTGTTTGTTTGTCTAGAATATGGTTCACATGTGCCCACATCTCTTCAATTCATAATTCCTCACAGTAGCCTAAATCAAAATAATTCTTTCTTTGGACTATTGTGACTTTATACTGGTCTCTTAAATTATGGAAAAATATTTTATAATATAAATTTTTATTGTTTAATTGTCTATGTATAATCCTCCTATGAATTCCAGTATATATCCCTTATTATGACCCAGATATTGCATTCTCTTCCTTTCTAATATTACATATACTAGTCTCCTTTTATTTCTCCTTATATATACTCCTGAAACCAAGGGTTGGTTCCTCTTCCTGGAATTTCCTTGTTCTCATAAAACCCTTCACCCCTTGCAATATTTGGCCCTCAATTCCCCTCTGTCTACATCCCATTGATTTAATGCTAAATTTCTTTATAAAAAATTTTCTCCTTCACCACTACATCAGTTCTGCTTAATGATACTGTAGCAATATGAACTTTTCCTTCATAGAAGTCCTTGAGCCTGTAATTGTTGATTCAATATCCATGTTCCACACTGAACTGTGTGATTGAGGAGGGCAAGAATTTTATTTACTTAATTTAATACTCTATTGCCAAAGTCCAGCAGAGTGTCTGGCATGCAATAGGTGATTTCAAAAAAAAAAAAAAAACAAACAAATATGAGATGAGCAAGCAATAAACAGAATATTCAAATGTTGGATGCACTATCTGAAGCTGGTGAAGGAAATACAGAATTTAGAGGATTTTGGAAAGATCCAGTGCCATAGTAGGGAAAACTGTTAAGCTTCTTGTAAGTATCATAAAACGTACTTATCTACATTATGTGTATGTGTATGTGTATACATTCTGTGTTTCAAATAGGTAAAAATGTCAATCTGGTGTATCATATACAAATATTCATACATATAGTTAAGTGTGTGTGTGCACAAAGGCAGAGACAGAAATATAGAAACAGAAAGATGTAGAGGAAGAAAGACAGAAAAAGAGAACTGACAAGGTACAGAGAGTGATACCTCCCTACACAGATTTTTAAAAACTACAATTACTATATGTATCTTTGATTTTTTTCCTATAAAATGAAATTTAACAAGTATAATCACTAGACCAAAAGATAGCAAGATTCTGAGACTTACTGACAAATCACTCTTCTGGTAATTTTAAATTTTCATGTTTATTATTTTTGAGAGAAAGAGAAAAAAAGAGAGGTGGAGAGCAAGCAAGGGAGGGGCAGAGAGAGGAGACAGAATTTGAAGCAGGCTCCAGTCTCTGAGCTATCAGTAGAGAGCCCGAGGCGGAGCTGGAACCCTGAACCACAAGATCATTACCTGAGCCAAACAAAGTTGGACACTTAACCCACTGAGCCACCCAGGCGCCCCATGGTAATTTTAAAATTATGCACTTTAGTCATATGTGAGTGGACCCCAAATGAACACTGTGTATTTTCATTTCACCTTTAAAGATAGTTGCTAAATGAATAGGTAAAAATGCTGTTACATTCTTAATTTAAAATTTATTTCTTTGGTGAATTGAAAGTTGAACATATTTTGATATTCAGTAGAGAATCCTCCTTCTTTTAATGTACTTTTTTCATTTTCTCCCTTTTTTTAACTTTTAGATATTCATTGTTTCTTAACAGTACTTATGAATTCTGTATACACTGCTGTTTATACAATATGGTTATCATACATGTTTTAAATTATTTTCATGTTTTCTGTTAAACTTTGTTTTTACTGTGTACACTTTTTATTTTATATATAAAATTTAATATTTCTTTATGATTTTATACTCTCTTTTAAGATTAGAGTGTGCATCTCTAGTTAAAGATTAAATATTCATCTATTTATTATAATTCCTTTAATGTTCCTATTTATGCATTTATTCAAATCCTAATAACACTGAAAAGCAATGACAGTTCTATTAATACCAAGAATTTGAATGTTGGTATGGGTCAACCAGTAAGGAGGCACTGCTTTATTTCAAAATATATTAAGACAATGAGAGTGTATGAGGTAAATCTGAGCTCTTGAACTATATCAAGGAAAAAAACAATGAAGTATCTATGATACAGTTAGCTTAACAATTCACCTTAAGGTTGATCATTTTAAGCTGAGGAATTCTGTAGATGTGAAAGTGGATTTATTACACCATATCTTTGAACAACTAGCTCCATTATTTTTCAGCTTATCTCTTTCATTACTAAAATACACTTCTCAGCTTATCATTTGCTGTTAGATAGTAGGGAAGTGAACAAGAAATAGAGAAACATATTCATTCAATTATTTGTGGGTAAGTGTAGAAAGAAGATGCACAGCTATTTTAAAATAAGATAAAAGTCACTTTAAAATTCAAGGACTGAAGTGGGTAGTTCAGAGATCCTTCAGATGTCTTTGGACTGAGCATTATTTTATTTTCCTGGAGAATATAGAACTTAAATATACAAATGATAATTTCTAAAGATTTGTATAAAAAAGACATTGTCATTTTACATATTGATTAAAATTTCTAACAAAATTTCATGCTCACCATTCCTTTCTCTTATGACCCCTTTATTTGCCAATTCTTTGCAATGCTATAAATTATTGTGACTGTCCCATTCAAAATAATAAATTCAGTTTATCTGGTAAAACCAGATGCTAAGCTAGATTCAGTAATTATCACATAAAATGGAGCTATACATATGTATGACCTTATCAGGTAATACCAGGTACTGAATATTTATCCCTCAAGCCACAATGGCTTCATTTTATAAATTTATGACTTCTTGATATCCACTACACAGGATGCTTCTAGCATTCTCAAATGGGTACATCTTACCTCTCTCTTTCTTCTGAGGTTATGATGGTCGTTTAAATATATGCGTAGGTACATATATATTATGTACATGTTTATATTACTTTCAGAATGAACACTACAATTAATCAGAGGATTGTGATAATGCATGAAAAAAATAGCTCTCTAAAACTGCATAAAACTGAAGATATTTCTGCCAGAGAATCATTTGTGTTGGGAGGTTGACAATCATGCAAATTAAAAATGCTGTATGGAAGCACATAGCACCTCAACGTAAAACAAGAATGCTTGGCAGTGACCTTGAGGAATTACATTTTAAATATTTCATGCATTTTTTTTTCCCAAAGAAATCAATTTAGGTAAAACTTGCAGAATATTATGTAAAATCTACTAGGGTCACTTTATATTTACAAGTGGCAAAATAATTTTCCTTCTTTAAAAGTAAGTTTTTAAAAAAATACAGATACAGGCACTGCTGTCTTATAGTACCTAAATTTGGAAAATACTCCATAAAAAGTGACAATTTTTAGAGTACACAAAAAGATTTAGAAACATTTGGGACAAGACATTTTCACAGTGTCGAACCGTTTTTTGTATTGGTTGGGTGAATTCCAATGGAGCTGTAGCCTAAGGGGAGATGACTATTGCTCATTTTTTTCATCTATTCTTAAAATTCTGAGTGTTATTCCCATTCCCTGCTTTCAGAGGATGACCTCATTTCCGATTTCACGGAGAAAACTGAAGCAAGCAGGACGGGCCTCTGCAGGCTGCTACTAACTCATCCAAACATCTCCCTGCTGTGGGCCCTTACCCTCTGCTTTTTATCCTGTTGCAGTGGAACTCAGGTGACATTCCTTTCTGCCCACACAAGCAATTCTGTCTTCTATGTCCTGCATCAAGTTTCTTTCTTTAACAATTCCCATCAATATCTGTTACTTCTTCCATCTTAAAAAAACTCCCTGGACCCAATTTCAAGTACTAGCACTACCCCTTTTGATCCTTCCATTCACAGTTTGGATTCTACCAGTGTTTCCCCATTGTCTCATTGCCTTCTCTCCTGAAGCCATTCCAGTCAGATTTTTGTCCATACTCTGTCATAGATTTGACTGCATATATATATATATATATATATATAATTTGATGACAACTATTAAGCCTCAACCTTTCCACTTACATCTGGGCAAATTGATAAGAAGGCTTACCTGCCCCTTACTTTGGTGCCCCTGAATGTTTCAAACTCGGCCCTGCCCCACCTCTTAGCCACAAATCAAAACAAAACAGACAAAACAAAACAAAACAAAATAAGAACCTACCCAGTCTGCTTTCTCTAATCTTACAAGCCATTTCATTTCAATGTGGGAGGACTGCCCTTCTCTTTCCAGAGCCTCATTATGACAGTAATATATTTTTTCCACACCCTCTTGGTGTGGAAGTGTCACCAAGGACACCGCATACCCCTTTTTTTCTCTGTCTCCTCTCACAACTCTTTCTCATCTCCATGGCTGGTTTCCCCTCATTGCTGCCTCCTCTATATGGCAGATGGTTCAGGGCTCATTCCTTGGATGGCTTATGTTTTCTATCTACATTCACTTCTTCATAATCTCATTCAGAGTTAACAAAAATCATCTTTGCTGATGACTCTCAAATTTTTAACTCTGCCCCATATCTCTCCCCTAAAATTCACTCATAGATTCAATTCTATATTCCATATCTGCGATGGATCTTATCAAATCTCATGGCTTCAAATCGGTGTGACCTACCTTTATAGCATTTCCTCTTTTTATGTTTGGCTTTGTCTGAATTGATAATCTTCTCATGTAGTGAATTTTAATATCTTTTAAAATGAAGAAAAAGGCAATTTACTCTTTCACATAACAGTTGATTAAAAGTTCAAAATCATTTTTAGTTTGGAAATAAAATTTGAGAAATTTCAGCTCCACAATCTAGTTTTAGCAATCTTATATAAATATTAGGTTCATTGGATCTCTTTTGGAATAATCTTTTCATTTTGGAACTTTCTGTATAAATTTTCCTTCACAAGTGACACTTAAGATTTCAGGGAACCTCAAGTTTCATGTAGTAATACTTTTAGGTATTTTTTCTTAATAGATGACACTCATTACCCAGTTTTGCAATGATGTCTTTACTTTAGTGGTGCATTATGCATTTTATGTTATTTTCATTGATATATCTCATAAGAACACATAAGCATGATTTTAAACACAACTGCATTTGTTATTTACTACCAATACAAATCATGGCAAATTCTATTTTGTGTTCTTTCCATCAAAAAACATAAAAACCCAAAGAGCTGTGCTTATAACTGTGTAGAGCATTATCAAATGCTTCCCTGATAGAAAGAAACTTCTGTTCTGACTAGATTTCAATGAGAGTAAAAATTCTACACTAAAACATTTGTGTATCTCATACTGAAAGATTTTTTCCCCCGACAGGCTAGCATCGGGCTCAAACCTTGTTTTCCCATCTGCTCCTGCCCCTCATCCCTTGACCACATGCCCATTGCTCCCCTTCCCCTTCTATGTCTTCTGGATAGGATCCATAAGACATATCCATTTCATGATACAAACTTTGTTTGGAATGAACCCATATAAGAGTGTACCTAAAGTGTTATTAACTTCATAGTGTATTTGAACCTCTGTATCATATAAGTCCAGACTCTCATTTTGTCATCCCACTGCTGCCAACCTCATACAAGCTGCTACCATCTCTCTAAAAGCTTACTCTCTGGTCTTTATGTTTCCACCCTTGCCACTCTATAGTTATCACAGTGCAGCAAAGAAAATGATCCTATTGAAACTAAAGTTGGAAACCACTTTAGAAAACAGTTTTGTGGGGTGTTTGGGTGGCTCAGTTGGTTAAGTGTCAGACATAGGCTCAGGTCAGGATCTCACAGTTGTGGGTTCGAGCCCCACATCAGGCTCTGTGCTGACAGCTGAGAGCTTGGAGCCTACTTCGGATTCTGTGTCTCCCTCTCTCTCTGCTCTTCCCCTGCTCATGCTCTGTCTCTCTCTCCTTAAAAAATGAATAAAAACATTAAAAAAATTAGAAAACGTTTTTTTGTGTGTGTGTTTTACAAAATTTAAAAATTTTCTTGCCACATGATCCAGGAATAAAACTCCTTGGTATTTCCCCAAAGGAATTGAAAACATGTCAACATAAAAATGTGCACATGAATGCTAATGTCAGCTTTATTCATAATTGCCAAAACTTGGAAGAAACGAAGATGTTCTTGCAGTCAGTGGAAGGATATGTCAACTGAACTATCCAGACGGTGGAATGAATATCTATCAGCACTAAAAAGAAGTGAAAAGTTAAGATGACAGCGTAGTAGGGGGACCTTATGCTTCTCTTGTCCCTTGAATACAGCTGGATAAGTATCAAAACATTCTGAACACCCAGAAAATCGATCTGAGGACTGAGAGAACAAACAGCACAACTAGAGGAAGAAAAGAAGCCACATAGTGAAGGTCAGAAGTGTGAAGATGTTATTTAGTGGAGAAAAGAATCACAGGTGCTGTGGAGGGTAAGGAGCTCTGATCACTGAGGGAGGAGGGAGGAGAGAGAGAAAGCAGCACTCAGAGGACTTCACAAGAAAAACACTTCTCCAAAAACATTGACTGGGAAAACAAGAGGGGCTGATTTTTGCAAGTTTTTATAAGCAGCAGAGCTGAAAGTCTGAAGTTTTAGAAGTGCATGCCATTGCCATTGTCAAAACTGATGGGTGTGGTGGTGCTCAGGTGGAGAAGAAGGGTAGAGGTCTGGGAGTGGAAAGCATGCTCTGAGGATTCTCTGGGTCATGCTGGGAGAGACATGTTCCTTTCTTGGAGTGCATTTGGGAGAGTTGGCAATGCATCTTGATGGGTGCCATTGAGTTGCCCTATTAATTAGCATATGAGCAGAGATGCCTGCTGAAGGAAGTTAGCCTAGACATGGGTTCTCACTGCACTCTAAAATTCAAGCCCTGCACAGTTGTGCAACTGGTTTTCTGGAATAAACCAGTACCAGCCACAGTGCAGCCAGACCCTCCCTGAGAAGATCAGCATGGGTCTGTACTGTGCTGGGTCCCGAAAATTTGGAGTTTCGATACCTAGCCATGAATCTGAATAAGACATAGGAGTATTGTGCCACTGGGGAGGCAGATAGCTAAGACAGAAACAGGGTGAAGGCAGAGATCTGTTGGAAACCTGAGACATGAGGGGCGAGAATGTACACTCTTCTGTGAGGGCTTCCTGAAAAGTAGCAAGTACAAAATCTCCTCTAAGGATAATAGAGTGGGTCAATGCCATTTCTCATGCCTCCCATCAGCACAGACCAACTTCAGCGAGTGGCACAATGCCTATAGTGGAGGCTTGAGCTGCTTAAACCAAGCTATACCCTCCTGTGCTCTGCAGGTGCCTTTTTAAGGCACCTGACTGAGAGTCAGAGTAGGAGTGGACCCCTCTCCCAGAAGGCCAGCACAACTCCTCCACCCTCATGTGCCAGGCCTACTGATCATAGAGTGCTGCAAAGCTTCAGCTCTAGTGGAAAGAGGACCAAGAACAGGTTTTTCTAAAACACAAAAGATAGAGACCTAAACAAAATGTCAGGATGGAGGAATTCATCCCAAAAGAACGAACCAGAGGTCATGGCCAGGGAGCTAATCAAAATATTTATAAGTAGTATGCCTGCACCATCAGTTAAAGCAGCAATCATAAGGATAATAGCTGGGCTTGAGAAAAACAGAGAAGAAATCAAAGAGACCATTATCACAGAAATAAAAGACCTAAATAACACAAAATAAAAAGTCAGGCCAAAATAAAATGTGCTATAACTGAGATGCAAAATCTACTGAGTATAATGACCACAAGGATGGAAGAAGCAGAGTAATGAGTAAATGATATAGAAGATAAAATTACGAAAATAATGAAGCTGAAAAGAAGAAGAAAAGAAAACTCTTAGATCACATAAGTAGACTTAGGGAAGTCAATAACTCCATAAAGTGTAATAAGTTTTTATCATTGGAATCTCAGAAGAAGAAAGAGAAAAGGGGAAAGAAGTTTTATTTGATCAAATTATAGCTGAAAATTTTCCTAATCTGGGGGATGAAACACACATCTAAGTCCAGGAGGCACAGAGAACTCCCATCAAAATCAAGAAAGCTGGCCAAAATCAAGACATATTATAGTAAAATTTGCAAAATACAGAGATAAGGAAAGAATCCTGAAACCAACGAGAAAAAAGAAACCCCTAAACTACAAGGGAAGACAAATCAGATTAGCAACAATATCTCCACAGAAACCTGGCAGGCCAGAAATGAGTAGCATAATATATTCAACATGCTAAATGGGAAAAATATGCAGCCAAGAATACTTTATCCAGCAAGAATGTTATTCAGAATAGAATGTTATTCAGAATACACGAGAAATAAAGAGTTTCCCAGAAAAACAAAACCTAAGTGAGTTTGTGAACACTACACCAGCCTTGCAAGAAATATTAAAGGGGACTCTTGGAGTGAGAAGAAAGACCAAAGGCAACAGAGACTAGAGAGGAACAGATAAAATTTCCTGAAACAACAACTTTAGAGGAAATACAATGGCACTAAATTTATATCTATCAATAATCACTGTGAATGTAAATGGATGACTGTTCCAGTCAAAACACATAGGGTATCTGAATGGATTAAAAAAAAAAGACCCATGTGTATGCTGCCTACCGGTGACTCAGTTTAGAACTAAAGACACCACCATGTTGAAAGTGAGGGGATGCTAAACTATCATGTTAATGGATGTCAAAAGAGAGCTGGACTAGCAATGCTCATATCAGACAAACTAGATTTTATTTTTGTAATGTTTATTTATTTTGAGAGAGAAAGAGAGAGACCATGTGAGTGAAGGAGAGACAGAGAGAGAAGGAGAGAGAGAATTCCAAGCAGGCTCCACACTGTCAGCACAGAGTCAGACATAGGCCTTTATCCCACCAACTGTGAGATCATAATCTGAGCTGATATCAACAGTTAGAAGCTTAACCAACTGAGCCACCCAAGCACCCCAGACAAACTAGATTTTAAACCAAAGAGTCTAACAAGAGACGAAGAAGGGCACTATATCATAATAAAGGGGTCTAACAAAAAGATCTAATAATTATAAATATTTATTCCCCCAACTTAGAATAACCCATATATATAAATCAATTAATAACAAACATAAAGAAACTCATTGATAATGATATAATAACAGTAAGGAAATTAAGCACTACACTTATAGCAATAGACAAATTATCTAAGGAGAATATCAATAAGGAAACAATTGCTTCAAATGACACATTGGACCAGATGGAATTAACACATATATTCAGAAAATTTCTTCCTAAAACAACAGAATACACGTTAGTTTTGAGTGCACATGGGACATTGTCCAGAATAGACCACATACTGGGTCACAAACCAGGATTCAAGCAGTACATAAATGCTGAGATTGTAACATGAATATTTTCAGACCACAATGCTATGAAACTTGAAGTCAACCACAAGGATAAATTTGGAAAGACTACAAATACATGGAGGTTAAAGAACATCTTACTAAAGAATGAATGGGTTAACCAGAAAATTAAAGAAGAAATTTAAAAAAATACTTAGAAGCAAATGAACATAAAGCACAACAGTCCAGAACCTATTGAATATAGTAAAAGTGGTCATAGTGGGAAGTGGGAAGTATATAGGAATACAGGCCTACCTCCAGAAGCAAAAGAAGTCTAAACTATGCAAGCTAACCATACAGCTAAAGGGGCTAGAAATGGAACAGCAAGTAAAGCCTAAATCCAGGAGAATGGAAATAATATAAATTAGAGCAGAAGTAAATGATACACACACACACACACACACACACACACACACACACACATATATATATATATATCAATAAATCGAAGAGCTGGTTCTTTGAAAGAATTAATAAAACTGGTGACCCCCTAGTCAGACTTATCTAAAAGAAAAAAGAAAGGACCCAAATAAAATCACTAAGGAAATAGGAGAGATAACAACCAACACCACAGAAATACAAAACTTATGTAACATATGAAAAATTATAAGCCAACAAATTGGGCAATCTGGAAGAAATGGAAAAGTTCCTAGAAACATACAAACACCCAAAACTAAAACAGGAATAAATAGAAAATTTGAACAGACTGATAGCCAGCAAAGAAATTGAATGAATAATAAAAAATCTCCAAACAAATAAAAGTCCAGGTCCAGAAGGCTTCCCAGGGAAATTCTACCAGACATTTAAGAAAGGGTTAATACCTATTCTCAAACTGTTCCAACAAATAGAAATGGAATGAAACCCCTTCCAAATTCACTCTATGAGGCCAGCATTGCGTTGATTCCAAAACCAAAGAAAGACCCCACTAAAAAGGAGAGCTACCAGTTAATATCCCTAAGGAACGTGGATGCAAAAATTCTCCACAAGATACTAGGAAATCAAATCCAACAGTACATTAAAAGAATTATTCACGACAATCAAGTGGGATTTATTCCTGGGCTGAAAGAGTGGTTCATCATTTACAAATCATTCAATATGATACATCCCATTAATAAAAGAAAGGATGAGAATCACAGGACCTTCTCAATGGATGCAGAAAAGCATTTGGCAAATACACCACCCATTCTTGATAAAACCCTCAGCAAAGTAGGGAGAGATGGAACATACCTCAACATCATAAAAGTCATATATGAAAGACCCACAGCTCACATCATCTTCAATGGAGTCTTGATTTCTCAGTGAAGAAAAGCTGAGAACTTTTCCTCTATGGTCAGAAACAAGACAGGGATGTCCACTCTCACCATTGTTATTTAACATAGTACTGGAAGTCCTAGCCTCAGATCAGACAACAAAAATAAATAAAAGGCATCCAAATCTGCAAGAAAGAAGTTAAATTTTCACTATTCATAGGTGATATGATACTCTATGTAGAAAATCCAAAAGATTCCACCAAAAAAATTGTTAGAACTGGTACATGAACTCACAAAGTCACAGGATATAAAGTAATGTACAGAAATAGGTTACACTTTTATACACTAATAATGAAGTAGCAGCAAGTCAAATCAAAGAATCAATCCCATTTACAATTGCATCAAAAACCATAAGTCACCTAGGAATAAACTTAACTGAAGCCGTAAAAGACCTGTACTCTGAAATGGGAGAAGATATTTGTAAATGACATATCTCATAAAAGGTTAGTATGCAAATTCTACAAAGAACTTTACAAACTCAACACCCAAAAAAACAAATAATCCAGTTAAGAAATTGGCAAAAAACATGAATAGACATTTTTCCAAAGGAGACATCCAGATGGCCAACAGACACATAAAAAGATCTCAACATCACTCATAATCAGGGAAATACAAATCAAAACCATGATGAGATACCACCTCACACCTGTCAGAATGGCTAAAATTACAACACAGGAAACAACAGATGTTGGCAAGGATGTGGAAAAAGGGGAACCCTTTTACACTGTTGGTAGGAATGCAAACAAGTGAAGACAATCTGGAAAACAGCACGAAAGTTCCTCAAAAAATAGAAAAATAGAACTACCCTGAGATCCAGCAATTGTACTCCTAAGTATTTACCTGAAGGATACGAAAATACTGATTTGAAGGGACATATGCAACCCAAGGTTTATAGCAACATTTTCAACATAGCCAAATTATGGAAAGAGCCCAAATGTCCATTGGCATAAATGGATAAAGAAGTTGTGGTGTATGTTCACACACACACACACACACACACACACACACACACACTATGGAATATTAGCCATCAAAAAGAATGAAATCTCACCATTTGCAATGATGTGGATGGAGCTAGTGTATTATGCTAAGTGAGATAAGTCAGTCAGAGAAAAACAAATACCATATGATTTCACTCATATCTGGAATTTAAGGCACAAAACAGGTGAACGTAGAGGAAAGGAAAACAAAAAGAGAGAGGGAAACAAACCATAAGGGGCTCTTAATGATAGAGAACAAACTGAGTGTTGCTGGAGGGGAGGGGGATGGGGGATAGGCTAAACCGGTGATGAAAATTAATGAGGGCATTTATTGTGTTGAGCACTGGATATTGTATGTAGTGATGAATCACTAAATTCTACTCCTGAAATCAATATTACACTATATTTTATCTAACTAGAATTTAATTAAAAATTTGAAGGAAAAAAAGAAATGAGCCATAAAAAAACATAAAAAGACATAAAAGAAATTTAAGTCTATGTTAACTAAGTGAAATAAACCAATTTGAAAAGACCACATATTGTATGATCTCAACTATATGATATTCTGGAAAGGGTTAGATTATGGAGACAGTAAAAGATGAGTGGTTGCCAGGGGTTGGGAGGTATAAGGCAGGGAGGGATGAATAGATGAAGCACAGAGAATTTTTACAGCAGTGAAATGTTCTGTATGATACTATAATGATGTATAGCTGTCACTATACATTTGTCCAAGCCCATAAAATGTACAATTCTAAGAGTAAGCCATAATGTAAACTATGTATTTTGGATGATTATGATGTGTCACTATACATTTATCAGTTGTAACAAAGGTACCACTTTGGTGAGGGATGTTGATAACAGAAGTAGGTATCGCTGTACCTTCTGTCCAATTTTGCTATGATCATAAAATACTCTAAAAAATGTCTTAATAAGAATTAAATAAGGAATAAAGGAAAACTAAAGTTAGATCATGATGCACCTGTGTTCAGTATCATAGTACAGCCACCATCTTACTTAGTATGTCTGGAATAGCTGACTGGCAGTTCCTTTGTGTCCTTATCACTCATTCCTATCACCTCATTTACTCAGCTCTGCTTACATGAGCCTCCTCAGTGTTCTTTGTACATGGCTCAACATACTGTCATCTCTGTGCCTCAACATTTGATACTGTTTGTTGTTTTATGTTCTTACTTTTTACAGTTTCTTTATTCTGGGGCGCCTGGGTGGCTCAGTTGGTTGAGCGTCCGGCTTCAGCTCAGGTCAAGATCTCACAGTCTGTGAGTTCGAGCCATGCGTCAGGCTCTGTGCTGACAGCTCAGAGCCTGGAGCCTGCTTCGGATTCTGTGTGTATGTCTCTCTCTCTGCCCCTCCCCCACTCATGCTCTGTCTCTCTCTGTCTCAGAAATAAATAAACATTAAAAAAATATAAATTTCTTTACTCTAATGCCACCTTCTCATGGAGGAATTCCTCTCTACTAATCACTCTCACTTCTTTCCTTTCCCTATTTTATCTTTCTCCATAATGTTTTTTGTTTAATTCATTTATTTTGAGGGGGGAAGGGGCAGAGAGAGAGGGAGAGAGAGAATCCCAAGCAGACTCCATGCTGTCAGCACAGTCCCCCATGGAGCTGGAACTCACAAACCAAAAGATCATGATCTGAGCCGAAACTGAGTCAGACACTTAACCAACTGAGCCACCTAGGCATCCCTCTCCATAATGTTTATCACTATTCAATATGCATATATTTTATTTAGCTTATTGTTTTATATAGTTCATTTACTAATTAACTTATTGTTAACTTAATAACTTATTACTTTATTTTTCTGTTTTCTTCCAAGAATTTAAGCTTCATGAGGACTGTGATTTTCATTTGTTTTGTTTTGTTTACTGCTCTATTCCAGTGCATAGCACACTATACATATTTGTCAAGAGAATGAACTAAAGTTTAAAAAATGGTAGAGAGTGAACTGAGCAGAGAAATCAAAGGTTTGGGAATGCAAACTGGTGCAGCCACTCTGTAAAACAGTGTGGAGGTTTTTCAAAAAATTAAAAATATATCTACGCTATGACCTATCAATTGTACTTTTAGTTATTTATCCAATGGATACAAAAATGCTTATTTGAATGCACACATGCACCCCAATGTTTATAGCAGCACTATCAACAGTAGTCAAATTATGGAAAGAGTCCAAGTGTCCATTGACTGATGAATGGATAAAGAAGATGTGGTGTATGTGTGTGTGTGTGTGTATATATATACATATATATATATGTATATATATACACATATACAATGAAATATTACTTGGCAATCCAAAGGAAGGAAAAATTGTTATTTGCAACATTGTGGATGGAACTAGAATGTACTATATGGTAAGCAAAATAAGTCAGTCAGAGAAAGAGAAATATATTATTTCACTCATGCGTGGAATTTAACAAACACAACAGATGAACATAGGGAAGGGAAGGAAAAATAAGATAAAAACAGAGAGGGAGGCATACCATTAAGAGACTCTTAAATACAAGGAACAGACTGAGGATAGCTGGAGGGGTGTTGGATGCGGGATGCGCTAAATGGGTGATTGGCATTAAGGAGGGTACTTGTTGGGATGAGCACTGGGTGTTATATGTAACTTAATAGTCACTAAATTCTACTCCTGAGAAACAATAAAACAAGAAAAATGATAGAGAGTGAACTGAGCAGAGAGTTCAAAGGTTTGGAATATATTAAAGAAATCTATGGTATTATATTGATTCAAACATATTTTTACATGTGAAATATAATTTGCTATTCAAATAATCTTTAATTCTAGGTTTCTTTACTTTCCTTATAAGTCAGTAATTTATTTTTGAAAAATATTTAGGATAGTTCTAGGAGGTTTGTAAGTTAATATAGTATACGTTATGGAGGTTTTATTTTTTGTCTCAAAAATTTTAGTGCGAAATTTAGCTATTATTTGTCTAATGATGTGCAACATTCAAAACCCCTCTCTATTAACTAGGAGAAGAGGCAATAAAAATAATATTTATCTTTAGATACATGTCAGCTCTTTATGTTATCTTGAATAAACATATAGTTTACTAAATCAAAATGTTTTTTTTCATCCCATTCTGTTATTATGAATACCATCTAATCATATTTCATTAACTATTTTTTTTTAATTTTCATCCTGGTGCACTAAAATATTAGAAGATGCAATTTAATATAAGCCCTTATGTTTAAATTACAAAATGTTTGCTTCCAATACCCATAATTATAACTTGATGAGAGTATGCTAGCCAAAGGCAATATATATAATTGCATTTGTTGGAAGAATTATAAATACTTTCATTTTATATTAAGGCTGATAAAAAAGTACACCTTTGCCAGAATTTGCATTTTTTATTTTTTAAATATTTATCTATTTATTTTGAGAGAAGGAGAGTGCAAGCAGGATGAGGCAGAGAGAGAGAGAGAGAGAGAGAGAGAGAGAGAGAATCCCAAGCAGGCTCCATACTATCAGCACAGAGCCCCACAGGGGGGCTTGATCTTAGATCATGACCTGAGTCGAAATCAAGAGTCAGACACTTAACAGACTGAACAACCCAGGTGCCCCCAAAATGTGCATTCTTTAAATAGCTGTGTTGATTAATAAAAATCAAAATTACAGAGCATAAACATTGCCTCCACATCTCAACAATAACTTCAGGAAGTACTTTATCTAATGTGTTTATTTCTTGGCTTAGCCATTCAAAATTCTACTCATCCAATAAGGCCCAATCCCAAAACCTGCTTTATGAAAGACTTTCCCTAATAGGATATAATGATCTTCTTTCCCTTGGAAGAACCACAGTTGTCATATGTACATACTTTTACTAAACAAATTGTCCTAAATTAACTTCTAATCTGTTTTGTTATTATTCTGAACTCTATAAAGACATAAAAACATGGAAGATAAATGATGAAAATGTCTCTAGGAAAAGAAACCATGTTTCTTGGAAATAAGCTCTCTATATATATAACTTAATTGAATGCTTGGAATTGTTTCATTCTATATTTAGTTTGACATATGAATGATTATTAATACTGCTTATTGTAGTCACAGTCTGCCTTCTTTACTAGAGGAAAAGGACAATCTAAATAAAATTTTACTAATAAAATTTACAAATAAAATTTTACTCATATTATTGGCATTAAAAAAATTTTTTTTAATGTTTATTTTTGAGAGAGACAGAGCATGAGCAGGAGAGGAGCAGAGCAAGAGGGAGACACAGAATCTGAAGCAGGATCCAGGCTCTAAGGTGTCAGCACAGAGCCTGACGTGGGGCTTGAACCCATGAACCATGAGATCATGGCCTGAGCCGAAGTCTGATGCTTAACCAACTGAGCCACCCAGACGCCCCACCACTGGCATTTTTTTATGTATTCAGGCCATATGATAATTAAAGACCAACTCAAAGGTTTAAGTTTATTTTCATTGGAGATTGTTTTCTATATTATAATTATTAATCTGTAGTAACAGTGTCAGATATATAATTGTAGCACACTAAATATTTGTTGAATGTGTATTAAATGAATAAATGATCATTCTGTGAATGAATGAATTGCCATGATCTTCGTAATATCCTTCATTATATTCATCCAGTCATCACAGCAATCCTCATACTATCATCAATATCTAGGGCTATTATCAAGAAGAGTGGAAAACCCTTGCAGGGTTCCAATAATTTCTGTTATGTTTTGACATTAGAGAATTTCCTATTCTCTTTCATTTTTTTAAATAGTTGAACTACATCTGCATCATTGAAGTATACAGCCAGTACATACTATGTTCTTTCAGTCATAAATCTGTTTTACTCATTTAGTCTTAGTTCTGACAATAAGTAGATCTTTAATGCTCATTTTCAACATTATGTTCTATGTTTGATATATTCCTTAAAAAGTGTTCATAGAAAAAAAAGTTTCTGAGTTTTTTCGTGTTCATAATATTTTGTCTGTACTTCTTATACCAAAAGTAATTTTTCCTAGTTATAAAATCCTTGGATCACATTTTCTTTTTCTGAGTTTCTTACATATGTCATTTTTTTCCTGCTGACACAGCATTTCTGTAGAAAATTAATTTTCATTTTGCTTACAAGTTACATGTTTGCATAGATGCTCAAAGGACTATTTTTTTCTTAAAAATTTAGTAATAGTTTTTGAATAAGTTTTGGTGTTGGTCATTATGAATCAGTATTATTAGTATGTGAATGCTTTTCCAACATGCAGTTTCAAATTCTTTTATTTTTTAAAAATTTTTACTGTTTATTTTTGAGAGAGAGACAGACTGTGAGTGGAGGTGGAGCAGAGAGAGAGGAAGACACAGACTCCGAAGCAGGCTCCAGGCTCTGAGCTGTCAGCACAGAGCCTGACACGGCTTGAACTCACAAACCGCGAGATCATTATCTGAGGCAAAGTCGGCCACTTAATCGACTGAGCCACCCAGGTGCCCCTCAAATTATTAAAAAAAAATTATTTAGGAAAGTTCTTATTTAATTAAAGTTTTTAATATTTATGCCTATTCCCTTGTTTTATTTTCATCTTCAGGATTTATATTATGTTGAATATTCTTTGTCTAGTTTAACATACGATAATTTTTCTCAAAAGTATTTATCACATACTTTATTAATTGGTGGGAATGCAAACTGTTGCAGTCATTCTGGAAAACAGTATGGAAGTTCCTCAAAAAGTTTAAAACAGAACTATTTTATGATCCAGCAGTTGCATTACTAGGTATTTACTCAAAGAATACAAAAATACCAATTCAAAGGAATATATGCACCTTGATGTTTATAGCAGTATTATCTATAATAGCCAAATTATGGAAACACACACACACACAAACACGCACATGCACACACAAACACACACACTGGAATATTACTCAGCCATCAAAAAGAATGAAATCTTGCCATTTGCAGTGACATGGATGGAGCTAGAGAGTATTATGCTAAGTGAGATTAGTCAGTCACAGAAAGACAAATACCATAAGTTTTCACTCATATGTGGAATTTAAGAAACAGAACAAATGAGCAAAGGGGAAAAAAAGAGAGAGAGGGAGGCAAACCAAGATACAGACTCTTAACTATAGAAAACAAACATGATTACCAGAGAGGAGGAGGTAGGGAGATGGGTAAAATAGGTGATGGGGATTAAAGAATGCATTTGTTGTGATGAGCACTAGGTGTTGTATGGAAGTATTGAATCACTAATTGTACACCCAAAACTAATACTACACTGTATTGAAACTAACTAGAATTTAAATAAAAACTGTAAAAAATTATCTAGCACCTATTTTTTCATTGTATATTCTTCAACGTCTATTTGTATTTTATTTTAAAATTTGTAACTGTTTATTTATTTTTGAAAGAGAGGGAGACAGAGACAGATAGTGAGCAGGGAAGAGGAAAGAGAAGAAGGAGACGCAGAATCTGAAGTAGGCTACAGGCTCTAAACCGTTAGCACAGAGCCTGATATGGGTCTTGAACCCACAGACTGTGAGATCATGACCTGAGCAGAAGGCAGATGCTTAACCGACTGAGCTATCCAGGAGCCTTCAGTGTATTAACTGCTGCACTATTTTTTTTTCTGTGTTCTTTTTAATATAATCTTATTTTTGTAATTACCTTGTATTTTATTTCTGATTCTTAATTCCTTTAATTCCTGTTGTTTTTTATTCTTTGCCATTTATTTTCAGGTCATATATCATTCTCTCATGTTTTTTAGATTATTTCCAAGTGTAAACTATATATTTGATATATTCATTTCATGATAAAAAATGATGTCATTAGTAATAATGAGAAAAATAGTCAACTTAAGAATAAGTAAATTCTTCAGTATAAATACCAGAATTTCGGTTATGTCTAGGAAAATGATTAAAATATGTGAATCTGTAGCAAGGATAATATTTCAGCATATACTATTTTTAATGTTCAGGGAATTACTAAAATTTTTTTAGATAAAAAATGACTAGTTTGTGCAGGTCCATCTATCTATTAGTAAAGCATATTTGTCGGTTAATAAATAAAAATGTTGTATAAGTAGGTAATTTTGATCATTTTGAGTGTTCCTTTCATTTTAAAGCTATCTTGGTCTGGGGGCACCTGGGTGGCTCAGTTGGTTAAGCGTCCAACTTCTGCTCAGGTCATGATATCATGGTTCATGGTTTTGAGCCCCACTTTGGGCTCTGGGCTGACAGCTTAGATTCTGGAGCCTGAATCCAGAGCTCCAGATTCTGTGTCTCCCTCTCTTTGCCCCTCTCCAGCTCATGCTCTGTCTCTCTATCTCTCTCAAAAATAAATGTTAAAAAAAATTAAAGGTATCTTGGTTTGGAAGATAACTTGTATTATCTCAGCAGTGATGGAAATTGAAAAACTGATCAGTTCAAAAGATTATAGATTTCACTAAGATGAAGTAGAGTTATTAGAATAAGAAATATAGCAGCTCAGTGAGGCTCTTCCTTTCACACGGATATTTTTAGGCCATTGCAGGGCTACTAATTGCCTTAAGGTCAATATTATTATGTGTCAGGGAATGGATAGGCCTGAGGAAAGCAGAATGATGGGGAATGGCCAGTCAGTAGAGCAGTCAGAATACACACAATATTATCAATTAGGTTTGCAGCCTTATATGGGCTTAGCGGCATCCCCAAATAATTACTCTAGTAACATCAACAAGTCCTGATCATAGATCACCATAACAAATGTAACAATAATACAAAATTTGAAATATTGTTGGAATTATCAGAGTATGACACAGAGACATGAAGTGAACAAATGCTGTTGGAAAAATGCCTCTGATAGACCTGCTTGATTGATGATTGTAAGAAGCCTTCAATTTGTAAAAAATGCAATACCTGCAATATGTAATACCTGTGAAGTACAATAAAACAAAGGCAGGAAAAGGAGATATGCCTGTACAAAGACTGTATATTACAGTTTGTAAGCTTGCATTTCATTGTTATTTCTCTTTCAAAATAAACGTTTTTCGGAAACCTCAGAGTTACATAAATTTCCCACATCAACTATTATTGAACTATTTGTAATTTAGAGGCTATAAATCACAGAAGGCAAAATCGAATGATGATGACACAAGATATGCCCAATCTTATATAAAAAAATGATACAGGAAAACTTCTAATGATGGTGATAAAGTGTAAAGAAGCAGATCAAACTAGATTTAGAAAACTCTCTCCCTTAAGGTGGCTATCTAATAGAGGTTCCCCAAATATATTTAACACTCCCTTCTAAAGAGTAGTGCTATATTTGTATTTATTAAGGACATTGAGCTTATGTTAAACATATTTAATACATTACCATTTGTCAAAATTTCCATATATTATTTAATTAACTCTTACAATAATTCAATGGAATAACTTCATCACCAGTTGTTAAGAGAATTGATGTTGAAAAGGATTGGGAAATTTGTCCAATATCATGTAATTAGTAGAAGTTAAAACTTTGGATTGAAATTCACTTTTATAAAGTGAATGTATTCACTTATATATTCACTTATATATTCAAAGTAGATTGCATTTTTTTTTCATTTTGGCATACTGCACATCTACTTTACATCTTTATGTACCTTTTTAAAGATTAATTAATCATTTAATGTAAACACATTTTTAAAATTTAAGTGTATTTATTTGAGACATAGAAAGTAAGCAGCAGAAGGGCAGAGAGAGAGAGAAAGAGTGTGAGAGAGAATCCCAAGTGGAGCCCACACTGTCAGCACAGAGCCCGACCTGGGGCTCGAATTCATTGACCATGAGATCATGACCCAAGCTAAAACCAACAGTCGGTTGGTTAACCAACTCAGTCACCCAGGTGCCTCCATTTGATGTAAACATTTCTAAGTGTACATTACACAGTATTTTCCAGTTTTTCCCATTGATGCATAATGGCTAACGACATGAACTCAGCATATTAAAATATTATTGAGGTCATCAGAAGTAATAGTTTCTGTAGAATTTCCAAATAGTGACTTATTCATTAAATAATTTTAAGAAAATATTGGCTAATCATTATATTAATCACAAAATTAAATACTATTTAACAAATAAATATACATGTGCAAGAAAATGTACTAGGTATCATGTGGATAATAAAATGCAAAATTTCAAAATTGAAAAGGCAAAATATTGTAATCTAGATAGTGGAGACAAGAAAGGGGGCGCTATACATATAAAAATATAGCACGATGTCCTTCTAATAGAATTTATATATGTGTACAAATATGTATAATACTAAGAAGCAAATAAAATAGAGTACATACACTATAACTAGATTCAATAAAGTCATCCATGTTAAGCTTGTATGCAAAAGAAAAAAAGTGCATATTGAATGACAATGCTTGCAAATAGATTCATAATGAGTTCAACTATTTATTACAAAGAAGTATGTTTAGTTGGAAAATGTAAAAGATATACTCTGCAAAATTGGAATGGGCTATCTTTGGAAATAAGTTAGTTACCCATCACTGAAAATAGAGGATTATTTAATGAATAGTCATGTATAAATGTAAAACGTGTATATGTAACTTTATAAATGTGATTTTAGTATTTCCAATTCTATTCTTCCAAGTGATTTGTATTGATACTATAAATATTTCTTACCATCACATCTGCCTGAGTACTAATACCACAAGTAGTATTTATTGCAAAAGGTATTTGTAAATACCAACTCTTAAGATCAGACTTGACTCATAAAGTTTTGCACAAATATGTACAACTATGAGAAATGGCAGAAGGGAAGAAAGTCCTGTGGTGGGGGTACTCACATAACTAGCAGGTGAATAAAAGCACAGAGAAATAGATTGGACAAAGGATAGGAGAAAAAGTGGGAAGGGGAGCCTGGGTGGCTCAGTCGGTTAAGCTTCTGACTTCGGCTCAGGTCATGATCTCCTGGTCTGTGAGTTGGAGCCCGCGTTGGGCTCTGTGCTGACAGCTCAGAGCCTGGAGCCTGCTTTGGATTCTGTGTCTTCCTCTCTCTCTGACCCTCCCCGGTTCATGCCCTGTCTCTCTCTGTCTCAAAAATAAGTAAACGTTTAAAAAAAAAAAAGTGGGAAGTAGATTGCCTTAAAATCTGATGAGCTTTTTCACAAGTTGCCCTGAAGTTCTCCTGAGAGGAGATAGGTGTGCAGCCACTCCAGTTGAAGAAAGGACCCTTGACAATTATGACCTTCTTTTTTAAAAAAAAAATTTTTTTTTCAACGTTTATTTATTTTTGGGACAGAGAGAGAGCATGAACGGGAGAGGGGCAGAGAGAGAGGGAGACACAGAATCGGAAACAGGCTCCAGGCTCCGAGCCATCAGCCCAGAGCCCCACGCGGGGCTCGAACTCACGGACCTCGAGATCGTGACCTGGCTGAAGTCGGACGCTTAACCGACTGCGCCACCTAGGCGCCCCAACAATTATGACCTTCTTAATGAAGCTCAAGATTCAAAAAGATCAGGTTCTTTTTGTTCTTATTTTATTGGCTTTTACATCATGTAAAGCCATTAGATTTTTCAAATCATTTTTCTGCATTTATTGAGATGATTAAGTAGAGTTACCCCCTGTTATTTATATACTGTATTGCATTCATTGACCTTCATATGCTAGTAAAACCTACATTCCTGGAATAAATCCCTCTTGGACATGGTGTATTGTTATTTTTATATGCTGTTAAATTCAGTTTATTTGTATTTTGTTTAGAATTTGTTCATACATGTTTATAAAGGTATTGATCTTTTGTTTGTTTTTTGGTGATGTTTATGTCTAGATTTGGTATTAGAGTAATACTACAGAGTAGTACTCATAGAATGATTTAGGAAGTGTGCCCTCCTCTCTGTTTTGTTTTGTTTTGAAGAGCTTGAGAAAGATCAACAGGTATCACTTCTTTAAATACGGCAGTAAAATTCACCTGTGAAACCATCTTGTTCTAGGCTTCGCTTTATTGGGAGGTTTTTTATTTTTATTCTATCATTTTTCTTATAGATCTTATATGGATCTATTAAGATTTTCTATTTCTTCTTGCGTCACTTTCTGTAGCTCGTATTTCTAGGAATCTATCTACTTAATCCAATTTGTTGACATATGATTATTTACAGTATTTTCTTTTCTTTTCTTTTTTATTTCTTTAAATTCAACAGTCCCATCATTCTTGATTTTAATAATTTGAGTTCTCTCTAATTTTCTTGGGTAGTCTAGCTAAATGTGAATTCTAAAGACTAACTTTGATTTTCTTTATTTTTCTGTTTATTATTTCAAGTGTTTCTATTCTCATCTCTTGATTATTTTCTTTTTTCTTTTTGTTTAGGTTTAGTTAGCTCTTGTTTTTCTATTTTGAAGTAAAAGATTATGGTTTTTATTGTTAAATATTTATTTATTTTTGGGAGAGAAAAAGTGAGGAGGGGAAGAAAAAAGTGGACAGAGAATCTGAAGGTGGCTCTGCGCTGACAGGGTAACAGCAGAGAGCCCGATGTGAACCCATGAACCAGGAGATCATGACCTAAGCCAAAGTTGCACTCTCAACTGGCTGAGCAACCCAGGTGCCCCTATTTCATTTTCTAAATGTAGCCATTTAAGTTACAATTTCCCACTGAGCACAGCTTTTACTGTATCCCATACCTTTTTTTATGTTGGTTTTGATATTTGTTCATTTTTAAGTATTTTCTAATTTGCCTGTGATTGCTTTTTTCACCCATGATTATTTAGAAGTGTGCTAACTTACACGTTTGTGAATTTTCCATACTTCTTATTTCTTTTGTTCATTTCTAATTTCCATTGTAGTAAAGGAAAACACTTTGCATACATTTAATCTTTTAGAATGTATTGAGGCTTTTTCTTATGGCTTAACATATGGCTATCCTGTGAATGATCCACATCCACGTGAGAAGAATGTATATGCTATTTGTGTTGGGTGAATTGTTTTATATATATTTGCTAGCTCTAATTAGTATTTAGTGTTGTTCAAGTCTTCTATTTTCTTACTAATCTTTATTCTAGTTTTTCTATCCCTTAGTGAATAAAGAGTATTAATATTTCAAACTATTATTGTTGGATTGTCTATTTTTTCCTTAATTTCTGTCAGTTTCTTCCACATATGTTTTAATATTCTGTTGCTATTTGCACATATGATGATAATTGTTATATTTTCTTAATGAGTTGACCATGTGTAATCATATAATTCCCTAATTTTTCCCTAGTAATATTTTTTATGTTAAAGTTTATTTTGTGTGATATCAATATAGGAACCCCAGATCTTTTCTGTTACTGCTTTCATGGAATATATTTTTCTATTACTAACTCTTAATCTATTTGTGCCTTTGAATCTAAAGTAAGTCTCTTGTAGACAACATATACTAGATTGTTTTTAATCATTTTGTTAATCTCTGTATTTTAATTATAGAATTTAAACCATTTACACTTAATGCAATAGTTAATAAAGAAGGACTTATTTCTGCTTTTTGTTGTTTGTATGTGTCATGTCTTTTTGTCCCTCATTCCTCTTTTACTGCTTTATGTTGTATTAAATAGATATTTTCTACTGTACCATTTTAATTTCTTTGTTATGGCTTCCACTATAATCTTGAATTTTCTTGTGTTTTTCTTGAGGATTATAAATGGCACCTTAATTTCTAACAATGTAGCCTGGATATTAATGCCAATGTAATTTTAACAGTATGCAATCATTTTAGATTTCATATTGATTGGCTTTCTCTTGGTGCTGTTATTGTTACAACTATCTTTATACGTTGTGCAGCCACCAGCATGGATGTATAATTAGTGCTGTATTCAGTTATTTTTTAATTCAGAGAAAATAATAAAATGAATTATGAACAAAAATAAATTGTGATATCTTTTATATTTACTGTACACTTACCTTTACTTTCGTTCCTTATTTCTTCATTGAGATTGGGGTTCATTTCAGCCTAAAGAAGTTCCTTTAGCATTTGTTAACAGGCAGGTTCTAGTGACAAAATATTTTTATCTGGGGATGTTTTAATTTCTTCTTTATTTTTGAAGGGTAGCTTTGCCACTTATACAATTCTGGGATGAATTACTATTTTTTCAACACTTTGGGTATGTCAACATCTGCCTTCTAGCTTGTTTTTGATGAGAAATCAGTTGTTTATCTTTTTGAGTACTCCTTGTATGTGATAATTCCATTATTTTATGCTGCTTTTAAGTTCTTGCTTGATCTTTTGACAGTTGATAATGGTGTTCTTAATTATTGATATCTTGCATTTATCTTACTCAGAGTACCCTAAGCTTATGTGTAAATTAACGTTTTCATTAAAAGTGGGATGATTTTTTTTAACCAGTATTTCTTAAAATATTCTTTCTGCTCCTTTCTTCTTCTGGAACTCCCATTATGTATAATTTGGTACACAAGTCTCTGTCATTGTTCATTTTTCTTCATCTTTTTTGTTTTTGTTCTTCAGATTAGATCATTTTAATTAATGTACTTTCAAGTTTGCTACTTCTTTGTGTTGTCTTCTTGAATCTGCTGTTGAGTGCTTTATTGAATTTTTCATATCAGTTACTGTACTTTTAAATGTCAGAATTCCTATATGAACCTTTTATATCTCTTTGATATTCTCTGCTTATTTGGATAATACTAATACTTTCTTCCTTAGATATTGTTCTCTTGGCTTATTGAAGATTTTTTAAAATATCTGAGTTAAAGCTTTGTCTAGAATGTCTAACTACTGATCTTCCTTGAGGATAGTTCTATTGAATACTCACTCTTCTTTCATGTATGAGCCACGCTTTATTATTTCTTTGCATGCCTCATAATTTTTGGTTGAAGATTAGACATTTTGAATAGTTTGATTTGGTAACTCTGGAAATCAGATTCTGTCTTTTTAAAAAAATTTATTTAACATTTATTCATTTTGTTGAGAGACAGAGAGAGAGAGAGAGAGAGCACAGGGGCAGAGAGAGGGGGAGACACAGAATCCAAAGCAGGCTTCAGGCTCCAAGCTGTCAGCACAGAGCCCGATGCGGGGCTTGAACTCATGAAATGCAAGATCATGACCTAAGCCAAAGTCAGATGCTCAACCCACTGAGCCACCCAGGCGCCCCGTGGAAATCAGATTCTCTTTATAAGAGTTTTATAAAGTATTTATAAACCTCTTATTCTCCAGAATTTCCTCCAAGTTTTCAGTTAGTATATTGTTTGCCTCAATTGCTATTTATCTTCCCAGACAGCATCAACTAAAACATTTGCCTGTAAATATTGTCAATATATGCAACTTTCCCTTTCTCTCTTGGTATCAGCTTTGAGACTGGGCAACTTCTGAGACAGGCAAAATAAAGAGAAGTCTTTTAAACCACTTTTCCAGGGAGCCACCATATTGTTCAAAACAAATAACTACACTTCTTTGTGAATAAGGTTCATTCTATTCCTTATGGTACTACTGGGAATGTAAGCTGCTATTTTCAAGGCTACTAAGTTGGGAACAGGGAAATGGGAATGAATAAGTTAAAATGCCACAAATATCACTGTTGTTACCAAGATTGAGTTTTTCTTGAATAAGCACCATCAGGTTCTTAAAGCCTTGGGTTAGCTTTTCAGCATTTCCAAATCTTGATTCCAACAGCTTTTCCCAGTTTTTCCATTACTTTTCTTCTGGGGGAGCACAAATTCAGAGCTTCTTACTCCACCATTTTGCTGATGACTAGCAGGGGAGGGGCAGAAAGGGAGGGAGTCACAGAATCCGAAGCAGTCCTCAGGCTCTGAGCTGTCAGTACAGAGCCCTATGCAGGGCTCAAACTCACAAACTGTGCGATCATGACCTGAGCCGAAGTCGGATGCTTAACCGACTTAGCCAACCAGGTGCCCAGTTTTTAAGTCCTAATTTGTAAACCATAATTTAAGTCTGCTTAGAAAGGATGATACCTTTTAATAGTTTATCTGAGAGGTTTAAAGACTTTAAAAAATCATATTTAATATTAATTTACTATATTTAAACTAAGCTGACATAAAGTCACCTCTTTTGAGTTTTTAAAGAAAGATACTTAATTTTCACTTTTCTGGGAACATTTATGTGCAATAGCTTTCAAAACATATTTTATAAAGACTTCCTGTTTTGTGAATTTATACCCAAAAATTCTAAAAAAAAAAAATTACAGGGCACTTTGTAGCTCCTAGTTCTTTTCTGTTTGATATACAACAAAATAAGGGGGATAGTATCAGCATATTTAAGAATGATGATTGAACAGGATTTTTGTTCTTCTGTCACTCTGAAATATAATAAATAGTCACTCTGTGGACATATGGATAAGAGAAAGAAAAAACAGACAGAAGCCTGGCATGAAGAATAAAGAGTAATTGGTTTTTCATATATTGAAATTTTATGTTAAGAGAGAGGAAACATTTACTTGGCAGAGACCGTAAGATGGACGGTTTCCAATTTGATACTAAAATGAACAAATAGATTATTTTTTAAGGGTGGCTGATGTAAGCACGGTTTCTTATGAGAGTGAGACAGAAACATTTTTCTCATAATAAAGTCCTAACTTCATGGAATTTTAATATTTGCAAGCAACTAGTGAACAGCATTTTAAACAGAAAAAATAACAAATCCATTACATTAAAAACCACTCTAGAAAGCTAATATTTTATTCCCACTGTCAAAGCAAAATGAATAAGTTTGAGGAGGTACTATTGAATAAACTATTTCAATGAATGTAGCAAATAATTTAAATGATCCATGGCTTTCTTTTTATTATTAAAAAGTCATCTAAATACACAGTCAATTTAATTATGTCAGCTCAAACAGAGTGCATTTTTATATCTTAAAAATAATAACTTAGGGTATATATTTTTATAAAATTACCTTTTATTATTTGGAAAAACAGCATGTCAATGTGATTTTATTCTAAGTATAGAATACTCTAAGCTGATCAAATGGTCAAATATTACCTATATGATTAACACAAAACCTTTGACATTGTCTGTATTAATCATTATGAATCAGAAAATAAAGGGACTATATAATTATTTATGCTATCAAAAATGATATAATAGTGAACAAATACACACACCAATCATTAATATCCCCATGGAAGAAGAATTAAAACAGAGAAAATTTAATAGGAACATATTTCTACAAAATATGTACTTTTTAAAATTTTCCTAAATAAGTCTCCTCTGAGAAGAATGTTTCAAAGCAATTGTACTTAACCAATGTTTATATATAAGATAGTGGGAGAAAAAAGTTATATTAAAATGAACAACTGTGTGTTCTGTTTCTGATATATATTAAATATCATTGTAGAGAAGACTGTGGCACAAAAATGAAAGAAGTTTTGCTTCAGAGTACCTTTTTCTTCCCATATAGTGTATTTGGTAAAATCAGAAGCCTTGTTGTTGTTCTTCAGTGCTGGGAAGCCAGGTTGGAGTTGATCAGTATATCATATTGCTCCCCACGCTTAACTTCAAGTTCTGGGTTATCTGTAGAGAGGAATAACCAAATTAAAATATGTTGATACTTCTTGTTATGGTAAAATATTGGAAAACATTAACTGGTTTGTTCTTTGTGATTGATATATAACTTACATCATCTTAGCCATTTAAAAGTAAATGCATGCCATTTATGACCCATAAGCAAGATCAAAAAGTATACACTTTATCTTTTTATATTAATCATGTGACATATTATTAGTATTTAATATTAATAATTGTGCTGTATTGTTAGCCCTGAAAATTTATAATGGTGTCTCCTAACAATGAAAATATTTCCTTTGGTTTGTAAATATGAGATTTAAATTTTCAGTGAAGAAATATGTGGAGGAAGCAATCAAATGAATTAATTAAAGGATGGTTACACAAAAATTACAAAAAGAACTGAACATATGAAATGTTCAATAGAAATTTCTCAACAGAAAATTAAATTAAATTTTAATATTTGAATTTATTAATAATATTCACATATTTTTATTCCTATATATATATAGTATATATCTAGGGTAATTTTCACCTTATACTTTAAAATTTCTGTGTTAAAACTTTTTTTAGTGTTAGACTCCATAATTTTTTATTTTCAATAAAGTCATTGAGAGACAATAATTTTAATTATCTTAAATAAATATAAATACATAAATATTTTTAAATATAAGCCAGAATTTTTGTTACATATTTAATGCCATTCTAATCTTCATTTTATTTTCTTATCCAAGTGTCATTACTTTAAAATTTTTTTTTTAAGTTTATTTATTTATTTTGAGAGAGATCAAGAGCAGGGGAGGGGCAGAGAGAGAGAGAGAGGGAGAGAAAGAAAATCTACACTGACAGTGCAGAGCCTGATGTGGGGCTCGAAATCACAAACTCAAGATCTCAGGAGATCTTGAACTGAGCTGCCTTCTTCCATTGGTTACTCTTAACCTTTTTGGTCAAAGATTAATTCACCATATAGTTGTGGGTTCATTTCTGGGTTTTCTATTCTTTTCTATTAATCTCTGTGTCTATTTTTTTGTGAGTACCATACTGTTTTGGTTACTACAGTTTTGTAATAAAAGTTGAAGTCTATAATTGTGATGCCTCCAGCTTTGCTTCTCTTTTTCAAGGTTGCTTTTGCTATTCATGGTCTTTTTTGGTTCCATGCAGATTTCAGAATTGTTTCTTCTGGTTCTTTGAAAAAAATGCTGTTGGTATTTTGATAGGAATTGCACTAATTGTTTAGATTGTTTTGGGTAGTACAGACATTTTAACAATATTTGTTCTTCCAATCAATGAACATAAAATGTTTTTCCAATGCATTGTGTCATCTTCAATCTCTTTTATAAGTGTTCTATAGCTTTCAGAGTACAGGTCTTTTACTGGCCTTGTTTAGCTTCATTCCTAGGGATCTTATGCGTTTTGGTACAATTGTAAATGTTATTGATTCCTTAATTTCTCTCTTCTACTTCATTAGTGGTTTATAGAAATGAAACATATTTCTGTATATTGATTTATTTATCCTATGACATTACTGAACTCATTTATCAGGTCTAGCAGATTTTTGGTGGAATTTTTTGGGTTTTTGTATAGAGTTTTATGCCATCTGTGAATAGTGAAAATTTGACTTCCTCCTTGCAGATTTGGATGCCTTTTAATTCTTTCTGTTTTCTGATTACTGACTCTAGTACTTGTAGTACTATGTTAAATAACAGTGGTAAGAGTGGACATCCCTGTCTTGTTCCTGACTGTAGCTTTCAGTTTTCTCCATTGAGGATGATATTAGCTGTGTGTTTTTCATAGATGGCCTTTATGATGTTGAGATATGTTCCCTCTAAATCTACCTTGTTGAGGGTTTTTATCATGAATGGATGTTGTACTTTGTCAAATGCTTTTTTCTGTGTGGATTCAAATGATCATGTGGTTCTTATCCTTTCTTTTATTAATTAAGTGTATCACATCGACTGATTTGTGAATATTGAACCATCCTTGCAACCTGGGAATACATGCCACTTGATTTTCTTTGTGCCTTTCTAGTCTCTCTTTTGCAGCCAAAGAGTCTCTTTTAGTACTTCTTGCCAGGCTGGTTTAGTGTTCACAAATGCCTTTAGCTTTTGTTTGTCTGGGAAGCTCTTATTTTAAAGATTTTTTTAAAAGAGAACACAAGTGGGAGAGAAGGAGAGGGAGAGAGAGAGACAGAATCTTAGGTAGGTTCCACACTCAATGTGGGGCCTGATCTCACCACCATGAGATCATGACCTGAGCCAAAATCAAGAGTCAGATACTTAACCAACTGAACCACCCATGTACTCCTGTCTGGGAAATTCTTTATCTCTTCTTCTATTATAAATGATAGATACCCTTGCTGGATAGAGTATTCTTGGCTGCAGAATTTCCCATTCAGCACTTTGAATATGTTATGCCACTCCCTTCTGGCTTGCAAAAAATCTATTGAAAGGTCACCATCTAGCCTTATAGGTTTTCCTTTATAAGTTAAGGGCTTCTTTTGTCTTTCTGTTTTTAAGATTGTTTTCTTTATCACTATATTTTTCAAATTTAATTATATGTCTTGGTGTTGGCCTGCTTTTGTTAATTTTAATGGGAGTTCTCTGTGTCTCCTGGATCTGGATGTCTGTTTTCTTCACCAGATTAGGAAAGTTTTCTGCTATGACTTCTTGAAATAAATTTCCTTCCCCTTTCTCTCTCTCTTCTCCTTCTGGGAATCCTAAAATATGAATATTATTACATTTGATGGAGTCACTGAGTTTCCTAAGTCTATTCTTGTGTTGCATAATACTTCCTTCACCCTTTTGTTCATCTTCATTACTTTCCATTATTTTATCTTCTAGGCCACTGATTCTTTCCTCTACTTCTTCCAGCCTACTATTTTATTGCATCAAGTCTGTTTCTCATCTCATTTACTGCATTCTTCATTTCTGATTTATTCTTTTTTAACTCTTTTATCCATGTGGCATGGTTCTTCATGATTTCTTCTATTATTTTCTCAAGCCCACTAAGTATCCTTATGATTGCTTCTTTAAATTTTCCATCAGGCATATTACTTATATCTGTTTTGCTTAGCTCTCTTGCTATGGCCTTATTTTGTACCTTCATCTGGGATGAATTCCTACCTCTTTTCATTTTATCTAAGTCTCTGCCTTCTCTGTGTTAGAAAAGCCAGTTATGTCTCCTGATCCTAAAAGTTATGGCCTTATGAAGAAAAGGTTATGTAGTGCCCAGTGCCTGGTTCTTTAGGGAGTGTCTCCTGTGTATGCTGCATGCACTCTATTGTTGAATTTTGACTGCTCTATCCTTTAGGCCAATCATCTGCAGAGGTTCTCCTTGCCAACTGTGGACAGTGTTTGGACCCTGGCCTGAATGTGGCGAGTTTTAACTAGGTTTTCTCTGGTCTGCTTGTGAAATGGGACCTGACACCAGCTCTACCAAAACTGATGTAAGTAAGGGTTGTGCTGGTCTTCTAAGGGAGTTCCTGAAACACTGGGACTGAGGCAAGCATGACTGAGAAGAGCAGTCTCCCCTGGGCATAGAGGTTGGGACTTAGTATGAACAAGGTATGCAGCCAATGTCATTGCTGTGCTGCTTCCCACCAGTGTCTCTGTGTTCAGGGCTAGGGGAGAGAGAGGACACCATGCAGCTCCTTTGTTCTTAGGGAACCATTCCTGTGGATGCTGCCTCTCAAGGAAGCACTCCTAGAATAGTGGATAAACTCCACACTGTGTGCTCAAAGGTTTTTCTCAGTTTAGTTTCCACACTATCTGCTTCCAGGTTGTTTGCCTGATTTGTCAGGAGTAGCACAGTGCCCTCTGGACTCTATCCAGCCAAGCTCATTGACTTTTAAAACTCCAGGATTTAAGCCCTGCTGGTTGCAAAAACTCACAGATTCACATTTATTATAGATATGGTATTATTTTAGATAATTTTGATAAAATAAAAATAATATATTTACATGTGCTCCAAGAACTTACCCTCTGAGAAAACTGGAAATACAGAGGAAGCAGGCATGTTTCCTTCTCAAAAATATTTCAAACATATTTGAAACATAGCTTCATGAACAATTTTTTTTATTTCCTTGATTTAATTTTTCAGCTTAAAAATATAAGTAACTTTTATGTAGTATATAACCCATCCCTCTTTTTTTGTATACTTTGGGAAATTCACTAATTTTGAGGAGCTTTGGAGCAAATAAATAATATTTCTTTCCACTGCTTAGTTCAGAACCATTGAGAAATATGACACAGAAAAAAGAAGGAGACCCAAATGCCAATAAGCAGTTATTAGTAATAAAGCAGATTGAGGTTATGGTTTTCTATCTATAGACAGAAGGATTTACTCACAGCCACTCCTGAATTAGATGGATGCTCTCTAATACTGTAGGCCTTGCCTAGGAGGTGAAGACTGCTTTACAGTAAATGTGGAATGGAGGAGCAGCAGAGAACATTTCAACACGTGATCTGCATCTAAAATGCAAACCAAAGAGACTAAGTATGATGTTCAATTTCTTCTCCCAAGTACACCAGCCAGATATGTCAGGATGTCAAATTTTAATATTGTTTTACTGTTAATATTTAAGTTAGAACATTTCAGACTTCTCATTCCCATTATGAGAGCCACAGTTTGCATCAAAGAGTATAAGCATGACAGTTATTATCTATTTTTAAGTAAACATTCCTAGTAATTGTTCCCTTTGTGTAAAGTGAAAAATATCTCCTATTATGACACTATATAAGCTATCTTCCTGTCTGAAGATAATATATTATCTTTAGTCAAAGAATTATTGGAACTTAGTGTTGAAAGGAATATTATTATCACCTTGTCCAAATTCTTTCTTTCTTTCTTTTTTACCATTGAAGTTTAGAAGTCCATAAAAATCCATTGGCTTTTACAATGTCAGATATAAGTTAGATAAATTAGGACTAGAACTCCATTTTCTTCACTCTAAGTCCAGTGGTCTTTCTAATTTACTGACATAGCTGTGTAATTTTAAATGAACTACTTTACTAAAGTTTAAAAATACACAGAGAACTGTACTAGTTATAAGAACACAGCCCAGAAAATTTTCACACAGTAAACACACCCCTGTAATCTCCCACCATACCAAAAAAAAAAATTTAAGCCCCCTCATGAAACTCCCAGTTCAACCCACTGTTCACCACAAAGATAAAACCTATCTTGTTTTTTGTTTCTTTCATTAAATTCTACATTGTGTGATTATTACATGTTTTCTTTGCCTGTAATATTAGTTTATTGTCATTGTTATATAGTTCAGGCATGGTTCTGATAAACACACATTTATTACCATAGTTTAGTTAAATAACACTCCCCAGCAATAGAGTTCATATTCAGTTTCCATGGTATATTAAATGTATTTGCATAAAGTAGAAACTTCACTGCTATGTCTTCAGTGTGCAAATTATTATGTAAATAGTAGTTGTACATCATGGTTACTGACCAAATGGTCAGTCCTTCTTTCAAATTGGTCACTGTGCATCTGTTATCTGGTTCATGCACAGATAGCAAAGTGCACAGTTGTGTTACCTTCTCGACTCAAAGTGATAAACCCATGTGGCATATTAGAAAAGAAACATAACTGAGAGGAAATTATCCAATAAAGACAAAAGTACAGCAAAAGAAAGAAAAGTCAGAATTCCAGAAGGAAAATTAGTGATTAGAAGATTTTAAATTAACAATATCAAACCAGCAATAGAAAGAAACATAAACTTGCCTGAAGTTATAATGTAGACTATACTGAAAAGTATGATGACTGTATTTTTAAAATGTAGTCTCTTTTCATTTTTTTAAATTTTTATAATTTCTTTAATGTTTATGTATTCTTGAGAGAGAAAGAGACAGAGAGAGACAGAGAGAGAGAGAGAGACAGAGAGAGTACAAGCAAGGGAGGGGCAGAGAGAGAGAGGGAGACACAGAATCCAAAGCAGCCTCCAAGCCCTGAGCTGTCAGCACAGAGCCCAAATGGGGCTCTAACCCATGAACTGCGAGATCAAGACCTGAGCCAAAGTCAGGAGCCTAACCAACTGACCCACCCTGGCACCCCTAAAATGTAGTCTCTTAATATCTTTTAATTGCCCTAGGAATGGAAAGTTGCTTATAGTTTAAATGGAACATTTATTTCTTGTGGTAGAAAGAATTAATGGCCCCCAAATAGGTCAATGTCCTAATCCCTGCAACTAATGAAAATTTAATTTACCTAGCAAAGGGGCTTTACATATGTCATTAAATCAAGGATGGAGAGCATATCCTGGATTATCTAGGTGGGCCTTATATAATCGCAGGGGCTTCCTAGAAGGAAGGTATAAGGATCAAAGAAAGATTTTCCAGATGATCTCAATCTCATCACATGAGTCCTTAAAAGTGGATAATATTTCCTGGTTGTAGTCAGAGGGAGATGTGACTATGGAAGAATGGTCAGAATGATACAGTTCTGCTGGCTTTGAAGATAGGGAAATAAGACTTGAGCCAAGGCATATTAACAGCTTCTAGAAGCTGGAAACAACAACAACAACAAACAAACAAACAAACAAACAAACAAACAAACAAAAGGAAACATTTTCTCCTAGGGCTTCCAGAAAAGAACACAACCCTGCAATCATCTTGAGTTTAACCCAGTCAGATCTGTGTCAGACTATAACCTGCAAAACTATAAGACAATAGGTTTGTTGCTTCAAGCCACTTAATTTGTTACTGCAACAGTATAAAACAAGTACATTTTGAACTTAAGTTGCATGCAATATGGCAGAAATCTTTACAATATGGGGGAAATAACTGCAGAATTCACATAGAATGTAAATGGAGTTGTAGGAGGAATAACTTACTAGCAAATGACACTGCTGCCATTCCAGCCACAGGAACAAATAAAGGCAAACTTGTTGATGTTAATGAGAAAAATGGTTATGGAAGGATGGAGATGTCCCAGAGGAAGTGACAGAGAAAAATCTTCACATTAAAAGAACTCTCAGACAAATGTCATGACATTGAAAACTCAAAGGATGAAAGATAAAGTTTTATCTATTGTTAGAAAGGGCTATGACAATTCACCAAGGCATGGAAACAATGTTCATTCTATATTGTAAGGTATAGGAAGAGAAGAAAGAAGCACTATTCAAACAATTTATGATAAGCCTTTTACACAAAAATAAAGCACTGTAATTCTCAATATCTAACATTTTTAATTGTGGTGTGCAAAATAAATATTAGTCTTACTATTGTTTCATTTTCCTATGCATGTGTAGCCAACAGTAACATTTTAAAATGTTGATACAACTTTGTGAAGGTCATGAACCAATCTTAATGTTTCTTATTGATAATTACCACTACTTTGCACAGTTGCAGCTTTCGTGATTCTGATCCTCTTATGATCTTTCTTTACCATGCAAAGCAAAGGTGGTCTGTATTGGATTGCATGAATATGACAAAATTTATTTTTTATTTAATTTTGGAGAGATATTTGTGTTGTTTTATTGAATAATACCGCTATTTACTTTCTTCTGCATGTCCTTTTGTGAAAAAAATGTGTACGTACTGCATATGTGTTGAGTTGAATTGCCAGAATATAGGGCTTATGAATGTTCAGACTTAGTACAAACTTCCCAAGCTAACTACTCAAAGTGGCTATACTAATTTACACAAATTCATGAGAGTTGAGATTGTTTCACAGCAATTCCAAAATTTTGTATTGTCAGGTTTTTATTTAACCCATTTGGCTAAGTTCATAGTGGTATTTCATTGAGGCTTAAAATTTTATTTCTCTGAAGGCTCAATACAACTTTATTTCCCTTAATTTTTTCTACTTAGTTATCTTTATACTGATTTATGGGAATTTTTTTATGTAGTCTGGCTATGAGTTATTATTCGTATCAACACCCACTCCTGTCTTACTTTCTTACTTGCCAAATAATAATGTTCTTTGATGAACAGAAGTTCTAAATTTTTATGCACTCAAAATTTTAATCTTTGCACTTTTTGCCAAGTGTTTTTGTGAACCAGCTTAATAAACTTTTTTCATTTAAAAGCAATGATGATAGTCTCTTCGTTTTTGGTAGATATGTTATTGTGTTATTTTTACAGTTAGACCTACAAATCCCCAGGAAATGGTTTTGTAGACACCGAAATATAAGGGTAAAGATTATCCTTTTTGGTTTCATATGGAAATTCAATTTACCCAACAACATTTATTCAAAAGACTATCTTTTCCCAAGTGATGTGCCAGTTTCTTTCTTGTGTTATCCCATCTGTTGGTCCCTGTTTTCATCCACACCCCATGATTACCCACACACCTTTTATATGAATCTCTTTGACATTGTCCTGTAAGTTTTCTGACTTATGATTTTACTTGCTCTGAAACAAAAGCCTGATGGGTAGGCAAAATAAGCTCAACAAATATGCATGACTAAACAAATGCCTCATATAAGCATACTGTTTCTCAAATGGGTCCTGAGGTCCCAACATTTATGGAAATATGGGGGCTATAGAAGACTTTTCTAGAGAAGCTAGGGCTGGAAAATCAAGTAAGATATTAATAAGTAGATAAAGAATCTGATTTAGGAAGAGGGAGCAATCTGAGTTACAAACAGAAGGTGATGAGTGAGACTTTAAAAGAGAGAGAGAAAGAGTAGATATGACTGAAATGTGCACTTGAGGGTAGGTGTGTTTGTGTTTGAAAGAAGGAAATGCATGTCAGTGAGTGTTTGTGTGAGAGAAAAAATTGAAAAGGGAAAACGTGCGTGAGAGTGTGTATGTGTGTATTTTGAGTGCTGGGATATAAATCTCAGAGGATATTACATCATCAACTATGAAACTGGGTAAACACACTTTGGGGCGCATGCAGAAAAGGTACATTGAAGTACAGGAGAAAATATTAGATCACTGGTTTATATTTTTATCTAAATAGAAATAAGCCATTATGAGGCACCTGGGTGGCTCAGTTAGTTAAGCATCCCACTTAATTCCAGGATCATGGGATCAGCCCAGATAGGGCTCCTCACTGAACACGAAGCCTGCTTAAGATTCTCTCCTCTCTCTGCCCCTCCCCCACTCATCTCTCTCTCTCTCTCTCTCTCTCTCTCTCTCTCTCTCTCAGACATTGCATTTTGTCCTATGAGGTGGAATAGGATGAGGAGCCTGTGTGCGGGTACAATGGCAGGCAGGAGGCAGAGGAGAGTCACTTTGTGGTACTGGAGAAGGAAGGGCTCCATCACCACCTGGTGCTGCCTGACACCCAGTCCCCAGACAGGGAGAGTTCAGTGTGTCACTGGAGATGAGTGTTCCTACTTCATTGTTGCCATCACAGAAGTCTCCTCTTGGATTGTGTCCCCCAGTGGCAAGGTGTCTGTGGCAGCTGTGTGCCTTGTGTGTTGTGGTGCTGACCCGTGAGCTATGCTGGTCCTGGACCAAGATGCACTGGACCAAGGATGGTGAAAAGGTGGTGGAAAGTACTGCACTGCTCTGCAGAAGGAGGACACCATTCATTGCCTGGTGTTGGCTCCTGTTCAGCTTGAGGACTACAGCAAATACCTGTGTGAAATTGATGAGAAGTCAGCCTCCTTCACTGCCACTTTCACTGTCACTGTCAGAGTCTCACCAAAGTTAGGACAGTTTAAATAAAAATCTGAAGTTATGTGCTCTCCTGAAAAAGCCAAAGACCTGGTGACTCTGGTTCTGCTTCCCCCCCCCCCCCCACCCCATGGCAGTGAACAACTTGTGCTGAGTGCCAGCTACCCCCATAATACAGGGCTCACATTTTTCTGTCCCTCCCTCCCGGCTATTATCCTATGCATCTCTCCAGACTGCTTCAGCCACTGACCTTACCACTGGCCCCTGCGGGCATTTGAGTCTGTGATCCCTGTGTTAAATCAAGAAACACACAAACAAATATAAAGATAAATACAGAAAGGAAGGAAGGCAAGAAAGAAGGAAGGAAAGGAATGAGGGAGGGAAGGGAGAGAAGGGAAGGGAAAGGAAAGGAAGGGAAGGGAGGGAGGAAAAAGGAGACATTGAATGCTACTAAAGTTTAGCATTCATTTTAACCAGAAGCATCATTCATTTTTTATATGTCAGAAGATCATTTGCCAGTTAGAGACTCAAAGTGTTCTGAGGAAAGTGTGAATTCTATAATGAAAAAGGATTGTCAGTAGCTGCTGATTCATGATTTTGTTTCCAGTGATTATGTCGTGATATAGTAAGTATGTACCTTGTTAAAATGAATTTATGACTTTTGCTCGTCTAGTTTTGACTCAATATTTGCAAAAGGGGCACCTGGCTTATGATGTTCACTATAAAGAAATGAAAAATGGAAAATCATCATGAAAATTAGGGCAGGTGAAAAAAATGGCAGAGCTGCACTTCTACACCCAGGAGGAGCTGTTTTCAGACCCTTATGAAATATAGGGTGAAAGTCAATTGGTAAAATATAAGGATATGTTACCTAGATTTTTGGAAATATGTTACTTTCTTTAGTTTTTACAGTTAAACCAACTCTGTTTATTGTGCTTTGAGAGATTAATTAAAAGTGTTATAAGGTCACTATGGCTCACACACCAAGTAAAATTAAGGATCAAAATCTAAAGATAAACATTTTTGATGCTATTCAGTTGCATTTAAAATTCTGTGTCATGTTATACTTAACCCAGTACTTTTTAAAGTTTAAAGTGAATAATCAACGTTTAGAAACCTTATTAGTATCCTAAAAAAACCAAACATACAATTGAGAAAAATGAGTTCTGGTAGAAACAAAAATGGCTGAAACGATAAGCGGCAACCAATATCAAAACAAATTAAATGTATTCGTTGTCACATTCTTTTACCAGAAGACGTTAAAAGTATAGTTGATTTGAAAACAAAAAGACCATAAAATTAGGACCAATTTGGAAGAATTTAGATAAATCATATAAAAGTGTGTCTGTGTCTCTGTGTGTAGGTGTGCATATACACACATACTGAATAAAAGTGTATATCCAGGGGGGCACCTGGGTGGCTCAGTCAATCGAGCATCTGACTTCCGCTCGGGTGGTGATCTTGCAGTTCATGAGATCGAACCCCGCATCGGACTCTGTGCTGACAGCTCGGAGCCTGGAGCCTGTTTTCTATTCTGTGTCTCCCTCTCTCTCTGCCCCTCTCCTGCTCATGCTCTGTCTCAACAATAAATAAATGTTAAAAAAAATTTTTTCAAAAGTGTATATCCAGAGATCACAAAGTCACAGATTCAGATAATTATACAGAACCAGATATATAAAACAAAAATACAGTTATAAAAATAATAATTGGTAATGACAGAAGGAATGACAATGGAAATATTTTTACCACATAGATGTTTAAGGGTGATTTTCAGATAAAATATTTATAGGAATTATAAAACTTCAAGATTAGTCAAGTTTTTTTTTTTAATAGAATAGTGTTCTGAATTTGCTGACTTTTCCATGAAAACTAAAATCTGTTGTTTGTATACCATATAGAAGAATATTTTTAAAAACTAATATTATAAGGGCGCCTGGGTGGCTCAGTCGGTTAAGCGTCCGACTTCAGCTCAGGTCATGACCTCGTGGTCCGTGAGTTCGAGCCCCGCGTCGGGCTCTGGGCTGATGGCTCAGAGCCTGGAGCCTGTTTCCGATTCTGTGTCTCCCTCTGTCTCTGCCCCTCCCCCGTTCATGCTCTGTGTCTCTCTGTCTCAAAAATAAATAAACATTAAAAAAATATTTTTTTAAAAACTAATATTATAGATATTGACAAAGTAAATACAATGTTTATATAAAGAGACAAAAGACCTGTAATAGACAACAAAATAGTAAAGGAGAAGAACAAGTTTGAAAGATTGATGCTATTTGACTTTAAGACTTACTATAAAGCTACACTGACCAAGACAGTGTGATAGTGGTGAAAGAATAGACAAATATATCAATGAAACAGAATAAAGAGCTTGGAAATAGACCTTCATGAATATAGTCAACTGATCTTTGACAAAAAAAAGCAAAGGCAATAAAATGGAGCAAAGTTAGTCTCTTTAACAAATGGTGCTAGAAAAACTGAACATCCACATGCAAAAACAATGTAGACAAGAGACCTCCACCCTTCGTAAAAATTAAAATGGATTACAGACCTAAATGTAAAATGTAAAACTATAAAACTTGTAAAAGATAACATAGGAGAAAACTAGATGATCTTGGATATGATAATGTCTTTTTAGATACAATACCAAAGATACAATCCATGAAAAAATAATATGATAACCCAGACTTTACTAAAATTAAAACTTCTGCTCTGTGAAGGGCAATATTGACAGAATTAGAAGACAAGCCAAGACTAGGAGAAAATATTTGCAAATGAAATGTCTGATAAAGGACTGGTGTCCAAAATATAAGTAGAATCCTTAAAACACAAAAATAAGAAAACATAAGTTAAGACTGCAGAATAGTAGGAGGACCTTATGTTTGCCTCATCCCTGAAAGGCATCTAGATAATGATCAAATCATTCTGAACATCCAGGAAACTGATCTGAAGACTGAGAACAAACTGCACAACTACAGAAAAGATGCCACATTGTGGAATATAGGTGTGGAGACGTGATTTGGGAGAGAAAAGAATCATGGGTACTCCAAAGGGGAGGGACCCCTGATTATGGGGGCAGAGCAGGAAAGAGAAGGGGTGGGGAGAGAGAGAGAGAGAGAGAAGGAGAGAAAGCAGTATGCCGCAGGGGTGCAGGGGCCTGGACAAGAAAAATACTTCCCAAAACCATTGACTGGGAAAATGAGAGGTGATTATTATCATAAGTTTTTACAAACAGTGCAGCTGAAAGCCTGTAGTTTTAGAAGTCCATGACATTGCCAGGGTCAAGTGTGGTGTGCATAGCAGTGCTCCTGTGGAGAAGGAGGGCAGGAGGCCAAGGAGCAAACAGTGTGCTCTGAGGATTCCCTGGGTTGAGCTGGGATAGACCATTCCCCTTCTTGGAGTGCATTTTGGATAGGGGGCACTGCCTCTCAGGGGACAAAAGAGCTGCTTGCTCTTGAGCTGCTCCATTCATTAGCACAGGAGCAGAGATGCCTACTGAGGGTAGCTAAACAGGATGTTGGGTTTTTGCTACACTTTACCATAAAATCCAAGAAGCTGCATAGTTGTGTGACTAATTTTCTGGGACAAACCTGTACTAGCCACAGCTCGATGAGACCCTCCCTGAGAGGATCAGTGTGGGTCTGGTGCCATGCTGGGTCCCTAATATTTGGAGCTTTTAAACCCAGATGCATCCCTGAGATAAAATATAGGAGCACTGTATCACCAAGTGGGCAGAAAACTAGGACCAAGACAGGGTGAAGGCAAGGATCTGAAGGATGCCTGGAACATAAGAGGGTACATTATTTGCTCTTCTGTGAGGGCTTCCTGAACATTGGCAGGCCCAACTCCCCTCACTGGAGAGGAGAGTGAGCCAGTGCCATTTCTCATCCCTCCCATCAGGAGGGACTGACTTCAGTGAGCAGTACAGCACACAGAGTGAAGGCCTGAGCTACTTATACAAAGCCACGCCTCCTTGCACTCTGCAGATGTCTTTTTTAATAGGGCAGGTATGATTGAGAGCCAGAGCAGCAGCAGGCACCTCTCACAGAAGACCAGCACAAACACCTGCTTCCTGCACCAGGTGTACTGTTCATAGAGTGCTGCAAAGCTTCAACTCTTATGGAAATAGGACCAAGCACAGACTTTCCTAACACACAAAAGACAGAGACCTGAGCAAAATGCCAGGACAGAGGAATTCATTTCAAAAGAAAGAACAAAGAGAGGCCATGGCCAGGGAGCTAATCAAAATAGATTTAAATAGCATGCCTGAACCAGAATTTAAAACAATGATTATAAAGATTATAATGATTATGAAGATATTAGCTGGGCTTGATAAAAGCATAGAAGAAACCAGAGAGGCCCTTAACACAGAGATAAAAGACCTAGAAACTAGTCAGGCCAGAATGAAAAATGTTATAACTAAGATGCAAAACTGACTGGATATAATGGTCATACAATGGAGGCAGGAGCGGAAGAAATAAGTGATATAGAAGACAAAAATATGGAAAATAATGAAACTGGAAATAAGAGGGAAAGAAAAATATTGAATGACAAATGTAGACTTAGGGAACTCAGCAACCCCATAAAGTGTAATAATAGTCATTTCATAGGAGTCCCAGAAGAAGGAGAGCAGGAGAAAAGGCAGAATGTTTATTTCAGCAAATTATAGCTAAAAATTTCCCTACGCTGGGGAAAGAAACAGACATACAAGTCCAGGAGGCACAGAGAACTAGCATCAAAATCAATAAAAGCTGGCCAACACCAAGACATATCATAGCAAAACTTGCAAAATATAGGCATAAGGAAAGAATCTTGAGAGCAGCAAAGGAAAAGAAAACTCTAACCTACAAGGGAAGACAAATCAGGTTAGTAGCAGATCTCTCCACAGAAATCTGGCAGGCCAGAAGGCAGTGACATTTTATGTTCAATGCACTGAATGGGAGAAATATGCAGACAATAATACTTTAAATAGCAAGGCTGTTATTCAGAATAGAAGGAAAGATCAAGATTTTTCCAGATAAACAAAAACTTAAGGAGTTTGTGACCACTAAACCAGCCTGAAAGAAATAATACAGGGATTCCCTTGTGGGAAAGAAAGACTTAAAGCAACAAAGATTATAAAGGAGCAAACAAAATCCCAGAAACACCAACTTTACAGTGGCACTAAATTTATCTCTATCAATAATCACTCTGCATGTAATTGGTGCAGCCACTCTGGAAAGCAGTGTGGAGGTTCCTCAGAAAATTAAAAATAGACCTACCCTATGACCCAGCAATAGCACTGCTAGGAATTTATCCAAGGGATACAGGAGTACTGATGCATAAGGGCACTTGTACCCCAATGTTTATAGCAGCACTCTCAACAATAGCCAAATTATGGAAAGAGCCTAAATGTCCATCAACTGATGAATGGATAAAGAAATTGTGGTTTATATACACAATGGAATACTATGTGGCAATGAGAAAAAAATGAAATATGGCCTTTTGTAGCAACGTGGATGGAACTGGAGAGTGTGATGCTAAGTGAAATAAGCCATACAGAGAAAGACAGATACCATATGTTTTCAGTCTTAGGTGGATCCTGAGAAACTTAACAGAAACCCATGGGGGAGGGGAAGGAAAAAATAATGGTTAGAGAGGGAAGGAGCCAAAACATAAGAGACTCCTAAAACCTAAGAACAAACTGAGGGTTGATGGGGGGTGGGAGGGAGCGGAGGGTGGATGATGGGTATTTAGGAGGGCACCTTTTGGGATGAGCACTGGGTGTTGCATGGAAACCAATTTGACAATAAATTTCATATATTAAAAAAAATAATCACTCTGCATGTAAATGGACTTAATGCTCTGATCAAAAGACATAGGATATCAGAATGGATTAAAATAACAAGACTTGTCTATATGCTGCCTATAAGAGACTCATATTAGACTTGAGGACACCTGAAGATTGAAAAGTGAGGGGATGGAAAACCACCCATCAGTTCTAATGGACATAAAAAAAAAACACAACACAACACAACACAACACAAAACAAAACAAAACAGAAGAGCCATACTCATATTAGACAAACTAGATTTTAAAACAAATACTGTAACCAAAGATGAAGAAGTATACTATATCATAGTAAGGGGGCCTATATAACAAGAAGATGTAAGAATTATAGATATTTATGACCCTGGAACAGCTGGGTGGCTCAATCAGTTGAGCATCCCACTCTTTATTTCAACTCATGTGAAGATCCAAGGGTGGTGCAATAAGCTTTGCATTGGGCTCTGCTCTGAGCATAGAGCCTACTTAAGATTTTCTCTCTCTCTCTCTCTCTCTCTCTCTCTCTCTCCCCTCTGTTCCTCTGCCATGTCCGTGCTCTCTCTCTAAAATAAATAAATAAATAAATAAATAAATAAATAAATAAATAAAATTTATGCCCTCAAGTTAGAGCACCCAAATATATAAATCAATTAATAACAAACATAAATAAATCATTGATATTGATAATAATACAATAATAGTAGGGGCCTTAACACATCATTTACAACAATGGACAGATCATCTAAGTAGAAAATCAATGAGGAAACAATGGCTTTGGGTGACACACTGAACAGGGTGGACTTAATAGATATATTCAGAACATTTCATCCTAAAGCAGCAGAATACACATTATTTGGAGTGCATGTCCATGGGACAGTCTCTAGCTCACATACTGGGTCACAAATGAGACCTCAACCAGTACATAAACTATGAGATAATAATACCATGCGTATTTTCAGACTACAATGCTATGAAACCTGAAGTCAACCATAAGAAAAAAAATTGAAAAGACCACAGTAGTTTTAAAGAACTACTTTAGAATGGTCCCAATGAAGAATGACTGGGTTAACCAGAAACTAAAGAAGAAGTTAAAAAAAAAATGAAAGCAAATGAAAATGAAAACATGGTAGTCCAGAACCTTTGGGATACAGCAAAGAGGAAAGTATGTAGCAATACAGGTCTACCTCAAGAACAAAAAAGTCTAAAATAACCTAATCTTAAACCTAAAGGAGCTAGAAAAGGAACACCAAATAAGCCTAAATCAAGCAGAAGAAGGGAAATAATAAAGGTTAGAGAAGTAGCTGATATAGACAAAGAAACAAAAACCAGTGGAATAGATCAACAAAACTAAGAGCTGGTTCTTTGAAAAATTAATAAAATTCATAAAAACCTATCTAGACTTCTCAAAAAGAAAAGAGAAAGGACCCAAATAAATAAAATCACAAATGAAAGAGGAGAGATAACAACCAACACCACAGAAATAAAACACTTAGAATATTATGGGAAAATGCCAACAAATTTGGCAATCTGGAAGAAATGGATAAATTCCTAGAAACATACAAACTACCAAAATTAAAATAGGACTAAATAAAAAACTTGAACAGACTGATAACCAGCAAGAAATTGAACCAGTAATCCAAAATATCCCAACAAAAAAAGTCCAGGGACAGATGGCTTCCAGGGGAATTCTATCAGACATTTAAGGAAAAATTAATAGCTATTCTTCTCAAATTGTTCCAAAAAATAGAAATGGAAGGAAACCTTCCAAACTCATTCTATAAGGCCAGCATTATGTTGATTCCAAAACCAAACAAAGACCCAGAACTACAGGCCAATATCTCTGATGAACATGGATACAAAAATTCTCCACATTTAGGCTCTTTCCATAATTTGGCTATTGTTGAGAGTGCTGCTATGTTAAAAACTGAGAACAAACTGAGGGTTGATGGGGGGTGGGAGGGAGGAGAGGGTGGGTGATGGGTATTGAGGAGGGCACCTTTTGGGATGAGCACTGGGTGTTGTATGGAAACCAATTTGTCAACAAATTTCATTAAAAAAAAATTCTCCACAATACATTAGCAAATCGAATCCAACAGTACATTAAAAGAATTATTCACAACAATCAAGTGGGATTTATTCCTGGGCTGAAAGGGTGGTGCAACATATACAAATTAATCAATATGATACACCCCATTGATAAAAGAAAGGAAAGAACTATGTGATTCTCTCAGTAGATGCAGAAAAGGCATTTGGTAAAATACAGCATCCATTCTTTACAAAACCCTGAACAAATTAGGGAGAAGTGAAACATACCTCAACATCACTAAGGGCATATACAAAACACCCACAGCTCACATTATCCTCAATGGGGAAAAGCTGAGAGGCTTTCCTTTATGGTCAGGAACAAAACAGGATGTCCACTCTCACCATTGTTATTTAGCACAGTACTGGAAGTCTTATCCTCAGCAATCAGATAACAAAAGAAATAAAAGGCATCTAAATCTGCAAGGGGGAAGTAAAACTTTCAGAATATGCAGAAAACCTGAAATATTCCACCAAAAAATTGCTGGAACTGATACATGAATTTAGCAAAGTCACAGGATATAAGATCAATGTGCAGAAATCTGTTTCATTTCCATACACCAACAATGAAGCAGTAGAGGGAGAAATAAAGGAATAAATCCCATTTACAATTGCATCAAAACCCATAACTTAATTCCCTAGGAATGAAGTTAACCAAAGAGGTAAAAGATCTGTACTCTGAAAACTATAAAATACTTATGAAAGAAATTAAAGATGACACAAATTAATGGAAAAACATTCCATACCCATTGATTGGAAGAACAAATATTGTGAAAATGTCCACACTACCCAAAGCAATCTACCCATTTAATGCAATCCCTGTCAAAATACCACCAGTATTTCTCACAGAGCTAGAACAAACAATCTTAACATTTGTATGGGACCAGAAAAGATCCAAATAGCCAAAGCAACCTTGAAAAAGAAAAAGCTAGAGGCATCACAATTCCAGACTTCAGGCTGTATTGTAAAGCTGTAATGATCAAGACAGTATGTTTCTGACACAAAAACAGACACAGAGATCAATGGAATAGAATAGGAAACCCAGAAATTAACTCATAAATATATGGTCAACTAATCTTCAACAAAACAGGAAACAATATCAAATGTAAAAAAGACAGTCTTTTCAACAAATGGTGTTGGGAACACTGGACAGCTACATGCAGAAGAATGAAACTCTACCACTTTCTTATACCATACACAGAAATAAATTCAAAATGGATGAAAGATCTAAATGTAAGACAGGAAACCACCAAAATCCCAGAGAAGAACACAGGCAGCAACACAGTTGATCTTGGTCATAGAAACTTCTTATTAGACACACATCCAGAGGCAAGGAAAACAAAAGCAAAAATGAACCATCGGGACTTCATCAAGATAAAAACTTCTGCACAGCAAAGGAAACAATCAAGAAACTAAAAGGCAGCCTATGGAATGGAAGAAGATATTTGGAAATGACATATCTGATAAAGGAATAGTATCCAAAATCTACAAAGAACTTCTCAAACTCAAAACCCAAAACCCAAATAATCCAGTTAAGGAATGGGTGGAAGACACGAAAAGACACTTTTCCAAGGAAGTCATCAAGATGGCCAACCGACACATGGAAAAATGCTCAACGTCACTCATCATCAGTGAAATACAAATCAAAACTAGGTAGGGATACCACCTCACACCTGTCAGAATGGCTAAAATTAACAACACAGGAAAGAATAGATGTTGGAGAAGATGTGGAGAAAGAATAACACCCTTGCACTGTTGGTGGGAATGCAAACTGGTATAGCCACTCTGAAAAACTGGTATAGCCTCCATATAACTTATGGAGGTTCCTCCAAAAGTTAAAAAAGAACTACCCTACAATACAGCAATTGCACTTCTAGGTTCTGACTCAACGGATACAAAAATAATTAAAGGGGAATATGCATCCCAACATTGATAGAAGCATTACCAATAGTAGCCAAATTATGGAAAGGGCCCAAATGCCCATCAACTGATGAGTGGATAAAGAAGAAGTGCTGTATAATATATAGAATGGAGTATTACTCAGCCATCAAAAAGAATGAAATCTTTTCATTTGCAACATTGTAGGTAGAGCTAGAGTGTATTATGCTAGGTTAAATATGTCAGTCAGAGAAAGACATATTTCTCTTGTGGAATTTAATGGAATTAAATTGGAATTGGAATTTAATAAACAAATTGGAATTTGTGGAATTTAATAAACAAAGCAGATGAACATAGGGAAAGGGGGAAAAAGAGAGGGAAGCAAGCCATTAACTATAAGCAAGCTCTTAACTATAGAGATTAAAGTAAGGTTTGATGGAGAGGTTTTTTCATAGGTGGACAGCTTTTTAAGAAACGACAGTGATGTTCCTATCAGCTAAGTCTTAGTAAATATGTCACTTGAGGGATTAATAAGTATATAGCAGCAGTGAGTGGGCTGGTATAGCTTATGTTCAAGGACACAGTACAGTTTGTCCTGGTACTGCAATTGAGTAGATATATTAAAAGGATGCTATAATAGAGGTTTCCAGATCAATTAAGTGTCTCAAAAAAAAAGTGAAAAATTTTAGCAACATTTTTTTAAACTGTATTACTTGTTTTTTAGTCAGGTCTTCAAAATACCTAATTTCCACACATGTCAAAGTGAGTCAGGGGATGAAGTTGTTGCCTTGAATTGTTAGGGCTGTACCTAGGAAGGTTGTGGCAAAATCACTGCCCAAATTCTTGTTGAATGTTAAATGTTCTCTGATGAAAAAGAGGAAACTGAAGTGTTTCCTATTTTGGGTTTTCACGACGTTTTCACTTTCTGCCTTTTTTTCTTGTCATTATTACAATTCACCTAATTTTGTGACTATTACTGAGATGATTTTGCAATAATGAGGTGAGATTCTGGTAGAAATAACCAAATACTCTAAGGACAAACTAATATATACATAGTTATGCATACATATCCTGTAAATATTTAATCATCTTATATAGTACATTATACTTTAGCCTATTCCTATTTGTAACGTTTTAAAATTTTAACAAAGTTGCTTCCTAACTCCCTTGGATGATTGCTAGACAACTCCTTGTTTGACTACTTGATGGTTCTGAGATAAATGATAATATGTGAATACAATAAGTGGTAATTTGTGCTATTACCAGCTGGGGTTTTGCAATTGAGGTTCTTCAGTGCCCATTTTTTTTTCTATGAAATAATTTAATTGGATTTATTCTTATAGAGCTTATCTGGAGAACTCTAAGTGTCTTTCCTTCCACCGTTGTTTTGAAATATGCATTTGTTATGGGCAACCAGTTTCTTAGGGCAGACCTTAATTAGTTAATATTCTTATTCATTGTTCATGCCCACTACACATTGTGGCATTACATTCTAATAAAAAATTCTTCATTTTAGCAGGTTTTGTAATTATTAGTATATTAATATTTTAGTATACAGGGAGTGAGTCCCTTCAGCTGGCTGAAGACTTCCAATATTTTATAATTTTTGCTGCCCAAATTGGGGCATTGGCCTGGATTTTGTTTGGATTTACTGAAATGGAAATGTTAACATTAACTGGATTCTATCCCAAGGTGGATGCAAATGCATCCTCAGACAGAAGAATTCTCTTCTGGTTTCAAGACTTTCATCTTTCTCTTTGCCCTGCCAACTAGAGTTTAATGAAAAGAGGATAGAAACCCACAGATCTCAGGAAGATTTATTTTTACTTAATGGACCCTTAATCAGACAGAAAGGATACCTTAATGAGTAAAATTAAATAAAATGAGTAGTCATAGCTGTTGTATTTTTCATTGCTAATACTTTATTTTTCAAAAATTCACTGAATATGTTACATACATTTTATTTATTTAGCATAGCCCTTTCCCCCCACACTAATGCAATATGCATATTGCATTGCCTTAGCTTACTTATTAAAACCCAGTCCCCATGAGGCCAATGTTACCGCTTCAAATTGATGTTGGCATTATTCTCTATGGTCAAACTTGGCCCAGGTGACAAAGCAAATTTGTACATTACACCAATGCATATTTAAAATGCAGTTTTTATATGTATAGAAGGATGTTTATTATGGTTTGTAATATGTTTATTATATCGCATTATATTTTCAGATACCAGGAGAGCACAATCCTTATAATACATAGATATTAAATGCTTTAAAGATATTTTTATTAAGGTAAAATTTGTATGCAACATTATATTAGTTTCAGTTGTACAACATAAAAATGTGATTTTTGTATACACTACAAAGTGACCACCATAATAAGTCTAGTTACCGTTTGTCAGCATACGATTGAACCCCTTCACCAACTTTACCTGCCTCAACCCTCTTGCCCTCTGATAATCATCAATCTGTTCTCTGTATCTATGAGATTTTGACTTTCAGATTCCACATATCAGTATAATCATAATGTATTTGTCTTTCTTCGTTTTACTTATTTTACTTAACATAATACCATTAAGGTTCACGCATGTTGTCACAGGTAGAAAGGTTTCATTTTTATGGCTGAAGAGCATTCCATTGTTTATGTATCCACATCTTTGTTCGTTCATCCTAAGATATGTACTTAGGTTGTTTCTCTATCTTGGCTATTGTAATTAATGCTGCAATGAGTATATATCATTTTGAATTAGTGTTTTTTTTTAAATCCATGTATAGTTGACACTCAATATTAAAATAGTTTTAGGTGTACAACATGGTGATTCAGCAACTGTATATGTTATACTACCCTTACCATACGTGTAGCTACCATGTGTCAAACTATATTACACTATTATAATATCATTGACTATATTCCCTGTGCTGTGCCATTTATTCCTATGATTTATTCAAAACTGGAATAAATAACTGGAAGCCTGTATCTCCGACTCCCCTTCACCAATTTTTCCCATTTGAATTGGCAAACAATTTGTCATTCAAAGACACTGTTTACTTATTGATTTTCTGACTAGATAATCTATCCGTTGACGTGAGGTGTTTATGTCCCCTACTATTACTGAACTACTGCCAATTTCTCCCTTTATGTCCACTAATATTGCCTTATGTATTTAGTTCTCATGTTGAGTGCATAAATATTATAGTTGTTATATCCTCTTAAGGGATTGATCCCTTTATCATAATGCAGTGCTTTTCATTGTCTTATGTTATAGTCTTTGTTTTAATGCTTATTTTTGTCTGATAGAAGTATTGCTACCCTTTCTTTTTTTTTTCCACTCTGATTTGCGTGGTTAACAGTCTTCCATCTCTTCACTTTCAATCTGTATGTGTTTTTAGGTCTTTGGTGAGTCTTTTGTAGGAGGCATATAAATGGGTCTTTTGCTCCCCATTCTGCCACCCTGTGTATTCTGATTAGAGCATTTAGGCCATTTACTTATAAAGTAATTGTGGATAGGTATGTATTCATTCTGTTTTGTTTATTGTTTTCTGGTTGTTTTTGTAGCTCTTATCTTTTCCTTTCTTCTTCTCTTGCTTTTTCTTTGGTTTCTGTAATGTTATGTTTGGCTTTATTTCCCTTTACTTTTTTGTGTATTTGTTACAGGTTTTGGGTTTTTGTTTACCGTTAAGTTCATATATAACATCCTAAGTATACAGCAGTCATTTCAGTTCACATTTGTTAATCGTCATTTTAGCTGATAGCCATTTTAGTTCACATTCCACAAAAACCTTTTTTTACCCTTCCTCCACATTTTATGTATAAACTGTCATATTTTACACAATTTTATTTACATTTTTTTAAAACTCTAGTTAAGGCCTTTTATTTTCTACCTAAAGTATTTCCTTTAACATTTCTTGTAAGAATTGTTTATTGGTGATAAATTTCTTTTACTTTTGCCTGTCTAAAAATTCTCTCTTCTCCAATCTGAATGATAACTGACTCAGGTAGAATATTCTTGGTTGTAGGTTTGTCTTGTTGTTGTTGTTGTTGTGTGTGTATGTTTTCTAGCACTTTGAATGTATCATGCCACTCTTTTCTTGCCTGCAAAGTTTCTACTGAAAAATCAGTTTCTAGTTATAGGGTTTACCTTGTAGGTAGCTTTTTGCTTAACTCTTGCTTCTTTTAAAATTATTTTTATCTTTAGTCTTTGAAATTTTGATTATTATGTGTTGTGGTGTGGACCTCCTTGAGTTCATCTTGTTTGGAACTCTCTGTGCTTCTTGTGCCTGGATGTCTATGTCTTTCCCTTGGTCAGGGAATTTTTCAGCTATTATTTTTTGAAATAAGTTATCTTCCCCTTTCTCTTCCTCTTCTGGAACCTCTGTAATGTGAATGTTTGTTTGATGTTGTCCAAGAGATTCCTTAACTTTGTTTTCTTAAATTTATTTCTGTTTTTGCTGTTCAGCTCAGATGCTTTCCATTACCTTGTCTACCAGATCACTGACATGCTCTACTTTATCTGCTATTCTTTTACCAATTTTCTCTAATGTATTGTTCATTTCAGTTATTATACTCCTTCATTCTGATGGGATATTTTATATACTCTCAATCTCTTTATTAAAGGTCCCACTGAGTTCTTCCATTCTTTCCACCTCAGTGAGGATCTTTACAATCATTACTTTAAACTCTTTATCAGGTATACTCCTTATCTCAGATTCATTTAGTTCTTTTTCTGAGGTTTTTTTCTTAGTCTTTCTTTTGGAGACTCTTCCTCTGTCTCCCCATTTTGCTTGGCTTTCTGTGTTTGTTTTTATGGATTAAGCAGAACAGTTGCTTCTCCTAAACTTGAAGGAATAATCTTACATACGGTCATATCTTATGTAGACTGTGTGCTTGGTGGCTCTTACTGGCTATCTGGAGCTATGGCTGGAATTGGCGAGGGTCCCTAGTGCTTTCCATGCAGTGGACACCATAGCAGGCTAGCTAAAGCTGAAGTGGTTATAAGCTGGAATGTGCCACGGCTCTGTATACAGAGGGAACTTTGGAAGGATAACTGAAGCTGAAATGTATTTAAGCCATGGTTTCCTGGGGCTCTCTCACAGAGGGTGCCATGGCAGGGTGACTAGAGCTTAGGCCGGGAAGTCCTAGGGTCCACACAGTAGGCACCCTGACAGTATAGCTAAAGCGGGTATTGGTTGTGTGGTCCCTAGTCTCTTTGCATAATGTGTGCCCTGGCAGGATAGCTGAAGCTAAAGTGGATGCAAACTGAGGGTTCCAGGGGCATTCCACATAGGGGACACGTTGGTAGGGCTGCTTTATCTGAAGCAGACTTCAACTAGAAGTTTCCAGAGAGCTCTGTGCCAAGTATGCCCTAGTAAGCTATGCGAAACTGAAGTGGTATGAGCCTAGAGGGCTCCTGGGTGCTTTTCACCTGTGTCACCTTGGTGCAAAGGCTAAAGCTGCAAAGAGCTCTAACCAGGGGTGTCCCAGTGTGAACTGTGCTATGACTGTTTTGGTGGGACAGCTAGGGATAGTTATGGAATAGGGATCTGGGGCTCACCAAGGCAGCAGGTTTGTTAGGTCACTTGAATCCTGCACTGGTCTGTGCCTTCAAGGGGGAGAGAGGGAGTGTTGACCATGTCCACCAGACCTTTCACCTTGTGAGAGTTCCACCAGTTCCCTCAACATTTGGCAGAGTCCTAGGGCTGGCTTTTTAATATACTAGTTGGTCTTTTAAACCATGACTTATTCTCCGTGCCTGAGTGTTCAGAGCTTGTGTGGGCTAGGGACCCAGGTCTTACTGAAGCATCAAATGAGCTATGGTATCTGGACCCTGTTGCAGTTCGCACTTTCAAGGTAGAGAGGGAGCATAAACCATGTCACTTGTAGTCCCTCTGACCCAGAGAGAGTTCCAACAGCTGTTCAGTCAGCCCTCCATTATTCTTTTTTTTAATGTTTTATTTATTTTTGAAAGAGAGAGAGAGAGAGAGAGCAAGTGGTGGTGGGTGGTGGGGGGACAGAAAGAAAGGGAGGCACAGACTCTGAAGCAGGCTCCAGGCTCTGAGCTATCAGCACAGACCCTGATGCAGGGCTTGAACCACAAACTGCGAGATCATGACTTGAGCCAAAGTCGGTAGCCACTGGGGTGCCCCACCCCTCCATTATTCTTGAGGAGAATTACTCTATAAATAGGTATAATTTGGTGTGTTTCAGGGAGGAGGTGAGTTCAGGGTCTTCTTAAGTAACCATCTTTGACCAGAACCTCAGTGGTTTTGTTTTATTTGGATAAATTCCCAAATGAATAGCTGGATTTTTTTTTCCTAATAAAATATAATACACATTTATTGTTTATAGAAGGCAACTTTGATTTAAAAAAAAATTTATAAAATACACCTGTATCTTGAATAGCTGGATTATATGGTACTTGTACTTTAATTTTTTTCAGGAACCTCCATACTGTTTTCCACACTGGTTGTGCATTTTAACATTCCCATCAACAGTGTATGAGTGTTCCCTTTCTCCACATCCTCACCAACTCTTGTAATTTCTGGTCTTTTTGATTATAGCCATTCTAACAAGTGTGAGGTAATATCTCATTGCAGTTTTACTTTGCATTTCCCAATAATTAGTGACGTTAAACATATTTGTGTGCTTCTTAGCCATCTGTATGTTTTCTTTGCAAGAATATATATTCAGATGCTCCACCTATTTATTATTATTATTATTAATATTTTGCCATTGAGTTGTATGGGTTCTTTCAGAGTTTGGATATTAACTCCTTATGACATTCATGATTTACAAATATTTTCTCCCATTCAGTAGGTTGCCTTTTCAATTTGTTGACAGTTTCTTTTTCTCTGCAGATGTCTTTTAATTTGATATTGTCCCACTTGTTTATTTCAGACTTTATTGCCTTTGCTCTTGGGGTCAGATCAAAAATAAAATGCCCAGACCAATATCAAGGAGATTACTGCCTATGTTTTTTTCTAGGAGTTTTACAGTTTCAGGTCTTACATTCAAATCTTTGATCCATTTTGAGTAAAATTTTGTATATGGTATAAGATAGCAGTCTAGTTTCATTCTTTTACATGGGACTGTCCCAACACCATGTACTGAAGCAATGTACTTTGCCCATTGTATAGTCTTGGTTCCTTTTTTGGGGGATTTATTAACCATATATGTGTGGGTTTCTTTGTAGGGTTTCTATTTTGTTCCACTAATCTATGTGTCTGTTTTTATGCCAGTACCATAATGTGTATGTTTTTTTTTTTTAATTTACATCCAAATTAGGTAGCATATATGCAACAATGATTTCAGGAGTAGATTCCTTAATGCCCCTTACCCATTTAGTCCATCTCCCCTCCCAAAATCCCTCCAGTAACCTTCTGCTTGTTCTCCATATTTAACAGTCCCTTATGTTTTGTCCCTCTCCCTGTTTTTATATTATTTTTGCTTCCCTTCCCTTATGTTCATCTATTCTGTGGTCTTAAAGTCCTCATATGAGTGAAATCATATGATACTTGTCTTTCTCTGACTTACTAATTTCACTTAGCATAATACCTTCTAGTTCCATCCACGTAGTTGCAAATGGCAAGGTTTCTTTTTTTTTTTTTTTTTTTTTTTTTTTTGGATTGTCGAGTAATACTCTATTGTATATATATATACCATATGTTCTTTATCCATTCATCTGTTGATGGACATTTGGGCTCTTTCCATACTTTGGCTATTGTTGGTAGTGCTGAATAAACATTGGGGTGCATGTGTCCCTTTGAAACAGCACACCTGTATCCCATGGATAAATGCCTAGTACTGCAATTGCTGGGTCGTAGGGTAGTTCTATTTTTTATTTTTTGAGAAACCTCCATACTGTTTTCCAGAGTGGCTGCACCAGTTTGCATTCCCACCAGCAATGCAAAAGAGATCCTCTTTGTCTGCATCCCCGCCAACATCTGTCATTGCCTGAGTTGTTAATGTTAGCCATTCTGACAGGAGTGAGGGGATATCTCATTGTGGTTTTGATTTGTATTTCCCTGATCATCAGTGATGTTGAGCATTTTTTCATGTGTTGGCTGGCCATCTAGATGTCTTCCTTGGAGAAGTGTCTATTCATGTCTTTTGCGCATTTCTTCACTAGATTATTTGTTTTTTGGGTGTTGAGTTTGATAAGTTCTTTCGAGATTTTGGAGAATGTTTGGCAAAATTCACTAATGAAGCCCTCTAGTCCTGAGCTTTTGTTTGTTTGGAGGTTTTTGATTACTGATTCAATCTACTTAATAGTAATTAGCCTATTCAGATTTTCTATTTCTTCTTGATTCAGTCTTGGTAATTTGTACATTTCTATAATTATACAATTATACGTTTCTTCTAAGTTGTCTACTTTGTTGATATATAATTGCTTATTATATTTTGTATTCCTGTGGTATCAGTTGTAACTTTTCCTCTTTCATTTATGCTTATATTTGAGTCCCCTTTTTTTCTTGGTGAATCTAGCTAGAGTTTTGTTAGTTTTGTTTATTTTTTCAAAGAATCAGCTTTTGTTTCATTGATCTTTTCTATTGTTTTTTAAACCTCTATTTTATTTATTTCTGCTCTGATTTTTATTATTTTGTTCCCTCTAGTAACTTTTGGCTTTGTCCGTTCTTCTTTTTCTGGGTATTTTAGGTATAAATTTAAATTTTTGAGGTGTGTCTTGTTTTTAGAGACAGTCATGTATTGCTATAAACTTCCCCTCTTAAAAATGATTTTGTTGCATCCCATAGAATGTGGAATTTGTATTTCCATTTCAAAACCACCAAGGTGCCCCAAGTTCATTTATTTTTAAATTAATTATTGGGGCACCTGGGCGGCTCAGTCCTTAAGCATCCAACTTCAGGCTCCCGTCAGGATCTCGCGGTTCACTGGTTGAGCCCGGCGTCAGGCTCTGTGCTAACAGCTCAGAGCCTGGAGCCTGCTTTGGATTCTGTGCCCCACCTCCCCCCACCTCCCCACACTCGTGTTTTGACTGGCTCTGTCTCTCAAAAATAAATGTTAAAAAAATAAAATTAAATAAATAAATAAATAAATAAATAAATAAAGTAATTATTGATAGTCATGTACTTATTGCCATTTTGTTGACTATATTCTGGCTGTTTTTGAAGTTTGTCTCTGTTCCTTTCTTCTTTTGCTCTCTTCACTTTTGATGACTTTTTTAGTTTTATGTTTATATTCCTTTCTCATTATCTTTTGTGTATCCACCATACATTTTTAGGTAGTAAATGCATTTTAAAAACAAACTGAAGGAAATGCAAATATGTTTGCTCCTCTTCACAATATTTTAGTTAGTTCAACTAATTTTAAACCAAAAGGAACTTTAAACCAAAGCTTCTGTGAGAGAGACTGTGTATTTGTGTATGTGAACAGTTAGTTCACTAAATAGAGATGTACTTTGTGGAAACTACCTCCCCAGACTCACATTGCCCAGCATATTCCATGTCTTTGTTTTTTTTTTTCCCTTTTAAAAAAAGTTTTCTATCACTCTTATCTGCTCACTCCCCCACTCTTATATGAGGAGCTTCATTTTCTTTTCAAATAGCTTTTGCTATCTCTGTCACTGCATTTTATCAGCTTTATACCACTTCACCTTCGTGAATGAAATAAGTGAGGATAATTGGAGAGGGTATAAAGTCCAGAATATTCTTCTCAGAGTTCATTTTTTAATATAATTACAATACATATTTAAGGTAGTAATTAGAAGACTTGAAATATTAACACTTTGATTCTTGTTATTTGACATTGAATTCTAGAAGCTATAATACTAGATGGCCCATCTTTCTTTCTTTAAAAGTCAGTGAAAAGTAAGAAAAGTATAAATACTCCCTTTGGTCTTTTCTCATAATGTGTGAGTCAAAGGTTTATTTTGCTTTTTAAAACTTCAAATATTTTTTAGTTTAACATACAAAATATTGAATTTTATAAAAACTGGAGAAATTCTAAGTGTTCATAGAAAAACTTACCTTTCATTTCTTTTCTCTTTGCAATATGCATGATTTGGTTTATCTTCATTCCTAGCATCATACATACATGTATTTTAGTGGATGTAATCAAATAATGGAATCTGTCACACTAGTTTATAAACCAAATTCCGCCCACAATTTTTTTAATGTTTGTATTTAAATTCCATTTAGTGAAGATACAGTGTAATATTAGTTTCAGGTATATCCATTTTTTTTTAACTTTTCCGTCTACAAGTGTTGTTAATGGTAAGGCTCATTTTTATGAGAATAAAGTTTATAAAGCTAGCTTTTATTTAATTACAATTTAAAATATAATTCATCCCTTGAATTCTGAAAAGACAGATGCCTTATAGGGGAAAAAATGATAAATCAATAATTACTAGTTTCAAATCCAGGCTCATTTATATACTAGAAAGGTGACTTTGGTTCAATCACTTACCTTTACAAAAAACTCAATATTCCCATAATTAAAATTGACATCCACTTCAAAATAATATTTCTCAAGTTTATATGTCATACTGTCTATAATATAATTTTATATATGAAAAATTTATTTTATTCAAATTGGGCATTTATATCAATCACTGAGAAGGAAATTGCACCAAAATAGACATTTGAAAAATCAGGGTAAAGGTCTAACAAGATAATGGTTGAACTGGCTGTGTAACCTTGGATATTTTGAGTCTCAATAACTTTGTCAGTAAGTAGGGATATAATAAAACTCAATATACGGGCTAATTTTAGGATTAAGTGAGATAATGTATCTTACAATTATAGTGCAGAGATTGGCACATGGTAAGCATTCAATGCAGTTAAACTATTTTTTTGTTTTTGTTGTTTCATAAATTATGGCTGTACAGCTTGTGTGCCCTGCCAATCAACAGGTGGAACAATACTGAAGATCCAGGAATGTTATGATGATGACTATAAAACAAATAATTACTGTATTTTAGTTGTTACTATATTCCCCAAGACCTAATTTTCTGTGTAAGATATTAGCATTTGGAAGCAGCTAGAATGTTGTGGTAATCTAAATAATTGAATATATTAGAAAACATAGAAATATCAAATATTTGTAATAGTTGCTCCTTAATGATGAAAGTTGTTTACATTATATCATAATTCCAAAAGGAATTTGGTTATATTATCCTCAGGCACCTGCAATAATGTTAGGTTAACAGCATTGTCAAGAGCTTGTTATGAGGATCTATGATTCTACAGTAACTTGGTACTTAGAGACTTAACGTATACTTTTAATTTTTTTAAGTTTATTTATTTTAAGAGAGAGAGCAAAAGTGAGTGGGGGAGGGACAGAAAGAAAGGAAAGAGGGAATCCCAAGCATGGAGGTTGATGTGGGGCTCAAACTCAGAACCATAAGATCATGACTGGAGCTGAAATCAAGCGTTGGATGCTTAACAGACAGCCTCAAGTCTGTTTTTAATTAGTATATCAATGTTACATGTCAAGTGCTGGAAAACAGTTGCTAATTTAAATATTTTAAGTATTTTTTCTAAAATGTAGGTTATACATTTAATTTGAAAAGTGTTTGATAATGAATAAGAAATACAAATATGTGCCTATATAATTGCCCACGATATGAACATATTAGAACAAAAAATACTACATCTCAATTTCTTAGAATAACGATTTTAATTTCTTTCTCAACTGGAATTTTCCCAGTAATATTCTAAAATTCTAAGTTGGCAAAGTAACAATTGAAAAGCAGCAGTTTATTATCTTGATGTTGTATTTATGGAATTGTAGGTTTTTATTCAGGATTCAAAGGTACTTGGACCTGTTTGCTTTTGCCAGGCGATAAAGTGGCAATGAAGTCAGTTATCATGTAAATTGTGTATTACTCTTAATTTTTTTCCTATTTTTCCAATAGTTTAACCTTAAACTAAAAGTGTATGGAAAAACCTTCTTTATTAACTCTAAGAAATGCCAATTAACAGATAATATTCTCACTGTCTGGGCAGCTTAACCTATCATATTAATAATGGATTATGAGAGTAAATTTAGTCAATTTTCATCCTCATGTTGTGTATATTGGGATTGATTAGTACACTTTTTAAAATGTTTTACCTAATTCAAAGTCTATTATAAAAATCAAAACTTTCTGATTAATTTCCAATTGTTTTAAGTATATCATTTGATCCAGTTGGAATTGGGCAATTATCTTATTTGACAAACTGATATTGTTATCATGCAATACTTTTAATTTGGAGACAGGTATCCTTAATTAAATCAATCATCTATTATTACCTAGGTATTATGTCTGTAATACTATTCTTTATGTTAGAGATAAAACCCACAATATTTTAGTTGATTGGATTTGTATATAACAGCAATTAAGTGTAATATTGCAAGAAAAATATTACTATCTGAACAGTAATGTTTTGCCCTGGCTTGAGAGATGACTGATGATTTGACATGTGATCAAATTTCTTGCAAATCCCAGTCAAGGAATCTAGAGGAATAGACTAGATTTAAGGTAAATGAGAGTCCAATTGCAGTTGCTACATATTGTATATTATAACCCAAGCACAATGAGTCTACTTCTGGAGAATGTTTACTGTGTAGTCTGCAATTGATATGTGAACTATACTTGTTGAGAAACAATTGACCACAGAATGGGACCCGTCAAGTACCCTTGAGGAGGATTAATGACTTGTAAGTTATAAAAAGCTGGCTCAAATTAATATGTAGTTCTGAACCATGTATTAGTCAAGATCTTTCTTGATTCTGTTTCTTAGGTCTAGACTGGACCGATATGACTGGACATATAATCTTCTGCCCTTCCCATGCATTTCCACTCTCTCAGATTACCATTTGATTTTCTAAATGTGAAAAGAGATTTCCTTCATATCAGGACTCCTCAGGGATGAAGTGGGGACTGTGTGTGGGAAATTATTTTGGAGCGAGATGCAATTATATTCCCAAATTTTCATTTCTTATCAATTACTGCTTCACTCCATATATTGTGACTCAAACAAAAACAACAGAATTTTTATTTTTATTCTTATGATAAATTATCTTAAAGACTGAGTGCAAAATATTAAATCACAATTAAAACACTATGCATAAGCAAAATTATTTCTCTATAAGCTGAAAACCCTTTATAAAAGAAGACAAAGCTATTGATTTTACAATTAGAATAAAACTTAAACTTCACATGTAGGAAAAGATGAATACGATTTTTCACACTTGAGGGGAGAGATGTATTATTAACTATTTTATTAACTAGTAACTATTTTGTTAATGTATTATTTTCATCATTATAATTTTATCATTATCATAAGGTCAATTTGTTCTCAATTGATTATGGATGTGGTATTTTCCACATATTACCTCATAAAATTCCCTGGTGTAGTTGATTTTATGCCCATTTCACAGTTATTAAGTTATTCCTCAGTGACATTGACACTCATACTTTTTAACTCTTAATGAAAAGACTGACAAAACTTGAACTAACCAAAGTGTAGTTCAATCTATTGATATCCCCCCTGAAAAATTACTTATGATTGAAAAATTCAGACTTTTGGAAATAGGCTGCTATAATCTTACATTTGATTATATTGTTTCATGTCTATGCCTAAAACACTTTTTGTTTGTGAGTTTGTGTGCCTATGAGGGAAATCGGTGGTTGTCTTAAAGGAAGGAAAAAATTATCAAAGCCCATCAACCTAGTAAAGTTTAATCCTAGGACAGTAAATGAAGGGAGATACATGTTATAAAACTGTGAAGACAAACTCCATCCTTTTTTCTCTGACATAGACTCTGAGGTCCTGGAGAGCTTTATAAATTACATGTTGTGAGGTGGGCAGGAGAAATGGAGGGTGCTGCTCAGTAAGAATCCTGATTTGGGTAGACACCTACAACATTTAGAAGTGTTGCCATTCCTTTCCTTTTGATCTAAACCTCTGAACTGTAATTTGTCACACATGATCTTTGCAGTGCTGTGGAGAATAAAAGGAAAAGGTCTTGCTCAACATAGGACATTGTGGAAAAAGAGGAGCCATTCTGTGTTGTCAAAGTTCAGTAAACTGGAAACAGTTATGATTGGGGGTGCGGGACACAGATAGGTAGGCAAGTAATGGTATCAAGAAATTCCGGTAGCTGATTTAGGATTCCAGCAGAAGGAGGAGGGACTGGATTAAGCAAATACTTAAGCCTTTTCCTGACCATGTCACTCAGAAACTTGGGGAACCAATAGAAGGGGCTGAAAGGGCTTATTGAAGGAAGCCAACTTCTGGCAGTAACGCTCCTTGAGAATGAGAAATTATAAATTAGGTTACATACAGGTTAGGACACCAAGGCTCAGAGAGGTTAAGTAATTTTCCTAACGTCACAGAGAATAAATTACAAAATTATTTTAAGAGTGTGTTAAGACTTTCCATTCTCATATAATCTCCAAAAATTATAAATTATGATAATTCAAACATTGATGTTAATGGTATCAACTATTACTTATGGCCATGCAATTACATTTATAGGTACTAGTATTATATACTTGATAGCATTTTTAATTTTAATTTTAATTTTTTTATTAAAAAAATTTTTTTTACCATTTTTATTTATCTTTGAGACAGAGAGAGACAGATCATGAACCGGGGAGGGGCAGAGAGAGAGGGAGACACAGAATTGGAAGCAGGCTCCAGTATCTGAGCCATCAGCCCAGAGCCCGATGCGGGGCTCGAACTCACAGACAGCGAGATTGTGACCTGAGCTGAAGCCAGAGGCTTAACTGACTGAGCCACCCAGGCGCCCCATAGCATTTTTTAGAAGGTGGAGGTGGTAATGAGAAATTAGGAAGTAGTCAGGGAAGATCCAGAAATTGCCTAAACTTATTTTACAGTTTTGTTTGCATTGGCTGTCATATATAATGACTTTGAGAAATCTATGGTTTTAATTGGTCCTGGTGATTAGCTCAGTTTTAATGAGGGAGAAATTTAATGGAAAGGGAAAACAAATATTCAGTAGTTTAGATAAATTATTGTCAAAATGAAAATCATTTAAAGAAAAGATATGATCTCTGAAAGTTAATCAGATTTATGAATTTTATCCCAACCACCACTCACAAAGGTCATCTTATATAGAGTATAATTTATGCACACACAGGAAACAACTTATAAAAAGGAAAATGTCAACAATTATTTTCTTATTTATTAATGTCAGTCTCATTTTTACTATTAAACTTCTCATCACTGTATTTTAGAATAATTTCGTATTGAAGAAGTCTTTTCTTCCTCTCATCTCACAAATAAATTATTTCTTATGAATATGTATGAAATAAATTAGCCAGGGTTCCACCAGAGAAACAAAACCAGTAGGATAGACAATCAATCCCCAATATGTTTTAAAGATTCCATATTTGTGCATTTGTCTACTCCTTAAAAAGAATTTGTCACCCCAAAATCAATACTCATAGTGCTTTCCTTGCCATTCATGAAATGGCCAAGTTGATACATGAAAATAAATATCAGGGATTTTATAACATTCCAACATACTTTAATATTATAGTTTTAAATTAATTGGTCCAGAAAAGGGTTTTATCTGGGAGTAATTTTCCCACCTTAGGACACCTTTGACCATGTCTGGAGACATTTTTGAATGACGTTCAAGTGCTACTAATATCCAGTGATAGTTATAAAGGATGGTACTTGAAACAGTAAGTTATTGGTCATGAAAACAAAATAGCGAGCCTAAGCATTTGTCACATATATTGGCAAGATTTGTATATTATGAAATGATCCTACAGATAAATAGTGGGAAGAGAACTATTCACTAAATAGCACAAAAAGTCATGTGGCTACCCTTTACAAAATAATAAAATTTACAATTTTGCCTCTTATCATGTATCAAAAATTTCTAGATCTAGAAAATGGCTTAAATATGAAAAAAAATGATAAAAGTTTACAAGAACACATGAGAAAATAATTTATTAAATAGCAATAAGATAAACCTTTTAAAATCATTTTAAAAGGGGAAGATAATTAATTTTACTAAATAAAACACTAAAAAAATGTCTCTATGCCTAAATGACAACATGACAAAATGGAAAGAAAAGCAATAAATAGAGGAATTAGTTATTTGAAAAAAAAAACAAAACAACACATGACTGACAAAGTATTAGTCTCTAGAATATATAAAGAGCTTTTAGGAATCCATGAGGCACAGAAAATCCAGTAGAAGAATAGGCACACACAAAGCTGGAAGGCACACACAAAGCTGATTAACAAAGTAAAAGAGATTTAAACATGATCAGAGGAATGCAATTTAAAATATGGAGACACCATTTCACATACTTACATTGACCAAAACCAAAAACAAAACAAAACAAAAAACTAGCACCAAATATTTTTATAAATTAAGAAGCTTAAGTGGTCTCTAATGTGGCTGCTTAGTTTATTAATTTAACTTTTCCCATGTTTTTTCTAAAACAAATTTGAAATGTTGCCAGTGTGTAATAAGCAAGAAAGAAGTCAATGCTGACCCTTGGACTTGAGGTCTTGATATTTGGGGTACTGGAGTTAAGCTAAGCTTTGCCTCTTGAATATTACCTTAGTTGATACCTCAAGTTTTGATATTTTACTATTGAAATTATAGATTGCTTATAATTAAAAAAAATCTACTTGAGATTTAATCATGAGATTCTTATAAATGCATTATGATATTTAAAAATGTAAAAGGTTTTTTGTTACTATTTGCTATTTTGATTTCTCACTTAAATATCTTGTTTTCAGAATAGACAGTGTTGCAATTATTTAAAACATCCTGAGGGCTGCTAGTGCCTTTTTTAAAACTCTTGGCTATATCAGTGTTTATATTTATCTTTTCTCATAAAGATGTTATAACAGGCATACCTCTTTTTATGATAAAGCTTTCCTTTATTGCATTTTTCTGTTACCAGTGTCACAGGAAGTCTACAGTGCCATTTTTCTATTCTTTTTTTTTTATTAACATTTATTTATTCTGAGAGATGGAGAGAGACAGAACATGAGCAGGGGAGGGGCAGAGAGAGAGGGAGACACGGAATCTGAAACAGGTTCCATGCTTTGAGCTGCCAGCCGAGTCTGATGCCGAGCTCGAATCCATGAACTGTGAGATCATGACCTGAGCCAAAGTCGGATGCTTAACTGACTGAGCCACCCAGATGACTCCCAGTGCCATTCTTCTAACATTTGCTCACTTTGTGTCTCTGTGTCACCTTATGGTATTTCTTATAATATTTTCAAAATTTTTCATTAAGATTATATTTGATTATATTTGATTTCATTATATTATATTTGTTCTGTGATCAGGGAACTTTGAGGTTATTATTGTAATTATTTTGGGGCACCACAAACGGAGACATTATAAAATGGTAGACTTAATCAATACATATTGTATGCTCTGACTGCTCTATTGACTGACTATTCCCCTATCTCTCTGTCTCCTCAGGCCTCGTTAATCCCTGAGACATAACACCATTGAAACTAGGCCTAATAAGAACCCTACAATGGCCTCTAAGTGTTTAAGTGAAAGGAAAAGTCACACATCTCTCATTTAAAGTCAAAAGATAGAAATGATTAAGCTTAATGAGAAGGTGTGTTAAAAGCTGAGATAGACCAAAAGCTAGGCCACCTGTACCAAATAGTTAGCCAAGTTGTGATTGCCAAGGAAACGTTCTTGAAGAAAATTAAGTGTTACTCCAGTGAACACAGAAATGGTAAGAAAGCCTAACAGTGTTATTGCTGATAGGGAGAAAGTTTCAATGGTCTGAATAGGAGATCAAATCAGCCACAGCATTCCCATAAATCAATTCCTGATCCAAAGCAAGGCCTAGCTCTCTTCTATCCTAGGAAGGCTAAGAGAGGTCAGGAAGTTGTAAAAGAAAAGCTGGAAGCTGGCAAAGCTTGGTTCATGAGGTTTAAGGAAAGAAACCATCTCTGTAACAAGAAAATGCAAGGTAAAATGGCAAGTGTTGATGGTGAAGCTGCAGCAATTTCTACAGAAGACTTAGATCATCTGTGAAGGTGGCTACATTCCACAGTAGATTTTTAATATAGGCGAAACAGTTGCCTATTGGAAGAAGATGCCATCTAGGAATTTGCCAGGTAAAGAGGAAAGTCAGTGCTCAGCTTCAAAGGACAGGCTGACTCTCGTGTTAGGGGCTAAGGCAGCTGATGACTTTAGGTTGAAGCCAGTGCTCATGGAGCATTCTGAAAACCCTGGGTCTCCTAAGAGTTATGCTAAATCTATTCTGCCTTTGTGCTATAATTGAAACAGCAAAGGCTGAATAACAACACATCAGTTGTCAACATGGTTTACTGAATATTTTAATCCCACTGTTGGGATCTACTGCTTAGAGTAAAAGACACTTAAAAATATGACTGCTCATTTGTAATGCACCTGGTCACCCAAGAACTCTGATGGAGATGGATAATGAGATTAATGCCATTTATATGCTAAAACAAAATCCATTCAGCATCCCATGAATCAAGGAGTAATTTTAACTTTCACATTTTATTATTTAAGGAACACATTTTGTAGGGCGACAGCTGCCATAGACAGTGATCTCTCTGATAGATTTTGACAAAATAAATCGAAAACCTCTGTAAAGGATTCACCATTCTAGACACCATGAAGAAAATTAGTGATTCATGAGAAAAGGTCAAAATATGAACATTTACAAGAGAGTCTGGAAGAAGTTGATTCTAACCATTGTGGATGATTTTGAGGGGTTCAAGACCTGAAGTAACCACAGGTGTGGTGGAAATGGCAAGAGAACTAGAATTAGGAGTGGAGCCTGAAGAGGCTTCCGAATTGCTACAAGCTCATGATAAAACCTGAGTGGATGAGGAGTTGCTTCTTATGGATGAGAAAAGGAAGTGTTTTCTGGAGGTGGAATCTACTCCTGGTGAAGATATTGTGAAGATTGTTGAAATGACAACAAATATTTAGAATAGTCCATAAACTTAGTTGTTAAAAGCAGAGGCAGGGTGTGAGAAGATTGACTCCAATTTTGAAAGATGGTCTACTGTGGGTAAAACTCTATCAAACAACATTATAGGCTACCGATAAATCCTCCATGAAAAGAAGAATCAATCACTAAGGCAAACCTGATTGTTACCTTCTTTTAAGAAATTGCCACAGTCACCCAACCTTCAGCAACCACCATGCTAATCAACCAGGGAAAGGCCTTCCACCGACAAAAAGAGCATGGCTTGCTGAAAACTCTGGTGATGGTTAGCAAATTTTCACAATAAGGTATTTTTTAATCAAGGTATGCATATTGCTTTAAATATAATGATGTTGCACACTTGATAGACCTCAGTGGAGTCAAACATAGCTTTTACATGTACCAGAAAAGCAAAATGTTCATTTGACTTGATTTATTGTGATATTCACTTTATTATAATAGTCTAGAACTAAACCCACAATAACTCCAACCTATGCTTGTTTTGTACGTATGATGCATTTCCGCATCTCAAATCTGCTTCTGTTCTAGGCTCCCTCACTGCCCTCAAAGTTATTACTAGTCACCCAAATAAAAAGGCCTCAAATTCAAGTGTCATTATTAAGCCCTCTTTTTGCATACTTAATATTGACAAATTCTGTTGGAACTACATTTAAAATAAATCCAAATTCAAACATTTCTTACCACCTGTCCATGTATTCCTCACAATTACTGTCTCTTTTCTAAATTAATGAAAGGATCTCCTAGTTGCTCCACTCTCTGAAAGTTATTTCTTTCAACTCACTTGTAGAAAATCCTTCAGTAGACCATCATGGATTATAGGGCTCTACAAAGATAGTCTTAGCTCTTTTCCATCAATATCACTTTCTAATTTCTCTCCCCACACATCCTTCTGCATCATACTGCCCTTGTCATTCCTTCAACAAGTCAAGTTCATTTCATAACAGAGCTTTGTACTTGCTATCAGGATATATTCACCCTTTTCATATTTGCATGGCTCTGCTCCTCATTTTCTTAGGTCTCTGAACAAATGTCACTTCCTCAGTGAGTCATTCTGTACCCATGTCATTCTTAGTCATTATTTTGTCTTCATGCAGTGCTTTATTCCAACTGAAACTAGATCTTTTTTTAAAATATTGATAATCTGTGTGGTGTCTAGTTTCCTCATTAAGATATAAGCCTCTCAAGGGGTAAGACTTGGTCCTCCTTGTTCACAGTGAGCAGAAAATTCCCTAGTGCCTGCTATGCATTTGTTACATTTTTTTGAAATAACAAATAGATATTATTCAATTTATATGCCAATAATGGAATGGCAAACAATTTTCTCATATGGCGTTTAGTAAAACATTAAAAACATTTAAACTATATTTTAAAGATTCACATGGGGAAAAATTTTTTTTGAATAATCCCATTTTGAAAAGCAACCTTTTAACTTCAGTGTGCAAATTGCAAGCTGAGTTAAACTTGTTGGTATTGCTGCTGTATTTGATGGGACTTTTGACCAATTTTGACCACCACTGATTCAGAGTGTAGTTTAACTAAGTCTGAGGAAGCAAAATACAGTTGCTTTGTGCGTGACCAATGTATTCCTTGGCAGTAATTCATCTACACTAGGCAAAGCCACCTACTGCTTCAAGAGCACAACCATTTCATTCTATTACTGCAATCACATTATTCCAGAGCTTGGCAGTGATGGATAAGTATATCAAAAGATTGAGAATTTTGGGCAATGGTGATATTGCAGACCAGTCTGTCAAATAGTCACCTGTCTTTTTCTGATAGGAACTTATAATTTTGGTCCTGGTCAGGGAACAAATAAAGAATAATGAAATCCATTTTTTGCTTAAATTGATGTGTTATTTTTAAAGAAGAGCACTGGCTAATACATTTATTGCAGATTTACTAAATAAATTAGTTTATAGGTTGAATTAAGACTATAAGTCAGAATCAAAATTTCTAGTTAATTCCTAATCATAATGTTAATAGTGAATTTTATTGTGTATTCTCTTCCTTTACAAATCTTGTGCATGGTAACAACAAATCCAAAATGTCATAGGAAAAAGGCTGAAACAGGTAAGTAATGGAGCACAAGAGTAGGATCATTAACTGACCCCATGGATCATCTCCAAGGCAGTGAGAAGCAGAACCGGTCCTAATTCCTGGCCATACCACACTATGTCCCTTTCATGCCTCACCTAACCTGTACATTATTAAACAGATAAAGGCAGCAAAAATGGAACAGCTTTAATAATCTGGAAAGAGAAAACATCAAAAAGTCCATATATATAGTGTTATTGGTTTATACAGCAGATAGTTTCATTTACTTGTCTCGGTACAGGAGGGAGATATAACCATTTAATTTAATGTAAATATCTGAGCTTCATTCACTGATCCTTTTTTTGTTTTGTCTTTATATTGAAATTTGAATGTTGTTTTTTTCCTTAGCACTGAAACAGAGTGTACTTTCTTCTCATTTTCTGTTTTCCTCTCTAAGCTATTGGCCTCTTGTCATCACTGAAAAGTAGGAGGGCCCTCGAGATACAAAGTTCATTCATTCATTCATTCATTCATAATTACTTATTTCTTCATGTAACTAACATTTGATGAGCTCGATGAAGTGTCGTGAACTGGTCTGATATTTCAAGTTACAGTTTGAAATAGAAAGGTAAGGCTTTTGTCCTGAAGGTATTCGTTGTACATTTAAGCAAGCTATATCTTACTGTGATAAGGTTTAGCTAAGAAACACAGTGATATGATAGAGAGTAAACTAGATTATGTGTTTTGAGGAGGTTGCTACTTTATATAGGATACTTAGAATCTGAAGTGATTACCTTAATTTATCTCATTTTATAGTAGGAACTATAAATGAAAATACTCATGCATTCATGCTTATTTTCTTTCAAGCATCATCCGATAAATATTTATTGAGTGACTACTTTTTGTGAAGCACCATTCCAAGTGATGAGGATGTAGCTGAAAATAAAAAGGCAAAGTTTTTTCTTGTATAGCAGACATTTCAATGGAGGAAAAAAGTATATTTACACAAGATAAATAAAATATATAATTTTTAAAGTTGTGTTATGCCCTAAGGAGAAAATTATAGCACAGCAAGGGGATAGCAAGTACAAGGCTGAGGTTCTATAATTTAATTAAGTTAGGGAGGATTTACTGAGAAGATGACCTGAGTGAAGACCTGAGGGAAGTAAGATAACCATGTCATGTTGATGTTTGCAGAAGACCAGTCCAGCCAGAGAGAATACCAAGTACAAATGCCCTGTTGTGGACCATCCCTGTTGTGCTCAAGGAACAACAAGGAAGACAAAATGTTCTACTAACTAATAAAGGAGATCAGTGAGAGGTGAAGTCAGAGAGGTAATTTTGGCTTGGTCCCTTTTTATACAATATCTAGGACTTTGGCTTTTGTTCTGAGCATGATGGGAAGTCATGGGAAGGAATGTTATGATCTGATTTATGTATTAGTGTTTTTATTTTGACATCTTTGTGGAAAATATGTATAGAAGTGAATATGGGCAGAAGCAAAGTGACTAACCAAGAAGCTTATCCAACTCTCCAGCAAACAGTGATGATGGCTGAGACCAACGATTATGGAGGTGGTAATAAATACTTCAAATCCGGATAAACTTTCAAGGAAAAAGTGGACTGAATTTAAGGGTGGGAATAGTTGATAAGATTTTTTGTAAGATGTTTCTAATTATAAAAGGTAATAGATATTATTGTCATGCATTATAAATGTTAAAATTTATACTGATTTTGTCTGACCATTTAAAATCTTCACATTCTATTGTCCCATCAATTTTTAAAATAGGTAGTAAAGACACTAGATCTATAATTTTGTAAGGAAACTGAAGCACAAAATAGTTTTTCTTTAAACAAAAAATGGTAGACATTTCAAGGATTACCCATAAGAACAGGGAATCGGTTCCCTCTCCAAACATCATCATTTGCACATAGGTGAAATGATCTGGCCTTAGAAGATACTTAATGTAACTGAAATAATAACTTTTACTATAGAAAGTGAATTTCTATTTGTATAGTTTAATTCCTCATTTGTGATTTTTAACCTTATAAATTCCTTTACATCTGGAACATTTAAATTTAAACATTCTGTGTTTACCTCAATCCATTGTTAAATACAGAATACTTAAATTCACCAGCACTTGAACCAACCAAAAATTTAGCATTCGATAATCACAATACAAGCAAAATAAAGTGACAAAATCTACCTCTTCTTTGAAATAAAAGTAGCATTTGTACATTCATATTCTTCCTTTTGTTCTCTTTTCACATCAATCCACATCCTGCTTTCCTATTCTATCCTACTGAGTACTTATGGATCATTAATTTTCATATACTGATTATTATCAGGATCTTTGACCTATTTTATCAACTATATTTTAGAGACTTCCAGAAATAGACTACCATGTCTCACCTTGGAAAACATTTAGCATGTTATAATGTCTGGATATTCGCATATCAAAATGGCATTTACAGTGTATATGATTCTGTGAGCCTCCCAATCATAAAAACACACCTCAGTGAATTCTTGGTAGAAAGGATGGTCAACATTAGTACTTCAGGCAGATTTTGATTGTTTTGGAATACTTGAAAAAAACTTTTCTTAGCTTTCATAGCTTCAGATTATTTGAAGTAAAAATTTTTACTTAAAACATTAAAAGATGAAAATTCCACAAGAGACAAGAAAGGCAAGAAGGAGGCACACTGTAAAGAATATCAGGAAAGCCAGCAAATAGAAATGGATCAATACCAGCTCTGTGTTGTGTCATGCTCTATCTTCTGGTTAAATTCTGTACTGAACACATTTTACTCTTGCTTTTATAATTTGTCTTCTTTTCTTGTGTTTATTTATTTATTTTGAGAGAGAGAGAGAGAGAGTGACAGCATGAGTGGGGAAGGCAAGAGAGAGAGGGAGAGAGAAAGAATCCCAAGTACGCTGCACACTGTCAGCACAGAGCCTGTTGTGGGGCTGGAACTCATGAACGCTGAGATCATGACCCCAGCTGAAATCAAAAGTCAGATGCTGAAGCAACTGAGCCAACCAGGCACCCTATAGTTGGTCTTCTAATGTATGTTCATCATAGTGTCAACAACTATCATGACAACATATTAATGTTTTTAAAAGTTTTCCTCTTTTGGAGTATATATTCACAAGCATTGTGGTAAGCAAAATAATGACATTCTCCTCTCCCCCTCCCCCCCCCCCCCCCCCACACACACACAAAGAGAGTCGTTTCCTAATCCTAGGAGCCTCTGGATATAGTACTTAGTTTGGAAAAGAGATACTGCAGATAAGGAGGTTGTCCTGGATTATCAGGGTGTGCCTAATCTAATTACACAGGCCTTTAGAACAGTGGACTCTTTTCCAGATGAAGTAAAACACTTGAGACTAAAGAAGAGGCAGGGTAGATTCAAAACATGAAAGGAACTACCACTTTTACTAGCATGGAAGACAGAGTAGGAGGCCACAGACAAGAAATACAGCAGCCTCCAGAAGCTGAAAATGACTCTGTTTATTTATTTGCTGTTTATTGTCCACAAATAAATGATAGCTTCTTGGTCCTATGAGAAACTGAATTCTGCCAACAATCTGAAAGAAGAGGAGACACTCCCTTTTCTGAAGCACCCAGAAAGGGGTGTAACCCTGCCAACACCTTGATTTTAGCTCATTGAGATCCATACTGAAATTTGGTTCTATAAAACTGTAAGACAATAATTTTTTTTGTTGTTGTTTTAGGCCACTAGGTCTATGGTAACATGTCACAGCAACAACAGAAAACTAGTACAGGGAGCAAATACTTTTTTGCTGCCCACTCTATCCATATAACTGATGAAAAAAATGGTGTGAGAAAGAGTCTGGAGGTGAGAATCAACTCGAGATAAATTTAGAAAATGTGACAATACTTCCATGATTGGGAATTGTGTTTAGTGGTAAGTTACTAGCTCCATTAGGGAAAGGTCTTTTCACAGAGTTTAGAGACATATATATGCTTGGAGAAACAGAGATCAGATTGTAATACACACTTTGTTTTTATCTTTCAGAGATTTGCTGTTTGCTACAACAGCAATTTCAGAAAAAAAAAAAAAAAACTCCCAACTTAGTACGGATTCAAAAAAAGTTTCTTCACTTCCTTGAGGTGTGGCTCCAGGGTGGCTCAGTCGGTAAAGCATCCAACTTCGGCTCAGGTCGTGATCTCATGGTTCATGAGTTTGAGCCCCACATCGGGCTCTGTGTTGCCGGCTCAGAGCCTGGACCTGCTTTAGATTCTGTGTCTTCCTGTCTCTCTGTTCTTCTCCCACTTGCACTCTGTCTCTCTTTCTCTCTCAAAAATAAATATTAAAAAAAATTTAAAGTTTCTTCACTTCCTATAATGGAGATCAAAGTCATAAAAGATTCCTCAAATAAAGATTCAAAAGAAATGCATGTGTTTCCTTAGAAATGAAGTTAATCTCCAACTTGTTTCTAAATAGGCAATTAAATATTAAGAATCAATACTTATTTTTTTTTAATTTTTTTTTCAACGTTTATTTATTTTTGGGACAGAGAGAGACAGAGCATGAACGGGGGAGGGGCAGAGAGAGAGGGAGACACAGAATCGGAAACAGGCTCCAGGCTCTGAGCCATCAGCCCAGAGCCCGACGCGGGGCTCGAACTCACGGACCACGAGATCATGACCTGAGCTGAAGTCGGACGCTTAACCGACTGCGCCACCCAGGCGCCCCAAGAATCAATACTTATAAGAGTTTATATCTAACAACTTCCTTAGGCATTGGAATACCTTTGTGAAATTTAGTCATTTGTTTCCCTGATTCCTGCTTGTGTCAATTTACTTAATTTTATTAGTGTACATGATTTGTTTACCCCTCTGCAACAGAGTTGAACAATTGCTTTTAATTCTTGAGCATTCATCTAGACACAGAATCTGTCTTACCAGCCTCTTAGGAATTGAATCCAAGGATGAAGTCCTACCCCGTATCTCTTGCCCATCACCTGACACACTATCATTTGCAATTTTTAATCCTAATTATTTAGAAGCTATTAATGAACCACTGCCTAGGCAAATATCCAGATGGAAATAGAAGTGCCAGTCATCTCTTACAGTAGAATTTTTATACATTATTCTCTTGGAAGGGAAAAGATTTTCTGCTTCTTGCAACAGGGAGATGTGAGGGAAGAGAACATATGTGATTCAACTAACCTGAAATCCTTCAGAAGGTCAACCTTTCTCTTCTCAGACTTACCAGATTTAAATTGACTAGTGTGAAGATGTGGGGTAGATCAGTTCTAGGAACCTGTGCTTTTTTCAAGTAAGTTTTGCAAGATGTGATAAATGTTATTCATAAGGAAATGTTTGCTTTTAATGCTGGATTATTTGGTTTCTTCTGTTCTTAATTGTGAGAATTAGACCACTTCCAGAACAATAGCAAAATCTCACTTGTCTCTGATTTCTGCCTCCTATAAGAGAGAGAAGACTTAAATAAGACTGGATACAGTAGAGCACAGAGTGTTTTGCTGGAACAATGGAAACAAAGCTGTGGTTAATTTAATAAATAAAGCATATAAGGGTGGGGGAGTAGAAAAGATAAAGACTAGAAGACAGGGTGAATTGTAAAGCCCTGTTATTTCTTTCTTGAGCAAACAACACTTAAGAGTCATAACTGATTGGTAAAGCAAAAGTTTTGTATAAAAAGATACTGGCTTATAGATTGTTATCAACATTTAAGTGATTACAGGTAAAGACTCATTTAATAAATGTTTAAATCATGTAAACTATTAGCTAAAATGATCGACCCCTTTTTGGTACTGAAAGTACATTGATTCTACTGTTTTGCTCAATTGATTGTGCTTGGTTAGAAAGTTCACGAAGCATGGAGACCAATTCACTTAAATGAATAGGTTGGTTCTTGTGACTTGAGATTTTAATTCTTAAGATTGATGCCCTGAGCATTAGAAAACTTATTAGTGTTTTCTGCAATGCAGCTTTGTTTTTCACAATAATAAATTAGCATTAATTTAGAGTTGTGACAAACTTAATCTGCTGCAAAAGCCAGGTCGTAGATTTGATGTAAATGATTATTTGCCTCATTCCTTTGTTGCTGTGCTTGACATTTGTTTTCTTTCAGAATATTTGAGTTGATTTCTCCATTATTGATTATTATAAGTAATATTATTTTAGACCTATATTTCTTTATCACTAGAATAATAATATGTAGTTTATTCTATCATGAATTTTAAGTGCTAATTTAAATGAAATTAACCACATTCATATATGTATGCTTATTTTAAATAAATATATTTATTTAAGGGGAAGTCAAAAAATATGACCTGTAGCCAGAAGAATCATTTCATAGCCTTTTTTATACATTAAATATTAAATAAAAATACAAGGTAATGTTTATCATGTATGTGGGATCATAAATGGTGTTTAGTGTCAATTTAATGTTTTCTATAAACCAATCAAGTTTAAAAGTTGATAGTAAAATTATTATATTTAGGGGATTTACTCTAACATAAGAAATGTGGATTTTATTATCTTTGGGCTTCAAAGGTTGATGTCTTAAACACTTCTGCCTAATAACCTAGCACCACTGCATAGTGACTTTTGAGGCAAATAAGGATTAAGGATCCTTTAACACCAGGCATCTAAAAAATATACGAAAAAAATCTTGTGTTAATTACATAAATAAAAAAGAGATGACTGAAATGGAAATAATTGTTCAGTTCTCCACTTCTTACTGCATGTTCCAGAAAAGGATAGCTTTTTATCGAAAGGAATGTATCCTTGGGTGCTTTGATAGTAATGGCTTCCGATAGAACATGGCTTAGCTTTGTGAATGCCAAGGCAAACAAGAAGTTAGTACCTAGAATTCATTCTTTGGGGTGGGTACAGTATTCCCTATAGTAACTCCATCTTACATTAAATAGCGTTTCTGGGAGGCAGGTACACGCATCCCTAATTTGTGATAAATAATGGATTGGTTTTAGAACAAGCAAGATCACCTATGTGTTAATGTTTTGAGGGCTAAATAATAGGTTCATGAGGATTCCTTATACTTGTCTATGTCTCTAAAAATTCTACATAATAAAATGTTTGAAATATGAGAACTTTTTTTTTGTTTTTACATTTAAATTTTATTTTTTTCTTTTTTAATTTTTATTTATTTTATTTATTTTATTTTTTAATATGAAATTTATAGTCAAATTGGTTTCCTTACAACACCCAGTGCTCATACCAACAGGTGCCCTCCTCAATAACCATCACCCACACTTGCCTCCCTCCCACCCCCATCAACCCTCAGTTTGTTCTCAGTTTTTAAGAGTCTCTTATGGTTTGGCTCCCTCCCTCTATAACCTTTTTTTTCCTTCCCCTCCCCCATGGTCTTCTGTTAAGTTTCTCAAGATCCACGTAAGAGTGAAAACATATGGTATCTGTCTTTCTCTATATGACTTATTTCACTTAGCATAACACTCTCCAATTCCATCCACGTTGCTACAAAAGGCCATATTTCATTCTTTCTCATTGTCACATGGTATTCCATTGTGTATATAAACCACAATTTCTTTATCCATTCATCAGCTGATGGATATTTAGGCTCTTCCCACAACTTGGCTATTGTTGAAAGTGCTGCTATAAACATTGGGGTCCAAGTGCCCCTAGGCATCAGCACTCCTGTATCCCTTGGGTAAATTCCTAGCAGTTCTATTGCTGGGTCATAGGGTAGATCTATTTTTAATTTTTTGAGGAACCTCCACAATGTTTTCCAGAACGTCTGCACCAGTTTGCATTCCCACCAACAGTGAAAGAGGGTTCCCGTTTCTCCACATCCTCTCCAGCATCTATAGTCTCCTGATTTGTTCATTTTAGCCACTCTGACTGGCCTGAGGTGGTATCTGAGTGTGGTTTTGATTTGTATTTCCCTGATGAGGGGCGACGTTGAGCATCTTTTCACGTGCCTGTTGGCCATCTGAATGTCTTCTATAGAGAACTGTCTATTCATGTTTTCTGCCCATTTCTTCACTGGATTATTTGGTTTTCAGGTGTGGAGTTTGGGGACTTTTATAGATTTTGGATACTAGCCCCTTGTCTGATATGTCATTTGCAAATATCTTTTCCCATTCTATTGGTTGCCTTTTAGTTTTGTTGATTGTTTCCTTTGCAGTGCAGAAGTTTTTATGTTCATGAGGTCCCAATAGTTCATTTTTGCTTTTAATTCCCTTGCCTTTGGGGATGTGTCTAGTAAGAAATTGCTGCGGCTGACTTCAGAGAGGTTTTCTCCTGCTTTCTCCTCTAGGGTTTTGGTGGTTTCCCCATCACATTAATGAAAGAAAAGAAAAGAGCCATCAATCAAAAGAACCATCAAAGAAAAGAAAAGATCCTGGTAATCTCAGTAAAAGCATTGACAAAATTCAGCATCCTTTCTTAATAAAAACCCTCGAGAGGGGCGCCTGGGTGGCACAGTCGGTTAAGCGTCCGACTTCAGCCAGGTCATGATCTCACGGTCCGTGAGTTCGAGCCCCGCGTCGGGCTCTGTGCTGACAGCTCAGAGCCTGGAGCCTGTTTCCGATTCTGTGTCTCCCTCTCTCTCTGCCCCTCCCCCGTTCATGCTCTGTCTCTCTCTGTCCCAAAAATAAATAAACGTTGAGAAAAAAAAAATAAAAAAAAAACCCTCAAGAAAGTCAGGAGAGAAGGAACATACTCAAACATCATAAAAGCCATTTATGAAAAGCCCACAGCTAATATTATCCTCAATGGGGAAAAACTGAGAGCTTTCCCCCTGAGATCAGGAACACAACAGGATGTCCACTCTAACCACTGTTGTTTAACATAGTGTTGGAAGTGCTAGCATCAGCAATCAGACAATCAAAGGCATCAAAATTGGCATAGATGAAGTCAAGCTTTCACTTTTTGCAGATGACATGATATTATACAGGGAAAATCCGATAGACTCCACCAAAAGTCTACTAGAACTGATACATGAATTCATCAAAGCCGCAGGATACAAAATCAATCAGAAATCAGTTGCATTCTTATACACTAATAATGAAGCAACAGAAAGACAAATAAAGAAACTAATCCCATTGACAATTGCACCAAGAAGCATAAAATACCTAGGAATAAACCTAACCAAAGATGTAAAAGATCTGTATGCTGAAAACTATTGAAAGCTTATGAAGGAAATTGAAGAAGATATAAAGAAATAGAAAAACATTCCATGCTCATGGATTGGAAGAATAAATATTGTGAAAATGTCAATACTCCCCAAAGCCATCTACACATTCAATGCAATCCCAATCAAAATTGCACCAGCATTTTTCTCAAAGCTAGAACAAGCAATCCTAAAATTTGTGTGGAAGTACAAAAGACACAAAACAAAGAACAGACACATAGACCAGTGGAATATAATAGAGATTCCAGAATTGGACCCACAAAAATATGGCCAACGAATCTTTGACAAAGCAGGAAAGAATATTCAATGGAAGAAAGACAGTCTCTTTAACAAATGGTGTTGGGAGGACTGGATAGCAACATGCAGAAGGATGAAACTAGACCACTTTTTTACACCATTCACAAAAATAAACTCAAAATGGATAAAGGACCTGAATGTGAGACATAAGAACTTTTAAAAAATATACTTCATCTGCTATTGTGCTGATGTTTCAAAATTTATTCAATCAAGTCTCTTAATGATTCTATGTTGTCCTCAGGTAAGGGGAAAAACTGTATAATATCTGTTTTGAGAATCTATTGAGATTTATCTTTTTAATAGTTCAAAGCTGTTTGGAACGCCTGGATGGCTCAGTCGGTTAAGCGTCAGACTTCGGCTCAGGTCATGATCTCAGAGTTCGTGCGTTCGAGCCCCGCATCGGGCTCTGTGCTCACAGCTTAGAGCCTGGAGCCTACTTTGAATTCTATGTCTCCCTCTCTCTCTGCTCCTTCCCTGCTCATGCTCTGTTTCTCTCTCTCTCTCCTTCAAAATTGAATAAAAAATAAAAACAAAACAAAAAAACATTATATAGTTCAAAGCTGTTTAAATGATATGTATATTTTTGCTGTATACAATTATCTGTTGAGTTTTAATATTTATCTTTGTTAATTTTGTTTTCAATGATTGGTGTAGGCTGGCTGGGTCTGATGATCCAGAAGGGTTCCTGCACTACCAAGCAAAAGGGTCCTCAGCCTTGTGCAGAATAGAAATCAAACATGAGCCAAGATAAAGTGAGACAGAGTTTATTAAAGATTATAGAGAGTGCAGATGCAGCCAGTGTTTTGGAGACACAGAAAGGAAAGAAGAGTGAGTCTCATCTTTACTTCAGGTCTAGAGTTTTACTGACGATTATAGTCTGGTGCATGTTCCTCTCAGGCATCCAGAAACTGGCCAAAACAAGGATGACTGTTCAGGCGTTAGATCTAGGGGCCTTGGTGTCAAAATGTCTGGAGCCTTGTCTTGGAAAACAGATGATCACCACACCTTGCCACTTCTTAGATGTTATCTGTTGTGTTGGAAGCCTCCAAAGAACTTGTTAACCCCTTGACCCCTACAAGGAAGACAGGACATACGTTATCTGTACTATAAGACATGTATGAGATGGGGGTGCAGGTCCTAGCAAGAATAAAATCAGGAAAAGGAGCAAAAAAAAATAAATTATTTATGGAATCTCTTCAGTTTCACTCTGTCATGATCGCATGAGGTATTCTGGGTCAAAACCTGATTTACTCTTAAATGCTTCCCTGTAAATAGTTTATTGACCCTCCACTTGCCCTAGTCCTTATCCCTAGGGCAATGGGGTAAGTGTCAGATCAATTGTTTTACATGATCCTTGGATGCCCCATAGGCAAAAGATGAAGAAAACTTATTACTCTCTGCTTATAAAAAGGAAAGACACAGCTGTCCTTCTCCCTTCCTGAAAAGGTCTCCTTGGAAATGTAAGGGACTTGAATCTTAACTATAATCATCTGCTTAAATAAAATCTAACCAGGAGACAGATAATCTCTCTGTGTAATCTTTTCTTACTTAAAGATGTTTCTCTGTTCTAGGCCTTTCTTTCTTTCTTTCTTTCTTTCTTTCTTCTTTCTTCTTTTTTCTTTTTTTTCTCATCATGTCAATATCTAGAAAGATAATGTCCCAGTCTCCTTGGCACTCACGCTAGGGTTTACCTTAAGAACCTAATCTGGGCTGTAATAATTCCACTCTCTCTGGGAGATAAATTTCACGATTCCTTTCAATAAAATCAATAAACTAGACAAATGGTCACTAATCTAATGCTAATAGTATGTTATGAGTGAAGTATTTCTGGGGGAAATGAAAGCAAATATTATCTATCTATCATCTATCTATATATATATCATACACATTTCAGGAAGCTAGGGTTTCTTGCAGAAATACTGAGGAGTTCAGAAAACTTTATCTTCCTCTGTCTCTCTAATCTGTTTCAACATCTATTAGGTCAAGCTTATTTATGTTCCTAGAATGTAAGCTTGGTGAAAGTAGGGATTTTGTCTTTATTACTTTTAAACAAAGTGAGGTTTTAAATGTGGTCTTCAAACACTTCATAGTATTTCTTTTTTGTTGATTACTTTGCCAGTTTTTATGGATCAAAATAGTCAAATATTGGTGACTTCATATGTCAACAAAGTATTTCATGGCAGCGATGTAGTTTGAATTCTGCACTCTCATTTTGTACATGTCAGTTTTTCATTATATTTCTGTTTTTCTGGTGAAACAATCAAGAAATATGAGATAAGATACAATAATGACTCTTCATTTTTAAAGATGGATTATACTTTAGCCAATATAAAATGTAATTCTTAGCATTTTTCTACTATGAAATGTGTATACCTGAAGTTATTGAGGTGTAGAGTTTTTTCTTTCTTAGACCCAATTTTTGTTTTGCTATAGTTTATTCATATTTTTTTAGAAACATTGTTAATTGTAAGGTTATTGTCTCCTTAGGCTTTTTGTTGTTGACATATATAAATCTTACCTCTAGATCCTATTAAGAATTTTCTGTTTATCCTCAAGCCTTCAATTTCCTTCCATCAAGCTATTCAAACATTAGGGTTTATTATTAATATTTAATAATAATTAAAATCAATAGTGTTAATACTATGATTTTATAAGCATGTAAATTAATATTCAGTATTAATACTAATATAAAATAATAATATAATTATTAAGATAATATCCTTACTGCGATTTTCATTAATAGTATTGATATTTGGCATTTGGAGAACAATCTACATTTTCTCTTTTAATTGATCATATTTACCGCCATGACTTTGAATCATATATCATTAGGTTAGGGACACTTGAATAGATGCTCTAGATAAAACCACTTCTCTGTGCTTTAGGCTAAATCATCCAACTATTTAAGTGATCTCTCCTTCTTAGTACTATAAATACTTCTTAAATTATGACTAAAATCAAGCTCTTCCCTTTTCCAAAATGAATCCACTTACAGTCTTCTTGTTTCAGAAAGTGGTACCAATTGGTCATGCCAGATGTAAGAAGCCTATCATCTTTGATTCCTCCTCTTCCCTAATTCCCCTTAATCTAATTGTGTCAGCAAAATTTCCCCTTCCACCTCAAGACCACATCTCAAATTTATCCCTTCTTTCCATATAATGTATCACTCTTATGAGGGCCAGCATCACCACTCACTTGGACTTGTATCAAACTTCTGACTTTCCTCCCTGTTGCTGCTCTTGCATACATAGAGGTGGAAAATGGTATAGAAAAAACCTTATTTTCTTCCAAGTAGGCTGTTTGGAGTTTACTTAGTTATTCCTAATCCGGTACCATACAACCTCTTCTTGTTGTGCAGCATAGACATTGCCAAGGTGAAGGAAAAATGAGTAATTGGACTAGCATAGATAATCAATTTGAAGGATAAAGGTTACTGTTAAGTCAAGGCCATGATAAACCATACCCAGTGCCAGGTTTCCTATTTGTAAAACCAAGATGTTGGACTAGGTCACTTAAAAATATTCATAATTTTATTTTTATTTTTTTTAAGTTTATTTATTTTGAGAGAGACAGAGACAGTGTGATTGGGGAGGGGCAGAGAGAGGGAGACACAGAATCCCAAGGAGTCTCCGTACTGCCAGTGCAGAGCCTGATGCAGGCTAGAACTCGCGAAACCGCAAGATCATGACCTGTGCCAAGTCCGAGAGTCAGATGCTTAACTGACTGAGTCACCCAGGCGACCCAAAAATATGGATCATTTAAAAAAAATCTTTTGTTTCAACCTTCAACCTTTTAAATATCCCCTTGGCTCTTTTTGTCTCCATCACTACCATATTAATGTCAGTATTGTTATGATGGTGCCATTATGAACTGGATTTTCATAGCTCTGTACCTGATTTTTTTCCATATTTTGACGGTTTTCCCAGCTCAGTGTTATTTCTTGAAACAAAAATATTAAATAGATACTATATACACAACATAAAGTAAGAATAGAAAAAAATATATAGGCTCTAAAGAATCTCTTCCTTCTCAAAAAATGTAATTCAAATAATCTTAGAATAACTGAATAAAAACATTTTTACTTTTAAACAAGGTAATTTAACTAGGCATTTTAATTAAATTAGCACACTTCAAAATAAATATTTTGCACTGCTGATATTATAGGTTGATAAAACTTCATGAAATACTATGATGAAAGTCATTTAAATCAAAAAATGTTATAAATCATTTTCAGACTATGACAGAACAGTTCATCAGCTCATGCTGAAACTATGAGATATACAACAAACTGATATAAAGAAATAAGTGATAATTTTTCTGATAACAAAATAATTATGGTAACCTGTCAACTTAATTATTTTACCATTGCCATGGTTATTGAATTATTCAATTCTAAATACCTAGTTATATGAGTGAAAAATTTTAAGAGCCCTGAAAAAAACTGCTGTGTAGATTTCCACATTTCACTGCAAATTTGTGAAAAAATTAAGTTTAGGGAAGTTTAAATACTAAACATAAGAAAAAATTGCAGGGGTGCCTGGGTGGCTCAGTTGGTTGAGCATCCAACTTTGGCTCAGGTCATGATCTCATGGTTCATGAGTTCAAACCCCACATCGGGCTCTGTGCTTACAGCTCAGAGCCTGGAGATTGTTTCATATTCTGTGTCTCCTTCTCTCTCTGTCCTTTCCCGACTTGTGCTGTGGTCTCTCCCTCTCTCAAAAATAAATAGACATTAAAAATAATTTGAAAATTGTATATATTTGTTTTTTTAAGGTATACATATCTTAATGAAATACAATGGTACTGTTGTGGTCACTCTAGATTCACAAGTTAGAAATAAACAAGAGAACTCTATTTTTTGAGGTTGTTAAAATATATATAATACATAATAAATTATATATATATATTATTCTGGTGATATCTTTAAAAATACAACAAAATTATTATAAATAATAACAATAGTAATTTTGTTGTAGTATTTTTAAAGAACATAGTATATATGGACACACACACATATATAGGTAAATTTGTATAGATAAATATAAAAATAAGAAATGACGTGTTTTCTTGAAACTCATAGTTTTATTTAAAAATTTTAACAATTACCTTTTTTATTATATTGAGAATGGTTTTCAATTTTCACAATTTTTGCTATATTTCTGTTTCATTGATGGATTAAATATATGTAATGATCTTCATTTGTGTTGATTTCTTAGACTTTTTGTATTTTACTCCAATGTGAATGGTTTTACTGTGCAGTATGATGTAGTGATGATTTAAATTCATATATAATTATTAATTTTTTCCTTATTTATACTTATAAAGGATTTCAGATTATACTAAAATTACATACAAAATATTTATTGTGTTTCTCAAAAATATTATCTTGCGGCGCCTGGGTGGCTCAGCTGGCTAGGCATCTGAGTTCAGCTCAGATCATGACCTCTGAGTCCATGAGTTTGAGCCCAGCATTGGGCTCTGTGATGTCAGTTCAGAGCCTGGAGTCTGCTTCGAATTTGTATTTCCCTCTCTCTCTGCCCCTACCCTGCTCACACTTTGTCCCTGTCTCTGTCTCTCTGTCTGTCTCTCTCTAAGTATAAATAAACATTAAAAAATATGATCTCTGTGGCAAACTAAGTCCACTTCATAACAGCTATGTAACTTTTTGTCACTACTTTTTTTTTTTGCCTCAGTTTCCCAATCTGCGCAATTGAGATAACAGTACCATAAAAAACACTTAGAAGAACCTCTAGCGTTTAATAGACACCCAATAAGTGTAACCATTTTACTATAAAATGAGAAAAATAAAGCAATCCATTTACATTTATATCTCTATTCTGTGACCGAGACTACACTATAGAATAAAGAAAGTCAAATACCAAAAAAAAAAAAAAAAAACCCACAAAGTGTTCAGTAATACACTCTCTGATGATGTCTTCATTTGACAAGGGTACCATTTTGAATGAAACTAGTCAATGTAGGTTATATGAAAACAACCTGGCTTGTATTTAAGTATAATAACATTAATAGTTAATGTTTATTAGTAGCTGATATTTACTGAGTGTTTCCTGTGTGCCAGTAACTTGTCTAAGGAATTTATATATATTACCTTATTTATATATAATTATAAATACTTTGGGGATACTTTTATCTTCATTTTTCAGATGAGGCAATTGAATAATGGAAATTTTAAGGAACTTCCCCGGCCTCATTCTGATAGGAGATAAATGTCCAAACAAATACTTAGTCAATTTGAATCAAGAGCTAATTCAAGAGCTGATTCAGTTCCTCTACTCTGGTCCCTCCTTGTACCTAGTGACTAATATAGTTGTGAGGATATCACTTTCTGTTACATTATAAAATTTTAGGACAGGTGTTCCTATAGCAAAAGAACCATAACTAGAGGCCATATTAATGTTGATAAGGCCTTCACAAAATCGTGAATTTGTAAGTGCAAAATTCTAAAATAATGAGATTGTTTAGAGATTTTAGAGCAATGAGTTAATAATATTTTGTAATACACAATCTAAACACGTAAATGGATGTTGTGATTCTTCTTTTTAAATTTATTTATTTTGAAAGAGAGAGAGAAAAAAAAAGAGCAAGTGGGAGATAGGCAGAGGGAGAGAGAGAGACAGAGAGAGAGAGAGAGAGAGAATCCCAAGCAGGCTCTGCACTGTCCCAATGTGGGGCTTGAACTCATGAACCGTGAGAGCATGACCTGAGCTGAAATCAAGAGTTGGATGCTTAACCTACTGAGCCACCCAAGTGCCTCTGAATATTGTGATTCTTAAAAAATGAATTAGCATATAATGCATTTTTTCAAGTAATGCTATCATACCTCAAGCCATTTTGAAAATTCCATATTTGATATTGCATCACAGACACTTTCCCACTTCATTCTCTGTGTCAATACATCAGACTTAAATCTGAATAACATTTTCACATACACATGCATATACACAAGCACACACACTTGCCTGCAGATTTGCTGGGTTTGGCAAGTCAGATGAAAGTGGTTCTAGACAACATGAACTAGACATACTTTTCCTTATTTCTCTAGTTAGTAGAGCTAAAAATCCTAGAAACTATATATATATATATATATATATATAGAATAAATATAAGAAGGTTCTAAAATGTGGAGAGAAGGAGGCAGGCTGTTAGAAACTGTGATAACCAAGGAATGACACAGCAGTGACTTTCCTGAGTTTCCTTTTTTGCCTTATGTATCCCAGACTTGATGATGAAGTCAGTAACATGGAAATGTCAATGGTCATAAGCCAAAATACCCATGAAAAACCTACTTTTTCTAGCTCAATGACCAGGAAAGTGATGGCCAAACAAGTTATAAAACTTTCAGGCAGCGACCATCCTACTTCAGACAAATACCAAAGAAAAATATTGTGGTGCTACTCCTACCCCCATCAGCAAAGACTGAGTGAGGAGACTAGACTTCCATCCTCACCAGGCTATTATAAGAAACTCCTAACCACCTACTCTCTGGTAGAGTGGTGTCAGAGAAGGCTAAATGCAATGGGAATTCAGGACGTTTACCCCTACTTGGAAGTAATATGCTCCTCTCTTCTGGTGCCAGTGGCGAATATGTGGAGAACCTAGTCTTTACCACCATTGGATAGCAACAAAACATCCCTTCTCCCCATTGGGGTGTCAGAGGAGGCTCTGAGGAGATTCAGGACTCTTACCTGCTCCCTATCATCACAGTGGAGGCCACATGGAGAACAGAAATGATGCATTCCTCTTCCTTTCAGTCAAGATGATGTCAGTGGATATCTAGTTCAAAGCCTGAAATTCCAGCAGTAATGAGGTATCCTCTCTCCCCCTGTGGTATCAAAGAAGATTGAAAGAAGCATCTGGACTCTCACCTCCACCTGTCAATAAAAAACAGTGCTTCTTTTCCCTCTCTGGAACACTATCCTAGGAGAATTGCTAAAACAGATTTTAATAAGACCCAAGTTTTCAACCATAATGCCCAAAATATCCAGAAAACGAGAGAATCACTCATCAAACTATAAACCAGGAAAGTCTCTATTTGAATGAGAAAGAATGATCAATAGATCCCAATTTTGAAATAACTCAGAAGTCAGAATTATCAGAAAAGGATTTTAAACCAGCTATCATATCAAATGCTTCAATGTGCAATTATAATCATTTTGAAATAAATATAAAACAGAAAGTCTCAGGAAAGAAATTGAAGATAGAAGAAGCAATTTTAGAACTAAAAAATACTGTAATCAAATAAAAATCTCGACGGATAGGTTCAATAGCAAAATGAAGAAGGCAGGGAAAAAAATCTGTAAACTTTAAGAAGAACAGTAGAAATTAACCAACTCGGCGCTTGTTTTGGCAGTACATATACTAAAATTTGAATGATACAGACAAGATTAGCATGACCCCTGCACAAGGATGACACACCAACTCATGAAGCATTCCATATTTTTATGTAGAGACAAACATGGTTGGACCGAAGAACAAAAGGACCACAGTGGTGTGGGCTGACAGGGTGGAAACAGCTTTGGATGAACCACCTAAGGAATGTTTCCAAAGAGTAAAAAGGATGAAGATGTAGGAGATGAAGAGTATGAAGGAGGAACCAACACAGATAAACCCACTGTTAACAGTGACCATGAACTGCAATCTGTGGGTATCTGTACGGCCAGTCTGAGGAGCCAAGGAAGGTCACAGTAAAAGCTGTCCAATACATTTGGACCACAGAAGGGTAAAATAACAATAAATGCTAGTTGGAACAGTGAGTGACTGACACCAAGAGCCCAGGCAGCAGCCAGAAACAAAATGCACATTCGTAGGCTCATGATGGTCAAGTAGTGGAGAGGCTTACAAATGGCAACATATCTGTCAAAGGCCATAGTGACGAGAAGCACCATCTCCACACCACCAATGACGTGGATGAAGATTTGGACAATGCAGCCTCCAAAGGAGATGGCTTTGTGCTTTCTGAAAAGGTCATAAATCATCTTGGGTGAAGCATCTTGGCAGAGCAGGCTCCTAAGTCAATGAAAAAGAGACGAGCCAGTAAGAAGTACTTAGGTGAATGTAAGTGAGGATCAATGGTCGCATAAAACACAATGAGGATGTTTCCTGTCATGCTTGCCATATAGAGCACAGAGGAGAACACCAGGAGGAGAAGCTGGATCTCCCATGAATGAGTGAGTCCCAGAAATATAAACTCAGATGCAATCAAGTGATTCCCTTCCTCCATTGATCCAGCCAACTGGGCTGCCACTGAAATGATAAGAACTAAGAAAATGAGGAGAAGATGTGATTATAGAGATGATAATATGTCATAGAATTACCAATATTTCAATATTATTATTATGAATGAAAGATATATAGTTATCTACATCTTCACACATATAAAAAAAAGAAACAAAAATCAATACACTATGATCACATGTGTGAGTTAAGTCATAATTTAAACTTATCCCCAATACTCTGCAATGTTCTGTTCGTGAATTAACATATTAGCCATGAACATGGACACATGAGTATCTATGACATTCATCACCTCTGAGGGGTACCTGAGTGGCTCAGTCGGTTGAGCATTTGACTTTGGCTCCAGTCATGATCTCAGTTCGTGAGTTTGAGCCCCACAAGGGGCTCTGTGCTAACAGCTCAGAGCCTGGAGTCTGCTCCTGGTTCTGTCTCCCTCTCTGCTCCTCCTCCACTCAGACTCTGTTCTCTCTCTCTCTCTCTCTCTCTCTCCCTCCCTCCCTCTCTCTCTCTCAGAAATAAGTTTTTAAAAATTAAAAAAAAATTAAAAAAAGAAATGAACCAACCCAAATAACAAAGAAAATAGATTAAAAAAAAAAAGAATAAACAGGCCTTAGTGGCCCAGGAGACTATCTCAAAAGATCTAATATTTGTATCGTGGGTGTCACAGAAGGAGAAGAAAAGAATAAGGCTAAAAATTTCCTAAATTCACCAACAGACATAAACCTATATTTGAGAGCTTATTAACTTGATTTGAGAGCTTATTTAACTCACACAGGATAATTCCAATGAAATCCACGTCAAGATTTATCACAATTAAACTGAAAACAAATGACACGCACAAAATTATTGAAAGCAGTGAGGAAGAAATAGTACCTTTCTGAGAGGGGAAAATAAAATTCAAATGGCAGCAGATATTTCACCAGAAACCATGTCAACCAGAAAAAGACGACATAACATTTCTCAAGTGCTGTTATAAAATAATTATAATTCCAGAATTCTGTCTTTACTAGATAAAGATAACCTTTAAGAATGAAGAGGAAACCAAGACATTCTCAGATAAATGATAAGTAAGGAAATCTGTCACTAGTATATAACCCTAAGTAAATGACTTGGCACAGAATACACCCGGTGAAAACACAAAACAAAACACAACAAAACAAACTTGGAAAACCAGGAAAGGACAAAGACATAGGAAAAAACAAAAACAAAAACAAACAAAAAAAAAAGTTAAGAAAATAACTGAACTAAAAAGAAACAAGCAAGTTGACCCAGTATGCTATGGTGGTGACTATTAACAATGGGATCTCCATAGGAACCTTGATTTGAAGCATTTTACAATTTATTTCTGAGGTATATATACCCCTACAAATGCCAATTTTAAGCTGCCAATATGGAGGATTAGCAAACACAGAGTTGGAAAGGGGTGAATGCGAATGACTCTTGAGCTAGTGCCAGCCAGCTCCCACACTGGGTAGACGCTAAAGGTAATACTAAAAATAATGTTTTAGCAATTGTAGTATAAGTGGAATTGCAACAAAGTTGTTTTATAATGTAGATATTTTTGATGAGTTTTTCGAAAAATAATTTGTATTATTTCATAGTTTCTTCAAACAAAAGTCCACATGACAAACAGTGGGTCCCTTTGTTTAAGCAAATGCACTCATCATCCATGTAAACTATGTTTGGCATTATGGGTCCTTGATATGCCCCACGGAAGGATCATGACATTGGCGAATAAGTGACAAGAATGTCTCAAGTTAGATATTAGGTCTTACTTTTTCCATGAGATAATAAATTCAACCAAAGGCCCTCTTCCCCTTGGTAAAATGAGCCACAGTTGGGGAGCTATCTATTCTATCAAAATTAGTTATAATTTTAGTCACTGCGAATAATCAGGATAAACCTTGGTATTAGTATCTTTCTCAATATGGCAGAGAAAAATTAAATTGACTGAAGTATTTCTCATTAACACCAAGATTATCATATAAACCGAGATTTAATGACTGTGTATGGATCATAAGGCATAATAATCACAGTGCTAAGTGTTATTACTGACTACAGAATTTAACTGGGCCAATTCTCAGCTTGTGAGAGCAGCTGGACATTATTTCCAGTTGAGAAAATAAAGGTACCATTATAGAAATTTACAGAACTACTAGATTTAAAATTACAGTAAAAAAATTGTCAGTTTACCAAAGAGAATTGCATAACTTCTCTTTCTCTTTCTCCCTCTTTCTCCACATACATAAACACACAAACAAAAACACATGCTATCACTAAAGGACAGATGTAGGCAGTGATCCCTATATCATAAAAATTGTTTATATATATATATTTTAAAACATGATAGTTTCTGAATGTATTGGTTGCATTCAGAAATGACTACCTAGGCTTTTAGAAAAAAATAAAGATTTCAGAATAGTCTTCTATGAGAATTTTTAGAGTAATATCCTCTGTGAAAGTTAATAATCTGGAATCGTGTCCTATTCATGTGATTTATAGTACAGCTCTTTTTCCCAAAAATATTATGATTATTTTTCAGAACATGTGCCAGAAAAGTGCCTTTCAATGTTTATGGAATACTTATAAAATTATTCATTCTAATATTGCTAACACACTTCTTGTTTCTTAAATATCTTATCAAATTTTATGTTTAAATTTATTTATGTTTTACTTCAAAAATAACACATAGCTTTTTTGCCTTTCATTGTAAGTTTTACATATTTAGTGTAACCTTGCTTTATGCAAAATGTTTTAAACATTAGATTTATAATACTTTCAATTTTAATATGACCTATTTAAAATCAGTAAACCTATTCTATTCAGGCTCAGTAAGAACAATATGTTTCCTTTATTTTTCTAATATATTACTTAATATAAGTTCATTTAATATAAGCAGTTTAAATTCTACAATATTAAACTATTAAAATTTTGTTATTCTACTTTATGCATTATTGAAGAATAGTATTTTCTTATTTAGAGAGGGACTCAGATTTTATTCCTAGAAGTGACTTCACAGTTAATTGACCTCTCTATCATCAAGGATGAGTTTAGTTTATTGTACTACTATTCTGTTCTCTGAGCATGATCCTCTCTTCCAGTGTTTTCCATTGCTCATGGCTCAGCCTCCTGTCTCCTTTCATCTAAGAAGCAAATAGCTGTAATAAGCATGTGCATAATGCCACATTCCTATCTGCAAAATCAAGGTGTTGGAAGAGAGGAGTCAGCAAAATATGACAGAGATGAGCAGTCAAAATAGGGACCATATAGCTTACAAAACTTTCAATACTTATATTCTGGCCCTTTACAGAAAAAAAAAATTACCAACCCATGTTAAACCACTCAATGTTGGGTGCTTTGTTACATGGCAAAAGCTTTGTAATACATATAACAGGAAGAAAATATGAGTTGTTGCCTTCTTGTAAGTGAAGACAAAAATTGTCTATGATTAAAATTTCAGAGAATGTAAGGGAAGTAAATGGTAATTGATAACATAAAAATAAAAGTATTTCTCATGGATGGACGGATGGTAAAATAAGAAAACATATTTTCAAATGATATCACTAATAAAGAGTTAATATATAACTCCAGTATATAAAGAGATTCTAAAAGTAAGACAAGCAAGATATTAATAGGTTCTAAAAGAAAAAAAGTAAGTTATAAGTAATAAGTAAAAAATTATCCTTAAACATAAAAATAATTATCAACCTTGCATATAATGAAAGAAATAGGGATTAAAACTTCACTGAGATACCATTTCTCACCTATCAGATTATTTGTTTGTCTACATATCTTTCTGATGGTCTGGCCAACAGTCCTAGGTAAGTTTTCAGCCAATAGCTGCTGTCAACTACCAGCTTTATGATGATTACAGTCCTCAACATCTTGCTTTCTAGCTTACACCTCCAATACTGTGAGAAGAAGCAAGGCATCTCCACTGTTCATTGTCAAAATTTCTGGCCCATAGAATTAAAAAGCATAATGATGATTGTTTTATATAATTAAAATTTGAGTAACTTGCCAAGAAGTCACAGTAGTTGGATATTATGTTTCAGAAAATATATTAAAAAGCCTATCTCTAAGTAAAACCTTTTCAAAAATAGATTTATATAGGAATCTATAAGTGTTCTGAATTAGCCTCGCAATAGCGTCTTCATAATTAATTATTTTCTACTGGAGCATAAGTTATGCAATACTGTAAGTGAGACATCTCTAGAATATGATGCTATAAAGTTAATAACTTAAAATATTTGAAAATGAAGTTTGAAGAAATTTTACGGGTTATTATGCTTTGAGATTTCTTATTTTATTTAAAGTACATTTGAATAAAGAATAGTTATAAACATGAAAACTTTTTCCTTTCTAAAGAAAACATTCTCACTCTCTCATAGAAGTAATTTTTAGACGAAAGCAATATTATTCCATATATTTCATATTAAGATTTCTTATGGGAATAGTCACCTTGGTAACCAAACTCTGTAAAAAAATGAATATAAACAACATGAGATATGGCTTTTACCTTTCTTCTTAAGGATAAGCCAAGACAAATACTTTAGAATTTTAAGATACTAAGGAGGTAGTTAGAACTTTTTGATTTTGAGGATATTGGCAAAAAAATAACCAATAGAAAAAAATAAGCTTTGAATGGATTAGAAGTGAATTGCCCTGAGTCCCATGTTTCTCACCATCAGAAGGTTAGCTTGGGCTGTTTTGTATGATGGGAGTCAAAGACTTTGCAAGATCATCAAGCTGACAAGTCCCAATATGCATGTGAAGAAGCCTAACCTAACTATATAGAGATAGATGCCATGTGTAGGAGCAAAAAGGTGCCAGATACTTTGGTAAATCTTTCTTGGTCCTTCCAGACCAGTGCGACTACAAGGTGAATGCTGTCAAGTGATTTATTCCAGTCAACCTGATAGGGAAGAGAAAAGCACCTAGATAAATTCCATCCTAATTCTGGACTAACAAAACCATGACTGCATAAGTTTGAATAATTTATTACATCCACCTGGGTAACCAAAACAAAAGCTGAATAACATTTCCACCTGTTTCCTGATTATAGAAAATTGTGGGCCCAAACTTTTTTTTTCTTTTTAAAGAATTTCGATCGATTGTAGACCAAGTATGTTGTATAATCATTAGTACAATTCCTTTAAAAACTATCACTTTTCTGTGAATCTGATTCAAGTGGATTTCATGTGCTCAAAGCCACCTCTGTATTCTTTGGAAGACAAAACTTTGTTTACAAAATTATATCAATCTTCAGGGGAACAACATGGGAAATACTAAGTCCTGTTGTCAGATTTAAAGGGCTGTTAGACACTAACTCAAATTCAGTACAGCTCTTTAAAAAAGTCTTACCATATCCATGGATTTGATCTTACCCTTAGACCTTGTTTAATATTTTATTTGGGGAGATTTTCACTGACTAGAGTCTGAAGATAAGAAGCAGATTCACTTATCATATTTGGTACTGCTCTAGTATCTCTAAATTCTGCTTGCAAACTAAACATTTCATTCTTCCGTTCTATTTTTCTTTCTGTATCTTATCATAGACATTAAAACAAATGAATTGACACTTTCAGATATTTTTCCTATAAATCATCTTTCCAGGATGACAGATTTTATTAGACAATTTTCTATCTTCCCAGTTTACTGTCGATAACAGTTTTTCCAATTGTTTTGCAACTACAAACACAGGTCACCATTCTTCCTACTTGCTACAACAATTCATTGCCTTTTCAGTGTCTTTGAACGGTTAGCTTACCTTTTTTTTTAACTTTATTAACAGTTTCTTTGCCACTTTCTCTGCCTCATTCAACTTTCTCATCACAAAATCAATGCCACCCATTTTATGTTAAAGTCACCACTGAATCCTCTTGAAATACTACATGAATGGACAAGTCAGAGTTTGGAGGCTAATAACGAAATAAGTCGATCATATTTAGTCACTAAGTGAGACCACCTATCTTTCTGGATATTGCCTTACATTTTCTTTTGGTCAATTCTAACCAATTCATGGTGAAGAGATTCTGAAAAAAAAAAATAGTCAAAACCTCAATAAAATTGAAACCACTGCTTAATACATACTTGGATGTTTCCATTTTTAATATATAGATCTATTATTCATTTGGAATACATTCTCAGATATTGGATAAATTTTATATATTTCAATGTATTATCTATTTGAAAGTAATTTTTGTTTCCAATTTCAGATGTAATTTACATTATATAGTATATTACCATCATTTTGGTGTTTTTTATTTTTTTTCAGTCAATACCACACTGTTTTAATTATAGGGTGTTATAGTATGTTTTAATATCTGATTGGGCTAGTTCCTATTTCCAAACACACACAGGTGCTCTTTTTTTTTTTTTAATTTAAAATTTAGTTGGTTAACATACATTGCAATATTGGCTTCAGGAGTAGAAAGTCAGTAACTCATTATTTACATACAACACCTAGTGCTCATTACAAAGCGCCCTCCTTAATACCCATCACCCATCTAACCCATCTCCCACAAACCTCCCTCCTTCAACCCTCAGTTTTTTTCTCTACTAGTAAGAGTGTTTTGTGGTTTCTTTCCTTCTCCTTTTTTCTGCCTTTCCATATGTTCGCCTATTTTGTTTCTTAAATTCTACACTTGAGTGAAATCATACGGTATTTGTCTTTCTCGGATCGATTTAATTTCACTTAGCATAATCCATTCTAATCCTCTTTGAATCCAGATTTTGAATCCAGGTTACTTGTCTTTCTTATTGATGACCTATTAGCCCTCTTGTGACAGAGCTCTTAACTACCAGATACACTACTTCAATTTGACCATGAAAAGCTAAGCTTGAGATAAAGTGACAAAAGAGAATTTGGTCTCTGTCTCAATCTCTGACAAGGTGTTCATGAGCAAAATGGAAGAAAAAGAAGTAGAAATAAGATTTAATGTATGATTCAGCTTAATCTTTCTTGTCAATAATAGAGGAAGCAGTAATCAGATGTAAAGAACTTATCTGACTCTGACATTCCCAGTCAAATACTATTAACTTAGTCTAAAATCTTGAGTAGCCGTTTATCTCCATTGAACATAGAAGATAAGTTTGACATATAAATGGCTAGCATGTAATTAAAAGTAGATACTGCTTGTGCGACATCATTTAGTGAACATAAATTGGACTACTTCAATTTATGGTGACTTTGAAAGCGTATTAATATAATAAATACCACATTGAACTACATACAGTTCACATATTAGGTATAAAAACTGTATGTAATATATTACCACCTAGAAATATATTTTCCTGGACTCTGAATATTTCTTTCTTCTGAGCCCACTTAATCAATGCCTTAGTGTAGGAATACTCCAGTATGTCTCCTCTTAGATGTCTCTATTGGAATTTCATTCCTTGCTAAAGGTGTGGATATCTAATATTGATAATTTAAAAAAACAAAACAAAAACAAATAAACAAACAAAAAACAAATAAGAAAGAATATGGAAAACAAACCCATTTAACACCAAGACAAATTCCAAGGTTTTCCCAAATCTCCTATAGTTTGTATTCTTGCTTCCTTTTCTAGTACACATGGACCTTATATTACCTAATAATTAAGCTATATATGTGTGTGAATAGCAAATTAGTTTCCTTTGTTCTTATTTTACTTCCTAATATTGTAGAATTTTCCCAGGATGAATTGGTACCATTTTAATTTAAGAATTGTTTTCAGAACTTCTCCTATCATGGCATAAGTGCCGTGTCCTAAGATCAGGTTTTGTGAAACCACCATGAAACTTATAATTAAACCTAATATTAGCAAGACTTTTTTTTTCATCTAAGGGTAGAAGAGTTGTTTTCTGCCCTTATTATTAAAACCATTTAAAGTGCCTGAAACATTCCAGAATGCCCATAGTTAATACTTGTATTTTTCCCATTTCAAAATAACTAATTTCCAGATTTTGTAAGATTGCCTCATTTCTTAGTTATCTTCTCCTCTGCCTTTATTCAATCTATCTTCTTGAATCTTTGTTTGGATCAATAAAATCCAATGTTAAGTGGAAAACTGCTTTATGCTTATTTTCCAACCTAACATTTGTAATGTTTCTCTTGGATATTTATACTCTAGAAAGGATTGAAGCAATTTTCTAAGCTTGTAATTTATTATTTATGAGTAATTTAAGGACCATGCAAAATAGTTAGAAATGGGTTGTTCTAATTTCCTCCATTATCTCTCCCTCTTTTTTTCAGTCTCCATGTAATCTGAGTTGTTTTTCATAGAACTGTGAAAAAATATGTTATGAAAATCACTGCCTAAAAGTTAGACCCTTTCAAGAATCTACCCTTGGCTCAAATGCATGGGAAGAGTGTTCAGTCATGGATTCAACAAGCCTCCTCCCCCCCCAATAGAGAATATAGCATTGACCATTGATTTCATATTATGGATATTTCTCTATGTGGAGTATGTTGATTTAGTCTGATTGAATCCCGTGATGTTGCTTATGTGTAAAAACATGCTATCAAGCAAGACTATTTTTTTTAAGGTTATTGTATCCCTTGATAGCCTTAACAGGACACAGAGCCATGCTGTCTAGAAAGTAGTGCATTATTAAACATTTGCAGCAATAAAAAAAAAATCCATGAAAAATCAGTTGGGCTTGACTCATGAAGACCATTTTCAGGTGATTGGCTTTGGTATCCTGAGTTTAATTCTGATCTCATGGAGCTTGACTGTTACTTGTGACTTGGGCCAATTTTGGAATTCTTGATTAAGGTAGCCCAAAAACATATGCCACAACAATTATGTTAACATTCAATGTGTTTTGATTATAACAGATTGTAGAAAACCAAAATGTCCTCAAGCATATTTATAGAAACATTTCTACATGTGACTCAGAATCCATTTATGTGCGTGTGTGCATGCATGTACTTAACAAGTTAAACCGTCAAATTGTGGTGCAATCATTTATTAGAATTCTAAAGTATGGGGCAAAGAGATAAATATTCTTGCATTTCGCTGATAGACACGTTGGTAAATGAAAGTTAAGTCTAGCCTAACATATTGCACACGTGCACAATCAGGTTTCTGAAAAGATAAAGGTTAAAATGATTGCAATACTAAAATGGACATGCTTTTAGAGAGGTTAGTTCTAAGTAAACTAGATGTTTTAGTTCCAAGTAAACATTAAAGCAACTGATAAAATTTTCTATGAACACATTTTTATCAAAGTAATAGCTATTTCATTAGATCAGGTGAATAGGTATTGCAAATTTGTTATACATTTAAATAAACATTTTAACTTTAATTGAATCTTAGATTCAGTCTTTTTAAAAAAGTTCATTTCAGAATGTCATTTAAATTTACACACCTAAATTTTGAGTATAAGGCATTTTTAGAGAGCAATGGTCATATAAATTCTAAAGGCTTAAAAGATAATTACAAATCTAAAGATTTTAATTGCAATTACAAATTTAGAGTTACTCCTAACTGTGGGGCCCAAGGAATTTAACAAAAATCCCCTACCCCTGGACAAGTAGAGCAAGACTAACTCCATTTTGTGCTACACCCACTGTCTCATGTGTAACCCCCACATGACCTACTTATTGCTTAAGACACTCCCCTACCCTAGTCAAGCCTCTGAGCACACCCTTACTGGAAACCAGCTCATTTAGGAATGCAGAACCCCTAACCACCAAAGAATGTAAACCCCGCCTTTTGCTCTCCAAACTTGCGCGCCAATTCTGATCAGAGTGATAGGCTAGTTCAAACAGTTACTAAAGGGTAAATTGTAATTCAATTGGCCACCTGCGTGTGGCCTGACATGACTATGCAACTTTCTGTGTGTGTTACAATCTCATTGGCCACTGGCCCCTATAAAACTGCTATGCCTCTTAACCTAGGGGTCCAAGTCCCTGCTCCCCTGTGTCGGGTATACTTGGGCCCAAGCTCGAGCTTGCAAATAAACCCTCGTGCGTTTGCATCAGTATTGGCTCCTTGGTGGTCTCTCGGATTCGAAATCGGGGGCATTACACTAACATGTCTCTTACTTCATTAGTTTCCCTTCAGAGAGTATGAATTAACCATAAGCAAAGTAATATTAGAGACAATTAATATATGGTTTTCTTAAACAATTATCACTACACTTGGCCTTTGATTTCATATTTAAAATACCCCACAGACACTACTGCTTATCTTACCCTATTTTGTACCCATGATGCTATTTTTACCTAATAGTTGTCATATTAATGGCATAATAATGTGAAATCGCATCATAATGATGCCATGAATTGAGAGCAGTTGGAGGTAATTGACAATGAAAGTTTTGCAGGGTAAAGACTTTGTCTTTGGACATGTTAAATTTGCGATATATATTTTTTAGTTTTTAGAATGTTTATTTTTGAGAGAGAGAGAGACAGAGCGCAACTGTGGGAGGGGCAGAGAGAGAGGGAGACAACAGAATCGGAAGCAGACTCCAGGCTCAGAGCTGTCGCACAGAGCTCAAGCTCGATCAGGGCTCAAACTCACGAACCATGAGATCGTGACCTGAGCTGAGATCAGAAGCTTAACCGACTGAGCCACCCAGGTGCCCCTAAATTTGTGATATTTAGTTGAATATAGTCAACCAATTTCCACTAAAAATATTGATGAGATAAACCCTGCTTCTTCTCATCACTCATCTCTTTGTTTAAAAAACTCCTCTCAGGGGCGCCTGGGTGGCGCAGTCGGTTAAGCGTCCGGCTTCAGCCAGGTCACGATCTAGCGGTCCGGGAGTTCGAGCCCCGCGTTGGGCTCTGGGCTGATGATGGCTCAGAGCCTGGAGCCTGTTTCCGATTCTGTGTCTCCCTCTCTCTCTGCCCCTCCCCCGTTCATGCTCTGTCTCTCTCTGTCCCAAAAAAAATAAAAATAAAAAAAACGTTGAAAAAAAAAAAACTCTTCTCAGTGAGTTGTTCTGTCATTTTCTATACTCTTACCTTTCTCTATTTCTATCATAGAAATTAGCACTATCTGAAATTACTTTATTTACTTCTCAAAACATAGAACAATATTTGGAACACAGTAAGGGTTCAATAAATATTTGTTACATGGATGAATAAATGTAAATATTACTGAATTAATATCATTAATTTGAGTGCAAGCTTTTTCCTCAAATCTACTTTATTCGCAAGTTACAGTCCACTCTTTACGCAAGAATGTGGCTATTGCCTCTAAAGTGGACTGTTGGTTGTTTGGCATTGTGTGTGTGTGTGTGTGTGTGTGTGTGTGTGTGTGTGTGTCACAGAGCAGAGAAAATGAGCCATTTGTAATACACAGTTTTAGTTATGTTTCCACTTTTTTGGCAGGTTTAATCAAGTTTCTATATTTTAATAGCAATATTACATAGTAAACAAGCACACTCAATGAAAAACCATATTTTCCACAGTAAATTGGTAATCATGATAGATATATATGTGTATATGTATATATATATATATATATTTATGTATCTGTGTATATGTATATATATTTATATACATATATACACACCTATATATGTATATATATACATAGTCTTACCAAAGAGATGCTTGCAAATTTTAGTTTTGCTTTCTTAAACAAAATATAACCATAAAAATTTGCTAACTCTATTTACTCCTTAACGAGAAAGAACAAACTATTAATGGCATGTTGAGTTATAGGGAAGTTTTGGTGAAGTTCAGGCTTATAAATGAAAGTTTAATTTTTACTGTCATTTCCTCCATAAACATATCTACATGTATAAACAAATATTTTGCCCTTTTTGAAAAAATTATTGTCCAACTCAGATGTTACATAATTGTCTAATCCACACAAGAAAAGAAACCTATCATGATTTGAAGACCATGCGTAGATAAGGGGTGCCTGGGTGGCTCAGTCAGTTAAGTGTCTGACTTGGGGTCAAGTCATGATCTCATGGTTCGTGAATTCGAGCCCTGTGTGGGGCTCTGTGCTGACAGCTCAGAGCCTGGAGCCTGCTTTGGATTCTGTCTCCCTCTCTCTCTCTGCCACTCCCCGCTCATCCTCTGTCTCTGTCTCTAAAAAATAAATAAATGTTGAAAAAAAATGGGTTGTTAATATTAACACAACATATAGTTAAAAATTACAAAAAACAGGATTTCTTCAAAACTAAGAATTTCTTCAGGGATTAGATATTTAACTACAGAAATATGTATTTTTATTTCTCCTGGGTAAAAAAAAAGACATACAAGAAAGATTGCTAGATAATATGATAAATATATTTAGCTATATTAGAAATTATAAGATTGATTTCCAAATAATAATAACTTTTGCATTTTTTCACCAATAATTCTTGAGGGTCACATTTGCTCTGCATCTTTACCAGCATGTAATGGTATATTACTGTGATTTTAATCATATTTTCCTGAATGACTAATGATGTTGAGGACCTTTTTACATCCTTACTTGCTGTCTCTATATGTTTTTTAATAAAGCATTATTCAAATCTTTGTTCATTTTTATTGCATTATTTGTCATCTTATTATTGAGGTGTGTCACAATAAAGTATTGAATATATCATGTACTTTATTAAATATAATACTGAAAGTGAAAAAACAGAATTGTCATATGGATAAAAAATGGTTTTATCACTTGTTTACGCTCATAATCAGTGGAAGTTGCTACTCACTGATACTGCCCAGCATTGTGAGAGTATCATCTGCATATCATTAGCCTTGGAAAATATCAAAATTCAAAATTCAAAATACGATGTATACTAAATATGTGTTTCTTTCACACCATTGTAAAATTAAAACATTGTTGAGTCAGACCACCATAAGTCGAGGACTATCTATACCCAACATTATCTATTTATTCTGTTGGTTAATGAGAGCAGAATATTGACTTTTCAACTATACTTCTTTCAGTTCCATCATTTTGTGTTTCATGTATTTTAAAGCTCTGCTGTTAGGTGCATACGCATTGAAAATTGTCATGTCTTCTCAATGAACTCACTACTTTATCATTAATAATGTCTGTGCCTATCCCTGGCAATATTTCTTATTCTGAAGTGTACTTTATTAGACAATATATCCATGTCAGCTTTATTTTGATTAGTGTTTGCATAGTGCATCTTATGCATATATTTACTTTTAAAATGTGCCTATATCTTGATATCCAGAATGCTGCATGCAGATAGCATAGAGTTAGATCCTGATTTTGAATTGAATCAGACAATTTCTGTATTTTAGAACATTTATACCTGGGGGTTTTCAGACATTTATGTTTAATCTAATTATTGATATGGCTATATTTATATTTGTCACCATGCTAGTTGTTTCTATTTTATCTTTTTTTTAATTTGCTCTTATACTCTGTCTCCTTTTATTGCAATTGAGCCCATTCTTCACTACTCCTCTTTTCCAGGTTTTTGATATGGTATCATACTTTACATCCTTTTATTTTGTGAATCCTTTGACTGATTTTTATCTATGCGCTTAATTGTACTGCTTTTGTGCTTCCTACTTTCCTTACTTTTGCTTACGTTCTTTCCTTTCCATTCAGAGTCCTTTTTAACATTTCTTATAGTTCTGGTTTAGTGGTCATGAATTCCTTTAGCTTTTGTTTTTCTGAGAAACTCTTTTTCTCTCCTCCTATTCTAAATGATAGCCTTTCTGGATAGAATATTCTTGGTTGCAGATTTTTTTCTTTCAGCACTTTGAATGTATTATGCCACTCACTTCTGGCCTGCCAAGTTTCTGCTGAAAAATTCACAGATAGCCTCATGGGCTTTCCCTTGTATGTAGCTGTCTTCTTTTGATGCTTTTAAGATTCTCTCTTTGTCACTACTTTTTAATTACTATATGTAGATGTGGACTTCCTTGGGTTGATTTTGTTGGGGAATCTCTGTGCTTGCTGAATCTGGATATCTGTTTCCTTCCCCAAATTCATGAAGTTTTTACTTATTACTTCTTCAAGTAAAATTTCTGTCCCCTTTTCTCTCTTCTTCTGGAATCCCTATAATGCAAATGTTGTCATGCTTGATGGAGTCATCGAGTTTTCTGAGTCTATTCGCATTTTGCATATTTTTTTTCTCTCAACTTCTCAACTTGATTACTTTCCATTACTCTGTCCTGAATGTTGCTAATTCATTCCTCTGTTTCTTCTAGCCAGCTATTTATGCTATTTCATATATTTTTAATTTTACTCATTGTGTTCTTTTCTGATTGTTTCTTTTTTATGTTTTCTATCTCTTTGTTAAGGGTCTTACTGAGGTCCTCCACTCTTCTTATGTCCATTGAGTATCTTTCTGATGATTACTTAAGTTCTCTATCATGCATATTACTTATATCCATTTCACTTAGGTGTCTTTCTGTGGTTTTGTTCTGTTCTTTCATTTAAGCAGATTCCTCTGTCTCCTCATTTTGTCTGTTTCTGTACATTAGGAAAGTCAGCTATGGGGAATCTGGTGGCTCAGTTGGTTGAGCATCCAACTGTTTTTGTTGTTGTTGTTGTTGTTAATTTTTTTAATCTTTATATTTGAGAGAGAGAGAGAGAGAGAGAGAGAGGAAAAGAAAGGGGGAGGGGCAAAGAGAGAGGGAGACAGAAAATCTGTGGCAGGCTCCAGGCTCTGAGCTGTCAGCACAGAGCCTGACACGGGGCTTGAACTTATGAACTACGAGATCATGACCTGAGCTGAAGTCGGACACTTAACTGACTGAGCCAGCCAGGCACTCTGAGCATCCAACTCTTGGTTTTAGCTAAGGCCATGATCCCAAGGTTGTGGGATCAAGCCCTGCATTGGGCTCTGTGCTGAGTGTGGAGCCTGCTTAATATTCTCTCTCTCTCTCTCTCTCTCTCTCTCCCCCCCCCCCCTTCCAGTCTCTCTCTCTCTCTCTCAAATTATCAAAAGGAAGGAAGGAAGGAAGGAAGGAAGGAAAAGAAAGAAAGAAAGAAAGAAGAAAGAAAGAAAGAAAGAAAGAAAGAAAGAGTTCAGCTACATCTCCTGTTCTTGAAAGTAATGGGCTCATAAAGAAGTTTCTGTACTGCCCTGCAGTGTAGTATCTCCTGTTCACCTGAACCTCACCCTTCAGGGGTGTCTTCTATGTGTGTTGTGTGTGCATTGCTGTTGAGAGTCCTGGCCACTCTTCCCATAAGTCATCTGCAGAGGCTCTCTTTGCCATTTGTGGGCAGTGTTTTATCCTCAGCTAGGGTGTGTGCACAGTCTGCTTACAAAATATGACCTGCCCATGCCTCTGCTAGAACCAGGGCTGCATGGATGGGTTGTGCAATTTTAACAAGGTGTACCTCAGGATTCTACAGGACCCATGACCACTGCTGCTAGGACCAAGGTCCCACAAAAATGCATGAGTTGGAAAGATCTGTGCTGGTATTCTGGGGGAGAGGAACAGATGCACCTGGACTGAGGCAAATGTGATTGGGAAAGGGTAGATCTGCCAAAGTGCAATGAGGCACACTTGGTGTAAGCAAGTTGGGTAGTGAATGTAGGCAACACCCTGGATCCTGCAGGTGGTTGTGTGTTTATGCTGACAGACAGGGAGGGAGATAGCATCTGCCAGCTCCTTTGTTCCTAGGGAGGTCCCTTCAATAACTGTGTCCCTGGGACATGCTCTGTGGTGCATAAATAAATCTCCCTCCCATGTTCACCTGCATTTTCCAAACTGTTGCTATACATCCTTGAGCTATTTTTCATGCTGTTATTTTAAGGATGGGGACTTAGCTTCGTCTTGCTCTCTGGGCTATCCCAGAGCTGAACCCTCTGTTTTTTTAAGTTCCAGGATTTAAGTCTTGCTGGTTGTAAGCACTCACAAAATTCAGTCCCTCTAGTTTTCAAAGCCAAATGTTATGGGGACTCATCTTCTGCATGTGGACTCCCTGGTGTGATAGTCTGTCTCTTGCCCTTATCTTCACTTGCAGCTCCCTCCCTCTCCACCCTGCAGAATACCATAGTTTTACTCCCCACTGTGTCTCCATCCTTCCTACCCTCTTCAACGTGACCTCTTCTCTATATTTAGTTGTGGAATTTGTTCTGCCAGGCTTGAGTCATTTTTTGGGATTATTTACATTGATGTATTATCTAGTTGTGTCCATATGAAGAGGTGAGCTTAGGGTCCTCTTACTCTGCCATCTTGGCCACCCTCCACTCTACTGTAATTTGTATCTTTGTTTTTCTATGTGCAATGTGTCTTTTTTCTATGGTGCCCTTCAAAATTTTCTCTACTTTTGATTTTCAGCAGTTTGAATATAATGTGTTTAGAGCTGTGTTGTTGTTGCATTTACCATTTTTGTAGTACTCTTGAGTTTTGAGAGTTTGATGTCTTTCATCATTTTTTAAAAAAATTCTTGGCCATTATCTATTCAATTTTTTTTCTCTGTCACCTTTACTCTCTTCCTCTGGATCTCCAATTGCATATATATTAGATCATTGGCTATTGTCCCACAGTTCTTCCTTTTTTGTGTTTTAACTTTTGTTTTAAACTTTTGTTTGCTTTGTTTTCTTGTGTTTTTTAGTCTTGATAAATTGTATTAAAATCTCCAAATCCATTTATTTTTTAGCTGTCTTAAGTCTATTTATGATCTCATAAAAAGAATGATTTATTTCTGATACTTTATTAAATTTTAGTATTTCATTTGACATTTTAGCATAATTTATCATTTCCATCTCTCCTGAAACTATTTATTCATGTTGTTTATATTAACCTATTAATCACCATTATTTTAAAGACCTTTTCTAATAATCTCTGCACCTGGGTCATTTCTGTTTCTTATTATGTTTCTTATTTTGGTTCTCAACATTTTTTAACCCCGATTTTTTGTGTGTATTTAATTTTTTATTAAATCTTCAATATCACTTGTAGTAGACACTTAAGTAAATTATATATGCCTGAAAATGGGCACACTTCTTTCATTTAGTCACTGTGGTGGTTTTATCAGTCTGGTCTGAAGTTTAGCTGAAATTATGTTATTCTGTACCTGTGCTTGACATTTTGCTAACGATATTGGGTGTCATTGCCTTGAGTTTGGAATGGAGGCTGGGATGTTGGGGTATATTTATCAGTATGCATGTTTTATAGTTAGTTTTCATTTATGTCTATATGTCTTTACCATAAAATGAGTCTCTCTGGATGCTCTTGCCCCTCTGGAAAAAAAAAAGGCATTCCTTATCATTTGAATGATTACTAAATTTGTCATGGGTCACAGATATGATTGTTTTACTAATCTAACCACAGTCTTAAGGGGGATTTGAATGTCTGGACCTTTGGGGATAGGGCTTATTCATTGTCTCTGCCCTACTTACTATGGTAGCCAAATATTGCCTTTTTTCCCTTTTATCTTTTTATTGTTCAGGAGAAAGTTTCTCACATCTCCCACAATACTGACAGATTTTTAATGGTATTGGTTTAAGATACTGTGTCTGAGACTATGCCCTTTACCCCTCTCCCCATCCTTTGGGCAGAGTTCTTTTTATTCCCCTATCCCCTTCTACACTCTGGCAGCTGGAATCAATCTTTTCCTTTGAGAGTGAGAGGGCTTGCTGTCAGTTCCCCAATGCTTTATGGCTTTTGCTTTGTGTGAAGGATGAGTTCAGATGTCTTTCAACCAGCAGCTTCTAATCTTCTGTACACCAGCATCATAAAGGAAAGCTCTCTCTAGTGTCTTACACTGCCTCTAATCTTTTTTCTGAGCACCTTAAGGAGTTTCATGGAAAATAACCTATGGGTGAGGGTGAACTATCCTTGTGTTTGGAGTTCTATTGAGTTTGAAATTTTCATCTTTATTAATATTTCCCTGAATGTGAACACATGATGTTCTGATCAGACACCCGTTTCTTATTATCTTATAATAAACAAGTGAACCAGTCCTTTTTCATGTAATTATTACCCTTGGTGTGATGAAATAAAAGTCAAATGGGTAATTTCCCTCCTCATGACTATCCAAACACTCCATATGTGAAAGGTGGAGAATGACAGACTGTCTCTATTTACATGCAATAAGAGACAGAAGTCCCTTTTTCCTCCACAAAAGGGAGAATTTTTTTTTTTTTAAAGTTTTTGCTTCTTCAGGATGAAATGGAATCTTGGATTGTTACTCTTACCTATGGAATGTAAATACATTTTGTTCATGAGCCAGATAAGCTCCAGATATCTCCAGCTTTCATAATGGAAAAATATCTCGGAGCTTTATACTACATACTATTTGAAAGGTAAATACCTAGGGAGCAAGCACTTCAGTCTTTCTGGCACCTTGTGGCTTAACCTAGTGACCCAGTCCAGGTTGTAAACATTTGTCTTTCTGAGATATATGAGATATTTTATTATCCTTTTGGATGAGGACAATAAACTAGAAAAATGGCTACTGGCTTAATTTTAATGGTATATGAAGAGTAAAATCCTCTCAGGGAAAATAAAAGCAATATTTCCTATCTTTACATCATCTACATTTCTCTGTCTCAGAAGAGTAGGGCTATTTACAGAACCACTGAGAACAACCATGAAAGTTTTATTTCTGAATAGGTTCCCACAAGTTCCACACTGTCACACTAGCCCATTTGGCTTTTAGCATATTTTTAAATGTTTAGCTAATTTTTTCTTACTTACTTGTGGGGTAGTTGGTGCCTATTATTCTGTGTTCTGCCACACATGTACCAGACTACATGTTTCATATCTCCTTGGAGATGTCTATCTTTCTTTTGAACGTTGGTTACTTGGTTGCTTTGCAAACCCAGATCTCTGATGGTTTCAATTAAAGTTCTAATTTTGTAATAAGATTCTTCTCATTGTTAGGTTGAGTGCTGTATTCTCCTCCTCCTCTTCCTCCTCCTCCTTCCTCTTTTAGTTTCCATCCTCAGTAGAAGCAGAATATATATCTAGTATTTATTCTTTGGTGTTTTGTTTCTTGGCTCAACATTATGTTTATAAAATGTATACACGTGGGGCGCCTGGGTGGCGCAGTCGGTTGAGCGTCCGACTTCAGCCAGGTCACGATCTCGCGGTCCGGGAGTTCGAGCCCCGCGTCGGGCTCTGGGCTGATGGCTCAGAGCCTGGAGCCTGTTTCCGATTCTGTGTCTCCCTCTCTCTCTGCCCCTCGCCCGTTCATGCTCTGTCTCTCTCTGTCCCAAAAATAAATAAAAACGTTGAAAAAAAAATTAAAAAAAAAAATGTATACACGTGTTTCATAGAAGTCCATTTTATTGCTAGTAGTGTTAGTATTAATATTCTATAATTTATTTATGTTTTCTACAGTTGATGGATGTTTGAATAGTATCCAGTTTGGTGCTATTATAAATAAAGCTGCTATGAATATTTTTATGCACATGTTTTCTGTGGAAATACACTCACAATTTTTGCAATGGTTTTGCCTTGACATAAGTAGATATATGTTTACCTTTAATGGGTAATGCAAATAGTTTTACAAAGTGATCATAGAAATCTGCATACTTAATGCAATCCTTTCCAACATTAATGTTGTTGGGTTTCTAAGAGTTAAGGTTAATTATTAACATTAACTATTAGTAATAATTGTGAATGGTCTCATTTTGAGTTTAGATTGTGGAATCTAACACTGGAATATAATTTTGTTCCAGTTTATAAATTCTCAAACAGTTATTCTTTTTTTTGGCTACTTTCTACTACCCTTTGATATAGTTAGTTGAGAGAGGTGAAGTAAGTGAATCTGACTTCTTGTAATGCTTATATTTTTAAAGATGAGGAAGAGTTTAGAATAACAAGTGAACATAGAAAATAAAATTTGCAGACTGACTCTGAATTTTAAACTGTTTCTTCATTTCTAGGAATACAATATAGAAATTATATTGGTATTTATAACACAATTCCAGTTCAAGTCATCCAACAATATTTCCCAAATGGGATATGAATTTTTACTTAGAGGAAGCTATTCAGAATATGTATATGTACTCTGTATAGAGTTGAAATAAAGTTGTTTTAAAGTCAATATGTCAAGGTTGTACCAACTTGCTTTAGAAAGCAGGTATAAATTGATTAGCTTTCCCTTTTTAATGATTTGTCATGGAACTAAACTATTGGTTTGAGCTCATGTGTGGCAGTTACCTTCTTATCAGTGCAAGCATAATATTCTAATATTTGAATTTAATCACATGCAATAATTTTTCTGATTTCATATCCAATACTAAAGCACAGAGAAAGAAAAACACATAAATAAATATTTTTCTATAGTTAAAGGGTTGGTCAAATATACACTCAACATACTATATGTAATAAAAGAACAAAATCAGTTAATCTATCAAAAGGAAAGCAGCCTCCGAGTTAAGGTATGTTTGGATTCTTTCTCCATATTAGTAACAGCGAGCTGTCCTTGATGTCAAGGATTCATCATACAAATGATAAATGTCTGATATTCAGTGAATTTGACATTTAGAAAAGAAATAATAGAGGTCTTGGGGCATTGTTCTGCCTTCTAGGATTGAAATAACATGCACAAAACCTATTCCTCCTCTGACTAACCATAGCTTGTTATTAACTGATAGTGCATGATGAGATATTGGTTATAGTGTGAGAAGTCAAATGAAGTACATGACAGGAAAGCCAAGAACAATAAGTCATCTTAATATATATCTCTTTTCAAACTTCACACTGTATTCTAACATCATATATATATATATATATGTATATATATATATATATATGTGAAGAACAACTTTTTTTTCCAAAGTAATAGAGTGCTTAATCATTATATAGTGATAAGTCCCATGTAAATAATAAATCTAATCTAAGGTTACATCATAGGTCCTTGAGTATGGGGATATCACACTGGTCAAGGAATGGCAAATGCATATCTATCTATATCTATATCATCTATATCTATATAAATCTATATCTATACCATCTATATCCATCTATATCTCGTCATAGCTTCCCAATATGTTAATGTGGACTTGTTATACTACTGCAGTTAATACAAAATTCACTTTCCATTTTAAGATTTACTAAGGCTGTAAAATTTTTAAAAAAATGTATTTAAATGTCACATAGGGAAATGTGTGGTCTATTGAGAGAGATAGGATAAGTGATGAGCTTTAAAATAATTAGTAAAACATGGGGCACCTGGTTGGTTACACATCCAACTCTTGATTTTAGCTCAGGTCATGATCTCACAGTTTCTTAGTTCAAGTCCTGCATTGGGCCCTGCGCTGGCAGTGTGGAACCTGCTTAGGATTCTCCCTCTCACCCTCTCTCTCTGCCCTTCCCCTGTTCTCTCTCTCTGTGTCTCTTGCTTTCTCACTGTTTCAAAATTGAATACATAAGCTTTAAAAATAAAATAAAATGATTAGGAAAACAACAAAATAGAAAAAATACAGTAGAAAATTTACTTTTGGGTAATAAAAAGGCACTCAAGGTCAATGTTTGCAACATCAATTATTAAGAAATATTTTAAATTACTGCTTAATAATGATTTATGATCAGGACAATATCTGGTAATGTACATATTTTAATTTTTATTGACTAGTGTATGTGTAAAACTGTGGTAATACAGGGAACAAAAAGAAAATCTATACTTCTCAAAAAAGTGTCAGAGTCATATTTTATTTATTAAAGCATAAAATGGAAAAGAAGTAACTAGATTTGCAGTAACAATGAACTGAAGAGGGTACCTTCAGTAACTGTCAGTGAATGAAAGATTTTTTGTGCTTCAGCATTAAACAATTACTCTGCAGGGAAGAGTTCTAGGTGATGGGGAAACAGTGCACAAGACAGATCTCTGCTTCCTTGGAGTTTATATTCTTAAGCAGGGATGACAGATAATCAACAGGCAAACAAGAAAATACCATATGATCAGGGAAGACATGAGTTTTACTAATCCATTAGAGGAACGATGGAATATAGATATTGGACTGGGTATCAGAAATACTTTTGAAATAAAATTGGCAGGATTTTTTACATATATATACATATAACATATATATGTATATATATACATATATATACATATATACACACATATATACATATATATACACATATATATACATATATATACATGAATATATATACATATTTACACATATATATATACATATAACATATATATGTATATATACATATATACATATATATACACATATATACATATATATACATATATATATAACTTAGGGTCATACAATATGATATGTATGTGCATATTTTATGGACACAAATATAGAGATATAATTGAGAGCTTAAATTCTTTTGCTTTCAGTTATATCATTTGTATCGTCCCCCAAGCTCTGTAGACAGAGAAAACATGTGATACAACTTGCAAGGTATTTCTCTGCATTTCTCTAAGTGTTTAGATGCTACCTTTACTTCATTGTCCAAGCAAATATCTTCATTATTACATTAGAAAAGCTTGTACTTTGTGACCATAATAAAGAGGGTTGAAGGCTTCTGTTTAGTACATGAAGTAAAAAGGAAAATAGGAGATAGAGCATTCTTAAGATTCACTGCATGGGAGTGCCTGGGTGGCTCAGTGGGTTAAGTGGCCGACTTCAGCTCAGGTCATGATATCTCGGTCTGTGAGTTCCAGCCCCTCGTTGGGCTCTGTGCTGACAGCTCAGAGCCTGGAGTCTGTTTCAGATTCTGTGTCTCCCTCTCTCTGACCCTCCCCCGTTCATGCTCTGTCTCTCTCTGTCTCAAAAATAAATAAACGTTAAAAAAAAAGATTCACTGCATGATCAAATTCATAAAATTAGCCACATCACTAATTTTTTGCTGATATTCCAGTCAGGCATGAAACTTTAGTTTTCAAAAACCAGCTAGGGGAACTTATGATCATCTGAACCATGGACAGTGTGGCAACCCATCTTTTTCTCTTTTATATCTTGCTACCTACCTCTGCTTCCTTCTTGCCTCTTTCACTCTTGCTCATTATGTTTATCTTCTTCTTTGTACGTGTGTGAGTGTGAGTATACATGTATCTCTCCCTTTATGTCTCCTCTCTCCATTTCTATCTTTCTCATCTCCTCTCTATATTCCTTAACATCATTAAGGTCATGATTTTGGTCATCGAATATTCATTTATTTCTTCATTTCTCATCCTGCTTCCTCCCAACTTCCATCTTTCATGTACTGATCCTCTGTCTATGTCATCCATGTATATGTGTGTGTGCAATTGTCCCCTTTTTTAAAAAGATGATCATATCCTTAGCTGAATGAATAAAGAAATGGACATCTGACTCAGTCATTGTGCAATAATTAAATACCCCAATGTATATAGTTTCTAATGTTTGTGCATGCATATGCTTATTCGGCCAAAGTTTTTTTCTTGATCTGAACTTTTGTGTGAATGTTTATTTTTCATAGTGATTTCTACAACATCACTTGCTAACTAATAATAATTGGAAAGTGAGCTACCTATCTGAAATAGGCACTTTGACATTCCTAGAATGTGAAGTCTCATTCCACTTCCAGTTCCACAATCCACTCATGTGATTATATAAAACAACTATGTAATTCTTTTCATCTGAATGTAGTATACCTGTCTCTATGACCCATTCTGATGTGCTGTGCTCTTCCTTTTCTATGAAGGATTATGTTCTATGTTTGTTGAACCATGCTGAATTTGCCTGAGGAATTTCATCAAGGATTTTATATAGGGAGATAATTGCCTTTAGTTTCTTAGTAGGAACAAGCAGGGCATCAAAGATTCTGACCTGGAAGAGCCCACTGAGAGGTTCTGGGCAGGGAACAGGTCCACGCTGCCTCTGGTGGGGAGACATGGTGCTAAGGAGACTGACAAGAGTTTTCAGGAAGCAAAGATAAACTTCAGAATCAAATAAAATCCAAATTAGCATCACTTCCGTAGGCAGAGGAGAAAATTAAGAAGTTCATCAGAATAGGGAACCTGGCCTATCTACCTAGTAAAGCAAAGACTCTAGCAAGCAAGCCTAGAGAGGTGCTAGAGGTAGAATGCAAAATCCGAATGCTCATTTACTGATGTTCAGGATCCTCCAATCCCCTGACCCATAAGTAGGAGGGGATCGGTAAGGACAATGAACTTGTTTGGATGGAAGTGCCATTTGCAAGGGAATAAACAGATGATAAAAGTTTCCTTTATGGAACCAGCAATTATGACAAAGAATGTCTCACATCACATCCCTGTGAGTTGCAGAGGGGTCATAAAAGATCCTCCTAACAGAACATTGAAGGTAGCTATCAAAATCCAAGTGAAATTTTACTGTAGCTGAAATAGAACAAGTAAATAAAAGTTGTCATCAGTCATCAGTTCAAATTCCAGGCAATTTTGACCATCAAATATCTAGCATCAGTGAAGGTAATGAATACACTCTTACTCATGTGGCACATTTAGTACCAAATATTTGAAATCTTTATTTTAGGGAGCACCTGGGTGGCTCAGTTGGTTAAGTGTCTGACTTTGGCTCAGGGCATGATCTCACGGTTTGTAAGTTCAAGCCCTGTGTCAGGTTCTGTGCTGACAGCTCAGAGCCTGGAGCCTGCTTCGGATTCTGTTTCCCTCTCTCTCTGCCCCTCCCCCACTAGCACTCTATCTCTCAAAAATAAATAAATAAATAAAATTGAAATCTTTATTTTGGAATTAGGAGGAAAATAAATTCTATCTGAGTGTACCTCACAGCAATGACCACCAGGGAAATTCTGTATTCTTACCTAAATGTTTAAACTTCAGGAAATAGTAGATAATTTGTTTGGAAATGACGGACTGCTAACTGAAATACAAAGTGTATGTAAAATGCAATTATAAAAATCATTTAAGTGAAATACACCCAGATGTTGAAAAATCTGTCTGGCTTAACCATTACGTAGGTTTTGTCAGCAGTTCCTATGATTAAATGTTAATGATAGAACTTTACCTCATTTTATTTTACATTATTTTTCATGGTATGTTTTTTGTCCTTCATGCTGAAGAAAAAAAGAACAATTATGAATAGTATTAGGGAGTGATTATTGTTTGTCCAACCACCACAGGACCTGGATATTTGCCAGTAACACAAAGTACTTTTCTACCTATGGCTTTCACCACAGGGTCGTCAATGCACTTTATGAGTCAAAGAAATAAGTGTGGCACCCCATCCAATCAGTCACCCCTGAGCCCAACTGGTGTGCACATTTATGAGGGTGCAAACTGCACACTGGTGGACAATGTCTGATATGTGAAGAACACATTTGAACCAGTAGGCATTTAGGAACCTGAGTCCTGAAAGCAAAAATTTCCTAGGAAATCCTGTTGGAAAAGCTACTGCCTACATTTTAAGTATAATTGATTCACATAAATACAAAACAGTCTCATTCAAGTTACTGGTGTACAATTTGAGAAGTTCAAGTCCTAAATGGTTTAGGACAAAAATCCTCATTTTCGATTTTAGCAGCTTTAGGTGCACAGACCATGTCTTTTGCTGACTGTATATCCCTGTGGCGTGGAGATTGGCATCCAGGGTATAGTTAGCACAGGATAGTGGATGAAACTAGATCTTCCTCTAACTAAGACCTGATAAAAGTTTCAGGCCTCTGATTTTTTGGATTTAACGGGAGAGGTTTCTTAATAAAGAACTGTAACACTGAGTAATTGTGAAAGTCTTGGGATTGATGGTCATCGGGAAACAGTGTAAACTTTGTTGACAATTGGTTAATTTGATTTGAAGTTGTCGAATCAGTGTGCAAATGTTCTCAATAGGCCAAGGTATAGAGCAGGAAATAGTAGTTATAATGCTGTTTTTCCCCAAATTTATTTCTCACCTATCAATGAGATATTATAGCTAAAATATGGATTAATGCAAAAGAACAATCTATGGTCAGGTTTGTATTAATAAGAATACAAACAAGAGAAAATTAATAGAAGAATCTTTATTTTTCTGTTTCTCGACTTCATATCCACTTATTCCCTTCATTCATCACAGATGATTGCTTTTTAATTCATAGAGGTAACAGAATCCATAAGACCAGAACTTGCACAATGGCCTACAAACCTAAAATCCTTTAAAAAATATTTCAAAATTGTGGTAAAATACATGCAACATAAAATTTACCATCTAAGCCATGTTTAAGTACACAGTTCAGTAATATTGGTACATTTGAATTATTGTGCCAATATTACCACAATCCATCTCCAAATTTCTTCTCATGTTGAAAAACGAAAACTCTACCCATTAAACAGTAACTCCCCATTGCTGCCTTCCCTAGTCTCTGACAATCACAATTCCATTTTCTGACTCTATGAATTTGTCTACCATAGGTGTCTCATGTAAGTGGAATCATAGAATGACTGGCTTATTTCATTTAGCATAAGATCTTCAAGGTTCATCCATGGTGTAGCATGTGTCAGATTTTAATTTTCTTTCTTTCTTCTTTCTTTCTTTCTTTCTTTCTTTCTTCTTCTTTCTTTCCTTCATAATTTTTTAATGTTTGCTTTTTAGAGACACACAGAGAGAGAGCAAGTAGGGGAGAGGCAGAGAGACAGGGAGACACAGGATCCAAAGCAGGCTCCAAGCTCTGAGCTGTCAGCACGGAGCCTGTGGGGCTCGAGCCCACAGATCGCAAGATCATGACCTAAGCCAAAGTTGGATGCTTAACAGACTGAGCCACCCAGGCACCCCCCAGATTTTTCTTTCTTTCTAAGGTGGAATTGTATATGTAAGCCCCATGTGGTTATTCATCATCCATTATTGACACTTGGGTTGCTTCCACCTTTTAGCTACTTTGATTAATGCTTCCATAAACATGGGCATACAATATCTGTTGAAGACCATTTTCAATTCTTTGGGAGTATATGCCCAGAAGTGGAATTGCAAGATCATAAGGTAATTTTATTTTTTTAAATTTTTTTGAAGGAACTGCCATACTCTTTTCCACTGCAGGTGCATAATTTTATATTCCCAACAACAATGTGTATGGGTTCCAATTTTTTCACATCCTCCCTTACACTTTTGATTTCCCATTTAATAGTAACCATTATAATAGGTGTGAGGTGGTATCTCATTGTTTTTTTTTTTTTAAGTTTATTTTCTCGTAAGGTGGTGAAGGGGCAGGAGGAGAGAGAGAGAATCCCAAGCAGGCTCCGTGCTGCAACAGCACAAAGCTCTATATGGGGGTTCCATCTCATGAACCAAGAGATCATGACCTGAGTCAAGATCAAGAGTCAGATACTTAAAGACTGAGCCACCCAGGCATTCCTCATTTTGGTTTTGATTTACATTCCTTAATGATGTTGAGCATCTTGTTTCATGTACTTTTGGCTTTTATAACCCTATAGTTCTAATTGTATGCCCAATTATCCTTTCAGTTATTAATATTGTTTTATTTCAATTTTTAATGTTATAATAATAACAATAAAATATTTGGGAATTTTACTATGAAACAGACATGGGTTGAGTGCATTGCAAGTATTGGCCCACTTGATCCTTGCAAAAACCCCCTTAAATTTTTTTTTTAATTTTTTTTTTAACATTTATTTATTTTTGAGACACAGAGAGACAGAGCATGAACAGGGGAGGGGCAGAGAGAGAGGGAGACACAGAATCTGAAGCAGGCTCCAGGCTCTGAGCTGTCAGCACAGAGCCCGACGCGGGGCTCGAACTCACGGACCGCCAGATCGTGACCTGGCTGAAGTCGGACGCTTAACCGACTGCGCCACCCAGGCGCCCCTTAAAATTTTTTTTTAATGTTTATTTTTGAGAGAGAGAGAGACAGACAGACAGACAGAGAGTGAGCGGGGGAGTGGCAGAGAGACAGAGGGAGGCAGGAGATCTCAAGCAGGATCTGAGCTGTCAGCACAGAGCTGATGCAGTGCTCAAACCCACGAACTATGAGATCATAACCTGAGCCGAAGTCAGTCACTCAACTGACTGAGCCACCCAGGTGCCCTACAAAAACCTTAGAGGTATGTATCATTTTCCTCACTTTTCAAAAGAAGAAAGTGGAACACAGATAGTTATTTAAACTAGGTCTCACAGCTAGTAAGTCTTAGAAGTCTGGACTCCAGGTTCTAAGCCATTGAGGTGTCCCTCCTACTGGCATTGGTTAACTCATTTATTTGAGTTTAGAATCCCATCTTGTCACACCTATATAGGCTATTAATTCATAAATTATCTCTTTTGTCCTTTTATTTAACATTTTACTGGTACCTTGCCTCACCTACTGTTGGTACCATCCATTTAAGTATAGGAAATTTCATCTTATTTTACTTTACTTTAACTTAATTCACCTTACCTAACTTAGTCTTATCAAAACTAAAAACCTTCTCTGACCCTATATTTAATTGCAACCCACTCAAGCTTCTCTTCATAATCAAATTCCTTTGCTTACTGTTATTTTCCTTACTGCCCAGTCTCTCATCAACTCACCTCATTCTGGTCTCTACATTTAGCAATCTTCTGACACGGATTTCAATGAAATATCCTCTTTGCTAAATATAATGGGCATTTTTCATCTTATCTTGAATTTTTGAAGCATTTGACCCTCTGACTAATTGTTGCTTCCTGAAATTCTTCTTGGCTCTGATGAGAAGACACTCCTTTGTTTGCTTCCCACTTCTCTGACAGACTTCTCAGTGTCCTTTTCATCTTTTTTTTTCCCTTAATTGCTGAAGTTCTTCAGGGTTTACGTAGACCCTCCTTTCTAGTCAGTCCTGTCTTCCTATACTATTAATTATATATGCTGGTGTTTCCCAAATTTGAAGCCTTCCACCTTATTTCTCTCTGACCCATATGAACTTCAGTCCATATATCTTACTGCTCATTGGTTTCCCTTTTGTTTGCCCTTCAATATTTATAATATTTTCTTCAAAAACCATTTATCCCCTCTCTGCTATCTAATTAATGCGAAGTCTACACAGTTGCTCAAGCCTGAACTTAATCCTATGTCTTTCTCAACCCCTAACATTAATCAGTCATCAGTTTCTGCTGATGTTCTGTACTAGGTAATTCCCTCTATCCATCTTTGTCTTGTAGAAAGGAGAAACATTGTGCAATGCTTTTGTTCCATTCACATTGGCCCATTTGCTGTGTCTTGAATATGCAAAACTAGTTTTCTTTCATTAGGTGCTAGCAGCAGCTGTTTCTATTCAAAATATGTTTCTCTCCTATTTCTTAGACTTTCCACTTTTCAAAATTTCCTTTTAAAGATATTTGATTTTTGTTTTAAATACAATTTACAAAAAACCCTAAAATATTTATATAGTCACCTTTCTTTTGTTATTCTTTGACTGAAATACAATCTACTGAACTATAAAAATCTTTTATTCTAAAGATGGTCTCAATAGAAAGCCAATGTATTAGATAATAAGGATTTATTACACCATCTTTTTATTGTCACATAAAAAAAAACTTACCATGCCTTATATCTTCATATATCAGTGGTATAACTGGCTTCTCTGTCACAAACTTACACATTTTCTCCAAGCAATTCTTTCTTTTGAAGTTTTGAATAGGCGAGATCCAATTTTTATTTTTATGAGTTTTATTTGCTAAGTATTCATTTCCTTTTAATGTTTATCATAAAAATTACAAAACATATCATTTAACATAGTGGAATTCTATCCTTTAGCGAACACAAAACAAATTGTGAGCTATTTTTTTACCTTTAAAACCTACACAAAAAATTTAAAGTCCCACCCAAAATGATCTTGGCTGTTAAAATCTGTTTTTAATGCAATAAAGAGAAAGTATTAAGAAGTAATATATTTTGACAATTATAGACTAATTTAGGCACAAAATAAATGGAAGATGGAAGAACATATACTAAAAACTAAAGTCACACATCAGTACCGTAGAAAATATATTAACTGCAATCTGGAAAATGGTTTTGGGGAATACTAAGGACTTTAAATTCACTTAATCTGGAACGTTTATACAAATCCTGCACATTTTCAGTGTATTCTTTTTACGAGCAGCGTTAGGTTCCCAATAGAATGGGGTAGAAACTACAAACAATTTTCAAATACTCCCTGTCCCTAGTATGCATAAACTCTTCATTTTCCACATCCTCCACCAAAATGGAAAATTTGTTATAATTGATGAACTCACATTGACAATTGTCACCCAAATTCCATGGTTTACATTAGGATTCACTGTTGGTATAGTACATTCCGTGGGTTTAGACAAATGCATAGTGACATGTATCCACTATTGTAGTAGCATGCAGACTAGTTTCACCACCCTAAAAATTCTCCACACTTTACCTAATCATTCCTCCCTCCCCTTTAACTCCTGGCAGCCACTGATCCTTTTATTGTTTATGTGGTTTTGTGTTTCACAGAAAGTCATATATTTGGTATGTAACTAGCCTTTTCAGACTGGCTTCTTTTACTTAGAAATAGACATTTAACTTTCCTCTTTTCATGGCTTGATGGGTCATTTTATTTTAATGGCATTTATTTAGTCATTTTTACACCCAGTGTCTGCATATACTCCAGTTTATTTATCCATTCCCTGAATGAAGGGTTTCTTGGCTGCTTCCGAGTTTTGTCAATTATAAAAACAAACAAACAAACAAACAAACAAACAAACTGGTATAAACATCCGTGTGCAGATGAGGACATACATTTTCAACTCATTCGGAGAAATACCAAGAATAGTTGCTGGATTGTAAGATAAGAGTATGTTTAGTTTTGTAAAAAAACAAAAACAAAAACACCAATTTGTCTTCCAAAGTGGCTGTAGCATTTTTACATTCCTATGATCAATGACTGAAAATTCCTGTTGCTCCACTTCCTCACCAGCATTTGGCTGTGTCAGTGTTCCAGATTTTGGCCATTCTAATAGGTGTGTAGTGATATTTCACTGTTTTTTTTAAATGTTTGTTTTGTTGGTTTGTTTTGAAAGACAGTGTATGCCTCGGTGCTCATGCCAGAGCAGGGGGAGGGACCAAGAGAGAAGAGAGAGAATCCCAAGTAGGCTATGAGCTGTCATGGTGGAGTCCAAAGCGGGCAATCTTACAAATTGTGAGATCATGACCCGAGCCCATATCAAGAGTCAGATTCTTAACTGCTGAATGGACTGAGCCACCCAAGCGCCCCTCATTGTTGTTTTAATTTCATTTTCCTGTTGACATATGATGTAGAGCATGTTTTAATATGCTTATTTCATATGCATTTTCCTTTGGTAAGGTTTCTGTTAAGGTCTTTGAGCCATTTTCAAACCAGGCTATTTATTATTGTTAAGTTTTAAGAGTTCTGTTTACATTTTGGATAATAATCCTTTATCAGCTATGCCAATTATTTCTTCAAATACTATTTCTTAGCTAATGAGGTTATAAATGAATGGAAAATAAAATGCTAAGTACTTTGCGATTTATTTTCAGGCAAGTCATAGGTCTTTGCAATCTTTAAAAAATATTGAAAATTAAATTAAGCTGCATTGTAGTGGGAAATATACTACTTATATATTAACTATGCCTAATCATTTGACACTTCGGTTGGATTTAGTATTTATGTAAATTCTAGGAAGATTTTTTTTCATATATTTATTCACAGGAAACAATGGTGTTACTGCTATTTATTATTTGAGAAAAAAATAGGAAGTCCAAGTAGTAGTAGTGTAAGGCTGAATTTTAACAGTTGTTTGTGGTGGCTAGTAGCACAGAGAACTTTTCTCTGTGTGTAGCTGCTACAGCTTGCTTTTCTTGATTTCTTAAAGTAATTTAGGGCTCTTAGAAATATGCCCTCTTTGATTGCTCTGGGATATTTTGAGTGATATTCTCATTAATCTGGATTTAAGCTTAGTGAGTTGAGAATCAGTGAAAAAGAAGTAGGAGGATTTGATTCTCTGTGGCTCCAAACAAAACCCTGTGGAGTTCAGATAAAGCACAGAAGGGACACTTGGAATAGCAAATTTAATTCCTCAGCATGGGGGAAAAATGAATTTTTTTCCTACCTAGCAATTGAGTGTTTGCTATTATTGACCAATGGGGAAGAGATACAGTAACTTATGTATTATGCAGAAGGCGGGCACTAAATGTGTGGGGGCAGTCAACTTTCCAAGCACTTGCTTTTGTGAATTAGAGCAAGCATATTATTGAGAGCCTTAAAAGACAATTGAGTTTTTATATGCTACAAACCTAAGTATAATATATTTGAAATGCTGAAATTTTCCCTCCCCCCAAAATAACATATAGCACTTTGTTTGAAAGTTAATGTCTATTCTCATGACTCTATTGATGTTTGAAATTATTTTAGTTGATAAAATGTGAACAAATCAGTTCACTGAATTTTCTAAGTGAAGTCTATCTTATACAGAATGGAATTCTCTTTTCTCCAATGATGACGAAACTTATTTAAACAACAAATGAAAATTCCCGATCAGGTGATTCCTGCTCATTGGAAGTATCATACTGATTGATGTTTTAGATCCTGGCTAATTCATTCTGAACATTAAACCAGGCATATTTGTCCACATAATTGGCTTATAAAGTAGATTTGATGAGTTAACCAATATAGAATGAAATATTTCCAAATTGCTTAAGTTTTGTGTGTATGTGTGCATGTTTAACATGAGAAAAATCCTAATACGTCTAACTATGAATAGAGAGGAAGGATTCTTAGGCTTCTAGTCACAAAATAAAATTCAATCATCAGTATCACTGGGTGCTTGCCATTCATACTCAGCTGTGGCTCCTGTCTTAGTATATTTTCTGGGACTTATATATTTATTTGCTTGTCATGATTGTTTTGATATTCAGCTGACAAACTATACCAAATGACTGACATGAGCAAATACCACGGGAATGTCAAGAGCAAAATAAGATGACAGTTGAGTATATTACCATTTTAAATGGGCTGTCTTACTCTGCTGAATGTTGTTTGTTTGTTTGTTTGTTTGTTTCTTTTCCTACCTGTCATGCTTGATTAACTGGATCCCACTTTAGATATGCAGTGGTTCAAGTTATACTTAGTGCTCTCTATTTAGCAAAATGCAGCTTCTGTGATTATGAAAACATTAAGATTTACTTGCCTTTCATTCTCTAGTTCCAGAATTAAAGAAGGCCAATGGGATATGGGAGACAAAGTATACCTCTGACTAAATTTTAGGAATCAGTTTTTATTAAATGTTCATTAATTTGGAAAATAGTAAGCACATATAAGGCTGCTGATACTCTAGATTTTTTTAATGATATACAGATAAATATTCAGTGTCATCAGAATCAAATGAAGATATCTTAGAATAAAATGTTGAGATACATGAAATATAATTATGATATACATTATTAAGATAAATTTTAATAAAAATTGATCCAAGCATGTTTGTTCATTCACTATTAAACATGGGAAACTAAAATTAATTTTTAAAAATACTTTTTAATATGTTTATTTTTGAGAGAGTGTGTGGGGGAAGGGCAGAGAAAGGGGGGACACAGGATATGAAGCAGTCTCCATGCTGACAGCAGAGAGACTGATGTGGGGCTTGGACCCGCAAACCTTGAGATCATGACCTAAGTAGAGATTGGATGTTTAACTGACTGAGCCACCCAGACGCCCTTTAAAAATTTTTAGAAAGCTTGGAATTTTACATTATTTTCCTTTGAGTTGTTACCTTTTACTTCTTACATTTTGCTTTTGTCCATATCTCTAATTGTCTCCAAGGTTTTATAGTTCGTTCCCCTAAGCTTTTATAAAATTTCTAGAAGACACAAAAAAGAAATATGGATTTGATTGAATTAATGACTTAGGATCTAAAAGTGAAACCTATAGGAATGTGTGTGTGCATGTATAGGAGACCTTAGGACTGTTATTCAGTTTTTGAGATCCCACTTTTGTGTATTTTGAGATTTTGGCTGTGTTCTAAGCTGTAGTGTTTGCTGGAGGCAGAGTTCCCAATAAATGCAGTATTATGAAAAAGTTTGCTTTTTGTTCCTCAAATAATTTTCTAGAATAAGAGACAAACCACAATAAAGACACAGTAGTTCTCATCAGGGTTTAGATATCAGGCTTGCAAATCAAAATACTGCCTAGAGCAAAAGCAAAAATATTCCCTCTCTTTGCATTTAAAATTCATGAAATGACAGAAAAATTAAATAGCACCATAAATCAAATAATATATAAACATAGTATAAGCTTACACTCTATCTGCCTTTCTAAGTCTTTTAAAATTTAAGTGATTTTATAAAACCTGATTTTCTAAGAAGTTATTCTAAAGTGGCATTTCACATAAAACTTGAAAGAAAATTTAAAAATTCAATCCAAAGAGGGACTGCTTTATAGATCTGTGCAGAGTCAAGTTACTTAGATATGCACTAGTTCTCAAATATTGGTGTACGTGAGAATCACATGGACACTTGTTTAAAAGGCAGATCCCAATATAACTGGGTATGCCTTAAGCCCTAGAATCTGAATTTTCATGACCACCACAGGCAATTCTAATGCAAGTTATTCTTAGACTACACTTTGAAGAATTTGGTCAAGAGTCTGTGATAGAGGTATAGTCCTCCTATTAACAGGACTAGCCACTCTTGGGAGCTTGTTAGAAATGTAGAAATCTCAGGTGCCACCTAAGAATTTGTTTTTTAACAAGATCCTCAGCTGATTCATAAGCATTTTAGGGCACTGGATTAGAGCCTATTACTTGTGAAGTCAATTAACTTTGTAAGTTTTAAAGTAACCTTAGGGGTTACTTTATGGATGAAGGGGAGTAAGAGGTACAGGCTTCCAGTCATGGAATGTACAAGTCACAAGGATGAAAGGAACAACATAAAGAATATGGTCAATGATATTATAAAATTTTGTATGGTGACAGATGGTAGCTACTCTTGGGGTGAGCATAACATAATGTATTGTTACATCACTATGTTTTATACTTGAAACTAATGCAACGTGTCTCAACTATAATTCTTTCTTTTTTAATTAAGTAACTTTGGAGTCTATATTAAGATAAAAAAACATATGCTTAGATCCAACGAGCTGCCTCATGGAGTAGAGAACTATGCATCAGTCACAAGGAAGATGCTGGATGCTGTTGAGTTCAGGTGTTTATGTCAGTGCTAATGCTGGAATTTCTTCCAGTGTGGAATGTGCAATTCCTGCAAGTCCTATTTGCAGGTCTACTGAAACTTTTGTTCATGAACCGCCAAGGGAAAGAATTGGACATGTGAATTCCAGCAAGAATATCCACTCTTTGCTAGAAATATTTATAGCCCCAACAGTGTTTGTAACTTACTAATTCTCTTTGAAGGAAAGGATCATGGTTCTTATGACTCTCAGACATGGAAAAGGACATTATGTAATGCAGGCAATTTTTTTAATAGATACTAGTTCCATTTCACTTTCTTTAATTGATAAACTTCATTTCTTTAAGAGTAGTTTTAGGTTCACAGCAAAATGGGGTGGAAAGTACCTAGACTTTCCCTATAACATCTGACCCCCATACCACTTTCCTGGGTAACAGACCAGACACAACCTCTCCCAATATCAACATCCTGCACCATTGGTACATTTGTTACAATTGATAAATGTACACTGACACATCATTATCACCCAAAGTCCATAGTTTACATTAGTATTCACTCTCCATGTGCCCAATTCAATGGACTTGAAGAATGCATAATGATACATACAACTATTAAAGTATAATGCAAAATAGTTTCCACTGTTCTCTACCTATTCATGCTTCCATCCCCTTCCCTCTGGCAACCAACTAACCTTTTTACTGTCTCCATAGTTTTACCTTTTCCACAATGTCATTTGGTTAGAATTATACAGTATGTAGACTTTTCAGAATAGCTTCTTCTTGGCTTATCATAAACAGTTAAATAAAACATATTTATAATTGACTATATATATATATGACTATACTATAGTCATATATATATATAGTCAATTATATATATATATATATATATATATATATACACACACACATGAGGCATAGGTCAGTAATATGTGTAACTTTATTTTTGAATGTGCTTAGATACCCTCAACATTAAAACTTTTGTCTGCCGCAAACATCTATTACTGTGTATTTCAATCTAATACCCTACTTATCACTTTCCAATCCTTGAAGCTAAAAAACAAACATAAAAGCAAACAAAAAAAATGGAAATAAAAAGATATGTTAAATACAGACAAAAAATTTCCAAAAGATATATATTTCCTAATAAAATTAAGGAATAGAGAAAGCAGAAGCAAACCTTTTTAGTTACTTTTAGGAACACCTTGATTTCTTTCAGACCCTGAACAAACAATTAATTTTATGACTGAGTTTTTGATACTTATTTTATAATGTTGAGATGAGTATTTCCTCTATATGTCTTCCTGCCAAGTTCAAAAACATCCTAAAACTATTAGGATATGTCATTGTGGATCATAAAGACGAAGAAGAAGGAGCAAATGTCCCATAAAATTAAAGACTCATATAGCTGTATTTCAACACAGAATGAGAGACATACTACATCAATTTTCCTACATTTTAACCATGTTTTGATAAAACTAGAGCCTAAAAAATTTACTGTTTTACAATAAATAAGATTTGAAGTGAGCAAAGTATATATATTTTATAAAACTATATTATTCTCCAGTTATAAAAGCAATATACATTAATTACAGACATTTGGCAAATTTTCAATACATAAAGAAGCAAATATAAGCCACCCATAATGGTGATTCTGCTAAATAAATGAGAAATTTTATCCTCTTGGACAACTAGGATTTCTTTCTGTTGATGTGGTGGGAAAGGTTTGTGTGTGTACTTATGACTCATTGTATCTTCACTAACAGAGCAGGAAGGATGTTACCAGAAGGTCATATAAAAAACTATTCAGGAGAGAAAAGTAAAAGTACATATTTTTAGGGTATTATTTTGCCATTAAGCAGAAATCATGGGTACAATTACTTATATGGAATATTTTTTGAAAGGAAATGGGCGATATGCTTTATATGTATTATCATATTTAATTCTAACACCTTCACTTATTCAATGAGAAAATAGTTTTGAGAACTTAGCAATGTTTCTGATATCACAAACTTCTAAATGGCATTTACAAGATACGAATAAAACATTGTTATAATTCCAAAGCCCATGATTCATATAGTTCCTCTATATGGTAGGACAACCATTAAAAATAGTTCTACATTTACAACCTTCTCTTCTTCTCCCTCATACTACACTACCAAAGAAATAAACTAGAAACAGAGCTCTTTTTTTTAAAGCTTATCTTGATAATTGCATTAGGATAAACAATACGACTTATAGTGAATGAATGGTAGGAAGGATCCTAAAAGGAAATTGAGCTGTTTATTAACAAATAAATGGAGAAGTGAGGAGACAGTTAAGGACAAGCAAATTTTTTTTTAAATTTATGTTTGTTTCTTTATGCTTCTTGACTTCCTTCACCCATTTCTCCTACTCCACTCTGGCACCCCAACTCTGGCAACCACCAATCTGTTCTCTGTATCTATGAGCTTATTTTTTTGTTTTGTTTTGTTTTGTTTTTAGATGCCACGTGTAAAGGAGATCATATGGTATTTGTCTTTCTCAGTCTGACTGATTTCATTTAGTATAATGACCTTAAGATTTATCTATGTTAGTGCAAATAGCCAGATTTCATTGTTTTATAAAGATGAATAATATTCGAGTCAACATACAGTAGACTCTTGAACAACAGGGAAGTTAGAGGAACCAACTGTCTGTGCAATTGAAAATCTGTTTATAAATTTTGATTCACCCCAAACTTAACTACTAATACCCTACTATATATATCCTGGAAGCCTTATTCATAACACAAAAAATAGTTTAACACATATTTTGTATGTTATATGTATTATATACTGTATTCTTGGAACTAAGTAAGATAGGAAAAATAAAATGTTATTAAGAAAGTCATAAGGAAGAAAAAACACAGGGATAATACTGGATTGTATTGATCAAAACAATTCATAATTGGGCCTGCTCATTTCAAACACTTGTTCGAGGTCAACTGTAAATTACCCTATTTCCTTTATCCATTCATTGTCAGTGGACATTTAGGTTGTTTCTATGTCTTGCTTACCGAAAAGCTTGCAGTGAACATTGAGGTGCAAATACATTTTGAGTTAGGTTTTTGTTTTATTCTGATAAATACACAGAAGTGGAATTCCTGGATTATATAATTCTATTTTTAATTATTTGAAAAACTTTCATACTGCTTTCCATAGTGGTTGCACCAATTTACATTTCCTTCCACAAGGAAAATGGTTCTTTTTTCTCCACATCCTCAGAAAATTGTTCTTTTTTGTATTATTGATAATAGCCATTCTAACAGGTGTGAAGTGGTATCTCATTGTGGTTTTATTTTGCATATTTCTGATTAGTAATGTTGAGCATACTTTCATGTGTCTGTTGGCCATCTATATGTCTTCTTTGGAAAAAATGTTTATTCATATCCACTGCTCATTTTTAATCAGAATTTTTATTGCTATAGAGTTGTCTAAATTCTTTATATATTTTGGATATTAACTTCTTATCAGATATATGTTTTACAAATATTTTCTCCCATTCAGTATGTTCCTTTTTATTTTGTTGATGGCTTCCCTTGCTGTGCAGAAGTTTTTAGTTTAATGCAGTCTCACTTGTTGATTTTCACTTTTTATTTCCTGTGCTTTTGGTGTCAAATATTAATTGCCAAGACTAATATCAAAAAGCTTGCTACTTATATTTTCTTGTAGAAGCTCTGTTGTTTTAGGTCTTATATTCAACAATTTAATCCTTTTTGAGTTTATTTTGTGTATAATAAAAGATAATGGTCTGGTTTCATTTTTTTGTATGTGATTGTCCAATTTTCCCATTACCATTTATTGAAGAGGCTATCCTTTCCCATTGCATGTTCTTGGCTCCTTTGTTATAAATTAGTTGACCATATCCTGGGATTTCTACTCCTTTTCATTGATCTATGTGTCTGTTTATGTGCCAACACTATATGTAATTTGAAATTAGGGCGCTCTGTTCTTCTTTCTCAAGATGGCTTTGGCTTTGGGTCTTTTGAAGTTCCATACAATTTTTAGGATAGTATGCTCTGTTTCTTTGAAAAACTGCTATTGGAATTTTGACAGGGATTGCTTATAATCTCTGGCAATCTGGGTAGCACAAACATTTACCAATAATGATTCTTTCAACTCATGAGCACATAGTATCTTTCCATTTATTCATGTATTCTTCAATTTCTTTTATTAATATCATACTTTTCAGTGTTTAGACCTTTTACCTCGATGGCTAAATTTATTCTTAGATATTTTCTTCCTTTTGAGGCAATTATAAATAGAGTTGCTTTCTTAATTTATTTTTCTGATTATTTATTAATTGCATATAGAATTGTGGCAAATTTTTACATATTGATTCATATCCTAAAACTTTAATGAGTTTGTATGCCTTAACAGATTTTTGGTGGAGTCTTTAGAGGTTTTTATATATAATATCTCATCTGCAAATAATGGCAGTTTTACTTCTTCATTTCTGATTTGGAAGATTTTATTTCTTTTTCTTGCCTAATTACTATGGCTAGGACTTCCAGTACTATGTTGAATAAAAGTGGTAAGAATGGACATCCTTGTCAATCTTAGAGAAAAAGTTTTCAGCTTTTCATTTTTGAAAGGTTAGCTTTGGGCAATTATATTGTTGAGGTACACTTACTCTATACCAGATTTGTTGAATTATTATCATAAATAAATGTTGAATATTGTTGAATGCTTTTTCTGCATCTACTGAGATAATCATATTATTTTTATCCTTCATTTTGTTAATGTGGTATATCAATTGAAACATGCTTGCATCTCTGAAATTAATTCCATTTGATGATGGTGTATGATCCTTTTAATGTATTGTTGAATTGGGTTTGCTAATATTTTATTGAATTTTTACATCTATGTTCATCAGGGGTATTGGTTTATATTTTATATTTTTCTGGCATTCTTGTCTGGTTTTGGTATCAGGGTAAGGCTGGCCTAGTGAAATTAGTTTGGAAGTGCCTACTCCTTTTCTATTTTTTGGAAGATTTGAGAAGAATTGGTAATAAATCTTTAAATGTTTGGTAGAGCTCACCAGTGAATCCAATGATCCTGGAATTTCTTTGTTGGGAAGTTTTTTTTTTATTACTTATTCAATATTACTAATAATCACTGTGTTTAAATATTCTATTTCTTTATGATTCAGTCTTGGTAGGTTGTACATTTCTAGGAATTTGTTCTAGGTTTACAATTCGCTAGTATATAATTGTTTATAGTCTCATAATCTTTTGTAGTTCTGTGGTATCAGTTTTTACATATCCTCTTTTATTTCTGATATTTTAATACTGTCTCTTTCTTTCCCTAAAGAATCTACCTAAAAGCTTGTAAACTGCATTTATCTTTTTCAAAAAAGCCCTCAGTTTCATTGTTATTTTCTAATTTTTAAGTCTCTATTTCATTTATTTTGGCTCTGATCTTTTTATTTCCTTCTGTCACTAACTTTGGACTTTGTTCCTTTTCTTATTTCTTGAGGTGTAAGTTTAGTTGTCTATTTGATATCTTTCTCAGTTCTTGAAGTACACATTTATTACTATAAAATTCTATCTTAGAACTGCTTTTACTGCATGTCATAAGTTTTGGTACATTGTATTTCCATTTTCATTTGTCTCAAGCTATTTTTAAATTTCTCTTTTAATTTCTTCATTGACTCATTTGTTGTTCAGAAATGTGTTGCTGAATCTCCGCATACTTGCAAATTTTTCAGTTTTTTAATGTATCTAATTTCTGATTTTATACCATTTTGGTTAGAGAAGTGGCTTGATATTATTTCAAACCTCTTAAATTTATTAAGACTTGTTTGCAGCCTTCTGTGTAATCTATTCTGAAGAATGTTCCATGTGCACTTGAAAAGAATGTGTATTTTCTTGCTTTTAAATGGAATATTCTGTATATTTTTCTTAATTCCAGTTGGTCTAATGTATCATATAAGGTTGATGTTTCCTTATTGCTCTTAGGTTTGTAAGTCTATCCATGATGTAAGTGGAGTGTTAAAGTCCCTCACTCCTTTTGGGTGTGTTAATGTGTGTGCTTTATACATTTAGGTACTCCTCTGTTGAAATATTTACAAATATTATATCTTCTTATTGGATTGACCCCTTTATCATTATGTAATGACCTTCTTTCTTTTTATAGTCTTTGTTTTAATGTCTGTTTTGATATAAGTATAACTCCCCCACCTTTTTAGTATATTTCCATATTTTTCTCATGTGACAGTAAGAGACCTGGTTCTCATTATCCCGAATATATTGAACTATTGATTAATTACCTTGTGTGTAGCTGCATAAGTAACTATTCCCATGTAATAATATCCCTAAAAATTTAGCAGCTTTAAACATTACGTATTTATCAACTCTCATTTTCTATGGATCAGAAATCCAGACACAGGTTAGCTGGGTCTTCTGTGGGGTTGAGCATTGGAGGGGTGATCTCATCTGGATTCCTAAATGAGGAAGAATCAACTTCCAAGCTTATTCAGGTTGTGGTAGAAATTAATTTTCTTATACTTGTCAGACTGAAAAACTCATTTTCTTGCAGGATGTTGCCTACAAGCCACCCTTAAATCCTACCCTGAAGTTCCTCATTATATGGGTTTTGCTTCCTTCCTCAAAGTTAGCAAGGGAAATAGAAACTTCAGGAAGAGAGTACCACATTTTTATAAAATAACTCATATATAAATAATCATGCACATCTTGTAACCTTTGCTGAGTTATACTGGCTTGAAGCAAGTCACAAGTCCCTGTGATATTCAAGCTGAGGAAAGCATACAAGAACATAAACACAAGGAGTCAGGGATCATATCACTCTGCCATAGTAACCGTCTCCTCTTTCTACCATTACCCCTGTCTTGAGAATATGTTCTCCTCACCCCGTTCAGAATGTGACACCCTGAGCCACTCTGCTGCCTCACCCAAGTAGACTCTCAAATCACACAGACTCTTTTTGCAACCTGCCCATGTTCCAACAACCCACTCCATGCAGCCACTCTCCTGCCATAGTGTGGGCTGTGACATCTCATTTAATTCTACTTGCTGCACAGATGTCCTGCTCATTCTACTTTTATTTCCATACCTCATGCAAGGCAAATCATTTCTGAGGATACCCTCCTTACACCACTCCGATTCTGGCACATTTGCTGGGTTGTAAACAGAATTGTTCATTTCTATATGCCAACCTTACTTTCTCCAAATATTCTCCATTTTATTATATGGTACTATCAATCACCTAGCTTCACAAGCCTTGAATAAAAAAAAATGGAGTCTTCTATTATTCATAAGACACATGGAATTTGTGAACAATTTCTTTCCAAAATATTTTAATTCTGATTATTTCTCATTATTTCTATGGGTTTATCCTACACAACTTCTTGCCTGGTATATCATAATACCACCTAACTCTTCTCCTAATTTCTCTTCTTATGCCCCTACAGTGTGTTCTGAACAAGCCAGAAGAAGGATTTAAAAATATATATGTGATCATTCTTCAGGTTTTCTTCATTCTTCATTCTAATGGCTGCCTAATGCTTTTGAATAAAATCCTAAATCCAAGAAGCACCTCCATGCGTTCTTTGATATCTGCCTGACCTTTTTTCCTACCATGTTTCTTCTTGATCATAGATACTCAAGCTACAGAGGCTTTCTTTCTTTCCTAGAACACAACCAGCATTACTCATTCTGCCTGAAGTAATCTTGTCTCAGTTATCCATATGATGTTTTTCTCATGGAATTTAGGTCTCCTCTCAAATGGTACCTCATCAGAATAGAAATTATTACTATCTCCCTTCCCTCCTTCCCTGTCTTATTTGTTCTTTACTGCTCATATCAGTGTCTGCTATTATATTGTGTTTTTATTTACTATAAGGAATACGTGACAGTTTTCTAACTAGTAATCCAAATGCCCACAGAAGCACTTTTTACTCAAGTGCCAATTAAGTAAATATTTGTTGAGTGAAGGAATGGGGTGGCAAATTAAATCAATTGCCCTTCTTAAGACAAAAATCCTTACTATTAAATGAATTCCACAACTTTTATTCAGAGCATCTGTACATGCAACACAAAGTCGTGAATAATTAGAGAAAATCAAGATTTATTAGACAGATTTTCTAACCTCAAGGAATTCAAAATCTAATTGGATAGTATGACAAAATTTAAATTCCAATACAAATTTAAAATGTATGTAGGTCAAAAAGGAAAAATTATATCATGAGACATTAGGTGATTAATAGTTTTAATTGTTACATTATACAGAACATAATTGCTATAATATTTTAGAGGGGGAACTAAGTACTTTAATTTGAAGTGCTAACAGAAGATTTAATAGAGAAATTGCAGTTGAAAGAAAACCTGAAAATATTTACACAAAACAAACCCCAGGCATTTCCCCCACTGAAGAAGCTATATGAAAATTAACAAAAATTCCAAGTAACTTGGTCACAATCCCAAAGCAAAATCAAATTAATGTTTTTATTTTTCCTTTTTGCTTTCTGGTATTTTTGTATTATTCAATCTTTTTTAATAGTATTTTCATATATAGAAATATATTTTCCGTTAATATATACCATACATAATTTATTTCTATTTTACAAAGTATTTTTCTTTTCTCTCTTCATTGGAATTCTTACAAAATAGGATAAAAATCTTGACATATATTTTTCCACATCATTTTCCGTGATTATACAATTATATATGAGTATAAAGGGGACTTGTTTTGCTTGTTTTTCTAAAGACTTTCTAAACCATGCTCCAAATATCTCCCTATATCTTTCTTTTGTTATTTCAAATGTATTCTAAAAAATCCTTCATATTCATAGATCTTGATCTACATTATTTTAAGAGCAGTATAATAACTTGTTGTACCAAATCACCATTTAACGAATTGTGCTCTGTTTTAGCAAATTCAGGTAATTTCTAGTTTGTGTTTATATTGTTTTGTTTTTCCCATACCCTTGCATATCTGACACTATAAACTAGTGTTTTTATTTTATGCAATTATTGAGTCAAAATAAATGTGCATGCAACTAGATATTGAGATTTCCTTTTGATTTTTTAATGAAGTAAAGTTGACCATCACTATTATGTTAGTTTCAGCTGTTCAACACATTCATTCAATATTTATATACATGATAAAATGATAATCAATATATCTAGTTACTATGTTCTCATACAGTTATTATATAGTATTGACTATGTTACTATGCTGTACTTCACAACCCTGTGACTTACTTATTTTATAAGTGGAAGCTTGTGCCTCCTAGCCCTTTTACCTATTTTGCCCTTCCTCCCACCTCCCTTCCTGTCTAGCAGTCACTAGTTTGTTTTCTGTACTTCTAAGTCTGTTTCTGTTTTGATTTTTTAGATTCCAATATAAATAAAATAATAAGGTATTTATTTTTCTCTAACTTATTTCATTTATCATAATACCTTCTGGGTCCATCCATGTTGTCACAAATGGCAAGATTTCATTCCTTTTTATGGCTGAGTAATATTCTTGTGTGTGTGTGTGTGTGTGTGTGTGTGTGTATGATCATATAATATATATGGGATCACATGTGTATACACACACACACACACACATACACACACATTTATACCAAATTAATGTTTGGGGGCTTATTTTGGATAAATAGCCAGAATAAAATTTGCAGGATTATTTGGTATTTCTATTTTTAGTTTTTTTAAAGAAACTCCATACTGTTTTCTATAGTGGCTGTGCTAATTTACACAAACATCAGCAATACCAAAGGGTTCTCTTTTCTTCACATTTTCACCACTTGTTATTTTTTGTCTTTTTGATACTAGCTGTTCTGACAGATATGAGGTGATTTGCATTTGCCTGACCATTAGTGATTTTGAGCATCTTTTCATGCGTCTATTTTGTATCTGTATGTCTGAAAAAAATGTCTATTTAGGTGCTCTGCCCATTTTTAAATGGGATTTTTGGTGTTTTTGATATTAACCTTGTATCAGAGAGATTTGCAAATCTCTTTCCCATTCAATACATCACCTTTTCATTTTGTTGATATTTTCCCCTTCATTGTGCAGAATCTTTTCAGTTTAGTGTGATCCCAATTCTATATATTTGTTTTTGTTGCCCTTACTTGAGTGGACATATCCCTAAAAATATTGCTAAGGCTGATGTCCAAGAGTTTACTGCTAATGTTTACTTCTAGGGGTTTTATGATTTCAGGCCTTATATTTAGGTCTCTAAACCATTTGGGTTTATTTTTGTAATGGTGTAAGAAACTGGTCCAGTTTAATTATTTTGAATGTAGCTGTATAGTTTTCCCAGCAACATTTATTGAAGAAATTTTCCTTTTGTCATTCTATATTCTTGCCTCCTTTGTGATTTATTAACCGTATAATGACAAAATAGACTATGTAATGATTGATTAACCAATATGGGTGGGTTTATTTTGGGGCTATTTTGCTCCATTGAGCCATGTGTCTATTTTTGTGCCAATAGCATACTGTTTTCATAACATAGCTTTGTAATAGAGTTTAATCTCTGATAGTGTGATATCTCTGGTAGTGTGTTCTTCTTTTTCAAGATTGCTTTGGCTATGCAAGCTCATATGTGGATCCATACAGATTATAGGAGTATTTGTTCTAGTTTTATGAAAAATCCCATTGGTATTTTCATAAGGATTACACTGAATCTGTGGATTGTCTTGGGTAATATGTACATTATAACAATATTAATTCATCCAGTCCATGAGCATGGCATATCTTTCCATTTATTTGTGTCATCTTCATTTTCTTTCACCAATGTTTATAATTTTCAGAGTATAGGTCTTTCACCTCCTTGGTTAAATTTATGCTTAGATATTTTATTCTTTTTGATGCACTTGTAAGTGGATTTTCTTCCTTAATTTCTTTCTGATAGTTATTAGTGCATTGAAACACAACAAAGTTATGTTATATTAATTTTATATCCTGCAACTTTACTGAATTTATTACCTATAATAGTTTTTTGGTGGAGTCTTTAGGATTTTCTGTATCTATTATGTCATTTGAAAATAGTGACAGTTTTACATATTTCCTACCAATTTGGATGACTTTTACTTGTTTCTCTCATCTGATTGCTGCGGCTAGGAATTCCAATAGTATGTTGAATAAGTGGTAGAATTAGGCATCTTTGTCTTGTTCCTGATCTTAGAGGAAAAACTTTCAGCTTTTCACCATTGAGTATGATGTTAGCTGTGAGTTTATCATAGATGGCCTTTATTGTATTGAAATATGTTTACTCTATAACCACTTCGAGAGTTTTATCATGAATGGATGTTGGGTTTTTTTCTCAAGCGCTTTTGCTATTTCTATTGTGATAATTATATAATTATTATCCTTAGCTCTGTTAATATGATATATCACATTGATTGATTGTGGGTATTGAAACATCCCTGCATTCCTGGAATAGATCCCACCTGATTGTGGTGAATGATACTTTCAATATATTATTAAATTCAGTTTGCTGATATTTTGTTGATAATTTTTGCATCTATGCTCATCAAGGATATTGGCCTTTAATTTTCTTTTTTTTTTTTTTTAGTGTCTCTTTCTGATTTTTGTATCAGTGTAATGCAAACTTCCTAGTATGAATTGGAAGCATTCCTTTTCATCCGTTTTCTTTTTAATTGTTTGAGAAGGATGAGTCTTAACCTCTTATTTAAATATTTAAAATAATTGACCTGTAAAGACCTCTTTTCCTGAGCTTTTGTTTGTTAAGAATTTTTGATTACTGATTCTACTTTATTACTAGTAATTGGCCTGTTCAGAATTTCTTTTTCTTCCTTATTCAGTCTTGGAAGATTGCATGTTTCCAGGAATTTGTGTATTTTTTCTAGGCTGTCAAATTTGTTGACCTAGATTGTTCATAGTTGTCTCTTTAATCCTTTGTATTTCTGTGGTTTCAGGTGTAACTTCTCCTCCTTAATTTATGATTTTAATGAGGTGCTTGGGTGGCTCAGTTGGTTAAGTATCTGACTTTGGCTCAGGTTATGATCTCAGGGTTCAGCTGATAAGCTGACAGCTCAGAGCCTGTAGCCTGCTTTGGATTCTGTGTCTCACTCTTCTTTCTGTCTCTCCCCTGCTCACACTGTGTTTCTCTCTCTCTCTCAAAAATAAACATTAAAAATTTTCAATTTATGATTTTATTTATTTTACACACCCCTTTTTTGTGTGATTAATCTGGCTAAAGGTGTATCAATTTTATCTTTTCTTAGATTCATATGCATTATTTTCTATTGTTTATTATCTCTTCTATCAATTGCTGCTCTAATCTCTATTATTTCCTTTCTTCTAGTAACTTTGGCCTTCATTTGCACTTCTCTTTCTACTTTCTTAGGTTTAAGGTTAGATTGAACACTTTGTTTTTTTGAGGTAGGCCTGTATCACTTTGAATGTCCCTCTCAGAAATGCTGTTTTGCTGTATCCCACAGATTATAGAACATTGTATTTCCATTTTAATGTATCTCAAGGTTTTGTTTTTGTTTTTCATTTCCACTTTTGTTTCTTTGTCAACCCATTGGTTATTTGGTGGCATTTGTTTTGCCTTCATGTATTTGTTTTTTTTTTCCTACTTTTTTTTTGTAATTGATTTCTATTTTCATACCATTATGGTTGGAAAAAAATACCTGATATGATTTCCTCTTCTTAAATTTATTTATTTATTTTTTAAACTTTTTTCTTTTTTTTTTCTTTATTTTTGAGACAGAGAGAGAGCATGAACAGGGGAGGGGCAGAGAGAGAGGGAGACACAGAATCGGAACCAGGCTCCAGGCTCTGAGCCATCAGCTCAGAGCTCGACGTGTGGCTCCAACCCACGGACCACGAGATCGTGACCTGAGCTGAAGTCAGATGCTTAACTGACGGAGCCACACAGGTGCCCCATCATCTTCTTAAATTTAATGGCATTTCTTTGGTCTAAAATATGATCTATTCTGAAGAATGTTCCAAGTGCACTTAAAATACATGGTGTTGATTTTTGACTTAGGCCCCAAACCTAAAAAAATATTGTAGATGTTAAGTATACCCCATGCTTCAGAAATCATGCAGGAAACTCCAGATACCTTCTCTAGGGATTTTCAAAATATAGCACTCCATTGCTATAATGCTCACTTCACCACTCTAAAAGAGTCAATAGAAAAAGAAAGCTGAAAATGTGAGAATTCAAAGGAGTCCTGGCAGAGATTGGGAGTATTAGTATAATCTTTCCCTTCCATCATTCATGGAGTTGTTCTTCCATTGACACAAATGAGAGAAATCCCTTGGTTTAGTGGTGCCCAGTAGATTGAAAGTTGAACATCCTTTCTGGCAGGTGGACATTTAGTGGTAGGCTGAAGCATCTCTGCCCACTAGGTGTGGCCTGTGAAATGAAATATAATGATGATCCTTGAAGAACTTGAAAAAAATTCTGGGAATTTTTGGGGGTATATGAACATAGAGAATGATGCTGGTTTCTCACTTTGAGAATTTTTAAAGGAGGAGTCTAGCTGGTACAATCTGGATGGAGAGTGATAAGATTAATAATGTTGCAGTCGACACCATTACTTTGCCCCATGTTAACATGTGTTAGATTCCCAGGGAATACATAGACTCTAAAGGGACAAATCAGTCTGAGTCATTTCAAAACTTGCCCACTAAGGTCAGGCATCCTCATAATAACAAGTGGAGTGTAAATCTAGGGAAAATCTGAGCTCATTGAGGTTATCATTCAAAATTTGTTGTGTATAAATGATGCAGGACTTCAGAAGGACACTTAGATGTATTCTATACAAGACTGGAAAAAAAATTACAACTTGATGAAATCACGGATGATGGTTAGCACTTTTAACAATAAAGCATTTTATATAGTTAATACACTTAATAGTATGGAATAAACATAGCTTTTACATGCATTTGGAGACCAAAAACTATCAGTTTATGTTTACATCCTGCCTACTGTCTTTATTTCTTTATTGCTCATTGCTGACATAAGGAAAGAGTAACTTGTACCTTGAAACTTTGCTGGCTTTATTAGCTTTAGGAGCTTTCTTGTGGATTTGGGAGAATTTTCTATATATAGGATCTTGTCATCTGCAAATAGATATGGACTGGCTTCTTCTTTTCCAATGTGAATAAACGCGGCTATAAATTACAATGCAATGTTGAATAGCAGTAAGTGAAAGCAGTAATCATTTACTGGTTTCAGATATTAGGGAGAAATTTTTCATTCTTTCATGTAAGTATGATGTTAACTGTAGATTATTTTTTTATCAATACCTTTTATCATCTTGACGAAACTTTTTTCTAGTTCTAATTTTCTGAGAGCTTGTGCAATGAAAGGATGTTGGGTTTTGTCAAATGCTTTTTCTACTTCCATTGGCACGATCTTGTTTTTCCCTTTTTGTTCCTATTAATGCGATATATTACATTGATCAGATTTATTATATTAAATCACCCTGTATTTTGGGGATAAATCCCACTTAGTCCTGGGGAACAATCCCTTTAATATGTTCTTGGATTTGATCATATTTTGTTGAGGATTTTTCATCTATATAAGGAATATTGGTGTGTAATTTTCTTTTTTTTAAATTCTTTTAAATGTTTATTTATTATTGAGAGACAGAGAGACACAGAGCATGAGCAAGGGAGGGGTAGGGAGAAGGGGAGACACAGAATCTGAAACAGGCTCCAGGCTCTGAGCTGTCAGCACAGAGCCTGACGCGGGGCTCCAACTCACAGACTGTGAGATCATGACCTGAGCCGAAGTCGGTCGCCCAACCCAGATGCCCCTGGTCTGTAATTTTCTTATAGTTTTCTCTATTTTTGGTATCAGGATAATGCTAAACTCATAAAAATATTAAAAAGTGTTTCCTCTTCTTCAAGTTTTTGAAAGAGTTTTAAAAGGACTGGTGTTATTTCTTCTTTAAATGTTTGGTATAACTCACCAATAAAACAACCTTTTGTTATTTCAAAAATGATATTTCCTTTTTGAAAAATTTTTCATTACTGACTCAGTATTTTTATTTCTTATAGGCCTGTTGAGATTTTCTGTTTCATTTTGAGTCAGGTTAAGTAATTTGTATGTTTCAAAGAATTTTTCCACTTCTGGGTTATATAACTTGACATACAATAGTTCATATTATTATGATACTATTTTCCTTCATAAAGTTGGTGGTAATATCTCTATTTTCATTTCTGACTTCAGTTATCTGCAACTTCGCTATTTGATCATTGTCAAGGTAGCTAAAGTTATCAATTTGTTGATCTTTTCAAATGACCAACTTTTGGTCTCATTGATTGTCTATTGTCTATTTTGTTTATCCCCAATTTATTTGGGGATTTGTTTATTCCAATTTATTATTTTCTTCCTTCTGCTAGTTTTTTTAATGTTTATTTACTTTTAATAGAGAGAGAGACAGAGCATGAGCAGGGGAGGGGCAGAGAGAGAGGGAGACGCAGAATCTCAAGTAGGCTCCAGGCTCTGAGCAGTCAGCACAAAGTCTGACACAGGGCTCGAACTCATGAACCACAAGATCATGATCTAAGCAGTAATCAAGAGCTGGAGACTTAACTGACTGAGTCACTTAGGCACCCCTATACTTTTAAGTTTCAGAACTTCTTTCTGTCTCCTATTTATAATGTTTGCCTATTTTTTGATATTCTCATTTCCTTCACACATATTTTCCTGTAGTTCTTTGAGCATTTTCAAGACTGTTATTTTAAATCCTTTTCCATTAAATCTGATGTCTGAGCTTCCTCAGGTATGTTGTCTGTCAACTTACTTTATTCCTTTGAATAAGTCATGCTTTCCTATTTCCTTGTATGCCTTGTGTTGTTGTTGCTGTTTGGTGTCACAAAAAAAAATTCATTTGAATCTTATAATGTGGTAATTCTGAACCTCAGAGTATTCCCCTTCCACAAGATTTTCTGTTTATTACAGTGTTGTAAGGTTTTTCTCCTGGTAACTAGCCTAAAGTGAAAACTTATAGTCTTCTCAGATCTTTTCTGAGCCTGGTTCCCCCCTTGAGAATATGGCTTTCTAAATATCCCTGTATACCCTGCTTTTGAATGTTAAAAAAACAAAAAAACAAAAAACAAAATGAATGGGCTCCTTCAAGTCTCCTGGAGGCCTCTTCAGCTAGTAAGGTAATAAAGTTGAGACTCTGTACCTATATCTTGTCAATAAGAGGCAGCTATCAGCAATCAGAATTCATAAGCCCAATATTTGGAGGACAAAATCCCTAATTGCCCACACTGGCTTCAAAAAGCCATTCCAGAAGACAGGTTTTCATCTCCACAGCTGCCTGTTACAGAGATCGGGGATGTTGGATGAATAGCCAGCTATCATATTAAAGACACAAATCCACCAACAGTCACTGTAATTTACCAGCCAAGCTTTCCTCTGGAAACTGTAAGTATTCAAGCAGAGCTCAGTGTTTTAGAATAGTCACTTCAACCATTTTGTGCCATACAATTGTTTTTGAGGTGGAGAAAGAGATTCCTGGCACTTCCGTCTCCACCAGTTTTTAAGTAAACTCTAGCCCAACATGGAGCTCTAACTCATGACTCCAATATTGAGAGCTGCATGCCATACTGACTGAGCCAGCCAGGCATCCTCCACCAATTTTTTTTTTTTTCATGTCACTCTGGTGACCTGATATTTTGTCATATAGTTATACAATAATATTTTAACTATTCAGTAAGTGATCAATATTAGGTTATTTCCTGGTTTTGTATAATGTTAAAAGTAATGTTACTTTTCCATTTACTCTCAATTTTTTTAATGTTTATTTTGAGATAGAGCGTGCGCACGCACACACACACACACACACACACACACACGAGTGAGTGAGGGGCAGAAAGAGAGGAGGGAGAGAATCCCAAACAGACTCCGAGCTGTCAGTGCAAAGCCTGATGCAGGGCTTGACCTCATAAACCGTGAGATCATGACCTGAGTTGAAATCAAGAGTCAGATGAGTCAGATGCTTTACCTACTGAGCCAACTAGGTGTCCCATTTACTCTCAATTTTTCAAAATATCTATTACCATCACCTCAACATCTTCTGTATAATAGGAGATGCTGTAATATGTGTTTGTATTTTAGAGCTAGTGCATAGTAACTGAATGACATCATCAATAAAGTATAGGGAGGAAAAAACCAAATTATGACTGCAAAAATTTTTCAACACAGGATATAAAGACAAATTAATTTGTTTCTTTGGATTCATTTATATAATATTGGAATTTTTTTTTACTTCATTTAGGATTTTGTACAGATAATGTGTCATTGGTCATTTGAATATAGAAAAATGTTCTTTACAGACTGGAGGAAAACAACTAAATTTATAAAATATACTAGAATGCTATTGTCCCTTAATTTTACATATAATGTAACCAACTTGGGAGAATTTAATGATTTTCCTAGATTGATAGAACAAATGAGTAGTAAAATATATTAAAGACATATTGCTAGAACACTCTGAATTTCATAGATAAAATACACTGAGACCGTAAAAGAACACACAGCATGAATCCAGGTGGTGTTTCTACCAATTCATCTTAAGAAGCACAAAGAATATTGGAAAAATATAGTTACATTTATTTAGTTATTATAATTACATAATTTGTCATTTTTTATATTAAATTTAGTGTCATGAAACATGCTATGATAAAAAGGTGCTGCCAAATATAAATGTTTGCATATTTTTTCCTAAGGAAAGTTTATTTTCAATAGATACTAAATATTTATAAACATTAAGCCAAATGTAATTTTAAACTGTGATGGTTTGCTGTAACACATTTTTGCCTCCTGGGATTTTACAACATTAAGAATTTGCATTTTTCTACAAGGATATTTTTGAAATCTCTAAAGGACCATATGTAGTATGATCCAGAGGTTGCCATGGTAATAAGGTATTCAAAATAACAAAAACAATAACAAGTTATCTATAATGTATTCACAAGCCTTGCATAATTATAAACACATTTTATTTCCATGTTTTGAGTAATTTGGACAACATTTCCTCCTAAAATTAGTTCAACTTTTTATCCTAACTTATTTTTGTTATTAACGTACTAAAATTGAGTCTTTGGCTAACTGCTCTTTCTGATAATCTTTTTTTTGCAGTTAATTCTATACAAGAAAAAAGTTATATTCCAGGGATGGGGGTGTGGGAAGGACGGACAATAATTTCTATAGGATCTGAATGTAAGCAAAAGTAAAAGAAAGCATTATTTGTAGTTGTATTTTGTTCATTTTTTTAACATATATATTACACCTGTACATGAACTTAAATACCCTTAAAACTGTTTCTAATATTAAAAACTCCAAAATAGATAAATTCTTCAGAAAACATGTTTTGGTATAGTAACAGACACTCATTTCTAGGTAAGGGCATTAACAATAATAACATGCCTGGCTTTCAATTCTTAAGGTGTCTTAATCCGGCCCCTTAATATGCTTTGAGCTGTCTGAAAATAGCTAGTAGAGCATGTATATTTGTATTTTATATATATTAATAGTCACATATTTCAAATTATATAATGTTTATTCTATAAAAGGATAGCAGAAAAAATGGTCATGAGAATGATTTAGGGAAACCGGTGACTAATCGATCATTATAATGAAATTCATGAGCCAACTAGTAAAATGTTACGCTGTTTGTATAACTGTAAATACTCCAGTTAGAGGACTTGAATCCTGCCATGAGTCACCAAAATGGAGATTAAAGAGCTCTCACTCATTTTTTAGATCACAGTTCCTTCACAGATCAGAGTTTATTTCAGGGTACCCTTAATTCAAGGGTAAGCCATGTCCCTCAGAGGAAAAAACCTACCTTGCTTTTACAAGTATATACATGGGGATAGCCTTCTGGCTCAAACTCACTTGTAGAAATGTTCTAGAGTGACAATATTTTTGGGAAAAAATACTTCAAAATATAAATGATTAATAGATACTAGATCTGAATTAGTCCAACTTGAATTTCAGGGATACTGCAAGATTTACAACATTAAGTTTTGAAAGTCTTTAGGTATAAATTAACATGCCTTAGTTTAAAATGTAGTTATCACCTAATAGTCTAAATATCTATTCAAATAATATCATTCCATTTTTATTTTATACTTTTTAAAGTTTATTTATTTACTTTGACAGAATAAGAGACCAAGAGACTGGGGGAGGGGCAGAGAGAGAGGGAGAGAGAGAATCCCAAGCAGACTCTGCACTTAGAGCGCAGAGCCTGATGCAGGGCTCGATCTCACAAACAGTGAGGTTATGACCCCAGCAGAAACCAAGAGTTGGATGCTTAACTGACCAAACCATCCAGGTACCACTCCATTTTTATTTTTAAAATGAACACATATATAGCAGTATGGTCTGCAAGTTGGATCAACTTATTAGTTCTGTCAAAATACAACTTTCAGAAAAACTAAACACAGAGCTTCTGGATTCTGGCTAGAGAGAGCCTTTTGACCACTCTGACAACAATAATTTTTTTTTAAAAAGGTAATTCTAAAAATCATAATTTTTTGTGAACCCATCAGAGAGCCGATATTTCAGGTAAGAATCTGAAATCTAATTTCAGTGTCTCAGAACTAAGAGTTGGTCCCACCAATTTTATTTTACTTCCCACTCCAATGCTATAAACACACTTGGGCAAGACAAAATAGAGCTTGTTCCTGAGCATCTGAGATCTGCTCTCCATCCCTTTACATGTTGACAGTTCAACTTACAGACTGCCCACAAGTTTCTAGGTCATATGAATAAAAACACCACTCTCAAGTGCTTAAAAACAACCCTTGAGTGCTTTGACTTACAATTTTGTTTTCTTTAGTTTTTCTTTCAGAAATACTGTAAAGTTAGTTATTATTATGCATTTTCCCATGTTTTTAAATCCTATTCAGCAAATACTGCTTGCATATATCACTCTCTTGTACCAAAACCCCACAGACTAGGAGAGGTGAAGACATATTTTGGTCAGTAATGTCCCAAATTGAAACATAATGTACAGCTACCATTTATAATGTGATGCCAGACTCAGCAACTGACTTTTTTATTTTCTTTAGTTGCATTGTGCAGAAAAATCCTTATTAATAAAGAGTTGCAAATACGAATAGTTTCTCTCCCTTTCCGTTTAATGTTCTACCCCTTAATCTATGACTCTATCTCCCTGTCTTTATATATCTTGTTTTTGTCCTTTCCAATTCTCTATGAAATTTCAAAAATAATTTCAGTTGACTTAAAGTTTGATAAAAAATATAGTAAGCTTCTGGGGCCCTGGGTGGCTCAGTCAGTTAAGCGTCCGACTTCGGCTCAGGTCATGATCTCATGTTTCATGGATTTGGCCCCGAGTTGGGCTCTGTGCTGACAGCTCAGAGCCTGGATCCTGCTTCAGATTCTGTGTCTCCCTCTCTCTCTGACCTCCCCTGCTCACACTGTGTCTCTCTCTCTCAAAAATGAATAAGCATTAAAAAATTTTTTTTTAAATATAGTAAGCTTGATTTCTTTTCTGAAAATTATACTCCACTTTATTTTTTCAAATCTTGACTCTTCTAGACATAATATGGTAAAACTTATTTCTCTCCTCCTTTCTAAACTTTTATTATTAAAATATATTTAAAATACAATATTATATTAGTTTCAAATTACAACATACTGATTTGACAATTCTATACATTACTCACGATCACAAGAATAAATGTAACTGTCACCATAAAATCTTATAATATTTTGATTATGTTTCCTATGCTGTACTTTTCATCTACATGACTTATTTTTTTTTTTTAATTTTTTTTAACGTTTATTTATTTTTGAGACAGAGAGAGACAGAGCATGAACGGGGGAGGGTCAGAGAGAGGGAGACACAGAATCTGAAACAGGCTCCAGGCTCTGAGCTGTCAGCACAGAGCTCGACGAGGGGCTCGAACTCACGGACCGCGAGATCATAACCTGAGCCGAAGTCGGCCGCTCAACTGACTGAGCCACCCAGGCGCCCCTACATGACTTATTTTGTAATTGGAAGCTTGTACCTCTTAATCTCCTTCAGCTATTTCACCCATCTCATGCTCCCTCCCATGTGGCAATCACCAGTTTGTTCTCTATAGTTATGAGTCTGTGTCTGTTCTTTTGTTTTGTTTTGTTTTCAATTCCATATACAAGTGAAATCAGATGGTATTTGTCTTTCTCTGTCTGATTTGTTTCACTTAGCATAATACCTTGTAGATCCATTCATGTTGTTGAAAATGGCATGATCTCATTCTTTAATGTGACTAGGTAATACTCCATGTGTATACATACTACCCCTTCTTTATCCATTCATCTATAGATGGACATTTGGGTTGCTTCCATTATTTGCCTATTGTAAATTATACTGCAGTAAACATAGGGGTGGATAGTCTTTCCAAATTAGTGTTTTCATTTTCTTTGGGTACATACCTATTAACGAAATAAGTGCATTATATGATATTTCTATTTTTATTTTTCTTGGAAAATTTCCATACTGCTTTTCACAGTAGCTACACCAATTTACATTCCCATCAACAATGCATAAGTGTTCCCTTTTCTCCACATCCTTGCTGACACTTGCTTTTTTTGTTGTTGTTCTATTGGTATTAGCCATTCTGATTGGTATAAGGTGATATCCTATTAAAGTTTTGATTTACATTTCCCTGATGATTAGTGATGCTGAGCATCTTTCCATGTGTCTGTTGGATGTATGTATGTCTTATTTGTAGAAATGTCTATTCAGGTCGTGTACCAGTTTTTACTCAGGTTATTTGTATTTTGGTGTTTGTGAGTTATTTATATATCTCGGGTATTAACCCCTTATCAAATATATCATTTGCAGAAAACTTCTCTGTCCAGTAGGTTGCCTTTCCATTTAATTGATGGTTTCCTTTGTTGTGCAAAAGCTTTTTATTTTGGCATAGTCCCGATAGTTTTATTTCCTTTGTTTTTCTGGCCTGAAAAGACATATCCTAAATATGTTGCTAAGGTTGATGATGTCCAAGGAATTACTGCATAGGTTTTCTTTTGGGAGTTTTATGGTTTTGGGTCTCATGGTTGTGTCTTGAATCCATCTGAGTTTATTTTTGTGTATGGTGTAAGAAAGTGGTCCAGTTTTATTCTTTTGCACATAGCTGTCAGGTTTTCCCCAATACCATTTACTGAAGAGACAGTATTTTCCTCGCTGTATATTCTGGCATCTTTGTCACAGATTATTTGAACATAAAAACATAGGTTTATTTCTGGGCTTTTTTTTTTTTGAGAGAGGGAGCAAGTGCCACATGACAGGGGGAGAAGCAGAGTGAGAGAGAGACTTTTAGGCTCCACACTCAGCACAGAGCCTGACATGGGGCTTGATTCCACATCCTTGGGATCATGACTTGAGCTGAAATTAAGAGTTGACGCTCAACCGAGGTGAACTACCAACGTGCCCCCTGGGCTCACTATTCTGATCCTTTCATCTGTGTATCTCTGTCAGTTCCAGACTATTTTGATTACTATAACTTTGTGTCCAGAAATCTGGGATTTTGATGCCTCCAGTTTTGTTCTTCTTTTTCAAGATTACTTTGGCTATTCAGGATCTTTTGTGTTTCTATATAAAATTCTTTTTTAATTATCTGCTCTAGTTTTATGGAAAATATTTTTGGTAGTTTGATAGAGATTACATTGAATCTGAAAATTACTGTTAGTAGTATGAATATTTTTTAACATTTATTTATTTATTTTGAGAGAGAGAGAAAGAGGAGGTGAGGAGGGGCTGAGAAAGAGGGAGAGAGAGAATCCCAAGCAGGCTCCACACTGTCAGCACAGAGACAGATGTAGGTCTTGATCCCACAAAATCATTACCTGAGTCAGAATCAAAAGTCAGACACTTAACTGAGCCACCCAGGCACCCCAGGTAGTATGAATATTTTAACAATATTATTTCTTCCAATCTATAAGCACATATCTTTTCTATTTGTGTAATCTTTCATTTCTTTCATCAATGTCTTATAGTTTTCAGAGTAGAGGTCTTTCATTTACTTGGTTATATTTATTCCTAGATATTTTATTATTTTTGATACAATTGTAAAGGGGATTGTCTCCATAATTTCTCTTTCTGCTACTTTGTTGTTAGTATATAGAAATAGAGCAGATTTCTGTATATTAATTTTGTATCTTGCAACTTTACAATATTTATTCTATTAGCTTTTTGGTGGATTCTTTAGAGTGTTTTTTTTTAACATATAGTATTATGTCATCTGCAAATAGTGACAGTTTTACTTATTTCTTACCAATTTGAATCTTTTATTTCTTTTTTTTATTTGATTGCTGTGGTTAGGACTTTCCAGTACTATGAATAAAAGTAGTGATGGAACATAACCTTTCTCTTGTTCAGGATGATGAATGGACATTATATTTTGTCAAGTGCTTTTTTTTCATCAAGATGGTTGTTTATGGATCTTATTTTTCCTCTTGGTAATGCGATATATCACTTTGATTTATTTGCAAATATTGAGCCATAATTGCATCCCTAAAAAAAATTTTAAACTAGATCGTGGCAAGTGATTCATTCAATGTATTGTTGGATTTAATTTGCTAATATTTTGTTGAGGATTTTTGCATCTATGTGCATCAAAAACGTTGGCCTGTAGTTTTTTGTTTGTTTCTTTTTAATAGTGCCTTGTCTGGTTTTGGTATCAGGGTAATACTCGTCTCACAGAACAAACTTGGTAGCTTTCCTTACTCTTCTGTTTTGTTTTTGTTTTTGTTTTTAATAATTTGAGAAGAATAAATATTAAATCTTCTTTAAAGATTAGTGGAGTTGTATGGAAACCAATTTGACAATAAATGTCATATTTAAAAAAAAAAGATTAGTGGAATTCTTCTTTTTAGTAAAATTTATGTGTGAAGTCACCTGGGCTTTTGTTCATTGAGATTTGTTGTTGTTAACATCATCATCATCATTATTATTATTATTATTATTATTATTTATTGTTATTTGATTCACTTTTGTTATTATTCGTCTGTTCAAGTTTTCTATTTCTTTCAGATTCAGTTTTAAAGATTGTATTTCTAGGAATATATCCATTTCTTTTAGGTTGTCTGATTTGCTGACATAATTTTTTATAGTATTCTCTTATAATTCTTTGTTTTTCTGTGGTGGGGTTTTTATTTCTCCACTTGCATTTCTAATTTTAGCCATTTCTTTTTTTCAATGAGTCTAAAGGTTCATATGTCTTGTTCATCTTTTTAAAGAACCAGCTTTTAGTTTCATTGAACTTTCCTCTCTTTCCTTCTTTCTTGTTTTTTCTTTCCTTCCTTCCTTCCTTCCTCCCTCCCTCCCTGCCTCCGTTCCTTCCTTTCTTGTCTCTATTTTATTTCTCCTCTGATCTTTATTATTACCTCTGTTGTCCTAGTTTTGGGTTTTTTCTTTTTTTTCTGGTTCCTTTAGGTATATGGTTAAATTGTTTGAGATTTTTCTTCTTGAGTTAGGCCTGTGTTCCTATAAACTTCTTAGAACTACTGTTGATGTGTTCCAGTGATATTTGACCATTGTGTTTCTATTTTCATTTGTCTTCATATTTTTTTGTAATTTCCTCCTGGATTTCTTTGTTGATCCATTGGTTTTATAGTAGCAAGTATAGGTTCCATGCATTTATATTTTTTACATTTTTCCCCTTGTAATTGATTTCTACTTTCAGGTCTTTGTGTTCAGAAAAGATACTTAATGTAATTTTAACTCTCTTAAATTTACTGAGAATTTTTTGTGGCCTAACATGTGATGTCTCCTGGAAAATATTCCATGTGCACTTGAAAAGAATATGTATTCTACTGTTAATAACATACTTAACAAATATATAGAAGACATTCTATTTAGTCTAATACGTCATTCAAAGCCACTGTTGTCTTACTGATTTTCTGTCTGTTGATGTGTTGATGCAAACTGAGTGTTAAAGTTCCCTACTATTGTATTACTACCAATATCTCCATTTTTATCTGTTAATATTTGCTTTAGGTATTTGAATGCTTCTATGTTAAATGCATAAGCGTTTACAGTTGTCATACCTTCTTGTTAGATTGATCCCTTTTGTCATTAGATAATGCCCTCTTTTTTCTTCTTCTTCTTGCTGCAGTCTTTGTTTTAAAATCTACTTTGTCTGATGTAAACTCTGGCTGTTTTGTTTTTGCTTTCATTTGCATAGAATATCTTTTCCCGCTCTTTCACTTTTAGTCTGTCTGTAGCTTTAGGTCTGAAGTGAGTCTCCTGTAAGCAGCATACTGCTGGGTCTATTTGTGAAATCCATTCAGTCACTCTAGGTTTTTTGTTCTAAGCATTTATTCCTTTTATATTTACTTTTTTTTAAAAGTTTATTTATTTATTTTCAGAGAGAGAGAGCACATGAGTGAGCAGAAGAGGGGCAGAGAGAGAGGAGAGAGGGGACCCCAAGCAGGCTCCATGCTATCAGCACAGAGCCTGACACGTGGCTCAACTCATGAACTGTGATATCATGGCCTGAGCCAAAATCAAAAGTCAAATGCTTACCCAACTGAGCTACCCAGGAGCCCCTATTCCCTTTAGATTTAAAGTAATGTTGGTGGGCATGTTCTTGCCAGTATTGTTTTTTTATTGTTTTCTAGTTATTTTTGTAGATTTTTGTTCCTTCCTTCTTTTGTAGTTTGATGACTTTCTTTAGTGTTAGGATTAAATTCTTTTCTCCTTATTTTTTGTGTACCTATTATAGGTTTTTGATTTCTGGTTACCTTCGGGTTCATTGCATAATGTCCTATATGCATAGCAATCTGTATTTAGTTGATGTTTTTAATATTTATTTACTTTTGAGAGAGAGAAACAGAGCATGAGCTGGGGACGGGCAGAGAGAGAGGGAGACAAAGAATCTGAAGCAAGCTTTAGGCTCTGAGTTGTCAGTACAGAGCCAGAAGTGGAGCTCGAATTTACAAACCGTGAGATCAGGACCTGAGCCGAAGTTAGACGCTTCACCGACTGAGACACCCATGTGCCCCAAGAGGGAATACTTTTTAAAAAAAGTTATAATCTACGTTTCAGTGAACTTTTAATAAATACGTATTTTTCCTTAACAATTACTTTAAGCTTCTTTAAAAATTTTACCTTTATTTCAAAATACCAAAGACATATAAATTTTATAATTACATGAATCCTACTCTCAGGAAAATTAATTGTCCAAAATGAACATGATGCTTTTCAATGGCTCATACTAAAATTAATGACATCCCCAAGATCGTAATATAGGTCATTCCCAACTTCACTACCCCTCACAAGAACAAGAACTATTCATGAACAAGTCATCACTGTTAAAATCCTAGAACAGGGTGAAGTTGAAGCAGTCCCCTTACACCACAGAGACTGAGATGGACGGCCTTAAAAATAGCAGTAGCTGCAGTGTGACAGCCCCTCTCCCAGACCAGAATAATATCACATGAAGAGGTCTCAGTGGGGAAAAAAAGCCCAATGTGACATCCAGGTTCCCCAGCATTGTGAGCCACTTCTCAGCTGGTCCAATGTGGCCTCACATTGTGGGGATCCTGGGAGAATCTGCAGGGCTTGCTCGCTAGAAATTAGATTATGTCAGAGGAGGAAGAGGGGCTTGTAGCAACCAGCTCTCAGATCTTTGCAGACATAGTTCGTACCTGCAGTATCCAAATAAAAGTCTCAAAGAAAGGTTTTGCTCAATGGCAAAGCCAGGACAACACAGTCTGACCAAGGAATTAACATTATACAGGTCTGCCTAATTTGGGAAATCGAACAAAGATTCTTGTTGATCCTGAAACATTAGTCTGCCCCTCTGCTGAGGAAGGGAGCTGTGTCATACCCTCACCCATTGCTGAGTGTGGATCTCAGTCCAAACCAACCAGGAAATTGGACTGAAAAGTTTCTTTGCCTAGCGGTTTGTGAGCAGAGAGCCTGGCAGGCAGTACTGACTGTCTGCAGCGTAGGATTTTCTGATTTTATCCCCTAACAAATTGCCTTGGTGTCCACAGGGTCTGGTCTGAAGCCCTGCCCAAAGCTGAATATAGCTTCAACCCAACCTGACCAAGAAACCTAACTAGAGCTCCCAGCTGGTGGCCCCACACCTCTGCAAAGTTAAGACGGTGGCCCATCAGGCCAGGAAAATTGGTATACAGTTCTGCCTAATTTGATCTCCAAACAACAGACTTTGTGGCGGTGGGGCCTGTACAGGCCCCTCTAGGACAGGGACACTAACTTGTAGCCCTGCCACTGGTGAGTATAGCCTTCAGCTGGCCCAACCAGACAACATAACCAGGGCACATGAGGCAATGTGTAGCCCACCAAATTGCCCTCTTTTTAGTGGCACTTGAACAGAGAGATTAGCCTGTGAATTTCCCTATCTGCAAAGTGAAACTGGTAAGCCTGCCTAGCCAAGAATTCAGAGCATAGTCTTGCCTAGTTCAGGTCCCCAAATAAGCCATGCAGGTTTTGGGGCCCATTCTGCTGTCCCTTCAGGGCAGAGAAGTTAATTCATGGCCCTGTCTACTGCTGAATACAGTGCCCAGTCCTGATCATCTAGAAAGCTTGCAGAAAATCCTAGGCAACTGTGGAGCCCATTCTGTAGCCATGCTTGGGCAGAGAGCCAAGCCATTAGTCCCATCCATCTGTTCACATCCAGTGGCACTCTGCCACTAACCTCACAGTTTGGGCAGTGGTCATACCCCAAATAGAGCCACCTGCCCAAGGACAATACCAGCTAAGATGTCAAGAACTCCAAGATGAGCAGACTAGTGAAGAACCATCTCTGCCAAAGTAAATTGGTAAAGTTTGGAAGAGGAGACCACTTCCTCAAATACACTGATACCAATTTAAGGAATCAAAGATCATGAAAAATCAGATAAACATAACACCACCAAAGGAAACTAATAAATATCCAAGAGTTGAACCTAAATAAATAGATTTATGAACTGTCAAATAATTTAGAATAATCCTCTTAAAAAGATGTTTAGCCAATATAAGAACACACAGACAAAACAAATTAATCATTCATGAACAAAATGAGTTCAACAAAGAAACAGAAAAAATAAAAAAAAAAAAAACAGAAGTCCTAGATACAGTCCAAAAATACATTGACTGAAATAAAGAATTTAATAGGGAGCTTCAACACTACGTTCAAACATACAAAAGAATCAGAAACCGAGAAGAGAGGATTTTTAAGATTATTCAGAGGAGCAAATAGAGAGAAAAAGAGTAAAGAATGCTTGTGGGACTTATATAACATAAAAGAAACAAACAAACAAACAAAACTCTGCATTAATGAAATCCAAGAAGGAGAAGAGGAAGAAAGTATATTTAAAACAATAATGGCTGAAAACTTCCCAAACCTGGGAAGAGAAATGGACATCTAGTTCCATGAGGCCCAAATTCCCCACATAAGTTTAATATGAACAGGAAGCATGAGGATACATTATAAAGCATCAAAAGAAAAATGACAAGTTACATAAAAGGAACCCCAATAAGTTTATCAACAGAAATCTCAACAGAAGCATTTCAGGCCATGAAAGAATGGGATGATATACTCAAATATCGAAAGAAAAAGAAATTGACAGTCAAGAACAGAAATGAAGGAGAAATAACTTTACAGCAGAAAAAAAAAAAGCTGGGAGAGTTCATTACCACTAGACCTGCCTTAGAAGAAATAAATGTAAATGATGTTCTTTCAGTGGACATTAAAAGATACTAATTAACATTGTAAAAACATATGAAGGTAATATAAAACACACTCGTAGTGGCAAATATCTAGCCAAAGTCAAATTATCTAATATGATAATGGTAATGTATAATTCACATGCAACTCTAATTTAAAAGTTTAAAAATGTCTTAAAATAACCATAATAATCTGTTATTGGATGGGCATTAAAAATATGTAAAATGCAACATCAATTACCTAAAACGAGAAGAGGAGGAGAAATAAAAGTATAAAGTTTAGGAATGTTATCAAAGTTAATTTGCTGGTTTAAAAAAAGTGCAATTTTTAAATATTTTATTTAAGCCTCATGGTAATCACAAGGAAAAACCTGAAGTAGTTACACAAAAGATCATGATGAAGAATTCAAAGACTATGGGTAGAAAAGCCACTGAATCACAAAAGAAGTCAGCAGGATAAGAAACAAGGAACAATGAATGTACAAAATAGGTTAGAAAACAATTAACAAAATGGAAATAGTAAGTCCTCGTCTATCAACAATTACTTAATTTCAATGGATTTAATTATCCAACCAAAAGACAGAATGTCCGACTATATGTGTGTGTGTATATATATATATATATATATATATATATATATATATATAATCCAATGATATGCAGCCTATAAGAATCTCACTTTAGCTTTAAGGACACACAGACTGAGAGTGAAGGGATGAAAACAGGCATTTCAAACGAAGGGTAAATAAACAAAACAGGGGTAGCTATACTTAGATCACTCAAAATAAACTTCAAATTAAAAATGGTAAAGAGAGACAAAACACAGATCGTTAGATAATGTAAAAGGGTCAATCCATCAAGATTTAACAATTGTCAATATTTATACACCTAACACTGAAGCACACAAATATAACATATAAAGCAACTATAGAAATAAAAGGAGAAATACACAGCAATGCAGTAATAGTTGGGGACTCTAATACTGATCTGAATAGATCATCCAGATAGAAAATCAATAAGGAAACAGGAAATTTGAACAACACTGTAGACAAAATGGAGCTTGCAGACATATACAGAACATTTTATCCAACCAAAGTAGAATACACATTCTTCCAACTCTGTATAGAATATATTTTAGAATAGATCATATATTAGGTCACAAAACAAGTCTTAACTAATTTAAAAAGATTATCATCATGCTAGTATCTTCTTCACCACAATCATATGAAATTAAAAATCAAAAACAGGAGAAAAACTGAACAGCTCACAAATACTTGGAAGTTATACCACACTTTTTTAGTGTTCATTTATTTATTTTGAGAGAGAGAGAGAGAGAGAGAGAGAGAGTGGGGTGAGGGCGGGGGGGCGGGGGCGTGCTGAGGGTCAGAGAGAGAGGGAGGTAAAGAATCCCAGGCAGGCTCCATGAACTGCCAGTGCAGAACCTAACACAGGGCTCGAACTCACGAGTTGTGAGATGATGACCTGAGCCAAAATCAACTGTCAGACGCTCAACTGACTGGGCCACCCAGGTGCTCCTGCAACACACTTGACCAACTAATGTATTAAAGGGGAAATAAAAAAGTATAATGAATTAAAGGAATATGGAAACCCAATATAACAAAACTTATGGAATGCAGCAAAAGAAGTTCTAACAGAAAGTTTATGGCAATAAATACATACAATAAGAAAATGGAAATATATTAAGTAAACAACCTCACTTTACACCTCAAGGAACTAGAATAAGAACAAATGAAACCCCACATTATCAGAAGGAAGGAAATAATATAGATTAGAGAAGAAATAAAAGAAATAGAGGACAAGAACACAACAGAAAAGAGAGAAAAGTATATATCTACAAAATTATACACGAAGAGGAGACATTACAAGGATCCTAACAGGTTACTATGAACAACTATATGCCAATAAACCAAACAATCTGGAAGAAATGAATACATACCTTCTTAGAAACATAGAGCCTACCAGGACTGAATCATGAAGGAATAGAAAAATCTAAACAAACCAATTAGTAGGTAAAATATTGAAGCAGTAATAAAAAATCTCCAAATGAAGAAGAGCCCAGACCCTTCACAATGAATTTTGCCAAATATTAAAAAACAATAATTCCAATCCTTTACAAATGTTTCCAAAGAATGAAACTCATTTTAAGAGGCTAGAATTACCCTAAGACCAAGGCCAGAAAAGAAAATTATAGGCCAATAATTCTGATGAGTATAGATGTAAAATTTTTCAATAAAATACTAGCAAACTGAATTCATTCACATGTTAAGGAATCATTCACCATGATCAAGTGGGATGTATTTTTGAAATGCAACAATGGTTCAACATACACATATCAAGAAATGTCATACATTACAAGGAATAAAAGAAAAAAATCAAAATCATATCAATAAATAAAGAAAAAAACATTTGACAAAATCCAACATCTATTTATGATTAAAAAAAAATCTCAACAAATTAGGTATAGAAGGAACATATCTCAACATAAATGCCATTTTTTAGAAGGCCATGGCTAACATCATGCTATATGGTGAAAGGTTCAAATCATTTCCTCTAAAATCAGGAGCAAGATAACAGTGCCCACTCTCAACACACCTATTCAATGTAAGGATGGGAATTCTAAGCCTGACCAATCAGGCAAGAAAAAGAAGGACAAGTGTGTGTGTGTGTGTGTGTGTGTGTGTGTGTGCACGCGCACGCGTGCACAGGAGTTCATTGGAATATTATTCAGCCATAAAAAAGAAGGAAATCCTGCTATTTGTGGCAACATGGATGGTCCTTGAGACCATCATGCTAAGCGGAATAGGTCGGACATAAAAGCATAAATATTTGTATGCAAAATCTTTAAAAAAAACCTCAAACCCACAGAAAAAGAAATCAGACTTGTGGTTACCAGAGGCATGGGGTGAAGGGCAGGGGAATTTAATGTGATTAAGGTATAAACTTTTAGTTATAAATAATTACTGGGGGATGTAATATACAACATAATGATTATAGCTAACACCATAGTTATGGTTTATTTAACTGTTGCTAGGAGTTCTCATCAGAAAGAATAAAACATTTTTTTCTTTTTTTCTTTTGTATATATTTGAAGTGATGGATGTTAACTAAATTTGTGGTAATCATTTCATAATATATGTAAATGAAGTCATTATGCCATTCTCCTTAAACTTACACAGTGTTGTATATCAACTATTTCTCAATAAAATAGTGAAAAAAATAACTAATATATATAAAATTATAATCTCTATAAGATGAAACTCTTCTTGAAATTCACATTTGGAAGAAGCAGAGAGATGCACAGAGGCATAAATATTTTCTGGAAGATGTATTTAGTTAAAAGGCATATTGGGAGTGAGCTTCAAGATTTTATTGCCTTCTTACTATTTTTTATGCTTATACTTCACTTTCAAACTACCACAGCCTATGCATACAAAAAGGCCACATACACAGCAAATGAATGTTAACAGTTATTTAGTAACTTTACCTTCCCACTCTAGCTGTTAACTAATTGATCTACTTTTGGAATGCATAAATAGGAGGAATTGGATGGTTAGGCTTCTGAGGACACCATTATTTTCATTCCAGAAGCAACAGAACACATCGTAAAAATAGATGGTAAATCTTGGAGATTACAGAGTTTAAGGGAATAGACAGATCAGGAAAAAATAGAAAATAAGATAGGTAAGACAGTCAGTAAAAGAAAAATACTGTATGCACAAAAAAGGGAAATGGCGATCAAATCTTTATAACTTAAGGCTAAAAATCACAGGGTTTAATACCAATGAGGAAATAAATATCAATTTAAGATATGTTTTTAAAAATTTTAATGATATATTAATACCTTTATTGTATTAGTATAATAATTATGTAAAATAATTATTTTCATATATATTAAAGGTGGGGATTTATTGATATAATTCACATAATTGTAAAACATGTATTGACATGATAAACAAATTATAGTATGCATGGAGTAGACAAATTTGTGGAACATGATACATTAATAATAATAAAAATCAGTGTAGACAAGTGTAGATGTCACCATAAAGAATTGATACTTTTTTTTTCAAATTAAGAGTCTGGCTAGACATTGATAAAAGTTGTAGGTAGCAGGCATGAAGCTGATAAGTTTTAAACTTCTTTTTGTTTGTTTTTGAGAGAGAGAGAGAAAGAGTTAGTGGGAAAGGAGCTGAGAGAGTCTTAAGCAGGCTCCACACTCAGCATGGATCCCAACATGGAGCTCAAATCTCACAACTATGAGATAATGACCTGAGCTGAAATCAAGAGTTGGACACTTAATCAACTGAGCCATCCACATTCCCCAAACTGATAATTTTTAAAATATATATATTGATTTTTAGAGCTACCACAAACAAAAGCAATGCATTAAGCCAATTTATCTCATAAATTATAAAATAATTTATAGAAAAGATATGCAAAATTTGTGGCAGTTAGTGTTTAACAGAGAAGCAGAATTAGTGGGTTATATTTTTTATAAGAGTTTATGTATTTTTTGATTACAAAGAACTGATTTACCCAATTATTGAGGCTGATAAAGGTAGTCCCAAATCCAAAGAGTTTTCAGAAAGAAAGAATCACAAGCAGGATTCAGCTCCACAACCATAAACCAGAGTGACTTCCCCAAAAGGAATTTATCTTCTATATCAGGGAGGTGGTGTTTAACAAAGCAGGGTGTCACTGAACTGTAAAATATGGACAAAATTCATGTATGCCATTTTCAAGTTTGGCACACAAAACCTCTTTCACTGTGGCTTTGGGAAATAAACTAAAATCTTAAAGATTGGAAAAGAAGAAGTAAGAATTTATGAAGAGATAACATGATTGTTTTTATAGAAAATCACAAATAATCTAGAAATACCTGTTTGAACTACTATGTGACTTTAGCAAGGTTGTAGGATATAATATCAATATGAGAAAGTAAATAGTAATTCTATTTAATGTCAAAAATTATAAAATGAAATTAAAACTGTTCATTATAGCACCAATAAAATATTTAATGATATATTTAATAAAAGATGTGCAAGTATCCACATAGAAAGTTGTACATTTGGAAAGAAATCAAAGAATCTGAAACAAATGGACACATAATTGTTATAGACTATCTAGAAGACTAAATATTGTTAAGTTGTCCATTTCACTATATTGATCTATAGATTTAATGGAATTCTAATAAAAATTCTGATAGATTTTTTTTGGGTAGAAAGGGAGAGGCTAATTATAAAGTTGATATGGAAATACAAAGAACTTAAAATAGCCAAACAATCTTAAGAATGATGTTGGATGACTTTTACTATCTGATTGCAAGATTTACTATAAATATACAGCAATTAAGGCAGTGTGGTATTGATGAAAGAATAGACAAATAGATCAATAGAACAGGATAAGGAATTCAGAAATAAATCCACAGATATATAATCAATTGAATTTCAACAAAGTTGCCAAGGCAATTCAAAGGGGAATATCTTTTCAACCAATATTTCTTCAACAACTGAAAACACAAACCAAATAACAAAAATATAAACGACTTCACACAATACTTAAAAATTTGTTCGAGATAGATTATAGGCCTAAATGCAGAAACTAAAGCTATAAAATATTTGAAAAAAAACAAGAATTCATTTATGTGTTGGCATAGGTAAAGATCTCTTAGCTATAACACACACAGAAACTTATAAAACACAAAATTTTAATAAATTGTACTTTATCAGAATATAAACTTTGACTCATAAAATATATGTATCATTTAAGCAAATGAAAAAGCCAGCCACAGAGTGGAAGATTTGTCATTCCTTGGTCTGACAAACTTTCTTTTCCAAGATACGTAAAGGACTAGCACAAATAAGTAATAAAAGATTTGAACCAATTAAAATGAAGATTTAGATATTTTCTAAAAGTATTTATACAAATAGCTAATGAGCACACACACAAAAACTGCTCAGCATTATCAGTCATCAGGACAATGTATATTAAAACCATAATGACCAGTGTGCCTGGATGGCTCAGTTGGTTAAGTGTCCGACTTTGGCTCAGGTCATGATCTCATGGCTCATGAGTTTGAGCCCCGCATCAGGCTCTGTGCTGACAGCTCAAAGCCTGGAGCCTGCTTCAGATTCTCTGTCTCCCTCAGGCCTAGATCAGTGCTGCCTCTTGTCATCTTTATGCTTTTGGTGACTTATCCAAGGAATCATTTCCTAAACCAATGTCAACAATGTTTGTTTCCCTATGTTTGCTCTAGAGCAATTCACCTTCTTGAATCTCTACAGTATCTGCCACAATTAACTACCATTTTCTTCTTCTTCTTCTTTTTTTAATGTGTATTTATTTTTGAGAGACAGAGTGGGAGCGGGGGGGGGGGTGGCAGAGAGAGAGACAGAGGGAGATCGAGAGAGAGAGAGAGAGAGAGAGAGAGAAGGAGACACAGAATCTGAAGCAGGTTCCAGGCTTTGAGCTGTCAGCACAGAGCCTGACAGGGGACTCGAACTCATGAGCCATGAGATCATGACCTGAGCCGAAGTCACTTAACCTACTGAGCCACCCAGGCGCCTCAACTACCATTTTCTTCTTAACACATTATCTTCCTTAGCTGTGTGACCACCCTCTCAGTTGGCCCTGTTAAGGTCAGATGACTTTTTCAGTCTTGTTTCCAGATGCCTTCTCTGTTTATCCCTTAGTAGTTATTCCCTGTGATTTCATATTTAGTTTGCTCATCTTACTCTGTGCACTCTACTTATTCAATTTCTTCCAGAACTATGGCACATTAATAATCTCCAAATCTCTTTTCATCCCAAGCCTGTTTCCTAAACTCCAAGTTTTTAGGGTGTGTTCACCTGATAATATGATATTTTACAAGTGTATGTCTCTATAACCGCATGTATGAGATATCTTCATCAAGTTTGAGTTCCTAAATGCCTGATACATAGTTGACGTTTTGTAGAGATTTTTAAAAAGTTTAGTGATAGACACAAAATAAGGGACTGTAAAATGGAAATAAATGGTTAACAACACAGCATAACAACTTAATTATTCCAATATTATACAGATATTACTTTCTTCAAGTGAAAGATACATGTGTGAATATGTGTGAATATGTCTTATTATACTTCCTTGGGGACCTACGATCCTTGCTGTTTTTGTCACTTTTATACTTTACATGAGGTATGTCTACAAATTCTATCAATTGCATGCTTTTGAATGTAGATCCACTTTTAAAACCAACTATACACAAGATTAATATTTCCCAAATAAAATTCTGAAAAACAATTTGATTCATAAACCTATTAAAGGCAACACTCATACAAACAATAACATTTTAGGAGAAATCATGGCTAATGATAAAGGGGAAACATACTTCTGGTCAGGTCCTAAATCAATTACTTCTTACTTATTTTTAGAAGACACTCAGTTAAAGATTAAGGATTTCAAAAGACATTTTACATTATAAAAGTCCTTTTCATTTTTAATTAGGAAATTATTTAGCGGGTTCTGGTTTAAGATGGTGACATAGGATTCTGAACACACCTCCTCTCACAAAGATGTACACACTGAATCTATAGCACTGTTTGAAATAATTTTCTGTAAAGAAATCCAAAACTAGCTGAATGATTCCTACATATGGACCAAATGAGAAAAACTCATACGAAAGTGGGTAGGAGGAGCTGAGACACAATATCACCATAAACCTCACTGTGTAGTGACCTCCCTGACGAATGTAGTGACCCACAATCAGGAGGAAATTCATAATTCCAATATTCTCCCTGAGGAGTAAAGGGTTTGAACCCCGCATCCCAACTTCTAGGTCCTACCTCTGAGAGATAACACCCCCAAAACATCTAGCTTTGAAAGCTAACAGATCTAGTATTCACAAGACCCCCAAGGCTATAGCAAACTGAGAAACAGTTCTTTAAGGGCCCATGCAAACTCACCTGGCTACACCTAAGAGCCCAGCCCAGAGGAAGCTGACCGAAAAGTACACAGTCTTTCTGTGAGAGATGCCTTTTGGTTTATCTTAAGGCTTCAACCCGAGGAGAAGGCATCTGATTTAACACAAATCTAGCAGCCTACTGAAATACTTCCAAAGATGGAATCTGTCAAGCATATTCTTCATGCTCTCCCTGTCATGCTTTGGGTTGCCAGTATCGCCTGGAAAGGAGCTTGTGCTCTCATCTGGCACCATAGTTTTTAAAGTGGCCACCCAGGGGATAACACTTGATCACCTGTCTCTGCTGGCTGGTCCCACAGGACTATAACAAATGAAAAGAATACTTCACCAGCTATGCCCCAGGGCACAGGGGAGAGGCAGCAAACTAAAATGCCCAATTTTTCTGTGAAAGAGGCCTATTAGCCTATCTTCATAGCTATGGCCTGAGGAGCAGTCTTCTAATTAAACACACATGTAAGGGCCATCTGTAATCCTACCAGGAGATCTTCATATGATTGTAACAAATGAAGAAACACTTCTTAACCAGTTACAACCCAGGGCACAGCAAAGAGGCAGCAAACTGAAACAGTCTATGAAAGAAGCCTATTTGCTTGTCTCCACAGCTTCAGCCTGTGGGGCAGGTTTGTAATTAAACACACATATAGGGGCTGACTATAATTTTCTCCAGACCAAAGAAGTAAGCAGGTACCATCTTGGTGCTCTCCCTCTGCCCAACCTTAGGTTGCCAGTGTCTCTGAGAAATAAGCTCATGTATAAGTCTGGCACCCTGGCTTTTATAGCTGCCATCCAGAGGACACATCTCTTCATAGCCTAATTCTCATGGCCAGCAGAGCTTCTGTTCATGGGATTGATGGGAGTGGCAAACAAAGAAATAGTTCTTTACAGGCTATCACCCCAGGGCTCAGTGCAGAAGGAACAGCTAGAAATGTCCATTTCTACTCTTCCCCTGAGGGTCTGGTTCCAAACACCCCAAATCTGATTTCAGCTGTTGACTGAAATCTTCCCCAGTGAGACATTGACATGTCCTGGCATACCCTCATCTACTGGAAATCACTGAGAATAATTGGTTGGGCAATCACAGAGACTTGAAAGGCAACCAAGAGCTAGGACATGGTTGAAAAATAAAGTTTATCTTCTATATAAGCCACTGGTTCAAGACTGAGAGAGGAGGCTCTTTTATCTAATGTATAGAAACTAACACATATATTCAAGGAAAAATAGAAAAATAAAGGAATATGTTACAAAGAAAGGTATAAGATAAAACCTCAGCAAAAGACCTTAATAAAATTAATATCAGTGATTTACTTGGTAAAGGGTCCAAATAATGCTCTTAAAGATGATTGCTGAACTTGAGAAAAGAATGGATGAATTTAATGATAATTTCAATGGGGAAACTCTAAGAAAGTACCAAAGAGAAATCACAGAGCTGAAAAATACAATAACTAAACTGAAAAACATAATGGAAAGTTCAACAGTAGACTAGATGAAATAGAAAAAAAGGATGAGTTAGCTCAAAAGACAGGGAAGTAGATCCCACCCAATCAGACCAGCAAAAGGAAGAAAGAATGGAAAAGATGAAAGATGGTTTAAGAGATTGAATGAATATAAAACCAAAATTAGTCTATATACTGCCCACCATGAATTCACTTCAGATGTAAGGACACACAGAGACTGAATGTGAAGGGATGAAAAAGATATTCCAAGCGAATAGAAACTAAAGGGAAGCTGCGATATCTACATTTATATCAGTCAAAATAGACTAAGACAAAGAATGTAATAAGGGAAAAAAAGATCATTACAAAAAAAAAGTTAATTACAAATGATAAAAGGGTCAAACGAGAGGATATAACATTTGTAAATTTTGAGAACAAGTCTAGAAGAACCAAAATACATAAAGCGAATACTAACAAAGCTAAAGGAGGAAATACATAGGAATGCAGTAATAGTAGGGAACTTTATCATCCCACTTTTATCAATGAATAGATCATCCAGACAGGAAATCAATATGGTAACACTGGCCTTAAATACCATTTTAGATTAGATGGACTTAAAAGACATGCAAAACATATCATTCAAAAGCAACATAACACACATTCTTTTCAAATGCTCTTAGAACATTCTCCGGGACAGATTATATGGCAGGCCACAAAACAATCTTAATAAATCTAAGAAAATTGAAATCATATAAAACATCTTTCCAAACAGTGGTTTGAACTAGAAATCAGTTACAAACAAAGCTGCAAAATTAAAAAAATATGTGGATATTAAATTATGCTATGAATAACCAATTGGCCAAGGAAAAAATGAGTTGAAGCAGATGAAAATGAAAATACAACATACCAAAATTTATGGGATGTATATAAGGAAGTTCTAAGGGGAAGGTTCAAAGTCCTATCTCAAGAAATAAGAAAAATCTAAAACAAGATAATTTTGCACCTTAAGGAACTAGGGATAGAAGAACATAAAAAATTAGCAAGCAAGAAAGGAAATAACAAATATTAGAGTGTAAGTAATATAATAGAGACTTAAAAAAACAAGAGAAAATATCAATGAAAGCTGTTTCTTTGAAAAGATAAATAAAATTTACAACCTTTTGCTGGATTCACCAAAAAAAAGGACAATTAAAATAAATCAAATGAAAAATAAAAGAGATGTTATAGCTGGTATCAATAGAAATACAAATATCATAAGAAACTACTAGGAATAATTTTATTCCCACAAATTAAACAACCTAGAAAAGATGAATTCCTAGAAACATACAATCTACTGAGATTGAATCATGAAGAAAAAGAAAATCTGACAAAGATTATTAATAAGGATATTAAATGAATAATCAAAATTGTTACCAACAAATAAAAGTTCAGGACCAGATGGTTTTACTGGCAAATTCTACCAAACATACAAAAAAGAATTAATATTAATATTTCCCAAACTCTTCAAAAATAGAAATGGAAGGAACACTTCCAAATTAATTTTATGTGGCCAGCATTATCCTGATACCAAAATCAGACAAGGACACTACAGGAAAAGAAAATTACAGGCCGATATCCTTGATGAACATAGATACAAAAATTCTCAAAAAAGTATTAGCAAACCAAATTCAAGAATATATTAAAAATATTGTACACCATGATCAAGTGGGATTTATTCAAGTGGTGCCAAAATTGTTCAACATCCATCCACACACTGATGTGATATACCATATTAACAAAATGAAGGTGAAAAAAATCATATGATCATTTCAGTAGATGCAGTAAAAGCATTTTATAAAATTCAGCATCTATTTATAATAAAAACTCTCACCCAACAGGATATAAGAGAACATACATAGTAAAGGCCATATCTGACAAACCCACAGCTAACATACTCATGGTGAAAAATTGAATTTTTTTTTCATCTAATATCATCAACAAGGCAAAGATGCCCACTTCCACCACTTTTATTTAACATGGTATTGAGAGTGCTAGCCCCAGTAATTAGGCATAACATTTGAGCAATCAAGCCAATGTTGATACAGTTTAGTTCTCTCAACAGCTTTAAAAACGGTAGCATCTTGGCCTTGATGGGGATCACGTGTTAGGATACCAGAGACTGCCAGGGATTTGAGGTCCATACTTTGACAAATATTGCCACAGACAGGTACAATGAAAAGGGTAGAGAGTGGAAATGCTAGGGGAATGAGCAGCAAAATTAGAAGAGCTTATGAGGGGAGGAAGAGTAATGATTTGTAACTAATGATGGTTAACCAGAGGAAGGCAGTACCAAACCCCTTGGGTTATGAGGTGAGGGAGGATAACCAAGTCCTGTGGAGTCACTTGTAACAGAAGCAGTGTTGGGAGATAAATTCTGATTGCACCTTAGAAATGAAGAATTCTGTGAACATGGTCAGACTAAAGAATTTATGGCACAACTGGAAGTGTGAAGGGCCTACTGTTAACACTGGTGAACTGGAAAAACAGAAAAAAATAAGTGAATGAGGAAGAAATTTAGATTTATTATTATGGATGCAAAGTTTTCTTTCCCTTCTTTTGACTGAGTTTAGGTTGGAATTGCTTTCCACCTTGTCTATTCTGCCACAATCATCATGCAGCTCTTGCCTTGATCATTACAACTACATTCTAAGTAGCCTCTTTACAACCAGGTTTTATCTTCAGTCTCTTTCTCCAAAGGGCAAACAAACTATCTACAATGAATGATTGAGACATGATTGTCTCACTTCCTTTTTTTTTTTTTAGTCATTTTCTTCAGGATTAAGTGTAAGACATTTACCAAAGCATACAACTCCTACAGTCATTCCTTCTTCTTTGTTCACAGTATTACTCCTGAAAATTATGGACCGTGATGTATAATCCTTGAAGTCTCCTACTGTTTCATCAGTCATTTGTTGACAACTGTTATTTATTGACAACTAATGTATAGGAGAGAATACAGAATATTCAATGGCATAGAAAACAGACCCAATATATTTTTTAAAGTTGTCATGTTTTTAAAGAAATGGTTTAAGATCCCACTGATTAAACCTGCAAACGGTGATGGTAGATGGATCCTGTTATTTCTTCTTAACAAACCTTGGTTCTACTGTGCTTCAGGCCTTACTATCGTCTAATTTTAAATCGGTCACTTAACCTTTTGTTAAACTCAGTTTCTTCAAATATAAGTTGAAAACAATATTTAATGCAAATTTTGCAGAGTAATGAAGAGAACTGAATAAAGTAAAGCACATTAAGATATTAAGTGTAAGTATTCCCATTAAGGAAAAGTAACATTGTGACAGAGTCCTGTGAAAATAATTTTTATTTCTTTGTTTGCCATAGTTCTATCTTGCATGCACATATTATTCTGAAATGCAATACTCCTAAAATAGTTGTGTAACAGAGGTAAAATGTGTATCTTTACCTTGTATGTAGGTCTTTTCTCAAAATAAGGATTTATAATCCTTCTGCCATATTTAGGGTTTTCTTAACAGGTCAGGAAATAAATCTCATGTAACTATAGGATTTTGCAGGATGAACCATGCTGCTCTTCAAAATAGTTGTAGCCTGACATTTAGCAATGAGAACAAACAAACCAAAAGACTTCCTCAGACTCACACTATACCCATAGCTAGGAATGCCAAAGGTTGGGCATAGCAGTAATAATATTAGTGACCACTTGTGAGGCGGCCTGATTCCAGAAAATTAGCTTTCTTGAGGACATAGGAATTTACACACAGACATATGCAGTAAAGAGTTTTGAAAGCAAGTATCCTTGGTTATGGTGCAAGAAACCAAGATTGAAAAGAGGAATGTCTAGAGTTTTGGGGGTAACTTTGATGATCTGGCAACAGTACACAAGAAATTTTCCACCCATAAGATTCTAAAATTCAAATGGTATATCCTTACAAGCCAAAAATTATTAATGTTTATCGATGAATTTGTACATTTATATTTACTATGTGAATAAGCATTAAATATATGATACTTAAGCAAAGCTGGCACTAGAAAACAAAGAATGCAGGGTTTGTTTACCTAGAACGAATTTAAGAAATCATGTGAAGAGCTAGAATGAGATAGTGCTGCTTTTACTGTTCAGATTATTTTGCATCGACGGCTCTTAAGACTGTACATTTGTAAGTCATAGGATAATTTAGTAATCTTGCATCAGGTATACAGTTCCATTTTCTCTGAGTAGAAATAACTGCTGTCTTAGGTTAGACTTCTCCAGTGTTCTGATAGTGTTAGAAATCCAAAAATAGTTATCATGCATTTGAATCCTTAAAGGGATGACAGTGGTTACCTAAGTCAATCATGGGAAATAAATATTTATGCTTTTCCATTCACTTTCATCAAAACTGTTTCCTGCTAGATATCGTTTAGCAAGATAATAATCTACCACTTTCTTTTCATTCAATTTTGCCATAATGCTGACCACCTCCACCCACAGAAAACTTTTGCTAATTATAACTCAAAATCCAAAACTAGGCATTTATTTTTTGTTTATAATTTAATCATAAAGATGAATTGTCCTGGTAGTGAATTCATTATTCATTTAAAAGGAGCAATATTTCTTCATAACTATGGAAATCTAAAATCCCATTCCCAGATTTCCACATGTAAAAAAATATTTCTAATGTTGGTTTTCATGGGTAAATCCTATAAATTCAAAAATTTTATTTCCATATCCTATGATTTCTAAAGTTAAAAAAAAGCATTATTTATTTCACTGCCATTATGGGCCTTTGCTATCGCAAGGTAAAAATTAAATGTTGGCTGTAGGATATAATTTATGTATAGTCAGAACACAAAAGGCAAAATGTGGAACTATTGTAAAGCTAAAGGAAAAGAAAAATAATATTGGTTCTAATGGATTTTTGATTGCCGGTCACAATATTCTTGCTTTCCATTTTCCTTGTGAAGTAAATGCTACTTTCTCAATGGGACACATGCATAGCTATAAGCATAACAGTTAATGCTATATCCAATAATTACTTGATACAAGTTCCCTGACTAGCAGAATTGAATTTTAGTTTCTAATATGACTAATGTATGCTAATATGACTTAAATTACACAGAACTGAAAAATGGGTGCTTTTATGCTGTTAGAAAAACTATTGGTCTTAATTTCATAGAAGGAATTACTCCCATGTTCTAAAAATTCTGCAACAAAGGTGTTTATGTGCTGAATAGATTTTGTTTAAAAGGTAGCAATTTAAATATAAGATTTTAAGCTCATAGTTTAAGTGACATTTGCTGCAATCTCTAAAATATAATCACTCCTCTTTTGCTGAGCTAGCATACCAAATGAGGAACTGGAGATTTAATTCTATTTGGAAAAGGATTTGTCTTGTTTAGTCTATTCCTGTCTGATGTTTTGCAGTTTAAAATATCAATCTTAACAAAGAATCAATGTTTCTTAAATATTTATTAAAAAGTTGTCCAGTTTATCTTTTAAGCACCATTTCTTTGAATCATATTAATAGGAAAAAAAATATTTCAGAGAGGCCTCCAGAGCAAATTCCAGAACATTCCTTGACAATACCTCCTGGGATTTAATAACTCCACTCACAGGAAAGTCCTACTTAGATTACCTACAAATCATTTGTGCTCCAACCTAAATACTTGTCCCCTGGTTGCATCTTCTATAGAAATTGAGAACCACTGGGCACCAGCTTTTTGAAAAATAACTTTTCAGGTACTTGAATCTCTTTGCTAAATTTATCTTAAGTCAATAAAAAAATCTATTTGTAAAAGTTGCCTGTTGAGGCTTCCTAGGCTGCCCCATATTATTAAAATAATTTTTTCCTATATATGCAACAGAAATACACGTAGCTTTAAAATGTGCCTTTTTGATGAAAAGATGAAAGCCTATCTTTTTATCACTGTTCAGAATGCTTGTTAGATAGATCCATGACTTTTACCTTCAAAGTAACGACTTCCAATTTCTTTGTGTAGTTTTGCTGTGGACATTTGTTCCCTCCGCCTCAGCCATTGCCATCTTTTTATTACATGTTTCTTTCGGAATTCTCTCCTCTCCCATTTTTAGCCTTGTGTTTCCAGCAGAATGAACTCTATGATTAGCTCAGGGGTGGGCCCTTAAGGGCTCAAATCAATCATGATATTTTACCCCTCCCCATCCCACCGTACCATCAACACATTAATTAATTGATAAAAACGAGGCTACATGGCTCAACTCATGCCAGTGGCACATGAGTATATATTTCTGGGGCTTTTGTAAAGAAGCATTTTGTCCGTCTCCATAACAGAACCAGAAGAGATGCTCTCTTTTCTAAATGTTATGGAGTGAGCAGATGCTGTAGTGGCCTACACTATTGCTTCTATGCGATTAGCCACACTGGAAATGAAGATGAGAAGAGAGAGGGCAGAATCTAGAGAAAAGTATCATGGATCTGTTGATAGAGGTGCATTTGAAGCCTTCCCATGGGCTGTTCTGCTAAATTCAAACACGGATATAGCTTTGTTTATATAAATTTTGGATGCACATACATTTTTGTTTTTTAGGTTGATATCAATTGATTTCTCTGTCACTTAAATAAAAGACTACTAATTCATAAAATATTCTGGTTAAACTTTTCTGGTTTTAAAAATTGTTTCATTGGTAAACCAGACCCACCTAGTAAGTGTTTGGGAAAACAAATATTAAAAAATATATGATCTCAAGATTAACTTCTCTAAATGCTAACAGTATTATTTCTGGGTAAAACTTTTTCTTTCTCTTCTAACTATAAATTTCTAAAAATAATAAGTGACTATGATAGAATTCTTCAAAAGAACAAACTTTAATCCTTCAAACATGCCAATCTTAAATTATTTGATATACTGAAGACCTTTATATGATTAGATGCAAATAAGAAAGCAATTAAGTCATTATTCATTAGTACTAATGAGCATGTTATTCAGGCTTATTTCTCAAGTAAAAGAAAATAAGTGACTATGAGAAAAGAGTGAAAACAGGATTAGAATCCTAAACACCAGTGGAACTGCAGCGCATGATGGGTATGGAAGGCTATACAAAACAGCTACTGGGAGTGGCGGGGCTCCTGGGGAAGGGAGTGGGAGGGAGACAATGTTCCATTCTATATTCTCTTGTACCTTCTAAATTTGAACAGGTGTACTTACTACCCATGTAATAGTAAATGTTTTAAAAGCACAAAAAAATAACAACAATAGTTATGTGTCAATTATATTTCAATAAAACTGAGGAAATAGTCCCTGCCACTTGCCATCATTTTGGGGAAATAAATTATTGAGAGTCAGGTTTGCATTTTCTAAGTTAATGAATTCTTCATACTATTTTGTCTTTTATAAATATTTTAAGCCTTCTTTCCTTTGTTCTCTGAAAGGTGTTTTGTTATCCCTCAAAGAATTTTTTTTCTTATTTTTCCCTAATTATGTTATTTCTGGAACAGTTCTTTATTCCAGTCATAATCTTCTGCTCTAAGCCCTGTCTACACAAACTTCAGCTTGTTTTTTCTTCATAAGACCTAGAGATAATTCCATGCTTTAAATTTATACACATCCACATTTTTTCTGCATTCATTTAAATGATGTTCCATAAATCTGGGACTATGCAATCTGCTGATGGATTTTATGGCTAGCGCTCATGAGATTGACTTTGACCAATTTATTTCAAATATTACAAATATGTATCATCATTTATTTATCTGGCAAACATGTATTATCTCTTTTATTACTGGCATTGTCTTTGACATTGCAGATATAATTACAAATGATCAAGTAATTTTCACTTGTTAATATTGAATTAATGTACATTATACAGAAACATTCTTAAGAACTTTTGACATTATCTAAAATCAGGATGTGTGAACTTTAAACATCAGTGACACTATCCTTTATTTCATTTGCATCCTTGCAGCAAAATCTAGAAGAATAGGTTGAAAAAAATATATATTGGAAATGAAAGCATCTGTAGATAGTTTGTGGTTGAATTTAGAATTGCTTGAAAAAATGCTGCATCCTGATGTTGCATATTGGAGGTACACTTCTTTGCTTGAACTTTAAGCAGGAAGTTCTTATAGGGAATTTGTTCCTCTGGAGAAAGTATTCCATCCACTGTCTCATCCTTTACAAAAGATTGTCTTGAAAATGCAGTCATCAAAGAAATGAGTTTTCAGGTTAAAGAAACCCTCTAATGTAAGGGTTCAATGTACTTGATCATAATTTTTACCTATGGTTTGTGGAAAATAGAGATTTACCAAGAACCTCTATGAATCTTATGGTCACACTGTTTTTGGAAACACTATGCTGGAGAAGCATAAGACTGACTAGTCTAACTGCCTTCAGTTTTTTATTAAATTTATCAACTTTAAATCTACTTATTCTTAGAAGTAGAAATGATAAATTTCAAGATTTTCCTATCATTTACATTTCTGCAGCCCCATTTCAAAAACCAAGGTGAAATTATTTTTCATCCCATGCAACTTAAATTATAACCAATTTTCATGTATAAGAAAATGCAGGATACTGAATACTACTTTATATAGATAATGCTTAGTTTTCTTTATAATTGCAGTATCTCAGATATCATTAAATTTAGTCCTTATATCAATGCATTTGAAAAATGTACCCATCATCTTCTTTATTACGCTTTCTGGTCTCATTGATCTTTTGTAATTACATTCCTTGAGAGTACTTTTCACATATCATATCAAGCTCATACACAAGCATCAATATTCCAAATTTCCATATAGTGTGTTTCCATAAATATCTTCCATTAAAATTAACCTTGTATGCCTCACTGCACACTCTTTTTACTCTGATGTATGTTATCTGCCATATTTCTACTTCTGAATTTAATAAAATACAAATCTTTTTTTTAATTGAAGTCTATTTCAAACTTTTTCAATAGTCTTCCATTTTTTTATATCAAGGACTGTGATTTTCTTTCTATGTAGAATCCTTCACTTTTCTCTATACCCTGGTTTCAAAAGCCACCCCTTACATTCTTTGGAAAATTCTGACAGACCCATAAATTTGGTAAATAAAATTATGAATATTGTAAAAATTTCATCATTCTTATAGCCAAATAAAGCTTTCAGATTATTTGCACACAGTAGCCACCCAACATATTTTTGCAGAATGAATAAATTATAAGTCTATATAAATTTTAGTATCCTTTTATAGTTCTCCTATTGTTAGTCTTCACTCTATCAGTAAATAATAACGTAGCTCAATCCTTTCTTAATTCTCATTTATGTAACTATCTGCTTTCTGGGATACCCTGACTTTTAGTTTGACTTACATGATGCAGAAGAACTTTTATCTATTGTAAAAAATAAAAATATACACAAAGGATTCATTTTAAAATGTTAAATGAATACAACTTTGCTAAATATATTTTATCATATACCTTGGAAACCAGCTATAAAGAATTTAAGTGCCCCTAATTAATTTACTTATGCAAATGGAGCTAATAGTCACTTTCAAGTTATGCAATATATATAAAATATCTTTCAATGCTTTTACAGTGAAAACACTCAAAAACTGGTAGCTGCAGTCATTAAATGGAGTGATCTTCGGTGTATAGGAAAAAAGTAGCAAGCATTTCTTTATTTGACAAAACATTTTTTGAATATACAATAAAAGACAAAGATTGAGTTGTTGAAAGACTGATTCACTGAACCATCAGATTTTGTAGTATAATCCACATAAAAGATATGAAATGCTTCAAATCTGCAGTGATCTGAATGTTTGTGCTACCCTCCCCCAAATTTGCTGAAATCCTCACCCTCAAAGTGGTGGTACATATAGGCGGGGCTTCTGGGAGGTGTTTATGCAATGAGTGCGAACCTTCATGAAAGAGATTAGCTCTCTTATAAAAGAGACTCCACAGAGAGTGGAGAGAGAGAGAGAGAAACAGAGTATGAGAAGGGGGAGGGGTAGAGAGAGAGAGAGGGAGGCACAGAATCCAAAGCAGGCTCTAGGCCCTGAGCTGTCAGCACAGAGCCCCACGCTGGGCTTCAACTTACAAACCATGAGATCATGACCTGAGCCGAAGTCAGAGGCTTAATTGACTGGGACACCCAGGTGTCCCTCAAACACCACAGTTTTGAAAATATTTTGTGTTGCTTTAAAACGAATCGTTATTGCATTTTGCTTTTAAAGTTTTGTTTATTTGTTTTTGAGAGAAAGAGAGGGAGAGAGTATGAGTGGGGCAATGGCAGAGAGTGAGGAAGACAGAATCTGAAGCAGGTTCCAGGCTCTGAGCTGTCAGCACCTGATGCTTGGCTCAAACTCAAGGACCTGGAGATCATGATCTGAGCCGAAGTCTTATGCTTAACAGACTGAGCCACCCAGGCACCCCTTGAAGTTTGTTTTTAAATGTTGTACTCTGATTTATTATGTGGTTGTAAAATCTATTTTTCTTTTTAGATGTTGAGCTCTATATTTGGTCCAAATAAGAAATAAGCCAGGGGAGTCTGGATGGCTCAGTTGGTTAAGTGTCTGAATTTTTTCTCAGGTCATGATCTCATGGTTTGTGGGCTCGAGCCCCATGTCTGACTCTGCTGACAGTTCAGAGGCTGGAGCCTGTTTTGGATTCTGTGTGTGTCTCTCTCTATGCCCCTCCCCGCTCATGCTCATGCTCTCTCTCTCTCTCTAAAAAATAAACAAACATTAAAAAAAGAAAAAAGAAAGTAGCCAGATATCACTTTTTTTCAGTATTGGAAAGATACATCATGCTAAATTATGTTGTAGAAATTTACATATTCTTTGATGAGATTTAGAAAAATAGGTGTTGAGACAGCTTATCTGAATTAAACTTGAAATAAGTTTTAAAAATATTTTATCAGTTTTTCAGTCTTTTAACTGCAATTGACCTGAATATGGCTCATTGTGACACTGTGAATTAACTTTAACTACAGAATGTTCTAATTCTAGGCAAAAGACAGTTTGAACATAAAGTAAGATTTTATTAGCAGTTTGGCTGAATCAAAGTTTTGAGTCTTGAATCTAAGTGTTGTGTATGAAGTCTAAATTTTGAGTGTTAGTCAATATGTTGAATCTAGAAGAATGAAGATGCCATGTTCAATAGATCTGTGTCTGAATCATTGTCGTCATTGTCACAAAATTGCTCTGCACATAAAGTTACTTATTCCAAAATATCTAATTTTATTCCTGTTGTTTTTTACTTCCCCCACTGTATCCAATAGCAGATCTCACTGACTGTATACCCCCAGTATATCTCAAATCTGCCCTCTTCCCAGTCCTACCACCCTGACAAGAGTTACAATCTTCTGCTGAAACAATAGCTTCACAACTGGTATTCTTGCCTTTATCATGTATTCTCTATTCATCTGTTACTATAGAAAGCTCTGTTGTTACTTTTTCAAAGTCTCCAGTGACTTTCTAACATACTTAGACTCAAATACAACTGCCTTCTCTACAATTGCAATGCCTTACATGATCTTCCCACGCTAACCCTGACATTCTCATTTTGTGCCTCTCTCCTGGGCACCAATTACATGTCAGGTACCTCAAATTTCTGACTATTCTTTCAATGCATTTTGTTTGCTCTTGCTTAAAGCCTTTGTTCCAGGTATTTCTTCTTCCTCGAATGGTTTATCTCCTTGGCACTTAAAGTCCTTCTTAGCATTCAGAACTCAATTTAAACTCTATCGTCTAAACCAAAAAGACAAACATTTCCTAACCTCTGAATCTAAAGTAGCCACTAAGTCATTTTATAAAGCAACAGCAAATTTTATCAGTCTGTATGTAATGTATTACCATCTGATATTTTTCTTATTACGTATTTAATATGTTTTATTTTCTCTACCCCTGAACCAGAATATGCACGCCCTGAAGGCAAGGCTCTAGTCTGTATGCAGGGCACTGTGTTCTCAGCATCTAAAACCATGAATAAATTAATGAAGAAAGTCAGTAAATGTACATGAGAATAAAATGAAAACAATTTAATACTGTTACATGTTACATCAATATTACTATTTTTCAGTATATTTTATGTAATGAGGTTTGATAAAATTCGAGAACTGAAATACTAACATTCCTCAGTGAGAGTAGTTAAAGAAAAATACCTCAGTTTTAAATAGCATATAATGTAATATAGACCCTTGTTGTTGCCGTGCTTTTCAAAATGCTAATTATATCTTAGATTTGGATGAATATGTTACTTAAGAGTCTCCAGTTCATTTCTGAAGGAAACATTTTTCAAAAGTACAAAATATGTAAAACAATTAGAAACAACTGCTGTTACCCATTGCTTTAAATCTTAAAGATTCTTTGAAGTTGTCCCTTAGGAAAAAAGTTTGTATTTTCAAACATAAAAAGATGTTTCAAAGCATCATCTTTTCTGTCTACAACAGCATCAAGGTAGTTCTCATTTGGTTTAAAACATTGTAGTGGCATTCCCCTGCTTTATAGTAATATTTATGTTACAAAGACATGTGCTCAAATAGCTAAGTTCTCAGAATATTTGCTGGAAGCCCTGTGTCCATTAACATTTTATGGATGGAATGGACAAGTTTCTGTAGCTGATGTGTAGAATTATTATTCCATCAGACATGGAATAGTAATAATAATAGTAATAATTATTAGCAGTAGGACAGGACATTGTCTAAACAAGTGTTCCCTTTAAAGCATGCTCCTCGTCTGTAAGGAAATACTAGAGTCAAGTATGGTATATAGAAAAATAAAAATCTCTGAAAATCATAGCTAATAAGTGCAGTTCCTTTTTAATGTTTATTTTTGAGAGAGAGTGAGCACAAGCAGGGGAGGGGCAGAGAGAGAGGGAGACACAGAATCTGAAGCAGGCCCCAGAATCTGAGCTATCAGCATAGAACCTGACACGGGGCTCAAACTCATGAACTGTGAGATCACGACCTGATCCCAAGTCAGTCTTAACTGACTGAGCCACCCAGGCACGCTGAGAAGTGTAGTTCCTGATGTAAGATGAAACATGCCTATAGAAGACATTTCTGGTCTAGAATGGCATTTTTTTCAGAACAGGCAATAGAAAAAATAATTTATATTAGTGAAAACATTTGAAAGTATGTAGACCAGTATCTACTGCCAGGAAAGACCAGCAATGTTTTCATTCTACTATTTTAATTAATTTAATTATATCTTGTGAAGTTCAATGCACAGTCAGTTATAACTAGTTATTCCTAGAATCTTAATCACATATATTTTGGAATGATCCCACTACTGTAAGAGCAAGAGAAGTATATGATTGAAGAAGGAATTGGCCCTGCTGATTGGTGTTCAAAAACGGTTTGTCACTCAAATTTAAGCTATCTGTAAATTTCACCAATTTAGAATACTTATAACCATTTTTTTTTCTTTTTTTTTTTTACTCTTGTAACATAGCTTTTAGCTACATGCTTCCTATTAGTTATACTCTTCAGTTTATCCCAACTTCATTCATGAATAAAGGAAAGGAGACATGCTCTACGATTTACCTGAAAGGCAATTTTCATGTTCCTCCATGAGCATCCTTTTACATACATATACACATGTATACATATTCCCTTATACACACATCTCTGTGGTATAATATATATCATGAAGAGGCAGGAAATCAAGTAGTAGTTTCCACAATAACCATATTTTGCCCAAAATATAGATGCAAATTGAAAATTTAAATCACTACCATTAATGTTCGAAGTCTGACATTTCCTTCTGTGTGAGGTAGCATGGATGGGACCAGTGCAGTCCTTTCCATGAAATACTCAATTTTTTATTTATGACCAGCATTGATATATGCACATCCTGGTTTGTTTAAAACTCTTTCAGTTAGATTTACTTAATTCCAGAAATGTCTATTCAAGCAAAACCTTCCTTCTCTGAACCAAACTCCTGCTCACCAGAATGGGATATCTGTTGTTTATAATTTCTACCTTTCCCAACCAAATTTTCTATAAGATTTTTTTTCCTTGAGTCTTAAAACCTGACTTTAGCTTTCTGTTAGATACATGCTTTATATGTTAACATATAAGAAACTTGACTATCAATGTCTATCATGGTTTAATTGTAATTTTCTTTCTTTCTTGATTATTTTAAAGAAATTTCCAAGATATATTTTTTCTTTCTTAGTGGCTCTCTATTAAGAAGGACATGCCTTGAAATCGCTGACAGATTAGATGAATTAAAAGGCAACAATATCAATGGCCTGTTCAGATCCTTTGCATCTTAATCTCCCTTTCTTGATCTTGACAAAAAAACATGGACAATCCAGGAATTCATTGGAAGTTCTGTGTCCATATGTTTTACTTAGAAAAAGTTTACATAGTAAATATTACGTTCAAATGCTATACAAATATATCTATGTAATTCTTCATGATAAAACAGTAACTTAGATGTCCTTAAATCCATTCTGAACAGTCAATCTCACAAACTGGTAGTAGGACCTCAAAGTCTGCTCATAGTAGATTCTGAAGGATAGGTTCTATATCTAAACTATGTGCATTCAAATTCCAAGTCCCTCTATTTAACTAGCTATGAGTTTGGGCAAGTAAGTACTCTAACTTTCAATTTCTCTCTTTTTCCCTTGGCAAATAGTTACATGTAACTTACTGTTTTATGATGAAGAATTACCTAGATATATTTGTAAAGCACTTGAACACAATATTTACTACGTAAATTTTGGTATGTAAAACATATGGACACAAACTTCCAGTGAATTCCTGGATTGTTGAAGTTTTTTGCAACATCAAAAAAGGGAGATGAAGATGGAAAGGATCCAAGCAGGCCATTGCTACTTTTGCCTTTTAATTCATCAAATGTAAGATGTCATTGATTTCAAGGTATGTCCTTCTTAATAGAAAGTCACTAAGAAAGAAAAAAAAATTATGTTGAAATTTCTTTAAAATCATCAAGAAAGAAAGAAAATTACAATTAAACCATGATAGACATTGATAGTCAAGTCTCTTACATGTTATATGTAAAGCAAAACAAAACAAAAAAATTACACCTCAACAATCATGAAATACTATTGGGAGGTAGAGTGTTTAGGGAAAACTCTACATTATGCTCCTAGACTCTCCCTAAGATGCTACAGTTGTTCACAATCCAAGGTAAATCCACAGAAGACTACATTATTATGGCTACAACTGCTCTCCATTATAAACATCTCCACCTTCACCCCAGAAGTGAGAAAGGGGAGGAGCATTTTATGTTTTTTGTTTGTTTTGATGACCACATCTCAAATAATTAGGCTTTTGACTTACTTCCTCAGTAAATTGTTTATTCATTTAGCAATCATTTACACATCTTATGCCACCACTATCTAAAGCTAGTGATACAAATATCCATAATCTAAGAAAACATCATTTTGTTACATACTATATTATATACTTGTACATAAAGTACAAGCCAGATTTTGATAACACAAAAGGAGGAGAAAAACAACCTATAGCAAAATATTAAAATAGACGAAGTCTGTATCCACATTTTAGTTTCTAGAAAACAGTTTTTTAAGAAAGTATTAAAAGTTATTTTCAGACTATCATTGTTTTTATATATTTTCTTAAGTAATTGTAAAGTCAGATGGTTTTGATTCCATAGGTTCAGATAAAACATTTTTGGTCCTCATAAAGTCTCAATTGGAAAAAAAAACCTCTATTCTACATATTGTTACACTAGATTTTTGTTTTTTGCCATATTCAATATTTTGTTATCCAAAGCTGGTACCTTTTCTCAAAAAATTTTTACGTACACTATGTCTTTAATTTTTATAATCCTGTAGATTATAATCCTGTAGTAGATACAATTTATTATCCTTGTTTTCATTCTTGAGGAAACTGACTATTAGACAGATAAAGATATTGATGCACAGTCGTAGAACTTGTAAATGGCAAAGCCAGAACTTCTTCTAGCCCTTTTATTTCATATCAGGGCTGATCCCATGGTGAAAACTTGATAAAAGTTTTCCTAGTTTACATGAAGATAAAGGTATAAATATGGTTTCATTCTCTATCATTCTTAAATAATGTTTACATGAATTTATTATGCTTGTCCAAGGAAATCGCAATGATTTTATAAACACCATGCAAAATCTTAATGGACAAGAGGTATACACATTAACATACTCAACCTGCAGATGGATAATCTCAAGATGCTTGATCAAGGATAATCTAATTGCTGCTCTAAAACAAGCTGTGGAGCCTGTGATTTTTACTGCTATTGTCTAAGGTAGGTCTTTTCTAGGCTTCTTTAAGCTCTATTTTATGTGCTATGGTTCTATAGCCTGATTTTCCATTTACTAGGTTCATATAAAATCAATATTTATTTTATATAGCACCTTGTACTTCAAAAGATTCAAAGTAAATCAATATGTAGGATTCAGTCCAGAAGAAGAGTAATTATGCAGTCCCCCAAACATTGCAGTTACTGCAGATTTGAAAGCTATAAATTGTCCATATCAAAGGAAAAGTCACCTGGGTTATGCTAGTGCCTTTCTAAAATACAACTAAAGGTGATTTTATTTATTACTAAACTCTTGCAAAGAAAATCAGAATTGCTAAAAGATCCCAGTTTTCAGTTTTGTTGTTAAGTGTGACTTTAGGGGAAAAGAAAATTAGAAAGAAGAGAGAGAGAAAGAAAGAAAGAAAGAAAGAAAGAAAGAAAGAAGAAAAGAAAGACAGAAGAAAGAAAGAGAAAGAAATAAAGAGAAAGAAATAAAGAATATCTAAAACTTCCACTCAAAGTTATTTTAGATAAGACATGTAAAAAGGTTGTTTGCAGTGGAGTCATGAAATAGAATGTTAATTTTTATTTAGTTTTTTGAGTGTAGAATTATCACGATATAATTTCTTAAACCTAACATTTTGCCTGTCAAATAACCAAGAGATAATTACTGAATTTTTAAGGACTATTTCTGAGAACAGAATAAGACATTATAATAAGAGCTGACTCAAGTTGAGAGAATATTAAAGAATCATGGCTTTGCAATGAAGAAGAAAATATACTAAAAATATTACTGTTCTACACCCTAATACAAACATGTCACCATTTACCTTTGGAGGAATCCAGCTCATCTTTCAGCTATTTTCCTTCCTTCCTTCCTTCCTTCCTTCCTTCCTTCCTTCCTTCTTTCCTTCCTTCCTTCCTTCCTTCCTTCCTTCCTTCCTTCCTTTTTCCTTCCTTCCTTCCTTCCTTCCTTCCTTCCTTCCTTCCTTCTTTCCTTCACTGTCAAATGCAATAATCTCTCCTTTTGTAACATCTTCCCCCACCACCCCAGATTTCTAGAATTTAAATTGTCCCTGCCCTACCTTTACTTCAAAATCCTTGCTTTTATGATTTCCTGTATACATACTCCTGAGGTCCATATTACCCAAATAGCACGTTTTATCTTTATTGTGCTCACTACAGTGGGATGGAGGTTCTATGGGCACTTGGGTCCCAGACTATACTTACTGAAATGTTTGGTAACACTTTTCAGTAAGTCCAAATGCACAACCCCTGACCCAAAATGCATGTAGTCAAATCTTTTTTGGAATTAGTTTTTTTTCAGATTTTAGAAAGGGAATCTGATGCATAGGCTGTTAATTATGTTACATAATTAGAGTGTGTGGATTATCAACTATATAAAGAAAAGTAAGATGATGAAGAGAGTGAAAAAGAATGATAAATAGTCTCAAGTCAATTTGGGTCAAGTTTTGCCACCAAATTAGCTCAGATGAGGGTGTTTTTCAAAGCTGTTTGGATTGGGAAGTGAAAATTAGTGATTGCTTGTCTCTTTGAGTAGATGGCTCTACACTAGCTGTCACTGCACATTATTCTCTACCCATTACTGTTTCATCCAACTTTAATTTTTTTTTTTTTTTTTTTTTTTCCACGTTTATTTATTTTTGGGACAGAGAGAGACAGAGCATGAACGGGGGAGGGGCAGAGAGAGAGGGAGACACAGAATCGGAAACAGGCTCCAGGCTCTGAGCCATCAGCCCAGAGCCTGACGCGGGGCTCGAACTCCCAGACCGCGAGATCGTGACCTGGCTGAAGTCGGACGCTTAACCGACTGCGCCACCCAGGCGCCCCCAACTTTAGTAATCTACTCACTCCTCATGATCTTAGGACTGATTATTAGTAATTCTTTAGAAAACTTTCTTTATAGCATGAGAAGAGAAATGGAATTACATTTATTTGTATGTTAGAAAATGCATTGTTGTTTATAGTGGTGAAATATAACTTTTGTTGTAAGCCATTAAAAATGTGATGTGTTCTGTAGATGAGAATAACTTAGCATAAGTTGAATGAGATAGCTAGAAAAGGAAACTTTGTATTAAAATTAAATATGAATAAAACAAAAGACATCTGCTTAAAAAATAAATACATTCTTTGTTTTAAGAACAAGAGAGCTTGCATTACTCATCATTTTTGAAATTGACAAATGTGAGAATGCCATGAGGTTTGAATGAAAAATCTGAAACAAAAATGAGATAAATATGTTGAAAGTAGAAAGTCAGCCTAAATCCCCATATTATCAAGAGAACATAGAATAATCACTGTGTCATATTAATTATAAAAAAAAAATCCAGGAAGTTTAATTTCTAAATTTTCTTTTAAGGGCCACAGATCACAAGCTATGAGAATAATTAGTTGTATATTGGGGAATTTAGAGACATATGGTTATTTGGAATTTTAGATAACTCTGTACAGTCCCAGTATAAACTTTTAGAAACCATTTCCTCTGTGAATTTCTTTGTATAAATCCAGAATCTGAAATTACCTTCTAAAATCTAAAGAGCTCAATATGCAAAAAGGCTTTCTTTTGCTATCTGGAGTCCAGCAAAGACATCTTTGTGCCTACTTAGAACCCATTACAGGTATTGGCAGAAATAGAAAGGAGAACAGAATTCTTGTTGCTTTCTAACCAATATATGATTAATATAATTATCCATTCAATAAGATATTTATCTGATTTTACCAAAATGCTAAGAAAATCACAAAGTGACATAAGGAGGGCAACTCTTAGGCTGAAAATTCCTCTAATAATGGTTAAGTCTTAGTGCCAAGTTAGTCATAATGCTCATGGTACAGGGGGGAACAGTCTGAAAATAGTTAAGCAAGTGTTACTGCTTTATTGTCTCTAAAGTTTAATTCTGCCTAGATTCACTAGACTTTACATGAAGCTAAATTTATCAATTCACACAAAGTAACTTTTTCGGGTGTCTATTGTAGAAAAACAAATTGTGTCTTTAAATGTAGGAAATATAAGAAGCCTAAATATTATAATGCAGAGTTGCATAAAATAAGCAGTATAAAGTGTTTCAGTAGTTGTCGCTGACAGAGACGTCTCCTAATTTGGTAAATATGGAAAAGGTTTAACATAGAAAGGTAGACACTTAAATCATATCTTATTTGATTTTGAGAAGAAAAATATTTATAGAACATAAATAAGAAATTTAGTTTCTGTCACCATGAAGACAAAGGAATGCTTTATTGTAAATCTATAATTGGCTTCCACTAGAGCAGGAGATCAATTATAAATTTATATATATATATATATATGTATATATACACACACACACACACACACACATACACACATATACATATATATTTTAATGTATACATATGTATGTGTATGTATGTGTGCACATATATACATATGTGTGTGTGTGTGTGTGTGTATATATATATATATATATATTCACTTTCAGATTAAAAATAATTACTAGGTTCTTTAGTTCAGGGATTCATTTTTATGTTTTTAAGCTTATTTATTTTGAGAGAGAGAGAGAGAGAGAGAGAGAGAGAGAGAACGAGGGAGGAGTAGAGAAAGAGTGTAAGAGAATCCATGCTGACAACATGGAGCCTGATGCAGGGCTGCAGCCCACGAACTGTGAAATCATGACCTGAGGTGAAACCAAGAGTTGGACGCTTAACCAACTGAGTCACGCAGGCCCCCCAAGGTCAGGGATTTCTAATATGGGTAAACTGCCTAATACCTGGTACCGGTTTATAGCTACCTTAAATTATTGTATAAAAGTACAACAGTTAGAATAATTATAAGATGAAAAGTTATTACAATAATAGCAAACTGGTTAGAATTCATAAAATAATTCCTTTTTTCTAAAAACATGAAAAAAATCTGTTTGAAAACACTGAATTGTTACCAATGAAGAGAGGGTTTGTGTTACAAGAGTATTGTAAAGAAGAGAAGCTTAGAAGCTTCAGCCAAGAACTTGAAACTTTTTTTTTTTTTTTTTTTTTTTTGGTGGGAGGTAATCTTTAAAGCTGTAACTGAGGTGCTGGAGAGCTGAGAAGAACTTTAAGCAGGTTAGTGGCATTGTTTAATAGATTTCAGAGACTGCAAAGAGGAGTCCTGTCATATATATCAGGTTTTATCTGGCATTCCAAAATGTATACCTTAAAATAAACCACAGACCCGCCATCAAAAATCACAGGGTTGTAGCACTGAATTCCTGCTTAGATTAAAGTTATCTTAGCTTCCCAGAACCCCTACTCTAGCTGCCTAAAGGCAAGAAATGTAAAGTCTTTCTGAAGAAGATGACATTGTTGCATTTTTTAAAATTTAAGATGACTGGAATTCTATCAAAAATAGGCAGACATAGACATACAAGTTTTCAAATTTTGACAGAAAATAAAACAAAGAAGAAAAGAAAAAAATAGCTATAAAAGAGAGACTCAAATAATGATGTTATTAATCATTGGCTTTAGTATAACCATATATTCAAAAAATTGAAAAAACAAATGGAGAATTTCAGGTATCATAACAAAGTACGAGCTAAATAGATAGGTAGCCTCAGTGGCACATTAGACACAACTAGAAAAAGAATTTATGAATTCAAAAATAATATAATTGGAAATATTCAGAATGAAGAGTAAAGAAGCCAAAGATAGAAAATATGGGGAGAAATATGTACATGGGATATGATGACAAGTGTTACATATGACTGGTTTGATTCTCAAAAGAAAAGGTGAAAGAATGACATAGTATCATTATCAAAAAAAGATAATGACATAGAACTTTCTAAAATTGCCTAAAGACCTTGAAACAGATATTAAAAGTTATATAAAGCCCAAGAAAAAATAACTACTAAAATATACCTAGGCAAAATATAATAAAAATTCTGAACAATTAAAAATCTTAAAAGCTTCCGTGATAGAGAAAAAAGACTATTTTCACAGAAGTAGCAGAAAGACTGACATTCAACTTCTCAATGGAAACAATAGAAACCTGAAGCAATTGAATTATATCTTCAAACCGAAAAAAAAATAGCATACATAGCAACTATCCTTCAAGATTGATGGTGAAATAAACTTATTTTCAGAATATGAATATTAAAATATTTCATTATAAGCAAACCTGCATTAAGTAAGTACTAAAGAGATTTCTTGGAGCACCTGGATGGCACAGTCAGTTAAGCATCCAACTCTTGATTTTGGCTCAGGTCATGATCTCACAGGTCATAAATTTGAGCCCCACAACAGGCCTCTGCTAGCACAGAGCTGGCTTAGGATTCTCTCTCTGTGTCTCTATGCCCCTCCCCCACTCGTGCTCTCTCACTCTCTCAAAAATAAACTTAAAATAAAAAAAATGGAAATGTTTAGCAATGGAAAACTACACCAGATGGAAGCACAGACTTATAGGAAAAATTAACAACAATGGGAAAGACAAATATGTAGGAAAATCTAAGTTAATTTCATAGTATAAAACAGTAATAAACACAATATGTCAGTAATATTAAATTTACATATAAAAACTACACCAAATATATGACAGACACTGCCAAAAAAATGGATTTTAAAAAACTGTGTGCTACTTATAAGTGATACACATTTAATATAAGGATATAAGATGGAAATAAATAATAGAAAATATAATTTTATATAAAATAAAAAAACATATACTATTTACAAATAGAAGCCAAGTCAAAGCTGATATAACAATACTGACAGATAAAAGTTTCAAGGTTAAAAAGCATTATTAGAGTGGAAGATGGATAGTCAATGACCATAAAATGTAAAATACACCAAAATAATGCAATAATTCTAAGTTTGAATACACCTGATGACATAATCTCACAATATATTTAGCCAAAATCATCAGTAATAAATAGCAAAATGAATATATTCAAAACCTTAGAAAGGCAGTAAACAGAAATTCAATAACTATATAGAAGATTTGAACATTAGAATGATCAAACTTGACCTAATTAGTATATAAAGAAACTATATCCCAAAAGTGCAGTATATACTTTTTGAAGTTCTCATAGAATATTTTTCTAATATACACTGACTCATAAAATAGATTCAACATTTTCTAATATACACTGACTTACAAAATAGATTCAACAAATTTCAAAAATTTAAAGCCATACAGAGTACCTTCTCTGACCACCACTGAATTAATCTAGAAACCAATAAGAAAATAACTAAAAAATTTCCAAGTATGTGAAAATGTATTACTATTATTCTAAATACAAAATGGTAAAAGAAGACATCATACTGAAAATAAGGGTAGAGTTTTACTGAATGATAATGAAATACATAGATATAAAATAAAAATAAGAATCAAGAAAGTAATATACATATGAAATTGATTTAAAAACAAAAACTGAATTAACTTGTCCCAGGTAGCGTTTGTTTAATAAATTGGGGAGGGGGGAAAAAGTTCAAATCTTTTTAAAATTCATTTTATTATATATTGATTAATTGAACAAATGCTACTGACATCTGTGTACCAGATACTTTTCTAGACTCATGAGGTGGGGGTAGGAGAGATACAACAGTGAATATAGCAGTTATCCCCTCGTCAGTTTAGTTATATTTGTGAAGACACACAGACACTATGCCAGATAAGTGAGAAAAACATGGAGTATAGCGTGTAGTGCTAAGGGCTAAGGGGAAAAACAAAAGTGAGAGAAGATAATTAGTGCCAGAGTGTAATACTTTAAATAGGGTGGCATCCTAAGTAGGTTACATTTGAGTTACTACCTGGAGTGAGTAAATGTTTGACTATGTCTTTTATCTTATAGTGTTTTATCAAACATTCCAGGCAGAGAGAATAGCAAGGCAAAAGTATAAATATAATATTAGAGGAGAACTACTAGAGGGGTCTGTTCAAGGAGTAAAGAAGAGGCCAGTATGGCTGGAGTGGAGTGAGAAAGGGTGACGGTAGCACAGAGTGAATTCAGATGCTTTTGTGTCTTGTAGGCTATGACATAAACTTTGGTTTTAATCTGAATGAGATGGAAAATGATATTAGAATTTAGGGCAGATGACAAGATCTAGCAATTTCTTTTAAGATGGCTTTGGTATCTATTTTGAATTCAGATTAGAGGGAACAAATCTAAAAGCAGGAAGGCTATTACAAACCCCAAGCAAGAGATAACAGTAGCAGGGAGGGTTAAAGCGGTGGTCACAACCTGATTATATTTGGAAAGTAAAGCAGATAGCATTTTTCAGAGCAGAGCATTTTAGATGTGGCTTGTGAGAGAAAGGAGAAAATCTAATTTTAATTATTCCCTGAACAACTGAAATGATTGTTTCTACTAGCTGTGATAAAAAAAAAAAAAATATTTAAACAGGAGTAGGTTTAAGACACTGTAAAGACCCTAGTTTAAGACATGGTAAATATAATTATCAAAAAATTGATGCTTGTGGGTTCACTGGGTGGCTCAGTTGGTTGAGCATCTGACTCTTGATTTCTGCTCAGGTCATGATTCCAGGGTTGTGGAATCGAGCCCTGCGTTAGGCTGTGTACTGAGCAGGGATCCTGCTTGAGATTTTCTCTCTCTTCCTCTACCCTTCTCCCCTGCTAGTGCTCTCTCAAACAAAACAAAACAACAACAAAAAAACGCAAAAAAACAAAAGAACAAAAGAACCCAAAACCACAGAAAATACTTTATGCTTGGATGTAATAGTTGTAATGAATACACTGAGAAAGGTAAGAAATGATAACTTTTCTTCATGATTATGCTTTCCACTCTTCTCATCATATAGGATTTCAGAAATATGAAACAAAATTTCTTATCCTTACTTCCCCCCAGAAAGTAGAACTTGACCCAAGGACCTGATAGCAGTGGTCTGGTACTCCTTGAGGAATCAGGTAACTCAGAAGAGGGAGGTAGGGAAAAAGGAAAAACAAAATGATGATGGATCCTTAGGCTAATTGTCACTGTGGGCAGATGGAGCTGAACTGACAGGAGTCCTCTGAGGAGCCATGTTGAATCAATTTAGTATTATTTGCTCAAGGTACCAAGGAAGGGAGTATGTATTCACAGATGCCCATTCTTCACTGGCCAAGGATAAACACCAGTATTTGTATACACTCTTGCACTTTTAGCTGTGCTGTGAGTGACAAGCCAGATGTTCAGGAAGCAGTGTGATGTATGGGGCCACAAAAATCAAGTAAGTTCAGGTTACAGTTGCAGGAAACAGTTGCTGCAGTAACGTCTGGAGCATGGGCAGGTGAGAGGACGAGACATGGTATAAGGGGTGTATAAAAACATGACGTATCAAGATTTGAATTTTTCTGAGGCAGCTACAAAAAGAAATGATGGAAATACTCTTGAAACTTACAGACCTGATGGCTCAGTTCACGTCCTGCAATGAATGTGTTCTGAAGTTTTTTTTTTTTTTCCTCAGATCCTTGGTGACTCACATGATTTTATCGTATTATTGTTTGAACATTTTGAACATAAGACTGCTCGATGACTGAAAAACTTTAAAAGCAAACACAAGTACTAAAAATCAAACTGTGTGTGTGGACTAAGTATATGGCAGCTGAATTTTATCTTTTATCCCCATACCATATTTCAGGAATGGATTTAGTTCAAAAGAATCAGAGAATTGAAAACAGTTCAGCATTTTTTGGTGGACACATGAATATGGTTTCAGAGGACTTTCATAGATTGTAAATGGTATGAGCCATTATTTAAGTTGCAAGTCTGATTTTTATAGCAAATCTCATTTACTCTCTGATCAGATATAATCGTTTTTGTCATTGAGGGTGAGCTTCAAAAGGAAATGTTCGAGCTGAAAGTAAACTATGACTATAAGAAAGCACAATATCCCTATAATTGTGGAAGCAAACATATGACTCTCAAACATATATGCAACAGTACTCAGTGGCTAAACTCTGGAAAGCTCTGGATTTAATTAGGACTATTAGAATGTGCTCTTTTAGGCAATTCTGGACTTGAAGCAATAATTAAGACTCAGAATTAAATATACTTGTCACTGGAAGTGCTCCATGGCTCTGTAAGAGAGTCCCATTGTCCCAATAACACCACTCTCATTTACTTGACAAGAATCCAGTAGTGATAACACTATACCCATAGGTGTGCATATAAACTAGGTTTCTGGGTAGAATATAAATTGCTTATTAACAAGCTAGATTAAAGTACTTTATCTGGCTTTAGTTAATGATTGCTAATAAGGTAACCACGGTTACCTATATTCAAAAAATCTTGTATTATCCATGGGTGAATTTTGACAACATACTCCATGTTGTTGTTGTTGTTGTTGTTTTATTCAAAATCAACTGATGGCTGAATCAATTTGCTTTTGTTGAACATTTTAATTTAATGACAAAAGACTAAATAGTGAAATAGCAAAGTTTAAAGCAGCAATATATTCTTCCAATCACTGAAATGCTAAGCTAATAATGATTAACTAATGTTTTCATATAGACTGTGGGCTAAAAAGTAGAAGATTAGCTTCAATGTAGGTAAGCAACTTTGAAAAACAACCTAAACTAAATTTACAAGAAAATAGGCCCTAAACGTTTAGTTATAACTTAGGAAAAAACAGACAAGAATTACTGCACATTACTTTTGGAAAATATTAACCCACTTTGTTGTAAAGAGATTAAAATGATATTGCAGGTAAATGAATTTTTTTAAAAATAAGATATAATTATTTTCTTATTCTTTGTATATCAGAAACCAGAGTGGTTTAATAAAATATGTTTTAGGTAGTCCTGAAACTGGAAAAAAAAAACTTTGGAGGCTAGAGAAAGGGACAAAAAAGGAGAGTGAATGGAAAATGCTATATAAAACAAATCCAGGGTAGTGCAAATTGACTAGAATATTTGCTTAAAGAGACAAAATAATTAAAAGTTATAAAGCCTCAAAGGATATGAATAAAGCAAATACGACATTCTTCTTTAGATTCTGGAGAACTGGAAATAGAAAGTATCAAAAATGTGTTAGTTATTTCAGATGCACTATAAAATATATAAAAATATACTTTATAGCACTGGTAGTAACAGAGTATTCTAAATCCTGAGACAAACTAAAAATATATAAAGATATAGGATAATTTCCAATAAATTTATAAGTAATGAATCAATTCATTTAGAAAAAACATGTATTTGATTATGAGTCAAGCAGTAGGCCAACTAGCACACAATTTATTAGTAGAAATGGGAAAATAACCAGATAATATCAATCCAGCGTTACGGATAAAATGACAGATGTGCAGACTGTGGATGGTCCCTGTGCCTTTGTATGTGTCTGTCCATGTGTATGTACTTATGTGAGAAGGAAGGTGTTAAAGCTACCAGGAAGGTATAGTGACTGAATGGAGCCTCAACAAATACTCAGAAATAAGGGAAATGAGCAAGAAGAAAGGAGGGAGTAGAGTTTCAAAGGTGAGTTTCAAAGGTGAGAGAAAGGATGCCATATAAGAGATCAACTCGGTCAAATATAGTTGCAGCCCTACATGCCAGGTATGAAGAGTGAGAGATGAGACTGGAGAGATAAACAGGCACCTGTTTGCTATATTATAAATTTGGGCTTTATCTTATGGGGAATGAAGAACTTCTAAAAAACATTGAAAGACTGGGTATAGAGCAAGCATATGATTATCCTTGTCTATTACCTATTTTTATCCTTGGCTAAGTTAAAACTATTGGCAAAAAGATGGATTTATTCACTGAAATAACCAAAACAAATGATGAGTAAGAGAAAAAGTTTCAGAAACATATAAATTAGTTTCATATCACAAACTTTAAAAACTTTCTTCAAAACATTGCAATGTTTAAAATTATAACTAAATTAAAATAACAGTAGAAGTTGAGACAGGGGTGCCTAAGTGGCTTAGTCGGTTAAGTGGCTGACTTGGGCTCAGGTCATGATCTCGTGGTTCATGAGTTCGAGCCCCGCGTCAGGCTCTGTGTTGACAGCTGGGAGCCTGGAGCCTGCTTCAGATTCTGTGTCTCCCTCTCTTTCTAGCCCTCCCCCATTTGCGCTCTGTCTCTCTGTCTTTCAAAAATGAATAAATGTTTTAAAAAAATTTTTAAAAAAGAAGTTGAGACAAAATTACCTTCCCTAGAAGTGCAGGGAATAATTTTAAATTATTGGTAAACATCTTTGTTAGAAAACTCAAAAATAGCGCTAAGTTTCTGGGTATAGGACTGCCTCAAAAAGCAGGCAATGGAATGGTATAGGTATTGCCAGTTTGAATCCCCCTTTACCTGCCAAAGAGCAATAGTACTGGCAGGAATGATAGAGAAATACTGGCTTCTTGCCACATTCTTTTCTTGAACATAATTTTTCATATTGGTACAATTTTGGTCTGACATGAAATAGAAGAAAACCACCCAAGGTCTGGAGGCTGTGGTAGATTTCAAAATGATAGAGAACAACCTCTAAGGAGCCAATTCCACAAGTGTGAATAGTAAATATGACTGGAAGAAAGAAAGATGTTTGGTCCTGTTCTACTGAACTTAGGTGCTTCCTTCTAACTCTTAAGGAAAATTTGCAGAACCTCTCAAACTAGAATCCAACTAAAACTACAAAATGTCCATTCTCCAACTTTAGCAGGGAATATGCCTCTAACATAGCAGGGCTCACGACTGATGTAGAGTTTTTAAGAAATATAGGTACAAAATACGGTGATTGTGGAATAAAATGTCCTTAGTGTAATAGTTTTCTAAGTTATTTTCTATAATATCTGCCCCCCCACCCCAACACCAATTTCACCCTAAGCTTTGTGAAGAAGCTGAAAAATTAGGCATTTGTCACCCATTCATACACTCCCATCCTTACTTCCAGCTTAAGTGCTATGATACAAGAATTCTAATGATGTTTAGAAACAAATGGAGACAGCAGGTGAGCAGGATCAGGGGGAATTAGACGGCACCATATAGAAAAGATCACCCAAAAGTAAGTAAGCAGAAAACAAAATAAGTTGTGGGCTTTCTGTCATCTTTCTTCAATGATGGGAAGAAAATAAACAAAATTAAGGAAACAAAGAGATAATATAGTTCTTAAAAAGGTATACCTTAGAAAAACTTTAAGAAAAAGTTCATAATTTTTTAAATTTATTTTTTAATGTTTATTTATTTCTGAGACAGACAGAGACAGAGCATGAGTGGGGGAGGTGCAGAAAGAGAGGGAGACACAGAATCTGAAGCAGGCTCCAGGCTTGAGCTTCCAGCACAGAGCCCAACGCGGGGCTCGAACCCACAGATCGCGAGATCATGATCTGAGCCCAAGTCCCACGCTCAACTGACTGAGCCACCCAGGCGCCCCAGGAAAAAGCTCATAATTTAAAGAAAATTTAAATATTATGAAATGATGCAATAAGACAAGGAAGCAATATAAAAGATTTATCATAACTATTGGTGGCAGAACTAAGGAAAGAATTAAAGGAGGCAAATAATGTTATTATATATCATTAAAATGACACTAGAAAGAGCAAAGATCACAACTAACCTTTAAAATTTTGTATCTGTGATATGGAAAGCAGGCTTGAGAAAATCTCCTAAAATGTAGTGAAGGGGGATAAAAGAGGAAAGCAGTTGTAGGGAAAACAGTAGGTATAAAAGTGGAAATCATGGTCAGGAAACCTGATCAAAATTGATCTTCCTAAGTAAATTAACATAAACTAGATCAAAATTGAGCGGAGATTATATTCAAAGATGAAATGGGAATTAAGGGTCTGAACCTGTGGAATAAAAGGCTTACTGTATACATTGCATTATTATTGAAAATTAACATTAATAAATAAATTGGTAAAGTTATTGAGTCCTAAAGTTAAAGAAAAACATTCTTCACATATTCAGATACTGGAATTAATTTACTTACAAAGAAAAATAATCAAGCCAGTTTCAGACTTTGTTCTTACTAACTTTAAACATGCCAGAAAATATGGGAGTAATGTCTACAAAGGTTTGTTAGGAAAAAGTATGCGATGCAAATCTCTGTACCTAACCAAGTTGAAGTTCATGTGCAAAAGAGAAAGATTTCACGTGTATATTCTGGAATAGTTGTCCATGCATGTATCCTAAAAATTCTGCATGGTGATGTAAATTGATGAGAAAATTACAAAATGTCAAATAGAAATGGCCCCATAGACAATCCTTTGGTAATAATATTTAGATTTCTTCTTTCAAAAGTCATAATCTCAGCCCTGCTCAACTACTGAAACGGCAATGAAGCCAACTGAAAAAAAGGGTAAGGATTTCATTATTTTTTTCATGTTTCAAGTTTTTAGTTAAATTCTAGTTAGTTAACATATAGTATAATCTTGCTTTCAGGAGTAGAATTTAGCAAATCATTACTTATATCTAACACCCAGTCCTCATCACAAGTGCAGAATTTTAAAGTGGAAGAATGTTGGTTTTAATAGGGGTGTTCAATGTTTATTTCTTCTCTTTCTTAATTTGATTTATAATATTGAAATCAAGACATTCTATCTGAAAGAGCACTGTGTGACTCAAATTTGAATATGTTGAATCATCTATGTGTACTAAGAGGATACTTGCTAAAATATCCGCATTAGATATGAGAGCATCCCTTTCTCTGTACCCTAGGGAGTCTCTAGACTCCCTAGAAGGGGAAGAAAGCTAGGAGAGGTCCCCCAAGATCCCTTGGGATCTCCTTGTCGTCTCCCTTTCAATTTCTTTTTGTTTTTATATTCTTTCTTTTCTTCCTTTAATGTTTTCTTTTCTTCCTGTTATGACTGAGAAACCTCTACCAAAAAGCTTTACATTAATGAATACAATGTAAACAACTTTCATGTATGACTTTCAAAGTTAGTATCATTTCTAAAACTTAGAACCCACACCCTTTATCTTAATATTAAAAACAAGCAAAAGGATTCAAATTTGTATTAGCAGGATGATTGCATTTGCAAAAAAAAGGGGGGGGGGCTTAGGCACCAAAATTTATTAAAGTAATACTATAATAAAATTTAACAGGGGCGCCCAGGTAGCTCAGTCGGTTAAGCAGCCAACTTCGGTTCAGGTCAGGATCTCGCGGTTTGTGAGTTTGAGCCCCGCGTCGCGCTGTGCTGACAGCTCAGAGCCTGAAGCCTGTTTTGGATTCTGTGTCTCCCTCTCTCTCTCTCTGCCCCTCTCCTGCTCATGCTCTGTCTCTCTCTGACTCTCAATAATAAATAAACGTTAATTTTTTTTAATCCACTTGGATACTTAAAAAAAATTAATAGTAGTTTTCTAGGTATAAAGTAATCAATGAGCTTTAAATACAGGCAGTTGCTGCTCTGCACAATTCCAATATGCATAAATTTCAGTTATCATGGTTTAATTAAATAGAACAAATCTCTGAATACGGGTCAAATTTCAATTACCTCAGTATATTAACTGTAAATGCATAAAGTAAAGCTTTTGCTGATGTTCTGCAATCTAAAAATTACTATGTAAATAATAGATACACAACCTGATCAACGATCAATTACATAATTTCTTTCAAAGTATGTTCACTAACTTTGTTACTGTAAATCTGTTACTCAGTTCATGTCCAGACAGCAAAGCATATAGTTGTGTACCTGAATAAATTCATGTGACAAGTTTTGAAACTGGGTAATTGAAAAAGAGGATTAGCTGACAAAGATGAAATTGTTGTGAAAAACCAAAACGTGGTAATGTAAGAAGCGAAGTTTTATTAGAAGTATATAGAGTTTTAGGAAAGAAGAGCAGATTGTGGGGATGTTATTACTGCTGCCATTTGAGATATATAGCCAGTAGAATATATAGCCAGTATATAGATATATATATTGAGATATATAGCCAGTAGAATTTAGTGAAAGTGAATGAAGTGGTTGTAACAGGAACCCAAACCAAAACAACAAAAAAGAGAGGAATATATGCCAGAGAAAGTAATGCCTGCAAAAACATTAACCCTCAAGGAATTCTTGAAAGTGCAAGGAAAAAAGTGTTGGAAGCTGATTTACAATTAGAAAGGATTATTATGATTTCACCAAAGCATAGAAAGATGCCTATTCAATATTTTATGAAAAGAGAATAATGTTCAAACTGTACTTGATACATTTTTTGTAAATAAAACACTTTAATTTTCAATGTTTCTTATGTTTTATTTAAAAAAAAAATTTCCGTGTTTATTTACTTTTGAGAGAGAGAGAGAGGAAGAGAGTTTGTGAGCAGGGGGAGGAGCAGAGAGAGAGAGAGGGAGAGGCAGAATCCAAAGCAGGCTCCAGGCTCCTCACTGTCAGAATAGAGCCCGAAATGGGCTTCACTAAGAAGTTCTTCACCAATAACTGTGAAATCATGATCTGAGTCGAAGCCAGATGCCTAACCAACAGGCGCCCCTCAGTGTTTCTTATGTTTTAAACTATGAAGTACTAAATAAATATAAGATTTGCTATTTTTATTCCTTTCCTTATATATGTGACCCTTAAATAACACAGGTTTGAACTCTGAGGTCCTCTTATATGCAGATAGTTTTCTATAAATACAGTATTGTACATATATTTTATCTTCCTTACGATTTTCTTAGTAACATTTTCTTTTCTCTAGTTTACTTTATTGCAAGAATAAAGGAAATAATACATATACAAAACTTGTGTTAATCAGCTGCGTATGTCATCGGTAAGGCCTCCAGTCAACTGTAGGCTATTAGTAGTTAGGTTCTAGGAGGGTCAAAGTTACATACTAATTTTCAGCTGTGTCTGTGTGGAAGGGAGCTGATGTCCCTAACTCCCACATTGTTTCAGGGCCAACTGTACATTCACAAGTATTAATGAGAAAAAATTTTTATTTTAAGTCACAAAACTACAGTTTGTGCTATTAATTATTAAGATTATTTTGAGGCACCTGAGTGGTTTAGTTGGTTAAGCATCCAACTTCGGCTCAGGTCATGGTCTCATGGTTAGTGAGTTTGAGCCCCCGTTGGGCTCTCTGCTGTCACAGCAGAGCTACTCCCACTCCTCTCCCTCTGCCCCTCTCCTTCCCCCTACCCCGCTGGCATGTGTATGCACTCTCTCTCTCAAAAATAAATAAACATTAAAAAAAACATTAAAAAAAGATCACTTTGCACAGCTTCAGCTTGCATGTCATTTTTACAAATTCTTTCTACTGTTTAAAATGAGAACAGCTTGGCCTTATTTTGCAAAATGTCTTTAATATATTTTATATGTTATATTTAATATATTAATATTATCATTTAAAATATATTAATGATATAGTAATATTTTACAATGAGATCATAATTTAAGAAAACATAATTTAAAGATGTCAAAATTTTACAAAGCTTCAGTCTAATTTGGGCATTCAAGTAAGTATCATTTTTGTGATGGTGAGTGAGTGGAAAGAAATATTCCATATAAAACATTTTATATTAAGCATATCAAGCCTTTTAAAAAATTACTTTGTCTAATTCTGGGGATTAAAGAGTCCATAAATTTCTAGATCATTAAATGTGATATTTAGTGGGCTTAGACCTTACTAAATTCTGTAATTACTTACAAGAAATATTCTTACCAAATATTGCATCCTCAGTATTACACTGCCAAAAACCCAAAACCCAACAAAATGCAAAATAATGCTTAAATGCAATTAATTTAAGTCAGTGACTCTAGTTCTTTGTTTTTGTTTTCCTTCTTTTAGAAGATGAACAAATGACAAATGTTAAAATGAAAACCACAGACTCAAAACAGCATTGCTTAGGTCAAGGGCCCAAATCAGTAAACCAGGGCCTAACACTTAATCTAATTGCAGTTTCAACCTCTTTCAGAAATGTAAGCCTTAACTGGTCAGTCAGGAATTTTATGATAAGGACCAATGAGGTGATCTTTCATTTAGGTCCCCTCTACTCCCGAAAGGAAGACCAGGTAATATGTATAATAAAACCCCCTGCCTTTCTTCCTAAAAGAAGGTGATCTTGCCTAAAACAATCCTTTCTTTTCCTTAGCTTATAACTTTCTTGCCCCATCCTCTTTCCTAGAAAAGCCTTCCATTTTGTACAACTCCTTGGAGTCCCTTCTATTTGGTAGATGGGATGCTACCAAATTCATGAATTGTTTAATAGAGCCAATTAGATCTTCGAATTTATTTGAATTTTTGTTACTTAACATGACAGTCATGTTTTTTAATTGTAGAAGAAATGACTCTTTCTCACCTTCTTGGATTTCTCTATTGACCAAAAGAAAATATAATTTTAGTAAGAAAATTTGTTAAGCAAATTGTACGGAAAACCTCTGTAAGTTTATATAATTTAGCCACAGTGCTGAGACCTGGTGTAAAGATGAGTCAAAAATGCAGATCATATAAAAGCCCTATATGCAGGAGCTCACCAACGATGTTTGGTGTTTTCTGTCCCATTCCTCTTGGATACATTCTCTGCATTTCCTTGCCCTTCTCCATGTCCAGGAAGGCTCACAAACTGACCTCACCAACCTTCTTTGCAAGTGCATTCGTCCCATGGGGTGCAGCACTGAGAAGATGTTGGTGGAATGTTTTTGTTTTTTGTTGTTTTTCCTCTGCTCCCAACTTTCCAATTTAGCTGTGATTCCAGCATTAATTGCATCCTCCTACAAGTAAAGACCCTCTTAGATGGTTTTTAATCCAAGCTTCTGCTCTTATTAGGTCTTGGAAATTCAATTTTCCTTTTCTATTCAGGCCTGGGGATAGCAAAGGCAATTTTACTGTTGTTCTCTGGTTACTTCAATATCCTCTTTTGGTCTCAGTAACCCCATTCACACCACTGTGAAATTTACCTTTAGTAAATTATCTTAAAAATTCCTATTGTGTCCTGTCAACTGCTCAATAAAAGGCAGAATGAGTACTATAAGAATTTAAGTGAGAAAGCTATTACTCTATTTTGGATATAGTCATATATTTAAATAAGAACTTTCAGATGTCAAAAAAATGGCAGCTTACAAGATGAATTATATCTGTGCACTACTACTATAGACATTTTTTTTGACTCCTTGTCTACTCTTTGAAGACAATAGATCCCTTTGATTAAAGTAATGGGCACTTTAAATCAAGAAAATTCCTGGCTAACAAATGTTTTATACCAGTCTTTCGTAATCCTGTGCCTTTTCCTTCTCTTCTGGTTCTCATGGAAGACCTCTGAGATGCCTTCAACACTCCCTAAAGAAAGACGGGCTACTATCCCACCTCAAACTAGGTGGGAATTGTGGTCTAAAAATAAGAGCTATGCAGAACCAAATTTCCACCTATGTTACAGCTTCCCTAAGCCATTTACTGCCACTAATAGAAACAATTCTTCAGCCCATAAAAAAAAAGTTTGCAAACCATCCAACAGAAAAATTAGTTACCCATCATTCTGCGTCTTGAAGGTAACAAGTGCAGTGCCTAAATGCAAGTGCCTCACATACAAATCACATCTAAAAAGGATGAAGATCAACTCTGTGTTGGGAACACAAGCAAGGAAATTTTCTGCCATCTTTGAACTGGCAGAGACTTAAGTTTACAAAGAATTTCCCAAGTAGTCACAGTCAATGGACCTTATTTGACTTTAGGGTAATTTTCCTTTACAAATTAATGGTGAGTGATTTTATTATAGAAATTTCCCTGTGGCCTAACATTAATCAAATCCCCTCTCCCCCCATGTCTGAGTGTGAGCAAGGTTTCTAAACAGGAGAAGAAGTGTAAATGGATTCTGTGCTTATTTCACTATCTAGGACTAGAGCCTTACAACAGAACAGTTAGCAGTATCAGAAAACAGTATTCCACCAATTTAAAAAATCATATTAATGACTATTTTTTTTCCTAGAAGTTTCATATCATCTGTCTAGTATGCATCCAGGAGACTTAGGGTCAAAAGAAGACTTAAAAAAAAAAAGACCCAGAAGTTTCTCTAATCTTCTTTAGTAATAACATATACTTTGTCAAAAACATTTAATTAAAAAAAATTTTATTTAAGCATATAAATATCCTCTTGGATAATAGCATGGCATATTAAAAGAATTAAAAAAACCCTTACTTCTTTTTTTTTAATTTTTTTAATGTTTATTTATTTTTGAGAGAGAGAGAGAGAGAGAGAGAGAGAGAGAGAGAGAGAGAGACCAAGCATGAATGGGGGAGGGGCAGAGAGAGAGGGAGACACAGAATCGGAAGCAGGCTCCAAGCCATCAGCCCAGAGCCTGACGCGGGGCTCGAACTCACAAACCGAGAGATCGTGACCTGAGCTGATGTCGGACGCTCAACCGACTGAGCCACCCAGGCACTCCAAAAAACCCTTACTTCTAAAGATATCAGTCATGCTGGAAGTCACATCACATCACGGTGGCATAAGATACCCTCCTTTTTGATTCCTCTGTTAACAACTAAAATTCAGTATCCAACCATGAACAAAAGTACCTCCGTGGAAGTTCTGGTATCTAGCAACATAATCCAAAGGGCTAGAGGGGAGTCTTGCTCACCTACATATCTGGTAATAAACAGACCTCAGCATAGCTGTAGAAAAAGGGGGAGCCAGTGAACCAGCCCTAGCCCCTCTCTCGGCCAGCATTAGGAAAACTGGTAGAGTGTTGCCTTAGGCAGACACCCACAGATGACAGAGCCTTTGTAGAAGTCCAGGCTTCATGAAGAGATATTCTGGAGCAAAACGAAATATGAGTTTGGATGCTCTGAGAAGGTAAGAGAAACTTTGTCAGTGCCATGCCCACTCCAAGGTGGCCCAGCACAGAGCGGAACTAGCCAGAACAACCACCCCCATGAGGGAAAGGAAAGATGGGTAGTGACTGTCCAGCTTCCCCAACTGTGAAGGAAGCTGCTGGAGAAACCTGTCACTCTTCTTCAACATCCAGAGTATTGGGGCCAGAACCCCAAGACTGGGGGATGATGGGGGTTAAAAAAGAGGCACATGAGAATATCAAAGGGCATTAAAGGAACTGATTCTTGGTGACTGCATTCAGGACTCCAGGAGGAAGCCCACCCATGAACCAATAGGAAAACCTCACCCAAGTATCCCCCCGACCTAGCATGCGGGTACTCCTAATGCCCAAAATATTAAACCTGTATCTCCCACGGCACTGTGCTGGCATGTTGTGAATCCTCCTGAGTGTAGTGGTAGGTATGATCTCCAGAAGACAGGAAGTTCATTCAGATAACAGTCCAGGGTCTGAGCTGTAGTTCCACCTTATTAAAAACAAAAGAGAGGTTTCTGGCAGCCAGGCTGGTGAATTGTAAGATCTAGAGAAGACATACAAACTTAAAATTTTTCAAAGACCAAAGAAGCGGTGTGGAACAAGTGTATTCATACAAGATTGGAGATATAAGCCCCAGATATAAGTAGTACCAACTAAAAATAACCCCAGCTCAAAGGCAACTAGTAAATATTGGAAGAGGTGACTGCTACTTCAAATATGGATACAGCAATACAAAACCCCAAGGAACATAAAGAATCAAGAACACATGACATCATCAAAAAATCTCAATAGCACTTAAGGAATCAAACTCAAAAACACAAAATGCTATAATTTACCTGATAAAGAATTCAAAATAGCTATTTTGAGGAAACTCAACAAGCTACAATGAAACATGGAAAGATAATTCATGAAGTCAGGAAAACGATATATCAACAAAATGAGAAATTTAACAAGAGGTAATCAATCATAAAAGAAACAAACAATAATTCTGGAGTTGAATTATTTAATGAATGCAATGACGACTAGACTGAGAGCTTCAATGGCAGAATATATAATTAGAGCTAGAAGACAGAACTTCTTAATAACCCTGTCCTCAGAGAAAAAATTAAATAGAATTAAATTTTAATTAATTAAGCCTATGTAATCTATGGGACAGAGTTAAGTGATCAATTATTTGAGTCATTAGAGTTCAAAAGAAAGGGAGAAAAGAGCAGAAAGTTTATTTAAAGAAATAATTGTTGAGAACTTCCCAAAGCTTGGAAAGACTTAGACATCCAAATTCACAAAACTAGTAGGTCACTCCATTATCTCAATTTAAAATGACCTTCTCCAAAATACATTAGAATGAAACTATTAAAAATCAAAGATAAAGAAAGAATACTAAAAGCAGCAATAAAAATATATATATTCTAACCCACTAAGGAAACTCCAGGCTGACAGTAAATTTCTCAACAGAAATCTTAACTATTGAAAGGGGGAAAAATACAGCCTAGAACAATTTAGTAGAGATATCCATCATAATTGAGGAGAAATAAAGATTTTCCCAAATAAATAAAAGTGGAGGGAGCGCATAACCACTAGACCTGCCTTAGAAGAAAGGCTGACAGGAGTTGTCCAAGCTGAAATGAAAAGATGCTATTAACATGAAAACATATGATACCATACAACACACGGTAAATAGTATACAGTTAGAAAATTCTAATTCTGTAACATGATGGTGTGTTAACCACTTAATTATAGTATAAAGGAAGAGGGTATTAGAAATAATTATAGTTATTATAATTCATTACCAAACATTTAAGGGGGAAATTGTGACATCAAAAACATAACTGAGGGGAGGTAAAAGATTAGAAATAGAGACTTAAAAAAATAGAAAAGATCAATGAAACCAGAAGGTGGTTCTTTTAAAAGATAAACAAAATTGATAAACCTTTAGCTAGACCCATCAAGAAAACGAGACACCACAGATAAATCAGAAATTAAGGAGGGGAGATAACAACAGACAGCACAGAAACACCGAGGATTATTAGAGAATTTTATGAAAACTTATATACCAATAAACTGGGTAACCTAGAAGAAATGGACAAATTCCTAAAAACTTATAACCTTTCAAAACTAAATCAGGAAGAAATAAAAAATCTGAACAGAGTGATTACTAGCAATAAAATTGAATCAGCAATAAAACAAACAAACAAATAAACAAAACCCCCCAAAATAAACCTCCCAAGAAACAAGCGTTGAGGACCAGATGGCTTTACAGGTGTATTCTACCAAACATTTCGAGAGAGTTAATACCTAGTCCTGTCAAACTATCCCAAAAACTGGAAGAGGAAGGAAAGTTTCCACATTCGTTCTACGAAGCCAGCATTACTTGGACAAAAAACAGACAAAAACATTACAAAAAAAGAAAATCCCTTGCCAACATCTCTGATAAACATAGAAGCAAACTCCCTCAACATAATATTAGCAAACTGAATTCAACAATACATTTAAAAAAATCATTCACCACAATTGAGTGGGACTTATTCCAAGGATATAAAGGTGGTTCAGTATACAAAAATCAAAGTAATACATCACATTAACAAGAGAAAGAATAAAAATGTGACTAGCTCAATAGATACAGAAAAACCACTTGACAAAATACTAAATGTAATGATCATTCATGATATGAACTCTAAAAAAGTGGTTTTAGAAAGAACATATTTCAACATAATAAAGGCCATATATGACAAACCCACAACATCATTCCTAATAGTGAAAAACTGAGAGCTTTTTCTCTAAGATCAGGAATAATACAAGGATGTTCACTCTTACCACTTTTATTCAACATAATACTGATAGTCTTAGCTGAAGCAAACAGACAAGAGAAAGAAATAAATGTACCCAAATTGGTACAAAGGAAAACTTTCACCATTTTCACAGAACATGATACCATATATTGATCACCTTAATGACTCTGCCAAGGAAAACCTATGAGAATCAATCAATAAATTCAGTAAAGTCACAGGATGCAAAATTAACATACAGGAATCAGTTTCATTTATATATAGACTAATGATGAAGTAACAGAAAGAGAAATTAAGAAACAATCCCATTTACAATTGCACCAAAACAGAATAAGATACTTAGGAATAAACTTAACCAAGGAGATTAAATACTTGTACTCTGAAAACTATAAAACATTTATGAAAACAACTGAAGACAACACAAACAAATGGAAAACTATCCCATGCTCATTTGTTTGTGTTGTCTTCAATTGTTTTCATAATGTCTATACTACAGATTTAATGCAATCCCTATCAAAACATCAACAGCATTTTTCACAGAACTGGCACATATAATACTAAATTTAATGGAATCACAAAGTCCCTGAATAGCCAAATCCATCTTGAGAAGTAGAGCAAAGCTAAAAATAACACAAACCCAGATTTCTAGATATACTACAAAACTGTAGCAATAAAAACATATGGCACTGGCACAAAAATGGACAATAGCTCAATAGAACAGAATAGAGGATCCAGAAATAAACCCACAATTATATGGTCAATTAATTTATGACAAAGGAGGAAAGAATTTACAATGGGGAAAAGAGTCTTTTCAACAAATGGTGCTGGGAAAACTGGACAGTTATACACAAAGGAATGAAATGGGACTATTTCTTATTGTCATAGACATAAATAAACTAAAAATGGGTTCAAGACCTAAATATGAGACCTGAAACCATACAATTCCTAGAAGAAAACAAGGAGTAATCTCTTGGAAATGAGCTATAGGAACATTTTCTAGATATGCCTTTTGTGGCAAGGGAAACAAAAGCAAAAACACACGATTAGGACTATACCAAAATAAAAGTTTTTGCACAGTAAAGGAAACTGTCAGCAAAATAAAAAGGAACCTACTGAATGGGAAAAATATTTGTAAATGATATATCTGATAAGGGATTAATTTTCAAAATATATAAAGAACTTAGACAACGCCAAAAACCCCACAAATAATCCAATTAAAATATCAGCAGAGAACCTGAATTGACATTTTTCCAAAGAAAAAATGCAGATGGCCAACAGACACATGAAAATAGGCTCAACATCACTAATCCAGGGAAATGCAAATCAAAACCATAATGAGATACCACCTTACACCTGTCAGAATGGCTAGAACCAAAAAAGATAAGGAATAAGAAGTATTGACAAGGATGTGGAGAAAAAGGAACCTCAGCACTATTGGTGAGAATACAAATTGGTGCAGCCACTGCGGAGTATGGAGTTTTCCTAAAAAACTAAAAATAGAAATACCATTTGATTCCATTACTGAGTATTTCTCCAAAGAAAATGAAAACACTAATTTGAAAAGATATGCACCACTACGTTTATTGAAGAATTATTTACAACAGTAATTACATGGGGTGCCTGGGTGGCTCAGTGGTTGAGCGTCTGACTTAGGCTCAGGTCATGATTTCCCGGGGTTCATGAGTTCGAGCCCCACATAGGGCTTGCTGCTGTCAGCACAGAGTCTGCTTCAGATCCTCTGTCCCCTTCTCTCTGCTCCTCCCTCCTTTCTCTCTCTCTCTCAAAAATAAACTTAAAAAAATACAATATAAATATATGGAAGCAACTCGCATGTACGTCAACAGATGAGTAGATAAGATGTGGCATGTGTGTGTATGTATGTATGTATAAATATTTGTATGCATGTGTATATATATGAGATCTTACCAACTGCAGTAACATGGATGGACCTAGAAGGTATTATGTTAATCAAAATAAGTCAAAGAAAGAGAAATATGGTATGATTTTACTCATATATAAAGTTTAAGAAACAACACAATGAACAAAGAGAAACTACACATCATGATGAGCACTGAGTAATGTATAGAATTGGTGAATCATTCTGTTGTACACCTGAAACTAATATAACACGGTATGCTAATTATGTCAATAGAAAGATCCATCATCCCATATAGTTACAAAAAAAAGATTCTTTTCCCCCTTATGATGAGAATTGGGATCTGGTCTTAACAACTTTCAAATATACCATAGTTAACAGTATTGGGTACACAAGTTTTAACTGAAGTAAATGTTATAGTCTATGCTATAATATGCATATATGGTGGATAAATAGATGATAGATAGATAGATAGATAGATAGATGATAGATAGATGATAGGTAGCCCTTAAATTACCCTGATTAGAAGGCATTATCCCAATTTTGTGTTGTGGAATAGAAGGATCCGGTGGGCTAAATAAAGTGCCCCCATTTCTTCCTCTGGAAAACCATTACTCTCCATCTGATGCCACAGCCTATATACAATACAGACTTGTCCACCGACTGACCCAGCCTAAAATGACCTGGCTTCATATAATTGGGTCAGGAAGAACTTTCTATGAAGTCATTTCTCTCCTAGAATAATCTATATTCATTACCATAGTTGGATTTTATAAAGTAAAAAGACTGTTTGGAGACATTTTATAAAACCATCATTTCTAGTAAAAGAAAAATTGCTCTGCAGCTTGTGTTGTTTTATTGCTGAAACAAAACTAGAGAAATGGATTTAAATATGTAGAAAGCTATTAGGAAGATCACTGCTTTTATGATTTCAGAATCTCCAAACCACCAGGACCTTGTCTAGTTTTCCTCACAAATAGCTCAAGGGAACTTTCCCAAGAACTTTGCTCCTGTGTGACCAAAGGGATGTAGTGAAGAAGAAACAATGAAAAAACTGCTCAGAGAATGAGGAATTTAATAATTTAAATAATATTCAAAGTATAATATAGAGTGAGGAAGTTAAAGAGAATGAAAACATCTTATTTTTAATGTTTCAGATTCTTTATAAAACCTATCTTTGAGTCCTAGTTTGCTCAGCTAATGAATGTTTCTGTTTCGCCAGTTTGGAAAGTATATAAAACCCTTGAGTAGTATCTATCATTAAAATACCTATAAAACATACTGTAGATGCCCCTGAAATGGGGCTCATTTAACTGACCCCTTTATGAGATTTATGACATCAGAGTCACATCCAATTCCAGCTGATTAAGGAAGTTTTATAGAAGCAGAACCAGAAGAAAATGGGACTATCTGAGCTGTGCCTATAAATACAGTGTGCAGCGACAAGCCTTTCAGAAGTGTTTATTAAATGAAAAATGGTTTTTTCACCCTGACTGCTGTATTTCATCAGAGGCCCCAGAGCTCTCTGTCAATACCCTTTCACACATTTAATTGTCACAGGGTAGGCACTCAAACCAGCAAAGGCACCTTAGCCTCAATCATCCTTTATCCTTAAAACTTTGTGGGAAACTATGAATCAATAATATATTTGTAGTAGGAGAGTAGGTTTTACTGGTGATAATCACCTTGATCTCTAACTGCTTAAAGCTGAAAAGAGAAAGAACAGAAGGTTTACAAGGTCCATGACCCATTCCGCGGTGAGCCCAACATGGATGGATGATTTATTATGGCCCAATTATTTCTTCTCCACTAAAGCCTGCCACAACAACAAAGTGCACTTATTTTAAAACTACTCTGTTTACGGTGTTCTTTTGGTCTTCTTTTTAGAGGTAGTTTAAAGAGAAGTGCAATATGTTTTACATTCTGAAAATTCCAAGCTAAGATTTTCAATTAATAATAAAAAAAAAAATTGAATGTAATTCTAACGCTTTAACGAGCTAAGAGAACTATATTAAATACAGATTGGACTTTCAGAGTTTCTTAACACTTTCTACAATATTTACGATGCACCTTAGCACATTGCCAGGTTTATGACTTCAATATTTTTATGCGACATTTTAAGTTTCCTGCAAATATTTGCAATTAGAAACTAAATACCATTTAAAAGTCAAAATGAATATGGTAAAGAATATAATGGATTTCTTATTCATGTTTCTATACCAAGTCAAAATTGGTATTTGACATTTGAATTTTTGCTTCCTTGTTCTTTTTATTTTCTGAGTATCACACAACTGTCTATTGCCTATTTTTCTCGATATAGAGCCATGACTTTTAAGGCTGTTTTGTTGATATATAATAATACTACTGTAACATAAACAATAACAGTTTTACATTAATCAAGAAAATAGGGTAGACCTATATTGTGATTTCATAGCTCTGTAAGATGAAAAACAAACAAGTGATTATTTTTTAAAGACTTAAAGGATATTTGAATTAAAAGTCCTTAGTAGTTCTACTTATTTCCCAGGGCTGATGGAACAAAGAATCACAACCTGTGCAGCTTGAAAACAGAAATTAAATAAAAACAAAGCAAAACAAAAACCAGAAATGTATTGTTTTCTAGTTGCAGAGGGGAGAAGTTAGAAATCAAGGTGGGGCGGGGCCATATTCCTCTGACACCTGCTAGGCACGGTCCTCCTACTCCTTACCCTTGTTTCTGGTGGTTGTGGATAATTCCTGACTTTCTTTGGGTTGCAGCTGTAGTACTTCAATATTTGCCTCGGTATTTATATGGTCTTCTCCCTTGTTTGCTTGTGTCTTTGTGTCTTTTCTCTTCTTCTTATAAAGACACCAACCACATTGGATTAACTGTGGCCTCATCTATTCCAGTATGACCTCATTTTAACTAAGTACATCTAAAGTGACCCTATTTCCAAATAAGTTTGCATTCTGAAGTATATATTCAATGCCCCTCTATATAATTCTGAGAATCAGTACCTCAACCTCTTTTTGTTGGTGGGGGAGCACAATTTAACCCTTAACAGGAATCATCTATCAAACTACTTTCTTCAAGGACAAAACATTAACTCATGTTGAAGAAACAGTTTTACATACTAAGGATTTGTTTAACTTATTTGTTCTAAATAAGGCAGAATTTGAACTAAAAAGACATGAAGGACATATGTTTTCATTACTCACTTGAAAGATAGATATATAGATAGATGAGGTTTTTTTAATGTTTATTTTTTGGGAGAGACATGCACAAACAGGGTAGGGTGGGAGGGGCAGAGAGAGACGCACACACAGAATCTGAAGCAGGCGCCAGGCTCTGAACCCGATGTGGGGCTCGAACCCATGAACCATGAGATCATGACCTGAGCTGAAGTTGGATGCTTAACAGACTGAGCTTCAGGTGCCCCAACTTGATATATATTTTTAAACGTCATTGCTAATATGGCAGAATCATGTGACAAGCTTCTAGGAGCCCTTCTTTCTATTCACAACAGACAGAGGGCATAGAAGTCCTTCTCATTTAGTCTCTGTGACCCCAGTGATAATTTAGATATTTGAGGAGTTCTGTATTATCTATTTTAGACCATCAGGACAACCTTTAATTTTTTTTAAGTTCATTTACTTATTTTGAGAGAGATGGTGTGTGTGAGAGAATGGGAGAGGGGCAGAGAGACAGGGAGAGAGAGAATCTCAAGCAAGCTCCACACTGTCAGCGCAGGGTCAAACCCTGATGTGAGACTCGAACCATTGAGATCATGACCTGAACTGAAATCAAGGGTTACATGCTTAAGTGACTGAGCCCTACATGCCCTGGGAAACTTTTAATTGCAAAGGGGAATTTTCAGGTGTCTGTCTTCTTAGATGTTCAAACTTTATAGAAGCAAAGGTATTATTACTTTATAATATAGATGTTACTTTCACATGCTAGGAAGCAAATTAGGAAATAGGCTATTCCTAAGAGTACGACTGAAGAAATTATGTTAAGTCACTGGTTCCATCAGCTCTGGTCAAAGGTTTACAGATAAAATCGTGATGCCTAAAAAGAAATAAAGGAAGCTGAGCACCTTGTTTTGTTATCTTACTCCACATAGGTAGAAGATAAGAATGATATGCAGGTAGAAGACAGTTTCTTCCAAAGAGATCTTGTTAACCTAAGCAGTCATTAACCTTCTAATGTCATGCTGGCTGATTATCTGCAGTGGGAAAGTTGGTATCTGAATGTAAACACCTTGAAGTTCCTATTTGATTTTGAAATAATTTTTTTAATTCCTAAAAATAGTTTTAACAATTCAGGGGGTCATGGGCTCTGTGGGGGAATCTAATGAAAACCATGGATGCTGTTAAAAACTATGCATGTCACGAGGTACCTGGGTGGCTCAGTTGGTTGAGAGGCCAACTTCGGCTCAGGTCATGATCTTGCTGTTCGTGACTTCGAGCCCCACATCAGGCTCTGTGCTGACAGCTCAGAGCCTGGAACCTGCTTCAGATTCTGTGACTCCCTCTCTCTCTGCCCCTCCCCTGATTGCACTCTGTCTCTCTCTCTCTCTCTCAAAAATGAATAAACATTAAGAAAAATTTAAAAAATAACTATGCATGTCACAATCATATAAAAGTTTTCATAACACCTCAGTGAGTTACTGGGCTACCTGTTTTATACTCAATCTTCTGAGGGATGCTCCAGGAAGGATCATTATTAGAATACATATGATGAAAAAAACACAAATCTTCAGAGGTGGTAACATTTTTGGAATCACTGAATATTAAACATAATTGCTTCCACGGGAAACTATGTTGAAAGATCTGGACTCCTTTCAAAATGAAATTCTTTCCCAATGATCCTGTTATGCTTTTGGAAATCCCCTTTTTGGAAATTGCTGGATGTAATATGTAGTGATTCAGAATGAATACCTTATTTATGCAAGTTTTTGAAATCTAGTATTGAGTGGACTAACTTTAATTTTTAACCAGTCTGAAATTATCTTATCTGCAAAATAAGTTCATATTGTGAACAGTCATTTATTTAACTTAAACTTTTTTTTAAATCTTTTTTTTTTAGCGTTTATTTATATTTGAGATAGAGAGAGACAGAGCATGAACGGGGGAGGGTCAGAGAGAGAGGGAGACACAGAATCTGAAACAGGCTCCAGGCTCTGAGCAGTCAGCACAGAGCCTGACATGGGGCTCGAACTCAAGGACAGTGAGATCGTGACCTGAGTCGAAGTTGGATGCTTAACCAACTGAGCCACCCAGGCGCCCATAACTTAAACTTTTTTTAATGTTTACTTTAGAAAGAGAGAAAGAGCATGAGTGAGGGAGGGGCAGAGAGAGCGAGACTCAGGATCCAAAGCAGGCTCTAGGCTCTGAGCTGTTAGCACAGAGCCCGATGCGGGACTCATGCGGCACATGAGCTGTGAGATCATGACCTGAGCCAAAGTCGGACACTTAACCAACTGAGCCACCCAGGTGCCCCTGAACAGTCATTTTTAATGCATGTATTTGTCTCATATTCCCGATATATCTCATATTCCTCATATATATATATATATATACAAATATGTATGTATATATATATACAAGCACATATATAATAATATATTTATATATTTATATTTAATAAGTTACATTAAATATATATTTATATATGTATATGTAATATATAATATATATAAATATATTTATATTAAATGTATTTATATTTAATATGTTTATATTTATATGTATATTTGTATATATACATATATATTTTTACATGTATATATTTATATATTTATATTTATATATATATAATATTTGTTTTTGCCGTTTACCATAAGGCATAAAGGCAGTGGTTTAATATAAAAGTATGAAGGTTACTGGTCACATGTAAAAGGCCTGGATTTGGAGGACAGTACAGAATTACTCATATTCCATTACACATTTAGAAATAAACCATCAGAAAAGTTTGTAAGTCACTTCATGCTGACTTTGAACTGTGATCTGTTATAGAACCAGGCTGAATAGTTTTAATACCTCTGGGAGCTCTGATAACACAATCTAATTTGATTCATCATTACTAATCTCTCCAACCCAGGCATGGATTGTCACACTAGCATTTTGTCTTACTACACTGAGCTCAATTTAGGTCCTTTTTGACATATTCTTTAGAGAAAGATTAAACTATCTGTATATATAAGACAAGATTCAAGATGAAGTTTATGTCTAAATATACATATATATTTACTGGTCATGCAAGCCATGTAGCATTCTGCTAAACTTTTATTGCTTATAAGGTGAGAAAACTCAGGTACTATTTGAGAAAGAAAGGAAAGACAGAATGAAGAGAGTAAGGAAGGAAAAAAAAACACAAGAAAACTAAGTCTTGCTAAAAGTGGGAGAAATTGACTATGCAGTTTGATATATATTTACAAATTCCTGAAAAGACTGTTAGTTTTCCTACATAAGTATTCCTGGTCTATGCAAACAAAACAACAAAACAAAAAAACAAACAAACAAATAAACACACATGTAAACACCTTTTACTTCTTTGCAAATACATAACATCTTTTCTTCTGGATCTTAGCCTAATTTATTTTTTCTCTTTTTCTCTTTGCCTAGAACACTCTCTTATGATCATCAGACTCAAGGTCTGGTGCACCTTTATTGGGCTTTCACTATAGTCCTCCTAGCCTAAGCCCTAAGACAGGCTCTTTCTTATTCCTTATTGTTCCCATGTCCAGGACATACACCCAATACTTGACATTGCACTTATTGAATGAATGCATGGATCAATGAATAGTTATATCAATATTCATTAATTTTTTAACTACAACCATGGCGAACCATAATGAATTCATAGGTTTCATCTGGTCTTACTCTTTTATTTCTACTTCCTCTATATTCTCTTTCTCACTTATCTGATATTCTTTATCACTCTCAAATTTGGAAGCTTCTTAAATTCATACATAAATTATAATACTACAAATATTGTTTTGAAATCACAAACTAATTAAATGATTGACATCTCTAAAATTTTATAGGTAGAGCCCCCCTTAGGCATTTGCTTAAAGTTCCTAAGAGTAATGATTTATAAGTCTCTACATAGGTTTGAAAATCAACCTAAATCCAAGATATTCATGTACTTATTCAATAATTATTTATACAGTGCCAGGTGAGTGGCAATAACTATGCCAAGTGCTGAAAAAATAAATGAAGCATAGTTCTTACAATCTAGTGAGACAAGAATATGTAATGATTTTTCTTTATATATGTGCTGTTTCATTTGTTAATTCGTTGTATGTGTTTTGTTTAAAAAAAACTAAAACAATGACTATAACAATATGATAAATGATATATAGAAACAAACACCCAGGGCACTGCTGGAGCATAGAGAAGATACAGACCACTGCATAAGCTTATGTGGAGCCTAAGAATCCCCCCTCCTGCAGGCTCTTAGGTTGATATTTTCTTCCTGTGAATTTGTAAAACAACACAAGTAAAATGGTGAATTCTTGTCTGCTTCATTCTTGACTGTATTCTTGTATATTAAATTTTCAGAGGACAGCAGTGCCTTCTTTAAGACTACAGCACAGCCACCCCAATCAATACATAGGGTGTCAGAATGGATTAAAAAACAAGACCCATCTATATGCTGCCTACAAGAGATTCATTTTATTTTATTTATTTTATTTACAGATTAAACCACTGGTTTATTAAATCTATTTCTTTAAAAAAGGTGAGCTTAATGTTGAAAAGGTCACATTACAACCAAAAAATACAATATTCTAGATACATCGATTTAAGCATAAAATAATGGCACAATGCAGTTTCTATAACCTTATTTGCAGAGTAAATATAACTAAATTCAAACTTGATATATTGTAAAAGAATGGAAATAAATTTTCAACTTTTGAATAGTGTAGTTTTCTTATTTTTATTTTTTATTTTTTAATTGTTTTTAACTTTTTATTTAAATTCTAGTTACTTAACATATAGTGTAATATTGGTTTCAGGTATAGAATTTAGTGATTCAAAACTTACATATAACACCTAATGCTAATCACAAGTGCCCTCCTTAATACCCATCACTCATTTAGTCCATTCCCCATCCATCTCCCCTTAAGCAATTTTCAGTTTGTTCTCTATAGTTAAGAGTCTTATATGATTTTCCTCCCTCTTTTTTTTTTTTCTCTTCCCCTTTGTTCACCTGTTTTGTTCAAAAGACTCATTTTAGATCTAAAGACACATGCAGATTGAAAGTGAGGGGATGGAGAAACACTTATCATGCAAATGGACATCAAAAGAAAGCCAGAGTAGCAAAACTTATATCAGACAAACTACATTTTAAACCAAAGAATGTAATAAGAGATGAAGAAAGCCAGTATGTCATAATAAAGAGGATTATTCAACAAGTACATCTAAAAATTGTTAATATTTCTGGCCCCACCATGGAATACTAAAATATATAAAGCAGTTAATAACAAACATAAAGGAACTCGCTGATAATAATACAATAATAGTAGAGAACTTTAACACCCCCCTTACATCAATGCACAGATCATCTAAGCAGCAAATCAACCAGGAAACAATAGCTTTGGATGACACACTGGACTAGATGGACTTAACAGGTATATTCAGCATATTCCATCCTAAAGCATCAGAATACAAATTCTTTTCTATTGATTTATTTTTATTTTTTTTTTAGAGAGAGAGAGAGTGGAGGAGAGGGCCAGAGAGAGAGAAAAAAAAAAACAAAAAACAAAACTTAAGTGTGCTCCACACTTAGCACAGTGCCTGACATGGGGGATTGATTCCACAACTCTGGGACAATGACCTGAGCCAAAATCAAGAGTCAGATGCTCAACTGACTGAGCCATCCAGGTGCCCCCACATTCTTTTCAAGTGCACATGGAACATTCTCTAGGATAGATGAAATACTGGGTTACAAATCAAGCCTCAACAATTACAAAAAGATTCAGATCATACCACACATATTTTCCAACCACAACATTATGAAACTTGAAGTCAACCACAAGAAAAAATCTGGAAGGACCACAAATACATAGAAGTTAAACAACATGCCACAAAACAATGAATGTGTCAACCAGGATATCAAAAAAAAAGTATATGGAACAAAATGAAAAAGAAAACACTATGGTCTAAAACTTTTGTGATGCAACAAAAGTGGTCCAAGGCAAAACAGGCTACCTCAAAGAGCAAAAAAATAATTCAAACTAACAACCTAAACTAATATATAAAGGAGCTAGGAAAAAACAACAATTGAAGCCTAAAGCCAGCAGAAGAAGGGAAATAATAAACATCAGAACAGAAATAAATGATATAGAAACAAACACAAATAAACAAACAAAAAACAGTAGAATGGATCAATATAGCTGGTTCTTTGAAAAAAAAAATAATAAAATTGATTAATCCCTAGCCAGACTTATCAAAAAGAAAGTACCCACATAAATAAAATCACAATTGAGAGAGGAGAAATAACAACCAACACCACAGAAATACAGTTATAAGAGAATATTATGAAAACCTGTATGCCAATAAATAGGACAACCTGAAGGAAATGGATAAATTCCTAGAAGCAAATAAACTACCAAAACTGAAACAGGAAGAAGTAGAAAACTTGAACAGATAACCAGAAAAGAAATTGAATCAGTAATTTAAAATCTCCTAACAATCAGGGCCCCTGGGTGGCTCAGTCGGTTAAGTGTCCATCTTCAGCTCAGGTCATAATCTCACGGTTCATGAGTTTGAGCCCCACATCAGGCTCTGTGCTGACAGCTCAGAGCCTGCAGCCTGCTTCATATTCTGTGTCTCCCTCTCTCTCTGCCCCAACCCCACTCTTGTTCTGTCTCTCTTTCTCTCTCAAAAATCAATAAACATTAAAATTTTTTTAAATCTCCTAACAAATGTTCAAGGCCAGATGGCTTCACAGGTGAATTCTATTAAACCATTAAAGAAGAGTTAATACTTATTCTTCTAAAAATATTCTAAAAAATACAGGAGAAAGAATAATTTCCAAATTCATTGTATGAGGTCCACACTACTCTGTTACCAAAACCAGATAAATACTCCACTAATAAAGAGAACTATGGGCTAATATCCTTGGTGAACATAGATGTAAAAATTCTCAAGAAAATACTAACAAATCAAATCCAACTATGCATTAAAAGAATCATTCACCATGATCAAGTGAAATTTATTCCTGGGCTGTAAGGGTGGTTCAATATTCACAAATCAATCAATATGATACACCACATTAACAAAAGAAAGGATAAGAGCCATATGATCCTCTCAGTAGATGCAGAAAAAGCATTTGATGAAGGATAACATTGATTCCTGATAAAAAAAAAATCTAAACAAAGTAGGGTTAGAGGGAATATACCCCAACATAATAAAGGTCATAAATGAAATATCCACAGTGAATATCACCCTCAATGGGGAAAAACTAAGAGCTTTCCTTCTATGTTCAGGAACAATATAGGATATCCACTCATACCACTGGAAATCCTAGGCTCAGCAATCAGACAACAAAAAGAAATAAACATCATCGAAATTGACAAGGAAGAAGTCAAACTTTCACTATTTGCAGATGACATGATACTCTATATAGAAAACCCAAAAGACTCCACCGAAAAAATTGTTAGAACTGATACACAAAATCAGTAAATTTGTGGGATACAAATCAATATACAGAAATATGTTGTATTTCTATATACTAATAATGAAATGGCAGAAAGAGAAATCAAGGAATTGATCCCATTAACAATTGTACCCAAAACCACAAGATACCTAGGACTAAGTCTAAACAAAGAGGTAAAATATTTGTACACTATAAACTATAAAACACTGATAAAAGAAATTGAAGATGGTATAGAGAAATGGAAAAACATTCTATGCTAATGGATTGGGAAGAACAAATATTGTTAAAAAGTCTATACTACCAAAAGCAATCTACACATGTAATGCAATCCCTATAAAAATACCACTAGCATTTTTCAAAGAACTAGAACAAACAGTCATAAAACTTGTATGGAACCACAAAAGACCCAGAATAGCCAAAGCAACCTTGAAAAAGAAAAGCAAAGATGGAGGCATTACAATTCCAGACTTCAAGTTATATTATAAAGCTGTAGTGATCAAGACAATACGGCACCAGCACAAAAATAGACATATAGATCAATAGAACAAAATAGAAACCCAGAAATGAACCTACAATTGTATGGTCAATTAATCTGCAACAAAAGCAGGAAAGAATATGCCATGGGAAAAAGTCTCTTCAACAAACGATGTTGGGAAAATTGGACAGCAACATGCAAAAGAATGAAACTGGACCACTTTCTTACACCGTACACAAAAATAAATTCAAAATGGATTGAAAGCCTAAATGTGAGACAGGAAACCATTAAAATCTTAGAGGAGAACACAGGCAGTAACTTCTTTGACATCAGCCATAGCAACTTCTTACTTGATAAGTCTCCTGAGGCAAGGGAAACAAAAGCAAACATGAACTATTGAAACTTCATCAAGATAAAAAGCTTCTGCACCACAAAGGAATCAATAAAACTATAAGGCAACCTTCAGAATAGGAGAAGAAATTTGCAAAGGACATGTATGAGAAAGGGTTAGTATCCAAAATCTATAAAGAAATCATCAAATTCAACACTCAAAACACACAAAAAATCCAGTTAAAAAATGGGCAGAAGACACTAATAGACATTTTCCCAAAGAAGACATCCAGATGGCTAAGAGACACATGAAAAGATGCTCAACATCACTCATCATCAGGGAAATACAAGCCAAAACTACAATGAGATATCACCTCACACTGGTCAGAATGGCTAAAATTAACAGCACAGGAAACAACAAGTGTTGGCAAGGATGCAAAGAAAGAACTCTCCTGCACTGTTGGTGGGAATGCAAACTAGTGTCGCCACTCTGGAAAAATGTATGGAGGTTTCTCAAAAAGCTAAAAATAAAACTATCCTTTGATCAGCAATTGCACTACTAGATATTTTCCCAGATAATACAAATATACCATTTTGAAGGGATACGTGCACCCCCATGTTTATAGCAGAATCATGAACAATAGCCAAATTATGGAAAGAGACATACCATGGAAATTACTCAGCCATAAATAAAAATGAAATCTTGCTATTTGCAATGACACAGATCGAGCTAGAGAGTATTATGCCAAGCAAAATAGGTCAGTCAGAGAAAGACAAATACTATATGATTTCACTCACATGTGAAATTTAAGAAACAAAACGACATGGGGTGAAAAAAAAGAAGAAAGACAAGAAACAGACTCTTAACCTCTAGAGAACAAACTGAGGGTTAATGGAGGGGACGTTCGCAGGAGGGGGGGATGGATTAAATAGGTGATGGGGATTAAAGGAGTGCATTTGCTGTGATGAGCATCAGGTGCAGTTGTAAGTGCTGAATCACTAAATTCTATACCTGAATCTAATATTACACTATCTGCTAACTGGAATTTAAATAAAAAAACTTGTGAAAAAAAGAAAGTAGGGTAGCAGCTTTAGGGTCTTGCTTCAGTGGGACCTCAAAACTGTGTATAAAAATGGCTGCTGTCCAGATGTATTTAAAGCATCATGCCAGGAGTGTGCATGACACGCACAGTAGGACTGATTTTTGAGGACAGCAGTTTTCTAGTCCAGAAAATATTTCTTTTTTAATTAGGAAAGTTAAATTTATTGTTTGCAACCTCTAAATCACTTTTAGGTTATTTTTCCACCCATAAAATGTGTAGTGTCAACCTTAGTTTACAACTTTTCTCTTTATTATTTATTTTATATTACTTTATATTATTATTTATTTTATATTACTCTTAAATGATACATTTCTGCTATCACCCTATGTTTTTGTTATTTTGACTACTCTACCCCTGTTTTTATCTCATTCTCTAGATGATCTCCAGAGAAGCAATGGCATTTTCCTAAAAGATTTGATTTTTTCCCTTTTATTTTCCTATGTTTCTACAGCTTTTATAAGAACAGAAATGCTTTGCTAGCTTAAATTGGCTATTATGAGGTACAAGGTGCCATGGGAGTGAGTGGACATTTCTCTTGTGCAAATTAGAGAGTGTTCACAGCCACCTTGTGCCCCATCATTAAATCAAAGGAGAGAACCGTCTCTGAAATGAGCACCGGCTGTGCATTGTCAGTCCTATGATCCCCTTAACCTGTCAGCTTTCATTACTTTACAGAAGATGAGAAATTACTTTGAACGGCAAGATGAGTGTGATGATATTGTGTTTGTGGATGCACACATTCCAGAAATTGAAAATGACATTTTCCTCGGCACAGAGCTGAGCAGAGAGCATCATTGTTCACCTCTAGTCCACCCAAAGTTCAAATGAACCATGACTTATGAGCTATTTTATTTCCAGAACACTGCCACATAAATATATAAGACACACTATATTGATAAAGCCACAGTCTATCTTACGCAGTGTACCATTTCATATACTGGCACAAAAGGATTTTATGGGAGCAGGGTAGGTGAATCTCTCTTCCTAAAAATTTAAAAATGTATCATTAAATAAATGTGTCTTCATTTAACAATGACTCAGTGATTAGTCTAAAAATGTCTTGAAACTACTTACTTGTTGATCTTTACTCCATTTGGATTTTCATTGGATTCATGAGTTTTTCTTATTCTAATTTGTAGACCTTTTTTCAATTCATATTAAAACTACCTCTGTCAAGCTCAGGGATTTGCAAGTATCCCATCCTTTCAATTAAAAAATGGAAGTTCTGTCTACTCCCTTTATAGTGCTATATAATTTGATCATATAAATTTCCAACCATTATCTTCCCCAATAATTGTAACTTTTAATTATCAAAAGCTACAAAAGAGTTATTTTTTCTTTTAGATCAGATATTCATCACTGGTTTGCTCAAGCTCCACGAGACCTTCCTTGTGTTATGGCAATGAGATTTATAATTAATGGTGTAGATACTGTACCTTGGAATTGTGTGATAGTAAGATAAGAGTCTTGTTTGTTTTGATCTTTAGTTTATAACATTATTATTTTTAGGAAATTATTTATATGTTCTTTCATGAATCATGATTCATACATCATAGTTCACACTTTATACTTTAAGTTAATGAAAAGGCTTTCATTTACTTAGTATTTAATTGCCCAGAAGACCTTAGCATTGTAACTCAAAGCTTACATATTTTAATAATTGCATTTTGTCATTCAGAGAATTACTATTTCAGATTTGTTTCCTAATAATTAAGTAATTTATTGCCCAAGGATTTTTGAAAATATGGATACATTGTATCCATATGATTATTCATCAAATATTTATTTGTCTATGGGAAAATCTCAATGCCAGGAGCTGCGAGTAGAGAAAAAGCCACTAATACTGCTCCTGCTTGAAAGTTCACGAAATATTAGAAGAAACAACAAGTAAAATATAGGTACAGTAAGTTACAGTAAAACCAGGTAAAAAAATATGTTCAAAGTTTGTGCCAGGCTCTCCAATCCCACATAAAAAAGATTTTGCTAGGGAGGGGTTGGGAATGTTTCATATGGAAAGGCCATCAACATAGGGCATTTGATTAAAACACAAAGACAACAAGACAACAACAAAAATGTACTCATTGTTAGAACTGTTATTTTTACATAACAAAATACATCATTGAATCTTTATGGTTATCTAATGAAAATACATCAAGTGTTAGAATATTTGTTTTAACAGATAATCTTAAGATGGTAATGAAGAAAATATCAAAAAGGACACTAATCATTTGAAGATTCACCAGACTATGAATGTTTATGTATTTGCCACACATAATCAATATTTGCCAGAAGTTTAGTCTACTGATGTTGTTTAATTTTATTATGAAGTCAGTGAGCAGAATCATTATAAGTAATTTTTATTGTATGAAGTTTTGATCCAGAAGCCACAATATAATTTTAGAAGAGTATATAAGCAAGTTCAAGTTTTGAGTTTTGATATGGAAAGTAAGCTTCTCTGAAATTCCTATGGTAAACCCTTTACAACTTCTTTTTTTTTTTTTAAGGTTATTCCTTTATTTTGGGAGAGAGTCAGAGAGGGAGAGAATGCAAATGCAGGGGAGGGGCAGCAACAGAGGAAGAGAGAGAGAATTCCAAACAGGGTCCTTGCTGTCCGTGCAGAGGCCTAAGTGGGGCTCAGTCTCATGCAAGAACCATGAGACCATGACCTGAGCCGAAATCAGGAGTCAGATGCTTAACTGACTGCCACCCAGGCACCCCTACAACTGTCTTTTTAATATTATTCAAACTAGGTAACTTTGTAATTTGTAAAAATATGTTAATATAGATTGAATGATGTAATACAACTATGAAATATTACTCTTATGCACTTTCTTTGACAATGGGAATTGAAACTCCTAGCAACTACCTCAGTGGTGTAGTGGCAGACGGAGGTTTGCACAGAATACATCTCTTTAAAGAGAAACTAATTACAAAATTTCTGTTGTCAGTTTGAACCAAATTTGAATGGTTTCCTAAACTAATTTGCTACATGACTATTGTTTTGTTATTTGACCAAAATATTTTTTTAAAAACCTTAACTAGTAGAAATTATTATTTCTCAAATACCACGTGGTATCTAGAAAGCTCACTAGGGAGTTATGTACTTGTTAGTCTGAACCTAAAAATACTATAAAGTTATTTCCTAAATATCATGCCATTCTATCAGCTGCCTGACTTTCTTGTTTAGACGCATGTTCTGACTCACCTGTGTGTTTATTCCTGCCTCCCACCCAATTCTCTTTATTTTAATTTTTTAAAAATTCTTTCAATGTTTATTTATTTTGAGAGAGAGAGAGACAGAGACAGAGAGAGAGTGCATGCACGCGAATGAGCTGGGAGGGACAGAGAGAGAGAGAGGGAGACAGAATCTGAAGCAGGCTCCAGGCTCTGAGCTGTCAGCACAGAGCCCAACATGGGGCTCAAACTCACGAACTGTGAGATCATGACCTGAGCCGAAGTTGGAGGCTTAACTGACTGAGCCACCCAGGTGCCCCTAGCCAATTCTTTTTTCATTTTGTGATCAAAATGATCTTTCTGGGATGCAATCAGATCATGCCATTACCCATTCTAGAAAGCCTTCTCTGGCTCTTGTTTCTCTAAATGACAATTCTAAGCTCCCTGTATGGCATGTCAGTGTCCTGGATTTCTTTTCCATTTTGCCTCCTATCTGCAACCCATACTGAGGCAATCTGAGCTGCAATACTTGCATTTCCCAATTTTTCATAGTTTTTTTTTTCTCTCACAGTTTTGCATGTTCTTTTTTTCTCGTCTGGAAAAGTTGTATTGGTAACTTCTTGCATTCATGTTGTATTGGTAACTTTTTCATCAATACTGAAATTTAGCTCTGATTCCTTTCCTCTTGGAAGTCTTCTCTATCCCCTCCCAGCAAAGGTAAGTGTTCTTTTCTTTTTTCATAAAGTACTTCATTTATCTCTATTTTGGAATCTATGGCATTGCTATCGCTATTTTTTTACATAACTCATTTTTTTTAAATGTCTATTCATTTTTGAGAGATGGAGAGAGACAGAACACAAGTAGGGTAGGGGCAGAGAGATAGAGAGTCACAGAATCTGAAGCAGGCTCCAGGCTGTGAGTTGTCGGAACAGAGCCTGACACAGGGCTCGAACCCATGAACTGCGGCATCATGACCTGAGCTGAAGTCGGCTGTTTAACTGAGCCCCACATAAGTCATTTCTTAATAGGAATGTGGGCACCTCAAATATGGGGCTGTGTACTATTCATATTTACACTTTTAATTATTAGTAGAAGGACTGGTACAGAGAAGATATTTGAAGCTATATTTGTGGATGAATAAATCCATTAATAAATTTCTGATATTGAACTGTAGCATTATCATTTCTTTTGATTTATATACTTCCCTTTTCCTCATCACTGGAAATTCCTGTGTGGATATGTATACACCCTCTCCTACCTCCCTGCTAACCAATTCCCTTAGTGATCACGTTTGGGAAGAAGGCTCAAATTCTTTCACTGAATTTGAGAATGTAATCACATTAAAGGGTATGAAATTTAATCAAATTGCTACATAGTTTGCCAGGAAAAAATTAACAACTGTGGCACATTTTTCTGAGTATTATTTACGTTCTGGAAAATGGTTTCCTCCTGACCTAACCATGACTGAAAAAGAAACATCGTTACTTAAAATGTCACCAATAAGTTTAACAGAGTGATATTAAATATTTTATAGGAGAAATCCAAGCCAAGATGAGAAAAAATTCTATGTAGCATTAGCTAGCATTTTCCTGAACTTGATTCTTGCAAAAAATATAATGACTGATTATTTTAGAACAGCAAGTATGTTTAGTCTATAAAGAATCTTAAGCCTGAGCTGTGCAGCTTCCATTAAGACTTGAGGAAATAGGAGCAAAGATAGGTTTTATCCCCAAAATCCTTTTACTAAGATATTTCTACAAGGTTTAATTCAAAATTATTTTCTACCTAGACTCAAGATGGATTTGGGGAGAATATTACTATCATATGGATTATCTCACTTTTTGGGATCATTATAAGCTATCTTTACATCACAATTCAGTTAATTTATCTTCTAACCATCCTGTGGCAGGACCATTATTAAGTGGATGCAGGGATGTGATACAGTTCAGTTCAAGTTAACCTTGCTTCACAATAGTGACATGAGTTAATTTAATTCCTGTCACCAGACTTCACACGGGGTATATTGCACATTACCTCTCGTTATTGCAGCTACAAGTCATTATCTACAAATCTCCCCTTGTAAAATCTATATGTGACCCTTCTTACATGTACTCCATACAGATAGCAGCATGCAACGTAATCAAATACCCATAAGGAAATATACCATAAAAAAATGAACCTCATAGGAAGTCAATACAAATATACAAAAGTTTACATGCTCAGTTCCAGTCAATTCTCCCTTTCTTCCACTTTTCCTCCCTCCTTTCCTTTTTTCCACAAATGTTCATTGAGTGCTTACTATGTGATAAGCACTGTTCTAGGTATTATGGATTTACCAGTGTAAAAATAGACGAAGCCCAAGATCTGTAATTTTTTTCTCATTGTACAGTATCTCTGGTCACAAAAAACATTTATTGAATGTCTGCTCTGTGCATAGTATTCAAGAGTGAATCTCATTTAAATATCTTAATAATAAAGTCTTCTCTCTCTCTCTCTCTCTCTCTCTCTCTCTCTCTCTCTCTCTCTGATAGAGATATACCAACTTCACAGTGAATACAGAGTATAAAATATAGCTTTGTTTAGAAAACTGATGACAAATTACGTAACATCAATTCAAATTCACACCGTTCAGGGGATAAGTACTTTAAGAAAATTAAAGTAGCTCATCCTTATGAGCTCTAATTTTCCAAATTTAAAAGTAGTGACTCAGAACCTGTGAAAGATCCACGTGTTTATGCTATTCCCTTTTCAAGTCTTGGCAGAAGAGCAAGGAAATACACGAAGGATATAATAATCTCTAGCTACCACTACTGCATGCTCAAAAATGTTACCCTCTTCATGTTTGAGAGAAAAGGGTAATAACTAAGGCTGCCATAGCCATCTAAGGGACTGAATCTTTTAGGAGAACATTTTCATTAGTCTGTGTCTCTATTCCAAGCAGAAAGATCTATTGTGAAAAAGGAAAACTTTCTGGCAATGGTTATCGGCATTGAAATCAACACTATATATCTATGGGAGGTTCATTCCTTTCTCTTTGGAAATGAGGATCTTTGCTCTCTATGTGTTCTGTAAGGTCAAGCAGAGAAAATAAGAAAATAACATAGCCAAGACTAACTTTGACTCATTGAATGAGTCTATACCTTAAAATCTGTTTCTATATTGCTTTTGTATTTTCTTTTTCTACATTTGTATCTTTGTGTTTACTTATGTCTCTAATGTACAACTATTCTAATAAGTAAATAAAATGGTACAAGTTTTCTGAAATGCTGTAGTAAATACTTGCAGAAATAATAAAGGTAATTTCAACAGCAATGAGGATGGCTAAACTACTTCAAGAATTAGTAAAGAATCTTACTGTGCGTAAATAATCAGACTAGATTGAAACATACCATTCATATGTATGTATGTATTATGTATGTATATTCATATGTATGTGTGTATAATGTATATGTATGTACATATATGTATGTACATATGTATATATGTATGTATAATACATTTATATATTGTATATGTATATGTATATACATATAATGTATATGTATGCACATATATCTATGTACATATGTATGTGTGCATATACGTATGTATATGTATATACATATAAAGTATATGTGTGTACATATATGCATGTAAATATATGTATGTGCATATGTATATGTATATGTACATATACATATGTATAAGTATATGTATATGTATATGTATATGTATGTACATATATGTATGTACATATGTATATTCATATGTATGTATGTATAATACATTTCATATGTATTATGTATGAAACATAAATAATTTTTGTTTCTTAGAAATAGATTGGAAGGCTTCTTTCCCTGTCTTAGGTTAGATATGCAAAATCTCTACCACAATGAACATAATGTAGTCTTCCCTGTATTGTGTTAATATTTGTGTTTTTCAGAAGTGTGTGTGTGTGTGTGTGTGTGTGTGTAATTTCTTAATATAAAGCCATAAAATTGCTGTGGCCCGTGTAAAGACATGAGCAAACATAGGCATTTACTGGGATAATGTTGTACTGATTTAGATTAGGGTTTTGTTGGGTTTTGTTGTTTTGTTTTTTTCTTATTCCTAAATCTGTACATCACATCCATGAGATTACTTACACACGATTGCTGCCATTAATCCTCATCCTAAATCATTCATATTTATTCTTCCTACTTTTTTTTTTCTTCCAAACCATTTTCGGAATGCTAAGGTTTGTGATTCTTTTCTTCTTTGACATAATTTTTCCCGAATAGGAAAGGCCATCTTAATTTTTTTTAATAAATTATTGAAACAATTGTTTGAGTGGGTCCATGTAATCAACCTCTACCAAGCCTCCTCAAATCCATGTTCTTTCCTTCAGCTTTCTCTTTTTATTAACCCAACACTAAAGTCTAGTTCAACCTTATGGGAGTTTTTCCTTTCTTTCTCTTTCAGGGTGGGAGTCTTTCCTTCTAAATTAAGTGTTCACTAGAGCTCTGTCACTGAAAGTTTTCTTCCTTTTCCTAGTATTTGCCTTAAATATTATCCTAATTTTATATTCAGGCTTTCTGCCTGGATCTTCCTTGGGAAGCATTTATATATAATTTTAACTCTGTGGATTTTCTCTAAATTTCTCAATAATTTAACGTAAAGAGTTGTTAAGTCTTATGCTATTGTCAATTCTTCACATGCATTGACATCAAACAAATTTGTACATTCCTCTCCTATACTCATAATTCTAAATAATCACATTAAGTCATAAACCTCATAACACATATTTAATCAAAATTTTATATAGACAAGGAATACACAAAAGTATTTTTCAGAGGCACCACACCTTAAAGATCACCTTAGGAAGAATGCTGTTTTTTTATTCCTGTTCTCACTGCCCACCATATGTCTATCTTCACATTGGGCTCACCTGGACTCCTAGAAAACAAGTCTCATGCCTATGGATTGTCCACCACTGATATATGAGCTTAAGCCATGTATCTGTTCCAGCCATAGAGCCACTTCTGGACTTTAGGACCAAAGAGGTGGAGGTGATGGCAGATTTTCTCTATGTTGTCCCCATTTGGCACACAGGGTCATTTACCCCATTTATATAGACTCTAAGCAGTGTGTCAGGCAGGGCTCAGTGGTGGCCCCACCTATTTTGACTTGAAAGTCAGCAAATATTGGAGGCAAAAAACATATTTAAGCAAATTAAAGAATTCAATTAGAATTAAGAATAATTTTTGTTATACTTTATGTTAAAAAATAAGCTATAATAGCTAACTGTAATTGAGTTGTCTCCATGTTTCACACACAGTTGTAGGCTCTTTTTATGTTCATTACATTTAATCCTCAAAAACGTGGTGTGTGCTGTTAATATCCATTTTACAGTAAAGGAAACTAAAGTTCAGCATGGTCACAAAAATTACACAAATCCATAGATAACAAATCTCAGACCTGGGAATTTATCTAGTTCTAAAATATATTATCATAGCCATTACTATAACTATTATAAAACTCCCTGGTTAAACCAACAAACACTACAGAAAGCAGTATTATATCCCAGAACACACCTATATAGTTTCTTTTACAGGAGAAATGTATGAAATAGAAAATATGACAAAATTCCTTTTCAGAAATAAAGCATTTTGCTTTGATGAATGTATGGGAGTAAAATTTATTTAAAAATCAAGATGATGGATACCACCATACCTTCTAGAGGCATGGAGAAAATACCACCCACACTTTTGCTAGAATTGAAATTTTTGGGGTGTGTTTGGAAAAGAAGTGTATATGATCATTAGGATTTATAAATGTCTTCAAAGATTTAATAAGCTCTATTGTTCATAATATTTCATTAGGCCAATTCTGTATGTAGGTGTGTGTGTGTGTGTGTGTGTGTGTGTGTGTGTGTGTGTGTTTGGAGATAAGTATCAGGGTGTGGTCCTGTTGAGGAGTCTGTTTATTTTGATAAGACATTTTAATAAATATTTCAAAAATAAAAGTTATGGTCTCCCATCAAGGACATTATTAGATTATAACCCCTGTTATATTAGAGGGCAAAGCAACCGTAAGTCACCTTAACAAAATATAGGTTATTGACCTTAAACATATTAATTAGTTAATACTGGCAACACACTTATGAAACTAAAATTCTATACTATTATTTTTTAATTAAAACTATACTTTTTAGATTAGCCTTAGTTGTAAGCAAAATTGCGTGGAAGAGATGAAGACTCCCTATATACCCACTGTCCCCACATATGCATAGGCTTTCCCAATATCCATATTGCCCACCAGAATGGTATATTTGTTACAGTTTATGAACTTACATTGATATGCTTTATCACCCAAAGTCAACAATTTCAGTTATGACCTACTCTCAGTGTTGTGCATTCTATGGGTTTAGACAAATATATAATGACATGTATGCATCATTATTGTATCATACAGAGTATCCTCACTGCCCTAAAATTCCTCTGTGCTCTATTCATCCCACCAGTGCCACCATCCCCAACCCTGGAAACCACATATCTTTTTTTTTTTAAGTTTATTTATTTATTTTTGAGAGACGGAGAGAGAGAAAGAGAGAGGATTCCAGGCAGGCTCCGTACTGTCAGTGCAGATCCAGACATGGGGCTCCAACTCACAAACTGTGAGATCATGACCTGAACTGTAATCAAGAGTCAGATGCTTCACTGAGCCACCTAGGTGCTCTGACATATCTTTTTACTATTTCCATAGTTTTCCTTTTACAGCATGTCATATAGTTGGAAACAAACTGTTGAGCCTTCCAGATTTTCTTCTTTCATTTAATAATATGAATTTATGGTTTCCCCATATCTGTTCATGCCTTGATAGCTTATTTGTTTCTTTAGCACTGAATAATATTCCACTATCTGGATGTACCACAGCTGCTTTATTCATTTACCAACAGAAGATCATCTTAGTTCTTCCAAACTGCCAAATTGTTTTCTGAAGTGACTGCATCATTTTGCATTTCCACCAGCGATGAAAGAGAGTTCCTACTGCACCAAATCCTCATCAGTATTTGTTTTTACTGTTCCAAATTTTGGGTATTCTAATAAATGTGCAGTGGTATCTCACTGTTGTTTTAATTTGAATTTTCCTGTTGATATATGGGGTGCATCATATTTTCATATGCTTATTTTTCATCTGTATATTTTCTGTTATTATTGTTGGCCCATTATTTAATCAGGTTGTTTTCTTGTTAAGTTTTAAGAATTATTGATATATTCTAGGTAACAGTCTTTTATCAGATAAATTTTTTGTAAATATTTTTTCCTCATCTGTGGTTTATCTTTTTATTCTCTTGACAATGTCTTTCACAGTACAGAAATTTTTAAATTTAATAAAGCCCAACTAATCAATTATTTTTTTCATGGGTCATGCCTACAATGTCACATCTAAAAAGTCATCACTATACCCACGTTTATGTAGATTTTCTACTACGTTATTTCCTAGGAGTTTTATAGTTTTATGTTTTACACCTAGGTGTATGATCCATTTTGAGTTAAATTTTGTGAAGGGTAAAAGTTGATGTCTAAATCACTATTTTGCTTATAAAAGACCAGTTTTTATAGCATGGTTTGTTTCAGAGAATATCTTTTTTCCATAGTATTCCCTTTGTAAGTTTGTCAAAGACCAGTTTGCTATATTTATTTGTGTCTATTTCTGGACTATACATTCTGTTCCATTGGTCAATTTGTTTACTCAATATCACATGGTCTTCATTACCATAGCTTCATATTAGGTCTCAAAGTTGAGTAGCATCAGCCTTCTTACTTTGTTCTTTACCTTCAATATTATTTTGGCTATTCTGTGTCTTTTGCCTTTCTATGTAAACTTTAAAATCAGTTTCTTATTATCCACAAAACAACTCAGTTGGATTTTATTGGGATTACATTAAATCTATAGATAAACTTGGACAAAATGACACCTTAACAATATTGAGTCTTCCTATCCGTGAGTATGGAATATCTCTCCATTTGTTTAGTTCTTTGATTTCTGTCACCAGAGTTGTGTAGTTTTCCTCACAAAGATTTTTCTGCATATTTTGTTAGATTTATACACAGCTATTTCACTTTTGGAGGGTGGTAATGCAAATGGCATTGTGCAATTAATTTCAAATTCCATTTTTAATTAATAATATATAAGCAAATAGTTGTCTTTGTATACTAACCTTGTATGTTGCAACATTGGTATAATTATTTATTAGCTCTAGGATTTTTTAAAAATTCTTGTGGATTTCCTACATGGATGATCATGTCGTCTATGAACAAAGACAGTTTTAGTTCTTCCTTTTCAATTTCTGTATCTTTCATTTCCTATTTTTGTCTTATTATAGCTAGAACTTCCAATAGGTTGTTGAATAGGGGTGATGAGATGAAACATTCTTGCTTTGTTCCTGCTCTGGTGGGAAAGCTTTGAGTTTGTCACCATTATGATGGTAGCTGTAGGTTTTTTTGTAGATAGTGTTCATCAAGTTGAGAGAGTTCCCCTTAATTCCTAGTTTGCTGACAGTTTTTAATCATGAATAGGTGTTAGTTTGTTAAAATGATGTTTCTGTATCAATTGATATGATTATGTAATTTTTCTTTCTTAGCCTGTTGCTGTGATGGATTGAATATTAATTGAATTTTGAATGCTGAACCAGTCTTGCATACCTGAGATAAAAATCTACTCTGCCATGGCATATGATTCTTTTTACACATTGTTAGATTCAATTTACAAATATTTATTAAAGATAGTTGCATCCAGGTTCATCACACAAAAATTGGGTAAATGAGAATGAAGAGAAACCACATAACCAAATTTAGAGAAACAAAGTGCAAAGTAACCCATGTTAACCACTTCCATGGCCATGTGACATTATTAGTATATATGAGTGAGTGATAAACATTTTGGTAGTGTGTCTAAAGATGTTACTATTTTTGAAATATTTTAAAAATAGTATTGTTGTAATAGTATTGTTGAAATATGTTAAAAATGTTTAATAATGTTAAAAATTTTGGAAGGGCTTGTATGTTTGAATAATGTAAAATCACCCATGTAATTACACTAAATATTTTTATTTAAACCACATCATTTTGATGAACCTTTTTTTGTATGCCCTGTCAAATAAGGATGAAATGAAGGGACAGTATACCTTGCAGACGTATTTTGAAGTTAAAATATTTTTTTAGGCAGTGTAACAAACATATGTATAATTTTATAAGTTTATGTAACTTCTTTTTAGTAACTAGGATTATACAAGTTTGTATATAATGGACTGCTGCAGCTCATTATTTCCCAGGAAAATCTCAAACTGCAGATATGTTTCATAATGATAAGTATGTAGTATTTTGGTGACCACACTAGAGGAATTTCTCTAGTGATGTTATTGTAATATAAAATAACACCTATACTTTTGTTTAACTATATTGACCTTTTCTTTAGAAGTCCTATGTTTCTTTTAAAAATATTATATTTTGATAATAATTTTAAGAACATTAAATGTCAAAACAATATTGTTGTTACAAATAATTTTGGCAAAAAAATTCAAGCATGTCTCAAAAGAAACTGCATTTTTTCATACCATTTTAGTTGGATTATGAATGAAATGGTGTAATAACACTACCATTTAAGTGTACAATTGCTTTGGAAAAATATATATTAGTCACTATTATCAATGCATAATCATGAATATATATTTCAAATGGAAAATATTAGTAACAAGTTTCACATGGAATTTTATTATCAAACTATGTATCTGCATCTCCCCTAACAAAGCAATATTACCTACCATGCACACATATCACTTTCTGCTTTAGAATTTCTTCCTAATCTATCTTTTATCCTTTCCTTTAATTATAAAAACATGTTCCCTAACTAAAAACAGGAATAAATTACCACACTATTTCTAGTCAATGTTGTCAATAATATGCACCCATAGATAGATAAGCTAGATGGACAGATATATAGATGATTTATATTCTTCCCATGGTGTCAAAATTGGTGTTGCACACTTAATGCATTGACTTTACTTAATAGTAATTTATAAATTTCTTTGAGAGAGAGAAAGAGAGAGGGAGGGAGGCAGGGAGAGGCAGAAAAAAAGACATAGAAGATCCATGGTGGGCTCTGTGGCGAGCCCAATGTGAGGCTTGAACTCATGAACCATGAGATTGTGACCTAAGCTGAAGTTGGACTCTTAACTGACTGAGCCACCAAGGTGCCTTAAACTCAATCCAATAAAACTCTAACCTGAATCCAATAAAATTCAAGTTAAAAGAAGGTTAAAGTAAAAATTATCAAAGAGCACTTTCAGTTATTCTCCTTGGTCTTTCTCTCATAAAAGGTTTTGACCATCACTTCTACTAGAAATATTCCACTCACTGGATCCTCTGACAGTGACACTTTGTATGTTAAAAAGATTGTTCTTTGTCATTTTTCACGCACTGTGTAAATATTTACTTATTATTTATATGGAAGGAATACAAGAAAAAAGCCATCATGACCTTGCCCTCATGGAGATTAAATTCTAGTAGAGAAGAAAAACAAAATGAAGTAAACAGATGTGCCAGTAAAATATTGAAAACTTCTGCAAATGATTCCCAAAGTGTAATCTCTGAATTAGTGGCTTCAGAATCACCTGGAAACTTGTTAGAGATGTAAACTGGGGGGCTTTACCCTTTACCTACTGAATTAGAAACTGAAGGGATTTACGAAATAAATGAATACTTGAATATTTTTGTGTGATCTTTCCTCCATAAACATCAATACACAAGAAATATGCAGGCTTCTTTTCCTAAAGTTTACTGACAAGAGTTAAAAATGCAAGAAATTCAAATGATAATATACCAAGGCAGAAGTGGTAAAAGGCAAGAAATACTCAAGAGAATTGAAAATAAAGTATCTAAAGCCAAGTTTGATTTCCAGATTCATAGCAAATGTCAAGAACATGTCTCAGTATAGGAGAAATTTTATATTTATTATATAAGTGTTTGTAGTTATTGTCTTACATCCAATATGATACAGTACCACATGTATTAATAACCAAGGCCTAAAATTCATTGTTATACATAAATTTTAATTAAACACACACACACACAGTTTTGAAGAAAATTTAGTAAAGAAATCAAAGAAATTTGGTGTAAAAATGGGAAAAGTTACCTATATTACTCTGACTGGGTCCCATTAAGTTAATTTACAAGAATTGTTACCTACGGTGCCTCAAGTTATCTGGAAACTTTATCATTGATGATGGAATTGGTATTAGTTCAGAGATCTCTTTCTACTAGTGAAAATAGAGATGTGAAGTATGTTTCTCCCATTTAATACTATCATTTCTTCCAGATTTGGGGTCAAATAATAAATGTTTATAACTATAATCTGAAAAGCTTTATGTTAATCATTAGGAAATATGTATGAATCCTTCAAGACATGGACCATGGCCTCAAGAAGTGGAAATTCTGCACTCATATATTATTAGCAACAATTTAAGTGTTTTAAATGACAAATGTATATATGAAAATATGATAATTTTATAAGAAACCAAAAGTATTCTGTGGCAAGGATTTCTGCCCTCTGAAAGCCATGTACTTTTTTATTAATCTACTCTGTCTTATGTGCAGAATTACACAGATTACTCAAGCAAAATTCCTGAAGTTTTTAGGGGTATAATCCGATACAGGAAGAGAACAATAAAGTGTATAAAGTCTATAAAATATAGCACAATGCATAATATTCAGAGTCTTGAGATGTGGGAAAGAAAAGGGCAGTCAAGTCTACATAAAGATGAAATATAGAATGGTCCACAAATATTTCACATACAATGACATGCTTCAGTAATATATGGAAATGATACAAAAAGAAAATTATCTGCTCATCAAACAGACAAAAACAGGGATAGTCAAATGTGGTGTATATTTGTTTCGCTGAGTTTGATACCTGAGTAGAAAGATCAACATACTAAAAAATGCCTAAAGCCAGGCTTCTTGGGAGCTAAACAGTCAAGATTGGGGAAAATGGTGTGATGAAAGATACAAATCCCTCAGCCTTGAGAACGACAGGATTGATCCATATAACTGGGTTGCTAAATATTCACTTGCAGAACTGTACCCTACAGACCTAATTTGCTAACACTTTTTTCAGATCGTCACACAGATGTCAATAACCTTCTCCTTGTTACTACTGCAATCACTGCACTCTATTTGGGCTTTAGCTGGAGAGACTGACCTTTGCCTGTTTACACACACACACACACACACACACACACACACACACACACACAAATTAGGTCAAGAGTCTGAAAACAGTGAAGATATTTGGACATGTTTTATGAAAGATCTGGAAGTGTATATTATTGCAAAGGCTCAAAGATAACAAAACACACTAAATGTACTTGAGCCCCACAATGGACTCAGAAATGCACTTGACAGTCTTTGTGGATCATGCGAATTCTGATTCAATAGCTTCTTTGAGAGATATTATTTAATCAACATTGTATTGAATTCACAATTTAGAGACTGAATCAGAAAACACACCAATTTTCTGTTGAATATGAGAAATGCCTTTTATGGAATACTTAATCATTGCACATACTCATCCCAAAAACCCACTACAATCCACTTTTGAAAAAAAATATGCATCAGTTTCTTATTTACAATAAGCTAAACACATCATCACCTTTGTCACAGAAAGTTTCATGCTCACAATCCTTTTCCAACTCAGGTATTTTAATCCGGTATGTCAGCTGGATTTCAAGCAATATAGACACTATTTCAGCTGGAACCTCAGATCTAGTGGTGGGGTTTAATCCTTTTGCCACTTGTTACCCAAGAGCTTATTCCAGGGTCTGAGACATGTAAAATCACCAGTAAATATTTGTTAATCTTCACTATAAATCACAAGTTAATTAAAAATTAAAATATTACTGAGTTTATAATTGGTAAATATGGAGTTGGGTGTATGTATGGGAATTAACTTCATACATGTAACACTAGTATAACAGTATACATTAAAATGTGTTAATAAAAACCAAACTTTCAAAAGTCACTAATAGCTATCATATTATTTTAAGAACCAAGTAACTTTTATACACGTATATTAATGTGTGTTTAAAAATAAGCCTAATATTTATTTTTTGATATGAATTTTTAATGTGGTAATGGTTTATCTTAATGTAACTAGTGTCTACTGATTCTAATTGCTTACTCCTTCTATCTCATATCCATTTTCTCCTTCTTGTTTTTTTGTTCTCCCAATGTGCCCCACGATGTTCCTCATTAATTGTTTTATGTATTTTCTCAAAACTGGCAGGCCTCCTGTCCTAATTTCCATTTCACATTTATTTATTTATTTTTGAGAGACAGGGAGAGATAGAGCACAAGCAGGGGATGGGCAGAGAGATAAGGAGACACAGAATCCAAAGAAGGCTCCAGGTTCTGAGCTGTCAGCGCAGAGCCTGACATGGGGCGAGAACTCACAAACCGAGAGATCATGACCTGAGCCGAAGTCGGAAGATCAACTGACTGAGCCACCCAGGCGCCCCCCTAATTTCCATATCAATATATCTAAATCTACCCATCTTTGAAACACATCAAAAATATTTCCTTCTAAATAAAGTCTTTTCTGATTTCTTAATTAACTTTTGTTGTCTCACTTCACTAAATCCCCACCAAGACTTGTAAGGTTTTGATAGAAGTCACTGTGTCAGTGCCTTTGTCCTTCTTGCATGGCCAGCATGGTGTCTTATACGGACACTTGATGCCATGTGTATTTATTTATTCCTAGCTTTGTTGCAAACTGCATTTGGGAAATATTTAGCCAAATTGTTAGCTTTATTGAATTGAATTGAGAATAAAATTCCCAGACATAATAATCTGTTCCCTGGGGGCAATGACAACTGCTTTTACAAATGCCCTGAAATTTGAAGACATTTGTGAATTAAATTGCTTTAATAGGCTATTTCAGGTCCAAAATTCGATACTGTTACTAATTTAAATGTGCAAAACTTTAGACATTTTTGTTTACAATGAATATTTCATTTGTTTATCATAGGTACAAATGTCAGGACATATAGGCTGAAAAGTTTTGTAAACATAAAACTCAAATCTAAAGCCCATTCCAGTGAAATACTATAACTAAAATTCTAAAGGGCACCAATATGAATGAAATAGTTAATTTCATTTGAATATTATAGAAGAATATAGTTACTATAAACAAAGCACACAAACTAATCATTGAACAGACTGATCTATAGAGTCTTGTACCAAATTTAATCCTCAAATTTGGTAAATTCTATTCATCCACACATTGTATTTTGTTCCATGATAGGATTTTAAAGGCAACAGAGATATCAATCTCTCACAGAAATGTGTAGATTGTGTTGTTTTTAATAAGTATTTTAAAAGACATTCACTTTTCCACAAAGTCTGGCTTTCCCAGTAGTTAATTACAGGAGGTAGTCTGAGGTGCATTGAATTACATGAGGTTCTTCACACATTACATATTGTGCCAAAATTAAGAATGTTTTAATGTGTTGCCTAGTTCTATAATAGTAGTCTGGTTTTACATATGATAATATGGTAAACTAGGACATAATTGATATACATCTATTATAAATTGGTGACCATGAGAAACCAAGGTGAGACTATGTTTCAAAAAGATGTTATCCAAACATTTGGACCATGAGAAGACATACTATCCAGATATGACCATAAAAGATCATACAGTGGCCCTGTCTGTGGATTTTCTTGTAATCCAGGACTCTAATATGATTAAATACATTGATTGTATCTATGGAAAGAGAGAAACCATGATAGTGCCATAAGTAGAAGATAATGAAATAGATCTATAAAATATTTCCAAATACTATCATTTGCATACCCTTATAGATGTTCATCATGAATACCACATATTGAGTATTTCCCATCCTTTGCAGTTTTCTAAATATTGTGATGCTTTATAGAAAAGTCATCTCTCCTGCCACAAGAAAAGTCATAGTCTATAATGAATAATAGTATCTACCTATACCATTACCCATGAACTAGATAATATGTGCCTGGTGAGTCTCCACCAATTTCAGAGTTCTACAAGATCATTACATTGACCATGGACATCTTCACATAAAGTAACAGGACATCAAATTTTTTTCATGATTCTTTTCTTGAAGTTTCCTTTCTTTGTTTCCTTAGCATATAGTTCAACTTGATTTTCAGTCAACTATTTATTCTTAACTAAAATCAGCTACTCAAACAATTCATCTTGCACCTTCATGCTCACTCACCAACTATACCGATAACTGTGCAACTTCCATTCCCTGCCACCATCATCCATTCATTTAGCACATCGATTGCCATCCATGAAGACTCTTCTCTTCAGATCCCACTATCACCAGTCTTCAGTGTGAGAACTCTAGATAGTCTTTTGAAATAGGCTTTATAGTACTCAATTATAGGAATGTAAAAATTGTCATATGGCATTATTTTAAATGAATCTTTCATTTAGGAAATAAGTTAGCATAAATAAGAATGCTGTAAACATCAAACAACTGATACATCATTCAAGGGAAGCACTGTTAAAATTATTTGGATTTTTAGATTATTTCAGAAACTAGAAAGTATCTACTCTAAAAGACTTAGGCACAAACAGATGTCACTCCTTGTATTTATATTTATTTAACCTGTTTAAATTAGCTAACTAATATCAAAATATTCTAGCTTGCTTGCAGAGCCTCTATGCTACCAAAGCCAAACATCTAAAGCAAGGATATATAATCCAAAGTCTTTTTAAAAAGAAGACAGTTAAGTAAAATTATGTCAAATTTTTATGTAGGTAAATGTAGAACATAGTAATGATTTATTTAACTAATCAAGACTACTCTGTAATGAGAAAGAATTCCCGCTGTTTCCAAATCAATATAGCTATTAGATTAAGATTGCTACTCTCCTTCAAATAAGAACTCAGGCTGCCCATGTACATTTGGTACAGTGCATTATCTGTAAAAGGAAAAGCAGTAAAGGTGATTTATATGTGATGTCTACCTACCAATGCCCTTATCTCCAGTTGAGCTCAATTTATTAGGATAGACATACCATTGAATTCATAATTTTATACTCTTTCCCTGTTTCTGCTTTGAGTCAACCTGTTTCTTTGTACTTCCATTCACTTTTCTGTGCTTATATTTGTCTGTTCTTATCATATCCTTTTTATCTATTTTCCCTTTAAAAACAGAAAGAAAAATATCAAAACAATTATGTCTATAATTTTGAGAAATATATAGCCTACTTCTCCAGCAAACATACCAAATGGTATGAAGTAGCAAGTGTTGTCTCACTACTCTTAGAAATATAATTATTAAGGAAAAAATGAAACATGAATCTCAATATTCTAACACAAAATAACGTCATTAAATTATCATCGTTAGAACACAACAAATTTTCCAAAACTGTGTATATAAATCTGCAATACTAAAATTCTGATGTAAAACATTATTTTAAAAGATAACAAGTCATAAAAGAAAATTCAAAATTTTACAACAAAGAATAATTTAATAATTTATGATGTTTCTTTTTGAACATCACAATATATCTAAGGGCATCTTTATCCTACAGAAATGTCTGAAAAATTGTTTCATTAGTCTCTTATAAATTTAGATTCTGATGAACACTGAGTTAAAATGTGTACACTAAACTTACCTAAATTCCTTTCCTTTCTTGAATGTTTTTCATGCAAAATATTTCCTTGGTTTGGTTAATGTGAATCATCGATATTTCATCCATCAGTCAGTACATATCTATAGCAACTATCTCCTGTGACTTAGTGTTTTCGAAAAAATGTTGGATTAGTAAAAAGCAGCACATTGTTCTTTCTTTCTGTCCCTTTAAATCCAGCATTTCATTTCAAATAGGAGCACCGTAAACCCTGTTATAGTCTTGCTTTGTCTTCACTAATTGGGGACTGAGGAAAAATATGGAGGTTAGCCTTCCGCAGATTTGTGGGAGCGTGTGCTCTTGAGGGATCCCCTAAAGGATCTACACTTTTGTTTCTCTAAAACTAAATATGGTCATCATCATCAAAGTGAAAGGGAACTTGAATATTGCCGTCGCCAGTTACTAGTCCCTGACAGTTTTGTTAATAGGTAAAAATGGAGGCAGAACTAAGCACACTTGTGAGGCAAACCACAAAATTGAAATTGAAAATTATGTTAAAAAGAAAACCACAGGCCTAAAATGGAGTCATTTATGCCAGGCCAAGTCACCAAACAGGGCTTAATACCTAGTCTAATTACAGTTTCAACCTGCCCCAGAGATGTGGTCTTAACTAATCTGTCAGCACCAAAGAGGAAATCTGTCACCTGGTCTTTCTCTATTCCCCCAAAGTAAAATGGGGGTAATCCTCCTAATAGATATCACTGATATTCCCCCTAAAAGAAGGTGAGCTTGCCTGAAACAATCCTTTCTTTTCTTTTGCAAATTGTCCCACCTCATTTCTCCCTATAAAATCCATCCATTTTATACAGCTCCTCAACTTCTCTCTACTTGCTAGATGGGATGCCATTTGATTTATGAATCAGTTAATAAAGCCCATGAGATGTTTACAATTTAGTCGGTTGAATTTTTGTTCTTTAACAGATTCGATGGCAACGTCAGGATCTGCAGTAAATTTGTTATCGCATTCAGGGATAATGAGAAGCACAGGCATGATGCCCATGAACCCTTTGAGTTCTCTGTTTCTTGCCATTTTCAAACACCTTTGGTAAGTTCCTCTCAGTTAGGAGCTCCACTCACTGTGTGTTGAGCTCCTGATCAAATTGGCTTTCACAGCTTCCTGTTTTGAGTTGAAAGTCCAATCCTTTCCCTGGTTCCCAGAGTCTACATAGGACACTGTTGGTAGTTACCAGCCAGAGTTGAACTGGGTCTAACTTACAGATGATATCGCCACATTAATTTATTTGTACAGTGATCTATTTATTTGGTTTAAAATAAACAAATGCTTGTTTAAATTAGGCATTAAGCATTCTAAAACTCTCAGAAATATAGTAGAAACCAACCCAAATGAATTTCAAGTTCACATAATTTAGAAAAACATTCAGTATTAAAACTAGGTGAAGGCTGTTGGCTTAATTAAGAACAGTCATGTCTTTAGAATTATCAGGATTAAATATAATACTTTTATTCTACCTAAGCTTACTAAATGTCAAGTGGAGTTCATGTCATCACTTATAAAATATGTCAGCAAAAAAGATAACTTAAGATGATGGTTAGCACTTTAATGATTCATGACATTTTTATGACTAATATCGACAATTAAGAAAAAAGTAAATTAAATAGGTATAAGAAATAATTATAAATAAATTTTTAGCAATATTTATGTCTACTTAGTTTCCCCAAGTCTATTTAGTAACCAGACCTTTGAGTTTTGCCAAGTTCAATTAATCATTAAATATCTAGATCATTTCCAAATGAGATAAAATTCTGAAACATTAATAACTGAACATTGATTTATGTATTTTTTATTGGTGTTCTTTACATCCTATTACAGAGAAACTAAAAGACATAGGGATTTGTTAGTACTACACTGGAAAACTGAAAAAAAGGCATATGCTTCTAGAAATTATGAAAGGTATTCATGCATTTGTTAGTCTGAGGAATAATGGTATAACAGGCAGTGTAAGCAAATGTTTATTTCATTTTTTCTAGAAATTGAGATTTCTGAAGGTTAAGAATTCAAATTAATATATGAAATTAAAACTGCTAGAAATAATAAGGGAAACATCTCCACATGAAAGAAAAGTAAAATGTATGTTGTAGATTTGTGGAAAAGAAATCTTTGGAAACGAATTCATATTTGTGTCTGTGCATGCAGATGAGAGGGAGCATGCACATGTGTGAGAGAGAGAGAAAGAGAGAGAGAAATACAGAAAAATAAAGAGAGCTATCGGGGCTGGCTAAAACTGGAATAAATTCAACTAAGTGAATGAGCTTTAATATCAAAAGTAAGTTGGTTTCCTGTCTGTTAAAAGCACAAAGTTTTCTTGGACTATTTATTGGTCTGCTTTTGATAATAAGAGGCTGTGAATGGCTTTTCTTTGCCCTTAAAGTAATCTGCCTAAAAAAATTCTGTCTTACCCAAATGTCATCCTGTGTTTTATGTTGTCTTAATCAGGTCTTTCATCACTTAAGAAAATGGAAGCTTCTCAATATTAAAAGAGCTAAGTATTTCTAACAACAATGTAACCTTCTGCATTTACCTTTAAAATATCATGTCACTTTGGTTAAATAAATATTGTTTCATAGTGATCTGTGATCCTATTTAATCATATGTTCAAACCTTTTCATATTTTTGACCAACTTCCCAAAATTTAAGTTCTAAATAAAGTTTTTTGTTTTTTTGTTTTTTCTTTTTTACTTAGACCAACTTTGAAATATAAAATACTACAGAGGACTCCTGGACCATCTTAAAAGATTTTCTCTCCTTATAAAAGAGAAATAATACATAGCCTTATTTGGTATGTTAAATTACCTGAGAAGCATTGTCAAATAAGTGATGATAAACCTTAGGTTATATTGGGTGAATGTTAATATGTGTTTTAGAAATTGTATAGAATTCTGTCATGTCCTGATATAATGTTATAGTCATAATTCTAGTTACTATCTTAAAATGTTGTATGTTACAGAAATAACCAAATTTCCCTGTCAGTTCCATTATAATAAATTATCACCAGATCTTTAACAATGAACACCTTTAAGCCTTTTCACAGTTATTGTTTTATTCTGATGCTTTTATAAAATTGTTCCTGAACAGGCAATATAGCCATCCCTGAAAATGAATCCACTAACAGTGCCACCTTAGTGGAAGTGGTTTCAGCTCTGACAGTATTGAGCTTTGTCTGTGGTGGTTGTCACTTTCCTTGGGCTTATGAATGCCTAGATGGCCAGCACATAAGGAAGCTATGCCTCTTAGGTTAGCAAACTTTACCCCTAACTGTTCAGACAGACTGAAACACCTCACTAATCAACACCTTTGAATTTACATCCTTGAGTTATAAAGGACCTACCAGGAGACTTTCATGACTCATGATTCATAGGACCATATTCCTTTACTTAGGAGTAAATGTCAATGAATTTATGATCAGGAACCTCTTAACTCTTGAAGATATTGCAAATTTTAACAACAAATAACAAATATTTATTGCCCAATAAAGATTCTTAGACTCTCTGTCCAAAGTTGTTCTGGATAAGAGACTAGCCCTTGATTATCTTTTAGCTGGGCAAGGAAGCATCTGTGCTGTGGCTAAATCCACCTGTTATACCTGGATTAATACTCCTGGGGAAACTGAAGCTCAGGTGAGATCACTGAGCAAGCCATTTGGGTTAAAGGCATCACTCCATCAGTGAGGTCTTTGATTGGTTTGGGTTTTGGAACAATGACTTTGAAATACACTCCAAACATTTGAAAATTACCCTGCTTATAAAAAATCATAATGGTCTACTTGGTATGTCGTATCTTTTCAAAAGCTTGAAATGCATGTTCATAGCCACTACCCACCAAAGAAATGATCTCCCTAAGACTGGAATATATATAAAAAAAAAAAAAAAACAAAGAGAATGATGACTTAAAGAATGTGAGTCTGGAGCCATGACCTGTGAATATCACAGGGGTTACGCAAAAATATCAGCACACACCACACAAAAGGAACAACAAAAACTGTAAAAACTTCAGACCAGTAGCTGAGACTTCCACTAATTAATTAAATTTTGATCATATCTTTCCGTTAATCTGAGAGTTCAATCAAAAGGAGGGAGTTACTAAAAAGAAAAACACAGGCCCCAAATGGAGTCATGTATGCTAGGCCAAGTCACTGAACCAGGCTTTATACCTAACCTGATTGTACTTTCAAACTCCCCTAGAGATATGGTCTTATCCAGTCACTCAGGAATTTTCTGGTCAGTAGAAATGAGGAAATCTGTCACATGAGCCCTCCTTATGCCCTAAGAAAGATTAGGTAATCCACCTAGTAAGACCTCTTGCTCTTCTCTTTAAGAGAAGGTGACCTTACCTGACAACAATCCTTTATTTTTTGTTTTTGTTTTTGTTTTTATTTTTGTTTTTGCTAATTGTCCCTCCACATTTTTCCCTATTAACTGCATCCATTTTGTATAATTCCTCAGAGTTCCCTTCTACTTGCTAGATGGGATGCTGCACAATTCATAAATTGATTAACAAAATCAATTAGATCCTTAAAGTTTACTCAGGTGAATTTTTGTTGTTTAACAATTGGAATAATATCTACTGCGCGAAATAATTTTGATATTTGATTTAGCATTTAAATGAGTTAATATATGGCACCAAGTAAATATTCAAGGGATGTTGACTATTTTCATAATTCCCTTTGACCCCCATGTTTTTTCCTCCATGTACCTATCTTAATATTATGCTGTTGTGATCATGGCTCCCTACTATTTATCACATGAGAATCTGACTTCTCTAACTCCAGACCTTTCTTGTCTTACTCAATCTAATGTCATATGAAACCAGGACAACTAGTGGCTGTCTAGCTTTTTTCAGGCTACTCTAAAACATTAATGTGTAACATTAATATAAGCAAACATAAACTTTTTTTAATGTTTATTTATTTTGAAAGAGAGACACAGAGAGACAGAGAGAGAAAGAGAAAGAGAGAGAGAGAGTCAAAATCCCAAGCAGGGTCCACTCTGTCAGAGCAGAGCCCTACACAGGGCTCAAGCTCAGAAATGATGAGATCATGATCTGAGTCATAATCAAGAGTTGGATGCTGAACTGAGTGAGCCACCCAGGCAGCCTCAAACATTAACTTTTTAAAGAGGAGTTACATGTTTTCACCCAAGTGGTTACTAATATTAAAATGACCTCTTGGACTAGAGTGACCAATAAAAGATACTACCAGGAAAGGATAGCTCTTGGTACCTCTAAAAATTGTACTTTGCAACTAACTTATTAAAATCTTTCAGGGTAGGTTTGTGATCTTAGTTATTATAAGCTCTATTCAATTATTGGCCTCTGACTACATTTCATTAATTTCTACTAATTTCAAAAACAATTATCAATTTCTTACCTAAATGCCTCCTGTCAAGTAGGCACCATTCTGAAAATAGAGATACAAAAATGACAGTCACTGTCCTCAAAGCGTTTGCAGTGAAATAGGGAGAATAGGGGTGTAAGTAAATCTTTTCCTCTGATAAAAGCCATAAGCAAGCTCTCAAATGTGCACAATGGTTAAATTACTGGAAGCAATTAATTTGGTGTTGGTACATTAAAGGCAACTTCTTAGAAAAGGGAAATAAATCTTTTTTTTTAATGTTTATTTAGAGAAAGAGAGAGAAGGAAAGAGAACATAAGCAAGGGAGGGGTAGAGAGAAGGAGAAAGAGAGAATCCCAAGCAGGCTCTGAACCATAGGCACAGAGCCCTATGTGGGGCTCAAACTCATGAACCCTGAGATCATGACCTGAGCCGAGATCAAGAGTTGGATGTATAACCGACTGAGCCACCCAGGTGCCCCTAAATAAGTCTTGACAGATGCTTTTAGTTTGTCATAATGATAAGGGGCCAAGGGCATTCAAGCACTGGTAGGATTCTTAAAAGGTACAGATGACAAATGTGGGTGACAACATGCTGTTTTTGAGAATCTAACTAATTTGAAATTACTTAATAAAATAGTGGAAGCGAACCAGCAGAAGAATAGTTGCTCTTCTCTGTAAGGCCATTGAAAGAGTTTAAGCAAAACAGATGAATTGAAGAAATGAGGGGAAAAAATGAATGGTATAAGGTGTTAGATGTCTATACTTAAAAAAAAAAATTGAGGGTGTCCAAAAATAAAACAGTATAATGACAAAAATGAACAGTCTGCTAAAGATGAATTCCATAGGTAGCATTAAGTTTAATGCTATAAGAGACAATGCATAGTGATATTGAGGATGACAGTCTGGGTTGTAACTTGGCTGATGAGCTAGCTTATAATGATGTAGAAGCCTACATCATAGTCACAGTGGTAGCCAAATTGCCAAAATAATGAAGTGCTAGCTGAAGATAACATTGTTCAACAAACCTGGAGGCATAACACTTGGTGGTTGCAAATCTCTGTATAAAGAACCACTGTAGGAGTGCGTGTGTGGCTCAGTTGGTTAAGGGTCCAACTTGATTTCAGCTCAGGTCATGATCTCATGGTTTGTGAGATAGCTCCTCTCTAAGAGTGCAGAGGCAGCTTGGGATTTTCTCTCTGTCCTTCCCCTGCTGGTGTGTGCTCTCTCTCTCTCTCAAACAAACAAACAAACAAACAAACAATGAACCATTTCCAATTGTCTCACTTTCTGCACTACTTTACCCTCAGACTAATCTTCTGCCCCACTTCCTCTTATTATCAAGTGTTCTCTCTGATCACAGACATGTTTTTCTAACCCTCCTTTTTTAAAAAAAGACATATTTAAAAAATATATAAGTATATAAGGCAGCAATATAAATCCCAAATGAAATCTGTCATATTGCTTTACCATTGCAGCATGGAATCACAACCTAAATTCCAGTGGGTTAACTAACTTCATTTTAAATTTCTAGCTTTATTTCCTACCACTTCCTTCATGCTGAATCAAAAAATAAATTCCTTAAAGTTTTGTAATCAGCTGATTCATCATTATTCCATGGTTGTACACATAACATTTCTAGCTTGGTAATCTAAAGTTCTTTTCACTTTGTTTAATATTAGATATTCACAGGGAGAGTATTAGATATTCACAGGAAGGGGATTTACAAAATCACAAAGGAGAAACATTTATGGACAGAATATGTTCTCTATTAAAATCCTATTAATATCAGAATGATCTTTTGAAAGAAATTTTAAGCAACTACCTTTTTTTTCCAAAAACTGAGAAAATTCATGGTACTGAATAAGATTTTTTTTTCAGAATTAGATGAAAGTAATATTTAAGATTACTTTAAAATAATACAGTGTTAGATATATTCCTTCAATACCATGTTTTATTTGCCACAGTGACACATCAATCTTGGAAAACTTCCCTGTAGTGGTTGTTCAAGTCCCAGGACTGTTCCAGGTGAATTGGGGAACTATGCCCTGGAACCATTTCAGGAAGGCCACATCACAGCCCCACTCCTTGTCTCCCGATGTGGTAGACAGAAAAATGCCCCTCTCCCCCAGAGATGCCCATGCCTGAATCCCCAGAATTAACATTATTACTTTACATGGCAAAAGAGACTTTGCAAATATTATTACATTAAAAATTATTCTGGATCATCTTGCCAAAACATAAGTACAAGGGTCTTTGCAAGAGGGAGGCAGAAAAGTTAGAATTATAGAAGGAGATGTAATAAAGGAAAAAGAGGTTGAGGCAGGGGTGTGTGAAGATGTTATACTGCTGCCTCTGAAGATAGAGGAAGAAGTCATGACCCAAGAAATTCAGGAAAAGGCAAAGAAACAGGTTCTTCCCTAGAGCCTCCAGAAGGAACAAAGCCCTGCAAACATGTTGGTTTGGGGATTCTAACTGTAAGATAATAAATTTGTGTTGCTTGAAGACTCACAGTTGATGGTAATTTGTTACAGCAGCAATAATAAACTAATACATCTGTGTTTGATAGGAAAAGCCATGCTGTTTCTTTTTAGTCAAAGACTCTCATCAAGCAAAGTACAACTTCATGATCTTAATACTCAGCAGGACAGAGATTAACAATCAAGTCAAGTTTGTGTAATATTTTGTCCCAAGCTGTGTAAGTCCAAATACAGTTTATTTGGTATATGGATTAATAGAATTTTGGCATTCATTGTTCAGAAATGAAATAGAAATCACAATCTACTTCATCTGTGTTGGAAATTTAAATCGAAGTATAAAATGAGAATAACTAGTCAATTAAAATAATTAGAATATAAAACTCATTAAGTTCATATCATAAATATAATCCCCACAATGTAGCTATACCCTATTAACATAGATGTATTCTATTCCATACCAAATATAATGTTTTCTACTGGTTATAATCCATACAGGAGAGTATAAGTCATGGACACTTGTATTTTATTCTCTATTATTAAGAAATTTGACTGATTTTCATTGTCTATACATGAAAATATAAGACAAAAAGTAAAATAAAATGTTAAGATACCTTGATAACTTTAAAGGTTATATTTCTTTTTATTTTGTATTTATTTTGTATTTTTTTTTCAACGTTTATTTATTTTTGGGACAGAGAGAGACAGAGCATGAACGGGGGAGGGGCAGAGAGAGAGGGAGACACAGAATCGGAAACAGGCTCCAGGCTCTGAGCCATCAGCCCAGAGCCCAACGCGGGGCTCGAACTGACGGACTGCGAGATCGTGACCTGGCTGAAGTCGGATGCTTAACCGACTTCGCCACCCAGGCGCCCCTCTTTTTATTTTTTAAAGTTTTATTTTAGAGAGAGTGAGCCAGGGGGTGAGAGGGGCAGGAGAGAGAGAGAGAGAGAGAGAGAGAGAGAGAGAGAGAGAGAGAGAGAGACAGAATCAAGCAGGCTCCACACTCAGTGCAGAGACTGATGCAGGGCTTGACCCCAAGACCCTGAGATCATGACCTGAGCTAAAATCAAGAGTCAGATGTTCAACCAACCGACCCACCCAGGCACTCCTCAAATTTGTATTTCTGATTCTCTAATAGTGATAGCCCAAGAAATTTGGGAATAATGGCAATGTTTTTTATATAAAAGATATAAATAACTTAGCATTTTCCTCAAGGATCATTGTATAAAAGATAGAGGGTGCTCAAGGTTTGATATCATTGATACCCAGCTGCAGAAATACTGAAATTAGTGACTAATGACTTCTCTTTATTGGTGCTAACTCCATGTCAGTAATTTCACATAAGTTTTCTAAAATCATTACAATTCTACATAGTGGATATTATCATCACATATTTTCGTAGGTGACAAATAACTTTCCCCATATTTACACATAAAATTAATGGCAGAGAATGGGATCAAATACAGTTTTGTTTGATAATAAAACTCATACTCTTTTATTCCCTCACCTCACTTCTCAGGTAACTTTGTCGTCAAGGAAAAAGAGACTCTCCCAGTGCTACCACTATTCATGTACAACCCATCCCTGACCAACAAATCCCCCTCTACTATAAGCTCTCTTGTGCATAAAGAGTCATATTCTGTTTGCTGGCTTCTCTCCATAGCCTGGAATACTGTCTATTATACTATATTCGGTATAAGTTTGAATAAGTGAATGGGTTCCATTCATTGTGTGTAAGTTCTACAGAAATTAGTTAATTCTCTGCATGGTTCTAATTTCAGTCAGAAGTGTAAGACAATGAAATTTCACATGCCTATTTTTCTTAATAAGTGTAGAAAAAAACAATTAACATTTTTAAGGTAAAGCTATATTGATAGATGCAAAATAACATTTCAGAGGTTTTACATCCTCAGACAGGATGGAAGAAGGGATAAAAGAATGAATGACTGTTGGGTTTTATCACTAAAATACTTGAATTTTATATTATGTTTAATCCTCTATTCTTCTGTCCTTTTTTTTTTCCTTTAGATCAACCTGTCTACGTAGCTCATACAGTTAACATACTCACATAAAGGAAAATAAAAACCAATATTTAAATGACCAGCTTTTGGGTTTATATTTCTCCTAGCATGCAGGACTGGTCTTTGGTGAAGTGTAAGAAAATAGTTTGTCTTTCTGCTCTCAGTATCCCTATGTCCCTTTCTGTAAGATTTTGTCTAACCTGCCTTTCATGGTGATATTCTGTCAGAAAGACATTTTATCTCCTTTGTGAACTGATCAAAAGCCTAGACTCAAAAATGCTGAAATTGCTTCATTTATCTGTCAGGACATTCAAACCTCTCCAAGGCCAGAAGCCAAAAAAGGATCTGAAAGGGAAAATGATATCAGAAATAGATCAACCTGACAGGATTCTCAACATTAAATTTTTTGGTTGCTGCAGGAAGGTCTAGGGTCTGTGAACCCCACTTAATCCTGTAGATGCCAGAGCTAGGAAACATAGATGGTGAGAGCGAGCTGTGAGAAATCCAATCTACTTTGTCATTGAAAATAAATTATGTCCTTTTTGCTTTTATTTCTTATAAACACTTATGCATAAATCACATATGATTAATTGAACCGGGGTGTCCAGGCAAGGAAGGGTTTTTGCAAAAGTCTGACCATTGTTTGCCAGATCATCACCGTCGTTCCAATTTTCATCCACCCACCTTCACACCCATCTTATCGTGACACCTAGGCAACTGAACGAGGTTATCCAACTAACAGAGGAGGATTGTGGAGGGAGGGCACCCTCATAAAATCCCTCCACATCTAACTTCAGGGCTTCAAAGAACTCTTCCATCAATTAAATATTGCTGATGCACAACACTATCCTCAAATGTCTTCTATCCCCTCTCCCAAAAGTCAGTTTTCACATTAGCAGATTTTCAAGAAAACAAATTTGTTACATATATAACCATAATGGTTTCATTTATATATCATTTCAATAATTTCTGTGTGAGATTTGGAAATGTCACAGCTAAAGTCATTTATATCTGAGATTTTACTTGTGGAAATATATTTTGTAAATGGTTAAATATTTTAATAGCAATATTCAGAGTTTATTTTTTGTCAGATCATGTCAAGCTGCAATTATTGAGAAATGTCTTCTAATTAAACTAATTAATTTTTTTCAAAACATCTTATTAAAATATCTTAGAACTGTAGTGATTTTTTTTTTACTGATAATAGTAATGTGTGTTTCCTATATTTATTTTCTGTGATCAGATTAGCTAGATTTATTTTGTTTTAATTTTTTTAATGTTTATTTTGAGAGAGGGAGAGAGGATACCTGAGCAGGGGAGGGGCAGAGAATGAGGGTGAGAGAGAATCCCAAGCTGACATGCAGAGCCTGACATGGGGCTTAAACTCACAAATCGTGAGAGCATGACTTAAGCTGAAATCAAGAGTCGGACGTTTAACCGCCTCAGCCACCCAGGCACCCCTAGATTTATTTTATTTTAGAATGATACTAATATTTTCATTACATAGTTTTTATCTTTGTTGATTTCTATTACTATATGTTTACTTTTTTTCATCAACTATGGCCCTTCTTCTGATAATGTTTCTATTTTTGTTTCTTGGGGAGATTGATATGCCATTTTTTCCTATGTGCTTAAAATATGAACATAGATAATTACTATCCAATTTCTTCTCAAATATGCAATTTAAATGCTCTACAATTCCCTTTGAGTGTATTTTGTTGAATTCCATATATTTCATTTCATTATTTAATTTTTTAATATTTTCTTTTGTATTTCTTTTCTTCAGCTCCTGTATTAGTTACAAGTAGTTTAATTAATTTCCAGGCACAGATGGATTATCTAGTTATCATTCATTAATTTCTAACTTAAAGCCACTGAGGTCAGGATACATACCCTAAATAATTCCAATTCTTTAAAAATTATTGTGGCTAGATTCTTTGATGGTCACTTTCAATAAATGTTTTATGTGCATTCGAAAGAATGTAAATTCTGTCATTGTCAGGTGCTTTTATATCTATACCTTGTAAGGCTGAGCTTAATTATGCCATTCAGAATTTCTAAATCCTTACTGAAAATTGTTTCTGCCTACTTTATCAGCTATTTAGATAGACATAGTGCTTACCAATGGAAATTATTTATTATATAAAAATTTAGAAATATGACATTGTCCTAGTGTTTTGATACCTTTATCTTTACAACATATCCCTCTTTATCTCTGATAAAGCTTCTTTCCTGAAAAGCAGTGCCTGGTGTTTGTAAGGCTTATCCTAGTTCTTCTTTGGCTAGTATTTTCAGAGAATGTCAGTTTTTAAAAATTTCTTCTATTTTTAACCATGCTATGTTCTTTATTTCTGTGTTTCCCTCTGGGATCATTCTCCTCCCTAAAGAACTCTTTAATATTTTCTAACAAGTTATAGGTGTGATATATTCTTTTAGTCACTGTTTTAATAATTCATTTCATTTCATTTCTGGAGAATATTCTCACTGGGTTTAGGACTTTAGGATAACAGTTTTTCGTTTTGTGTTGGGCATGATGGCAGATACTATTTCGTTTTTTCTAGCTTCCATTGGTTACTCTCATTGTTTCTCCTTTCAAGGTAATGTCCCTCCCCCATGAATATATATTTTTTTAATATTTTCTCTTTGTTTCTAGTTTCTACATTCAAAGATGACATACCTAACTTTGGTTTCTTTACATTTATTCTGTCTGTACTTCACTTAGATATTTGAATCAACAGGATCATGCCTTTCATACTTTTTGTTAAACTATCAGTCATACCTCTTCAAATACTCTTTTTTGGCCCATTCTCTACTCTCTTGAAGTTCCAATTACACATGTAATTTGACTGCCATACATGCCTCTTATGCCCTTTCCATTTTCCAAGTTATTTTTTTTTTGTCTTTTAGTTTGAATAATTTCTATTGAACTGCATTCTACTTCACCATTTTTTGTGTGTGTCTGAACTATGAAACCTACCAATTTAGTGTTTAATTTCTATTCTACCTTTCAGTCCTAAAATATACATATTATCATTTTTGAAGCCTAATTTCCAGTTTTATTTTTATTTGTCTCATGCTCTGTTTTCTTAAACATATTAATCCTAGTTATTTAAAACCCTTGTCTGCTGTATTCCATATCTGAAGCATACCAGGTGTTCTTTTATTTATTATTTTATTACTAGTTATTATTTGTCTCCACCTGTTAGTACACCACATTATATTTAATACTGAGCATAATTAATGCAAAGCTGTACAGGAATCAGGCAACATTATATTTCATCAGGTAAGAGTTACCCTTTCCATTATAGGCAGATAATGGGGGAAGTGCTGGTCAGCTTTGTCCAATCAGCCATTAGGCTGATCTGACTAGAGACTCATGTTGCTTTTTTGAAGATTAAATTCACCTCTAATTTGCCCCAGATCTTAAGATATGGCCCAACAGGGTTTCAACTGAAAACCTAGAGATTCTGTTTGTTATTGTTTGATTTTCTTACCAAGAATTATCCTCTGCTATTCAGTTTTGTTTGCTATTTACTTTTTCTATCCACATAGCTTCATATATGGCAAATGTCTTCAAACATTATGTGTTTAAGACTTCTCAGATATTTAACACTCCAATTCTATAACCCTGAACATGGGCAACCACCAAATATCTTCTGATTCCTCTGATACCCAGTAATATCCCTCTGTGAGGGCCAGACCTTGTTTCTTAGACTCCAGATCATAGTGAGACAATCTAGGTCCCCAGGTACAGTAGCACATCTTCAGCTTCCCTCTGAAGTTTCTATTCTTATAAGCATTTTAATCCCTTTAGACCTTCCTTTTGCATATTTTACCTTTAAATATATAATTTTATAACTTATTTGACTTTTCTAATTTTTCTCACTGGGATTAATGGACTGTAATAAAAATAACCATTTCTACCAATTTTTTTAGCAACAAGTCTTTTCTTATGGATATATTACATAGCATCGAAAGCAGTATTTCTCAAGTTAGTAGATATAAACTAGGCATTCATAATTCTCAGAAATAGCATGCAGGAAATAACAAAAACTATCTCTTTGAAAGTTTGTAAATAACGTTTTAAAATGAAAATTAGCCCACACATTATAAAACCTATGACACACTTCAATAAATGGGACACAAAAACAAGAAGTTATAAGAAGATAAGAAAAATCTTCTGCAGAGCCCTGATCCTGTGGCACATGTTCTAAAATTAGTCAATAAATATCTTTCACATATACAGCAGGTGGATTTCTTTGTCTTCTCAATCATTTGCTCCTGGGAATTACCTGCCACATAATTTATAATACTTCTTAGGAGTTTAAAGAATGATTTGTCACCTGTTAGTCTTTATTTTTCTTTTTCACTTCAGTTCTAAGTATTATTTTGTGATTGCTGAGATTTATCTGTTTACATTTTATAGCCTACTATTGTGAAATGTACTACTGTGATATTAATTGATTAATATTTTAGCAATATATCAAAGTGACAATTGTCAAATAAAATTTATTTTTCATGTGTTAACTTATAACAGCCTTTCCTGTATCCAGAATTGTATTAGATCTTTCATGTATTCAGTACCTTAATCATTTCTATAATCTTGAAATCTTTTATACAAAGTATCCATAAAAAGTATATTTAGGCCATCAACTAAATTTCAAGATATTCTTAAACTATCTGCAAATTCTTAGTGAAGAGTTGGGTTTATGTTTTGAGGAAAAATGGAATCTCTTTACATTTTCAAAATTAGAATTTTTGACATCACTTCTATTGGTAAAAAACTTCTCAATGATAGGAAATGCAATATATTTGCAGGTTAAAATTACATTTTTTAAAATATTATTTCCTACAATAATATAAATAAAAATTTTTCCAAAATATACGGTGTTCTTAGCAAGCATTGCTTGATTATTCCTTTGTCTTAGATGGTGTTCAGAAAATAGTCTGACACCAAGACGTATCTGTTACTATTTTATAAGGAAATACAGCCTCCATCATGAGAGGAAAAAAGGCATGAAGCGGACAAGGAGAGACAGCTAATGCAAATTTATTTTACCAAAAGGGTGCTGTTTAATTTTAGATGATTGTGTGCAAGAGGTTATATGAAACACTGCATTTCAGATACACCTGCCAGAGCGGAAGAGTGGGGTGGTGGAGGGGGGGAGAAAAAATAATTATTAGTCAAAGATTTACTCTGTATTTCTGGATTACACATGTTTTGGTGCCTGGTGGGTCTGCAGTGTTTCGGGTGTTAGTAATAGAAGATAAAGCCCAGAGTTGGATAAAAGAAGGGCTCTTTACAAGAATGAACTTAGGCACTGTCTGGTGGAGCTAACCTCAATCTATCGGGGCCTTTTCAGTGATGGCTGCTTCAGCAGTGACTGGATGCAGAAGAACATACTGCAAGGATGGGATCAGGGTTAACAAGACAGCTCTTGCCTCAATTGCTAAATTTAAGGGGTCACCAAAAACTCAGCAGTCAAGGTAAACAATATTACTTTAACAACAACATTTTAATGTAATATTCTTTTTCAAAAAATCAAAATTAATGCAAAAATCCCAGGCAAAATATTCAAATGGAAAAAAAGACAAGCTCTTTGTCAGTTTTGTGATCCTGAGTTGTGCAAAGGGAGCAGATCCTTGCAGTGAGCCAGGCAGTCCCAGCCAATGCGGTCATCTCATCCAGACCCCTGTTGGGCCAGGTATAGGAGGACTGAAAGTGGTATGCAAAGCAGATTTGGCAATGTGGGGCCTGATATATGGGGTATGTGTGTGCTTAATTGTAGAAGATTAACTTTTTCTATTTAGTTCAAGATAAGGGAGAATATGTTGATAAGTATCTAAATAGGAGCAAATTTTTCCTTTTGCCTTGTGCTCCAGTAGGACTCTCCCTGATAATGGTGAAAAAACACCATTTAGTAACGTCTTACCAAAGGTGAGAACAATGAGATCTGACGTGGTACACAAGTAATGTCTAATTTGCCCTCTGTGTGAATTTAATGGTTATTTAGTTATCGTGGCATAAGAGTTATCCAAAGGGTAGTACACACAGTCTCAAATTACTTTAGTCATCTAAAACTACTTGAGAAAATTTCTATTTTTGTGTACTTCTATTCATTAAAATGCTAATTTTAACTCAAATATAAATGATCTTATACTTCATTTAAAATGAATGTGCTTTTCTATCAGTTTTTGCTTCTCCATAGCAGTAAAAAGAAGATAGAGATATCAAATCAGAATTTTAATCTTCTACCAAAAGAAACTAGAAAAAGGATGTCACACTAAACACATCACAAGCAAGATGAAAAACAGTAAGGAAATACATGAATAGTGAAGAACAATAAAGATATTTACCAAACACAAAAGTTGGTTTTTTGAAGAAACTAACATAATTAGTATACTATTAGGTAGACAAAACAAGAAAAAAATAGAGAAGACTGAAATTTTAAAATCAGAACTGAGAGAGGGAATAGTCCTACTAACCTTGTAGAAATAAAAAGAATTATAAGGAAATACCATCAACAATTTTAGGTATGTTAGGTAACAGACAAAATAAATCCCTAGAAAAAACGACTAAAAAATTTCAAGAAACAATAAAAACTGTTTGGAACTTAATATGTAAAGAGATTTAATTTGTAATTAAGTAATTATCCATAACCAGATGACTTCACTGGTAAGTTCTAACAAGGATTTAAACAATTTCTTAAAAGAAAATAAGGAGGAATTAACAATTTTCAAATGGATTCTGTAAAACCAATATTACCCTGATGCCAACATCAGGTGAAGACATTACAAGAAATGAAAGTTACCTATCAATATCCCTTATAAACATAGATGCAGAAATTCTCAACAAATACAAATCAAATTAATAAGCATTTAAAAATCATTAAATAGCATATCCAAGTGGGACTTATCCCAGGAATGTAAAATTTGTTCAATTAATGAAAATTAATCAATTCAATATATCATAATAAAAAAGGACATACCACATGGTAATTGCAATACATTCAGAAAAAAAAAGAAATGACAAAACCCAATATCCTTGTATGCCAAAACAATTCAAGCTAGAATAGGAAGGAACTCCCTACACTTTGTAAAGCCCATTTATAAAAAAGCAAACAACAATAACAAAAAGCTCAGTTAAAATTATGCTTAATGACTGAAAGACTTAAAAAATGAGAACTTTTCTCCTGAGATTATGAATAAGGTGAACTTTCTGTTCTTGACACTTCCTTGTCCACTGTATAACAAGGACATAAAAGACACCCAAGAATGGAAAGGAAGAAATAAACCTATCTCTATTTGCAAATGACATAATCTTTTATATAGAAAATCCTTAGGAACCCACCAAAGAAAAATCTATTAAAAATAATGAAAAGATTAGGGGTGCCTGGGTGACTCAGTCCGTTAAATTGTCTGACTTCGGCTCAGGTCATGATCTCATGGTCCATGGGTTCGAGCCCCACATCTGGCTCTGTGCTGACAGCTCAGAGCCTGGAGCCTGTTTCAGATTCTGTGTCTAACTCTCTCTCTGCTCCTGCCCCGCTCACGCTCTGTCTGTCTCTCTCAAAAAATAAACATTAAAAAATAAAAATAAAAAATGAAAAGATTAGTAAAGTGCAAGATACAACATTAATATACAAAGATCAATTTTATTTCTTCATATTATCAATTAAAAATTTTTAAATTAAATTAAAATATTTGTAATAGCTTCTAAGAGAATAAAATAGGAATAAAGTTAGCAAAGGAAGTACAGAACTTGCACACTGGAAATTACAAAATGTCACTGAAATTAATTACAGGTTGACTTAAGTTAATTCCATTTTTTTTTCCGTTGGTAGATTTAATATTGATCTACAGTATCTATGCAATCCAAATTGATCTAAAGTTTCTATGTAATCCTTGTCAAGTTTCTAGCTTCCCTTTGGATATAAATTGAAAAACTAATCCTAAAATTCATATGGAAATCCAAGGGACCCAGAACAGCCAAAATAATCTTGGAAATGAAAAACAAAGTTAAAGAGCTCACACTTTCAATTTAAAAACTTACTTCAAATCTGCAATAATCAAGGTGTGTGGTAATATGTATTTTATATAACATATAGAGAGATCAATGGAATGGAGACCCCAAAGGCCAAATTTATATTCATGGTCAATTTTATAATAATAAAATTTTTGACAAGAGTGTCAGGACAGTCCATAAAACAGATGGATATCAACAAATCGTGCTTGGAAAACTGCTTATCCACATGCAACAAAGAAGAAGGAGGGGGAGAGAGAGAGGGAGGAGAAGTTGGCTGCCTAGCTCACATCATACCCAAAAAGTAATTAACAATTAATTAAAAATAAAATGTAACAGCTAAAACTGTAACATTTTAGGAAAAAAATAGGAGTAAATCATCATGACCTTATATTTGACAGTTATATTTTAGATATAATTATAAAAATACAAGTGGAAAGGGAAATATTTGATTAACTAGGCTTTATTAAATTTAAAAACATTTGTGCTTCAAAGGAAATGATCAAGAAAATTAAAATACTACTTACAGAATGGGAGAAAATGCTTGCAAATTGTGTGTCTGATAAGCATTTGGTATCTATAATATAAAGAACTTTTACAACTAACAATAAAAGACAACTCATAAAAAATATAGCCAAAGGGAATAAATAAATATTTGTTTAGTGAGGATATAGAAATTGCCAACAGGCACATGAAAAGATGCTCAAACAGTCATTAGGAATATGCCATCCAAAACCACAGTAAGATACCACTTTACACACAACTTGGATGGCTAATATAAAAAAGACAGACAATAATAAGTTTTGGCAAGGATGTGGGGAAATTCTGTCAGACGTTGCTAGTGAGAATACAAATTATGTAACCACTTTGGAAAATTCCTCAAAAAAGTTAAACATACTGCTACCATACAACCAGCAATTGTATTCCTAGGTATATACCAAAGAGAAATAAAAAACATTTTCACACAAAATCTTATAAATTACTATTATAACATTACTAATAATATCCTCAAAGTGAAAACAACTCAAAATATCTATCAATTGATCAATAGATAACCATAATGTTGCCCATTCATTTGATGAAATATTCAGTCATTAAAAACAAACAAAAACAAAAAACAACCTATAATACAGGTTATAACATGGATGAACCTTGAAAGCACTATGCTAAGTGAAACCCAGACACAGAAAGCTACATATTGTATATTTTCATTTATATAAAATGTCCAGAAAACAAATCCAAAGAGACAGAAAGTATATTAGTTGTTATTAAGAGTTTCGAAAGAAAGGAAGGAATGAAAAGTGACTCCTAATGTATGGGATTCCTTTCTTCTTTCCCTGCTTATTTCCCTCATTCCCTTCTTCCCTCCACAAACATTCAGTTAGCACTAGAATGCACCACTCACTCACTGTACAAAGTACTGAAAACATGGGGCGCCTGGGTGGCTCAGTCGGTTGAGCGTCTGGCTTTGGCTCAGGTCATGATCTCGCAGTTCATGAGTTCAAGCCCCGCATCAGGCTCTTGCTGACAGCTCAGAGCCTGGAGCCTGCTTCCTATTCTGTGCCTCCCTCTCTCACTGCTTCTTCCCCACTCGTGTTCTGTCTCTCTCTCAAAAATAAAAAAAAATTAAAAAAAAAAAAGTTTCTTCAAAGTACTGAGAACACAATTACGAATAGTACATTTTCTCCAGGTACAAAAAGCTTAGAGCCTAATACAGGAGAAGTTTCTTTTAACCCTGATATCAGATATTTATTACAAGCTCCAGTCCCTTAGATTTAAATCAGCTGAAAACTAAACTGCTGAACAATCTTCTACTTCTTATACTAGCTATTTGTTTTAACAGTGATATCTGCCTTCTCCACAGAGAATTCACCAATAGTTTTTTTAGCTTCTAGATTCTAATTTTGTTTTTATACCAACTCATTCAAAATTATTGAGCACCTCATATTATTTAGGCACTGGGATGGGCATTGGGTGAAGTGTGGTGGCCGGGAGGGGACATGCAAAATACAGGAGGTAAAAAGAGAAAGAGAAATACAGTTGACCCTTGTAAAACATGGGTTTGAACAGCACAAGTTCACTTATACACAGATTTACAGTTCTGTAAATGTATGTTCTCTTCCTTATGACTTTCTTAAAAACAATTTTCTCTAGTGCATATTAAGAATAAAGTAATATAATACATATAACATAAAACATGTGCGTTAGTCAACTGTTATTGGTAAGTCTTCTAGTCAAAACCAGGCTATTAGGTATGGAATAGGTAAAGTTTGGGGAGAGTCAAAAGTTATATGTGGATTTTGAAATGTATGAAGGCTTGGTACCCTGAATCCTTGCAGTGTTCAAAGGCCAAATGTATACTATAAAGAATTTATGGTTTGCATACAAATATCTCACCACAAAGGAAAACATGCAATACTGTAAGAACTGTATTGATTAACATATAGCTCAAAAGCCAAGTTCCTCCTTAGATGCTAGATATTATTTTTCTATTACCTGATGTCTAGATTACCATTGGGAAAGATTATAATTAGCAAAAATATTCACTTACAGATATAACAAAATAATATTTATGCAAATCAAAGTAAAGAGTAGTAAACTTTAGAATACAAAAAGGCAATATCTTAACTGTTATGATATCTTTCTTTTAATAAAATATGAGTAAAGGGGGTATGAGAATGGCATTATAAGAAAGAAAACAATAATTATCATTTCTGGTATTTTCAGTATTTAAGATAACTTATCACACGTGTTCTTTCAAGAACTAATTATAAACTGCAACAGTCATCACATTATCTAGGAATGTCAACCTAGTAAAAGGATAAATGTATTTATTCCCAAACACTGTTTTCCAATTTAAAAATACATAACACGTTTCTGTCCCTTCCAACATGAAGAAAATGCTTACAGACCTAAGCAATCTCTTTCCTAGAAGGTATTTTAATTAAGACTAAATCAATTTTATTAAGACAATTAGAATCACACTATTATTTTTATAAGTAGTTAAGAATTAATGTAAGTGACATTTCCTGCATAGTTTGGGTAATGAGAAAATAAGTTCTGAAAATTTCTATAATGCAAAAATTAATCCCATTAAACAGAACATTAAAAATTATACAGAACCAAAATAACCCAGGTCATTAAAAGGTCCATTATTTTATAGAATTACATACTACAGTAAAAAACATAGAAGAAATTATTTTATAGTAAAAGTAGGAAATGTATAGTCAACATCTAAATGTGATTATTATATATAACAACTTCAATTTGGCAGTGCTAAATTTGTATGTATTTCTGGCACTTTTATTAATTTTTATTTTTTTAATGTTTATTTTGAGAGGGATATGAGCAGAAAGAGAGAAGGAAAGAGAGGGAGGGGGGCGCACACACACACACACACACACACACACACACACACACACAAAAAGAGAGAGAGACAATCCCAAGCAGGCTCCACACTCAACACAGAACCTGATGCAGGGCTCAATCTCACAACCATGAGATCATGGCCTGAGTAGAAATCAAGAGCCAGATTCTTAACCAAATGAGCCACCGGGGCACCCCTCTGGCACTTAAAAGAGTACTTCGAGTGAACAAAAAAAAGGTAACTCTTTCCCTAGTGTCCACATAAGTGAGGTCCAATCAACAAGCAGTATTTCCCTTTATTTCTTTCTCTCCTACCTAATTTTTTTTGAGGATTCTCTTTTGTTGAGCTAAACTATATCTAGCAATCTACTGGTAATATCTGAAATTGAGCTTATATGAAAAATCTAGATATAGTTATTTTCACTTCTCACTTCTATGTAAATAATCAAAAGAATATCGTTTTTTAAAAAAAATTTCAATGTTTTTATTTATTTTTGAAGGAGAGAGAGAGAGAGACAGAGCATGAGTGGGGGAGGAGCAGAGAGAGAGGGAGACACAGAATTAGAAGCAGGCTCCAGGCTCTAAGCTGTCAGCACAGAGACCAATGCAAGGCTCAAACCCACAAACTGTGAGATCATGACCTGAGCCAAAGCCGGACACTCAACCAACTGAGCCACCCAGGTGCCCCAAGAATATAGTTTCAACAGAGACCACATTATCTACTTATAATGCACTGATTTTTAAAAATCAGAAAATATAAATATTCAATAGGGGAAAAGAGGCCAAAGCATAAATACAAGTAAGTAACAAAAATTATATGCAAGCTGGTAACACAAACATGAAATTAAGATACATTTAGTTCAAATTGTTCAATATTAAAAGTGGTAACGGTCTGGATTGGGAAGAAAACAAACAAGCTTCTTCATATATTTACTGATAAAAGTGTAAATTGATACCCTTTAGAGGGAATTTAACATTTATGCACCATTCATTTGAGCAATGTAGTCCAAGAACTTATCTGGAAGGAAAAAAGTGATAAAGATGGCTGAAGAACGTGCCAAAGGGGACCATTCCAATTGGCTCAAACTCCAGTTTGAACTCAAATGAAAAATAAGGGTTATAGATTTAGCTTCAATAGCAATCAAGCTATAATAGTGACAGAAACTATTGAGCTAAACGAGAAATAAGATAATCTAAGAGCTTATTTTTTATTTTTTTTTATTTTTTTTAACGTTTATTTATTTTTGAGACAGAGACAGAGCATGAACGGGGGAGGGTCAGAGAGGGAGGGAGACACAGAATCTGAAACAGGCTCCAGGGTCTGAGCGGTCAGCACAGAGTCCAATGCGGGGCTCGAATTCACGGACTGCGAGATCATGACCTGAGACGAAGTCAGACGCTTAACCGACTGAGCCACCCAGGCACCCCAAGAGTTTGAGAAATGTCTACCATGAATGACAAAATGGTAGGTGGTAAGTATGCAACATAAACTAAATGGAATGGTCAAAGATCTGAAGAATGTGGGTCACGGAGATAAGACAGTGCTTTAGGAATTATAAACAATCAACCTTGTCAAAAAATTTTACTGAGAGGCTCAAGTTAAGGCAAAGACTAAACGATGTCCTCCCCATTGGATTTATGACGTTAAGCTCATCAGGGAACTTAGTAAGAATTGGTTTGTTCAGCTACAACCAGTAAGAATATTTTTCATGAAGAATGTTCTGTTTGAATAACTTACTTCCCTTTTACACTAAACATAACTTCTCCCCCACCAATCAAGTTATTCCCAACTTAAGCCTTCTTAAATTAATTTAGAGTCATGGTGTGAGAGTCAACTACCACAGTTTGGAAAGGGCAAGAGAAGTTTCCTTATCACCCAAGTTTAGAGATAAGAGTAAGGTTGTCCAGCTAAAGTGGGATGTCAGTACCAAACTCCTGATCTGACCTACCCACTCCAGCCTATGTTACACCCACAGTCTTCCTATCCCCAATAATTAAAACCACTTTCAGTTCCTCAGGACAAAAGAGATAGAGTCATCTTTTACTTATCTGTTTCACATTCCACTTCCAATATGTCAGCAGAACTTGTGGACTCTACTTCCAATTGTAATGAGAATGCCATACCACTCCTTACTGTTACTATTCATTCCAAATGATTTTCTTCTCATATCTGAATTATTGTAATAACCTACAAATTTTTCACTCTGTTTTCACCTTCCTTCTCCACATTCTGTTCTTAATACAAGAGCCAAATTGATCTCCATATATTTGAAATCAGTATATGTTAATCCTTGGCTTTGATGTCTCTAATGATGTCTGTTTTAACACAAAATAATATGTAAACTCCTTAGAAGAACCTTCAGTATTTCTCTAACCTCAATTTCTCCTCTCATCCAGCCATACTAATTGCCTTGTTTTTCATGGAGCATCCTATGCATGCTTCCTCAAAGCCTTTGCTAGTGATTTGCTTTGATCACTCAACCCTTCCTTTTCATCTTTTCTTAAATTTACCCTTCTCAGTGAGACATTTTCTGAGTATTCTACTTACAATTGTTAATCCCAAATCCAGCTTTCCCTATGCCCCTTGCTTTCTTTCCAATAAAACATCATTATCCAATGTCCTATACTTTACTCACTGCCTATATACCTAGCATCTAGAATAGTATTACTGCATAGTAGTTGATCCATTAATATTTGATGACTTAATGAACTGAAATATCCGCTGAAATATTCACCATTATGTTTGATACTTTTCTGCCTGTCTTTTCAGGCCCAGAATCACTTTTCCTTGTATGTGTTATTCTGGGAGGCAGAAATTATTCTGTCCTTTCTACTTACTGGAATTCCTGTATGACACCCAGAGGTCTATTACTCAGGTTCACTGTAAGCCATACCTTTGAAAGAGTCTTGCAATTACTCCTATTTTTCTCTCTGGCCCTGAAAACTTATGTGACATTTGTTATTTCCACAGAACTTCAATAGAAAAATAGAGTGCAGAACATTTTTCTCCAGGACTCCTCAATGTTGTGTCTCCTTTATCTCCTTGCCTAACTGCCCTCATCTTTTTGTCTTGTTTTTTTAAGTTATTTAAATTCCAGTTAGATAACATACAGTGTAATATTAGTTTCAGGTGTAGAATTTAGTGATTCATTACTTACAAACAACACCTGGTTACCTGCCCTCTTCTTGAGAGAAATATTTTCCAATTTCTTCCATATTTTGCAAGCAAACAAGCACTTATACCTGATCCTACATTTCCCATTTCCCTTATTTTTCTATGCCCCTACACAACAAAAAATATCAAAGGCAAAAATAAGCAAAGCCTAATTGCTACCTGTGCTTTTAGCTACAAATTACACTGCAAAATTTTGGTGAACTAAATTGGACTCTATGACCTAGCTAGTAGACTTTTGGGGCTTCTTTTGCCCTGAACCCAAGATAAACTCTTAGGTGTCACTACTTATTAAGCAAAGACCATCATAGTGCTTCTCCGATCAATGACAAAGGAAATGGAGTGACAGCCCATTTGACCCTTCTGCCTACAGTGGAATAGTGCATGTGGAATCTTGTCTTGGCTGACTTCTGGAAAAGAATAACTGGAAAGAACAAGCAGGAAGCTGAGTGGGGGGATAATGAGAGGGTGGCTAACAGATGGTCCTTTAAGTCACATTGAAGGCAAAAGAGAAGAGACACCCAGAAAACTGACTTAATTTCAAGTCACATTTCTTTTTTAATTTTTTTAATGTTTATTTATTTTTGAGAGAGAGAGAAAGAGACAGAGTGCAATCAGGGGATGGGCAGAGAGAGGGAGACAAAGAATCCGAAGCAGGAACCAGGATCCATGCTCAAGCCAAATTAAAAAAGGAGAAGGAGAAGGAGAAGGAGAAGGAGGGGGAAAGAAAGAAAGGAAGAAAGAAAGAAAGAAAGAAAGAAAGAAAGAAAGAAAGAAAGAAAGCCATTCATGTTTATAGAACTTTCAATGAAAAATGACCCCTCACCTTTGCCTAAACTTTCAAATGAGATAGATTTTATCTTACAATGTCTTCCCTCAATTACATTTCTTAGGGAATATTGATTTTGTGTTTTTTGCTTAGAAGTCAGAGGCATGAAATTATCCAGACTTTATGTACACCTTCTTTGCAATTAGAAATATTTCAATTACAAAAATGTATGTAACTTTTAGTACTTTTCCTTTTCTTTAGGTAACTGTCTTTTATCTACCTGAAAAGCAGTTACCAAGACAATGATATGAGTATGATTAGTTAGTTGGAAATAGATCTCAGTTAACACTGTTAATGGAGTGGGAAAGTGAGGCAGGAAGAAGGAAACCAATAAAGAGCATGTTATTAAGCAATTTAGCAACTGTGGACAAAGAAGTACCCTGATTCCACTGGCATTATAAGAGACAGTGTAGAGAACCTTACTCAGAATTATTTCCATGAAAGGCAAGGGAGTGGGTATTTAAATGCCAAACTCTCATTCAGCACTGTAAGGAGGACTTCTTCTAGGGGCACGGACTCTAAGGCAACTTCAGTTGGCCTTTCTTGTGCTGAGCCTACTCAGGTCATCGAGAAGAAGCCCTGCAGCAGAGATTCACAGGTGACTCCAGAAAGTATCCGTGTGAAGGTGAGAGAGTTGAAGACACATGACAGATCACAAACAGCCACAGGTACATATGCCTGAAAGAATAGAATAGTAATTTTGTTTGGCTTTCTTTATTTCACACTTCTATAAATTTGCTTAGAGCTTTAGTCTTTACCTAATTTGTGATTTGTCAGTTTTTGAAAAACTTTACACATCTTCCAGCACCGTTTAGAATTACTACAGATTATTATTTTTTATTTTTACCTTTATTACAAAATCTGTTGGGAAGAGCTGGCTAAACAAACTTGAGGATTCAAGCTAGAAAGAAAGTGTATTCAAAGTTACCCATATAGGGGCACCTGGGTGGCTCAGTCAGTTAAGCGTCTGACTTCAGCTCAGGTCATGGTCTCACGGTTGGTGCGTTTGAGCGCCATGTCCCGCTCTGTGCTGACAGCTTGGAGCCTGGGGTCTGCTTTGGACTCTGTGTCTCCCTCTCTCTCTGCCCCTCCCCCACTCATGCTCCGTCTCTCTGTCTCTCTCAAAAAAATAAATAAACATTAAAAAAAATTTTTTAAACAAAGTTACCCATATGGGTTTTATAGATTTTTTTCTTCTACCGTTAAGTTACTAGTGCCAACTCTCACTTGATACCACACTCTATCTTGGAGCAGACTGACTACAAAAAACAACCCAAGCATGCCACTCTATTCTCTAAGGAAACCATCTGTATAGGCTGTATTTCATTTATGTAAGTATTGCCATATGTTCTCACATATTGTATTTTCTAGTCTCCTACTGCGGACCTCTCACGAAAATTGATAGTTGGTTCTGGAGTTTTCACCATGTGAAATGGTTTGTAGGAAAATGCTAATGATATTTCCTTTCACCCATGTTATGAGTTTGATAGCTTAGATATGGGCTGACAACTTAATAAAATTATTTTATGTACTTAGATGGCTGGAAAATAGGACATATAATATTATTTCTGAATTTGAAAGAATTTAAGAACTAAAAACTTTCCCCATAAGATTTAAACAAGAGCAAAAGGAAGAGATTATCAAGAAAAAAGTTCTACTCCAAGTATATTTTTCAAACAAGATTTTGACTGTATAAGGGATATTAACATATGCACTTATCCTCAAAGATGAAAAAAAATTAAATAAATTTAAAAGATTAAGAAGACTTCTATGCTGGCATTTTATTTTATTATTTTATTTTTTTTTAACGTTTATTTATTTTTGAGACAGAGACAGAGCATGAACAGGGGAGGGGCAGAGAGAGAGGGAGACACAGAATCCGAAGCAGGCTCCAGGCTCTGAGCTGTCAGCACAGAGCCCAACGCGGGGCTCAAACTCACAGACCGTGAGATCATGACCTGAGCCGAAGTCGGATGCTTAACCGACTGAGCCACCCAGGCGTCCCACTATGCCGGCATTTTAAATCAAATTTGTAGAGGAATAATTTAAGTTGTACCTAATGTGAGTGTACAATTCTATGAGTCATGATAAATTTATGGAGCCATATATTTTCCCTTCAAACAAGTTATAGAACATTATAACACAGAAAAATCTCTTGTGGCCATTGGAGTCAGTTTAGCATTTCTCATCAGCCTCTTTCCCCAGGAAACCACAGGTCTGATTTCTATTACTAGAAAGTATTTTGTTGATTTTTGACCTTCATATAAGAGAAAATGTTAATTTGTCTCTGTGTCTTCCTTATTTGGTCAGCGTAATGTTTTTGAGGTTTATCCCTGTAACTGTATTAATAATGTTTTCCTTTTATTTCCCCCCTGAGTTATACTCTATTGCATGAAAATGAATTTATTCCTGTATTTGGACATTTTCTGATTTTTGACTGTCTAAATATAGTTATTATAATTATTCACCTACATGGCTGTTGTGTGTCTTTTTTTAAGTTGTTGTTTTTTGTTTTTTGTTTTTTTTCTGTGACTAATTACCTCAGAGTAGAATTGCTGGGTCATATGGTGAACATTTTGAGAAACTACCAAACTCTTTCTTGACATGGTTTATTATTTTGCAATCCTACCACGCAAGGATGAAAGTTTTATCTAACCCACTTCTTCACTACTATTTGATATTATCAGTAATGTTAATTTTAGTCGTTGTAATGGATATAAAATGGGAATTTATTTTGGTTTTATTTATATTTCCATGATTTATATGTTGAACATCCTTTTTGAATATTCATTGACCACTTGTATAAGAAAAAAAATCAAGATAAATATCATACAATTTCACCTATATGTGGAATTTAAGAAACAAAACAGGAGAATGTAGGGGAAGGGAAGGAAAAATAAGATAAAAACAGAGAGGGAGGCAAACCATAAGAGATTCTTAATACAGAGAACAAACTGAGGGTTACTGGAGGGATGTTGGCTGGGGGATGGGCTAAATGAGTGATGGGCATTAAGGAAGGCACTCGTTAGGATAGGCACTAGGTGTTATATGTAAGTGATGAATCATAAATTCTACCCCTGAAATCATTATTACACTATATGTTAACTAACTTGGGTTTAAATAATTTTTTAAAAAAAAGAAAACAATTTTAAAAAATTGCCTTTTATTTCTGTTGACCTATCTGTAACATTGTAAAATTTTGTTTATCTATTTGTTGGTTTTTATTTTTAGATTACATACATGTTATACAAACCTTGTGTCATCTGTGGCTAAGGACAGTATTACCTATTACTTTCTACTCTTTCGGGCTTTTTTTTCCCCTCTCCCATTACGACCAGTAAATTCAGTAAAGTATGGAATAAAAGTCATGAGTTCAAGCTTCACGCTGTTTCTAGACTTAGGAGAAAAATATTAAGTATTTCATCATGGTCTTGATATTAGCTTTATATTTGTAATAAATGGCTTTGTCAAGGTAAGGATGTTTTCTTCTATAGATAGTGTACTGAGAATATTTTTCAGAATGAATTTTGAATTTTTTCCATTTCTTTTTTTCATCTGTGTAATGATTATAGTATATATATATTTTTTTTTTCTTTTTCTTTTTCTTTTTTAATTTTGACTCATCTTTCTCCAGTACTCTAAAAATGGCACCCCAGGGACACCTGAGTGGGCTCAGTTGGTTGAGCATCCTACTCTTGATTTTGACTCAAGTCATGATTCCAGGGTCAGGGCATGGAGCTGCATATTGGGTCCCATGCTGAGTGTGAGCCTGTTTAAGATTCTCTCTCTTTCTGACCCCGAACAGGCAAAGAAATCTTGAAAAAGAAAACCAAAGCAGCGGGCATCACAATCCTGAACCTCAAGCTATACTACAAAGCTGTAATCATCAAGACAGTATGGTACTGGCACAAGAACAGACACTCAGATCAATGAAACAGAATAGAGAACCCAGATGGACCCACAAATGTATGGCCAACTAATCTTTGACAAAGCAGGAAAGAATATCTGATGGAATAAAGACAGTCTCTTCAGCAAGTGGTGCTGGGAAAACTGGACAGCGACATGCAGAAAAATGAACCTGGACCACTTTCTTACTCCATACACAAAAATAAACTCAAGATGGATGAAAGATCTAAATGTAAGACACAAAGCCATCAAAATCCTCAAGGAAAAAGCAGGAAAAAACCTCTTTGATCTTGGCTGCAGCAACTTCTTACTCAACACATCTCTGGAGGCAAGGGAAACAAGAGCAAAAATGAATTACTGGGACCTAAAATAATCAAAATAAAAAGCTTCTGCACAGCGAAGGAAACAATCAGCAAAACTAAAAGGCAACTGACAGAAAGGGGGAAGATATTTGCAAAGGACATATCAGATAAAGGGTTAGTATCCAAAATCTATAAAGAACTTATCAATGTCAACAACCAAAAACCAAATCATCCAGTGACGAAATGGGCAAAATACATGAATAGACACTTCTCCAAAGAAGACATCCAGATGGCCAACCGACACATGAAAAATGCTCCACATCACTCATCATCAGGGAAATACAAATCAAAACCACAATGAGATACCACCTTACACCTGTCAGAATGGCTAACATTAACAACTCAGGCAAGAACGGATGTTGGCGAGGATGCGGACAAAGAGGGTCTCTTTTGCACTGTTGGTGGGAATGCAAGCTGGTGCAGCCACTCTGGAAAACAGTATGGAGGTTCCTCAAAAAACTAAAAATAGAACTATCCTACATCCCAGCAATTGCACTACTGGGCATTTTTCCAAGGGATACAGGTGTGCTTTTTCGAAGGGACACATGCACCCCCATGTTTATAGCAACACTATCAACAATAGCCGAAGTATGGAAAGAGCCCAAATGTCCATTGATGGATGAATGGATAAAGAAGAGGTGGTATATATATATATATATATATATATATATATATATATATATACATATATATATATATATACACACACACACACACACACACAATAGAATATTACTCAGCAATCAAAAAGAATGAAATCTTGCTATTTGCAACTACGTAGATGGAATTGGAGGGTATTATGCTAAGTGAAATTAGTCAGCAAAAGACAAAAATCATATGACTTCACTCCTATGAGGACTTTAAGAGACAAAAGAGATGAACATAAGAGAAAGGAAGCAAAAATAATCTAAAAACAGGGAGGGGGACAAAACATAAGAGACTCTTAAATATGGAGAACAAACAGAAGGTTACTCAAGGGGTTGTAGAAGTGGGGATGGAATAAATGGGTAAGGGGCATTAAGGAATCTCCTGAGATCATTGTTGCACCATATTCTAACTAATTTGGATGTAAATTAAAAAAAAATTAAATTAAAAAAAAGATTCTCTCTCTTTCTCTCTACCCCTCTACACCTCTACCCCTGTTGTGCTCTCTCTAAAAAAATAATAAGTAAATACATAACCATATAAATAAGTAAATAATAAAAATGAAGATGGCACTCTGCTATATTCTAGCTTGCCTGTTTTCTGAAGAAACATCTGCTGCAATTATCTTTTTTTTTCCTTCTCTACTATGTTCTTTTTCTCTGGCTGCCTACAAGACTGTTTATTTTTGCTATTCTAAAGACTGATGAGGATATCTAGGTGTACTTACTGATTTATCCGATCAGGAATTCTTTGACATTTTTGGATGTATAATTTGACATATTTTATAATATTAGTTTTTTTTTCAATTAAAAGCAAAAATATATAGACAGTGATTGAAGACATTTTTCATTGTGACTGCACAGTTTATCGATGTTCTAGAGATGGGCTGATTATGAATGGTATTAGTATTATATACAGCACTTTTTCAATTATAAAAGTAAAAATCATGCTGTCTGATAAATATCATAACATTACTTTCTACCAAAAATTTCTTTCCAGTCTGGATGCTCGTTCCTTCTTTTCTTCTTTTCTTTCCTTTTCTTTTTTCTTTCCTTTTCTTTTTCCTTTCCTTTTCTTTTTCCTTTCCTTTTCTTTTTTCTTTCTTTCTTTCTTTCCTTCTTTCTTTCTTTCTTTCTTTCTTTCTTTCATTGCTGTGTGTAAGATTTCTAATACTAATTGAATTAAAGTGTCAAGAGTGGGCCTCCTTGTCTTATGCCTGTTCTAACAGGAAAAAGTTTGAGCTTTTCATCATTGAGTGTGTTCTACTTTTTCCATCAATCAACTGGATGTAATTAATATCTATCAACTTCTTCATCCAACAAGAGCAGAATAAACATTCTCCTCAAGCTCACATGGCACATTCGGTGAGATGAACCATATTCTAGACCACAAAACATAACTTAGAAAATTCAAAAGAATGAAAGTTATATATTGTTTCTTTTCAAACCACATTAGAATTAAAATATAAGTCAATAACAGAACCTAAATGAAAATTAAAATATAACGTCTCAAAATTTATGGCAGGTAGTGAATGCATATTTTAGAAAAGAAGATAGATATAAAATTATTCATCTGAACTTGTATCTTGGAAAATAAATGAGAAAAATTAATCAAAAATAAGGATAATAAAAGAAATAAAGCTAGAGTTGAAATTCATGAAATCGAAGATAGAAAATCAATAGAGAATAAAGCTAAAGGCTAACTAGGAAAAAAGAGATGAATCAAGTTGACAATATCATAATTTAAAGAAATGACATCATTGCAGATCACATTGACATTAAAAAGATAATGAAGAAATTTGGGGTGCCTATGTGGCTCAGTAGGTTAAGCATCTGACTTTATCTCAGGCCATGATCTCACAGGTTCATGGGTTTGAGGCATATGTTGGGCTCTGTGCTGAAAGCTCAGAGCCTGGAGCCTACTTTGGATTCTGTGTCTCCCTCTCTCTCTGCCCTTGCCTGCTTGTGCTCTGAGCAGATAATGAAGATATATGAAGATAATGAAGAAATAATATAATCAATTCTATGCTAATAACTTTTATAAACCACTTGAAATGAATCAATTCCTTAAAAGACATATTCTGCCAAAATTCACACAAGAAGATATAGATACTAGAATTATATTTAATAAATGAATCAGTATTTTTTTTTTTGAGAGAGAGAGAGAGAGCATGTGAGTAGGGGAGGGGCAGAGGGAGAGACAGAATCCCAAGCAGGCTTCATGCTAAGCCTGGACCCTGACACAGGACTTGATCTCATGACCTCGAGATCATGACCTGAGCCAAAATCAAGGGCTGGTCACTTAACCGACTGAGCCACCCAGGTGCTCCTAAAAAGTGGAATCAACAATTAATAACCTTCAAAAACAGAAAGCACCAGGTCCAGATGGGTTCACTGATGAATATTACCAAATACTCAAAGAAGAAATACCCATTTTCTATAATCTCTTCAAGAAGACAGAAGCAAAGGAAATAGTTAATAACTAATTCTAATTTACTTAATACTTAATAACTAATTCTACAATGCCAGCATTACTTTAATAACAAAACTAGACTAAGATGTTACAACAAAATCAAAGACATTTATCTCTGATGAATATAAATGTATATTCTCAAAAAAATTTAACAAATTAAATCCAATGATGTATAAAAAATTATATACCATGACCAAGTGAGATTTATTTCAAATTATGCAAGGCTGATTCAAATTAAAAAAATCAAATAATTTAAATTAAGTACATAAATTAATACATTATATTAATTAATAAATTAATTTATATTAATATATAAAGAAGAAAATCATATGATCATAGCTATAGATAACAGAAAAAGCATTTGACATAATCCCACACCCATTTATAATAAGTATTCTCAGCACACTAGATATAGAAGGGGAATATCCTTAACTTGATAAAAATATCTACAAAACATCTAAAGCCATCATACTAAGAGATACACAGGTTGGAAAGGAAGAAATGAAACTAATTTATTCACAGGTATATAATCATCCATGTAGAAAATCTGAGAGAATTGACTATATATATATGTATATACATATATATATATATATATATGTATATATATATATATATATAGTCAATGTGTGTATATACACACATACATACATACTGGAACTAACAAGTGATAATAGCAAGTTTTCAAGGAATAAGCTTAACATATAAAAACTACCACTTTCCTATATACTAGCATCAATCAAGTAAAATTTAAAATTAAAAATTTTACAGTGCCATTTACATTAGCACCCCAAAAATGAAATACTTAGTTATAAATCTAAAAAGAAAAGTTTAAGATTTATATGAGGAAAACTACAAAACTGAAGAAAAAAATTAAAGAAGAACAAAATAAATGGAGACATATTACATGGTCGTGGATAGAAAGACTTGATATTGCCAAAATGTTGACTGCTTACAACTTGATCTCTAGTTTTATCAAAGTTCTAATCAAAATCCCAGCAAGTTTTTGTGGTCATCAGCAAACTGATTTTAAAGTTCTTATGGAGAGGCAAAATACCCAAAATAAGCCTATTATTAAAGTAGAAGAACAAAGTTTAAGAGTTAACACTACTTGACTTGAAGACATACTATAGAGCTTCAGTAATCAAGACAGTGTGGTATTGGTGCAAGAATCAGAAAATGAATTGATGGAACAGAATAGAGAGCCCAAAATTAACCCATGCAAATGTAGTCAACTAAACTTTGACAAAAGAGTAAATGTCATACAATGGAACAAAAAGTGTCTTCAACAAAACGTGTTGGAACACATTTCACCCCATGAAAAAAAAAATCTAGACACAGATCTTATACACTTCATAAAAATTACCAAAAAAAGGATCAAAGACCTAAATATAATATTCAAAACCATGTAGCTTCTATAAGCTAACATTGGAGAAAATGTGAATGACAGTGGGTATCAAAGACTTTCAAATGACCAGAAAACACTTAAAAAATGGCAATAAATAAATCTCTATCAATAACTACTTTAGAAGTAAATGAACTAAATACTCCTAAAGGAAAGAAAGGAAGGGAAAAAAGGAAGGGAAGAAAGGAAGGAAGGGAATAAAGGAAGGGAAGAAAGGAAGGAAGGAAAGGAAAGGAAAAGAAAGAAGGAAAGAAAGAAAGAAAGAAAGAAAGAAAGAAAGAAAGAAAGAAAAAGAAATAGGGGTGCCTGGTGACTCGGTTAAGCATCTGACTCTTGATTTTGGCTCAGGTCATGATCTCATGGTTGTGGGATAGAACTCCACATCAGGCTCTGCACAGACAGCACAAAGCTTGCTTGGGATTCTGTCTCTCACTCTTTCTGCCCCTCCCCTGTTCATGCTCCCCCCTCTCTTTTTTCTCAAAGCAAATAAGTAAACTTTAAAAAAAAATACAAGAAGGAGGGAAGGGGAAGGGGAAAGGGAAGGGGAAGGGGAAGGGGAAGGGGAAGGAAGGAAGGAAGGAAGGAAGGAAGGAAGGAAGGAAAGATGGATGCACATAGTGTGGCAGAATGGATAAAAAACAAGACCCATCTATATGCTGCTTATAAGAAACTCACTTTAGATCCAAAGATACACACAGATAGAATGTTAAGTGATTGAAAAATACATTACACACAAATTTAAAACAAGAGAAAGTTGAGATAGCAATACTTATGCAAGACAAAATAGATTTTAAAACAAATTTTAATGAGATAAAAAAGGACATAATAATAAAAGGATCGGTCCAAAAAAATATGTTTAACACTTGTAAATATTCATGCACGTAACATACGAGAGCCTAAATATATAAAACAAATATTAATAGATACAAAGGTAGACACTGACAGTAATAAAACAACAGCATAAGACTTTAACACTGGGGATCAGGAATATGGCTGTGTGGTCAGTGTGAGCAATCCAGCCACTGGTGCAGTGCCTTCCGGCCTTCAGTGCTGTGTTGGAAGGCAGGGGATCGCTGCATCCTTTCAGCACTGCCACTCAGAGAACTGCCAAAGAGGACTGCAGTTCTGAGGACCCTCCTGATGCACTTGGACCCTCTCTTGCAGAACGAGCCTTAAACCTTAAAGCTGTGAAACGGGAGAAGGAAGTCCAGGACTTAACAATGAGATACCAGAGAGCTGTGGCTGATGATGAAAACATAAGGTGGCAAACCCACATATATGTAGAAGATGCCAAGATATTGGAATCCAGAGTTTCTGTATGGACTTGGTAGAGGTGGCAGACGTTTTGGAAAGGACTGCAGAGTACATTTCTGAAGAAACAGAGCCCGGGGACCAGAAGCTTACTCTGGAGAATATCTTCCAAGAGTTATCACTTTTAGAAGTAAAGCTAAAGAGTGTTTGCCAAACATGGCCTGGAGAAGATGACATCCATGGATGACAAACATGACCCTCATGAGTATGAACTCATCTGTCATGTGCCCACTGGCATTGGGGTACAGCCTGGCACAGTGGCATTAGCAAGACAAGATGGCTATAAGCTTCATGGCCACACCATTAGCAGTGGAGTCTCAGAGAAGACTATGAATGGCCATGAGGAACTGAATGTTCTCCTAGAGCGCAGTCACCTGTGGTTCCTTGATTTATTAAACTAAGTTTGCATTTGGAAAAAAGGAAGGAGAAGAAGAAAGGAGAAAGAGAAGGAGAAGAATAGAGGAGAAGGAGAAGAAGAAAAGAAAAGAAGAAGAAGAAGAAGAAGAAGAAGAAGAAAGAGGAGGAGGAGGAGACTTTAATATTTCACTTACATCAAAGGGTAAACTATCCAGATAGAAAATGGAAACATTGACCTTAACATTAGACCTAATCAACTTAGGAGATTTAACAGCACATTTATCAAAAACCAGAAGATTATACGTTCTTCTCAAGTACACATGAAAATTCTCCAGGATAGATCATTTGTTAGGTCAGAAAACAAGTGTCAATAAATTTAAGAAAACTGAAATCATATAAAGTATCTTTACTCAGCACAATGATATGAAACTAGAAGCCAATTTCAAGAAATCTGGAAAACAACAACAACAACAACAACAACAACAACAACAACAACGAGAAAACACAAGTCTAAACAACATGCTACTAAATAACCACTGGGTCAATGAAGAAATCAAAGAGGAAATCTAAGAATACCTTAAGACAAATGAAAATGAAAACAACACTTGAAAAACTGAGAGATGAAGTGAAAGTCATTCTAAGGGGAAAATATACAGCAATACAGGCTAACTTTAAAAAACAAATCTCAAAGACACAATCCAACCTTACACCTATAGGAAGTAGAAAAAGAAAAAGAAAAAAAGGAAGGAAATAATAAAGATTAGAGTAAAAGTAAATGAACTAGAGACTAAAAATCAATAGAAAAGATCAATAAAACTAAGAAATGGTTGTTTGAAAAGATAAACAAAATTGATAAACCTTTAGCAAGACTCATCGAGAAAAAAAGGGAGGGACCAAATAAAATCAAAAGTTAAGAGAAGTTACAACCGACCCCACAGAAAAACAGAGACTACCATGAAAAACTACACACCAACAAATTGGACAACTTAGGAGAAAATGACAGATTTCTAAAAACATACAATCTTCCCAAATTGAACCAGGAAGAACCAGAAAAATTGAACAGGCCAATTATTAGTAATGAAATTGAATTAGCAATCAAAAACTTCCCAATAAACAAAAGTCCAGTAACAGACAACTTCACAAGCGAATTCTCCCAAACATTTAGAGTTACTTATTTTTATCAAACTATTTCAAAAAATAGAAGAGGAAGAAATAATTCCAAGTTCATTCTACCAAGCCAACTATACTTTGATATCTAACCTAGAAAAAAGAAAATTACAGGCCAATATCACTCAAGAATATAGTTTTTAAAATAGTCAACAAAATATTAGCAGGTCAAATTCAATAATACACACAAAAAATCATACACCATGATTAACTGGGATTTATTCAAGTGATGCCAAGATGGTTCAACATCTTGAAATCAACATGGCATATCACGTTAACCAAAAAAAGAATAAAAATTACATTATCATCTCAAAAAATGCAGAAAAAAAGCATTTGACAAAATCAACCTTCACTGAAAAACTACAAGTAATAAGTGAGCTCAGTAAAGTCGTACGGTATAACATCAATATATAAAAATGTGTTGGATTTGAATACACTAATAATGAAGTAGCAGAAAGAAAAATTAAGAAAATAATTCCATTACAATTGCACCAAAAAGGATACCTAGGAATACATTTAACCCCAAAGGTAAAAGACCTGTACTCTGTAAACTATAAAACATTGATGAAAGAAAATGAATATGACACAAATACTCCATGCTTATGGATTTGAAGAATTATTACTGTGAAAAATGTCCATACTACCCAGACCAATCTACAGATTGAATGCAATCCTTATCAAAATACAAACAGCATTCTTCACAAAACTAGAAAAAATAATATTAAAATTTGTATGGAACCACAAAAGACCTTGAATAGACAAAGCAATCTTTAGAAAGAAGAACAAAACTGGAGGTATCACAATTCCAGGTTTCAAGACATACTACAAAGCTGTAGTCGTCAAAACAGCATACTACTGGCACAAAAACAGACATATAAATAATGGAATAGAATAGAGAGCCTGGATAATAAACCTGCATTTATATGGTCAATTAATCTCTGACAAAGAAGGCGAGAATATACAATGGAGAAAAGACAGTCTCTTCAATACATGGTGCTGGGGACATTCTCATGAAACAGGACTACTTTCTAACCCCATACACAAAAATAAATTCAAAATCTATTAAAGACTCAAACATAAGACCTAAAACCATAAAAATCCCAAAAGAGAACACAGGCAATAATTTCTCTGACATCATTCATAGCACTATTTTTCTAGATAGGTCTCCTGAGGGAAGGGAAATAAAAGCAAAAATAAACAACTAAAGCTTTTGCCCAGCAAAGGAAACCATCAACAAAACAAAAAGACAACTTACTGAGTGGGAAAATATATTTGCAAATGATATGGGGATTAATATCCAAATTACATGAAGAACAGATATACAACTTAACATCAAAAACACTAAAACATCCCATTAAAAACAATGGACAGAGGACCTGAATAGACTTTTTTCACAGGAGACATCCAGATGGCCAACAGGCACATGAAAAGATCCTCAAAATCGCTGTCATCAGGGAAATGCAAATTTAAGCCACAATGAGATTTCACCTCACACCTGTTAGAAAGGCTAAAATTGGCAGTTTGAATCGGGGTCCAATGAAAGAGTAGGCTGTGGGGTCTTGGTTTTCTAATTCTTTTTCTGCCTTGCTTGTTTAAGCCTCAGCAGAATTCAAAGGCTGGCAGTAAGGCTGGGAAGGACTCTGGAAAGGCCAAGACATAGGGACATAGCCAGCAAAGAGCTGGCTTGAAGTTGCCAGTGGGCAATATTCAGTGAAACCTAAGATAACCAGTCATGGACGTGTGGGCGTGACTGTCGCTGTGCACAGTGCAGCCATCGTGGAGTACCTCACCGCAGAAGTACTTGAATTGGCAGGAAATGCATCCAAACATCTGAAGGTAAAGCTTGTTACCCTTCCTCATTTACAACTTGCTATTGGTGGAGGTGAAGAATTGGATTCTCTCATCAAGGCTAATTGCTGGTGGTGGTGTCAATCCACACATAAACAAATCTCTGACTGGGAAGAAAGGACAAAGACTGTTTAAAGGATCCCGGATTCCTTATTATCTCAGGACTCTAAATACTCTTAACAGCTATCCAGTGTTGGTGATTCCAGGCGACTGTATCTCTGTGAAAAACACAACACTACCTTTTTGTAATTCTATTTGAGCAAGTTGGAAGTTTAATTAGCTTTCCAACCAATCAAATTTCTGCATTTGAGTCTTAACCATATTTCGGTGTTACTGTGGCTTCAAAGAAGCTATAGACTCTGAAGTAGTGGATTTTGATTGAATTGACTTTACAAAAAAAAAAAAAACTTGTATGGGTTTTAATTGTGATGCAGAAGTTATAATAACAAACATTTGGTTCTGTACATTGTTTCCACTCCAGTGGATAAGCTCATATCAGTAAAGGTCATATCCCACCACCATCCTCCAAAAAAAAAGAATGGCTAAAATCAAAAAGACAAGAAACAAGTATTGATGAGAATGTGGAAAAAAGGAAACCTCATTCACTGTTGGTGGAAATCTAAATTGGAAGAGCCACTTTGGAAAACAGCATGGGCACTCCTCAAAAAATTAGAAATACCATGTGATCCTTCCTAAGTTTGCTGTCTCTTTCTCCTAAGTTTACTGTGAACCTAAAATTGCTTTAAAAATAGTAAAAAGTGAAGCAATCTACCTGGCTTATAAACCTATGACTGGATGAAAAACAAAATTGTATTGTTAAAAAATATTATGTATTTCCTCTTGTTTTCTATTTACCTCATTTTTTTTTTGTGACTACCACCAGCAGAATTAATTTCTTCATAATGAATGTGTAAACTTTGCCTGACTGTAAGGTAGGTATCAAGTTCTCACGGTCATTTAATCTCTGTAACCGCACAGCAGGCAAAATGGAGAATCCAGAAAAACTAGGAACTTAAACAGATACTAGTTTTACTTACGATGACAAAATTGTCCTTTGAGCAAATAAATGGTTTAGCAAGGAGTTCTCACCATCATACACATGTTATCCCTATGACATTAGAGTGAGTCTGTTGCATCTCAAGTCCACATGTTTTACTGGTGTACTGAGGCTATATATAACTGAAAGAATGTTAGCAGTAAAAACTCAACTTATTCTGAAATTTATGAGAGGGCAATAAATTGAATTATACGGTGATCTCTTCTAGCAGTAAATTGTAGTTTACTCATTACATGTGTGTCTTTGCACCAAGATAGTAATGTATTTCCTTATCATTTTTTTAAGAAATAAATCTATGAAAGTTTTACAGCCAAATCTCATGAGCCATGATTAGTTTCCCATCATTCCTGATTTTCTTCTTCACTTAGTTCCTGATATATAATGCCATATTTATAGGTAGATAAATTTCATGCTTAAATAATCAAATTTCATAATAGCCTATTAGATGTAATTCTTCATATTTTTATATTTTATTTTGTGGATGCATTTTCTTCTTTCTTTTTTCTGTTTAGTGTCACTTCTTTAAGGTCAGATGTATAAAACTATGAACAAAATTCCATGTGATACATATCATTCAAAATCCTACAGTGCTATGTAAATTTAACACTGCCTTGATATGCTTTTAGTGGCCTTGGATACAAGCCCATTTGTGTTTATAATAATGACAGACATTAATTTACAACATCTAACAGGTTCCTATTTTTTATTTTGAATCTTGAGGAATTTCTAATGAAACTGCAACATAGGAAACCTTGAACCTAATTGAAAAAAAAAACTGACACACACTTTTAGCATACTCCCTTTATTTTTGAATAGTTTTATTTCATTCCCCTTTATAGTAAGTGGAATGACTTGAATAGGTTTTGCAATTATGATGTGAACATAACGTATTTCTCCAAGTAGCCATATTTATTAAGTCATCTTTCAGAAATGTGTTGAATTTGGTAGACATAATTCTATTCCTTGCATTGCATTTGCTGGCCCACAAAGATTATTCATCATCTATTTTTTACAAAAATATGTTTTTATGTATTATGTGACTCTGATATATCTATGAAGTTTGAGGTACTCTCAGTGGTAATAAATATCAGTAAATGTAGCTAAAATTGTTTGAGAAAGTAAGATAATAATTTAAAGATAAAAATATACCATTGGAAAAGGTTTAAAATCCACCAGTTTCATTTGTTCTTTGAATGACATAATGGAAGAATTCTATTACTGTTTGAATAAGGCAGTCATTCCCTTAAAAGATCAAATCACATCTTGAAATTACAAGAAAATTTTAAATGTAATACTTTAATAATTTGATTTAGTGGCCATGTGCTTGACTTAGTAATGAAAGTTTTCTGGAAAGTAGTCAAGTGAACCTTCATTTCTAAAAACTAGTTATCCTATATTTGTTTATAGTCAACTTAAGAAAAATAAAATGTGGGTTTCAATATTATTGTCTTTGTATCAAGCCATCAGTCATTTTTCACATTTCCTTTTTTGTTTACTTATTTGACTTTTAATACATTTTGAAAACCAAAAGCATTTTTCTTAGAGTATCTTACTATTTAATTATCTAGTTTAGGACTACAGCTGTTTATGAAAAAAAAATTTTCTGCCAATGAAATCTAAATAAAATTAAACTTTCAAATTGATTACTGATAACATTTTCATATGTATTAATGAAGATGAATGAATTTAGAAGTGATCATGGCTTAAAAAATATATTGCTTTTTAGACTGCAAGAATTCTATTTTTGGAATCCTGCCTAGTACAAAAATATAAATAACTACCCAATGAAATTTTGGTCTGGTTACATATATATAAACAGATGCTTGTGTGACTATATGATTTAACAATTATTTTCCCAAACATTATAATGTATTCTTTCTTTAACTCTATAACCATATTTTAAAAGTAGTTTTATTTCTATTATCTATTGATTTTGGCTCATATTTTTTAAATGGCATTTATTTGCTAACCTTCTCACCTACAGTACTGTTCCAGGAATGAGACTTATGTCCATGTGCCAAGGTGCAGCTGCTATAGTTATTTATTATGGTACTTTTGGATCACTGTCTGAAAAGTAAGGAACTGTCCCTAGATACTGAATAAGAATTATGTGTATTCCCTTGCCTATTTTCTTTTAAGCCTTCCCCCCCCCAATTACATCCAGATGTCCCTAATACCTTATCATTCCCAACAGTATGTAACCATGATGATTACATCTTTGATTCCTGATTGAAATCCATATACTGTGATGAAATTATGCCAAAATATTATTTAGCCTTCTTCTGGACATTAATTTGTTCCATCCACTTATCCTTCATACAACAGTTTTGACCAATAGTCAAATACTATAGTCATTGTCACATATTTGACTATGAGTTATCTTCACAGAGGCATATGAATTATATATTTCCTCTATATTGACATAGGCAAATGGCAGTTTTATAAATTCATTAATGCATATTTGAAACTCAGAGATTCAGCAGGGTCGGAGGGACACCTGATTACCTTTTGTTGTTGTTGTTGTTGTCAGCATATATGCTATTTATGTAATTCAAACTTATTTAAACATATTCTCATCTTTAAAGTTCCAAGAGTTTAGAAGTAAGATTGCTTCTGCCAATGAAGACCCTTGTTTGGTTCTTTGCAAGATCACTACAACAGTAGAATGCTCTCTTTTGATCACCAGTACACCCATATAAACATTCAGACAAAACAAGATAAGGGAGCCAAGATGGCAGAACAGCATGGAAGTTTCTTGTGTGTCTTGCATCATGAAATACAGCCAGACCAACACTAAACCATCTTGCATACCTATGAAATTGATCTGAGGACTAACACAACAATCTGCACAACCTGAACCACAGAACTCAGCAGGTACACAGCAGAGAGCAGTAAACTGGGGGAGAGAGAAGCTGCGGAGGGCAGGGAGCTGCTTTGGTGTGTGGAGAGAGGACAGGGGGCAGGGGAGAATAAGGCAAAAGCACTCCCCACCAAAAGCAGCTGGAGAGAAAGTGGAAAAGTAGAAAAACAGCCACAGGGATGGAACTAAAAAGGGAGAAAGGAGAAGGTTTAAATTCCATTAAGACTATAAACAGGGGGGAGCACAGAGTCTGAAACTCTGCAGCTCGATACCTGGCTGTGCTCTGGCTGTGCTCTGGTGCTCCTGGTGAATCCCCAGGATCAGAGTGGAGTCCGGGGTTCTTCAGGCCACATGGAGCAGGTGGTTTCCCTGCTGGGAGGACACCTGTAGAGGCTGTGTGGGTCCCCCAAAGGGAAGGCCCCAGAGGACCCAGGAGAACAACAACATTCGCTGGTGCTAGAACAAGGTTGTTAAGGGTAAAGCCTGGTGCCAGATGTGTGTTGTGCTTTTTCCATAGTACCTCAAACGCTGCTGCTACACTATCTCACTATTTTTCCTGGGGTGGGCTGGCACCTGCCTGCAGTCTCTGGGCATCGGCAGCAGCACGGTCCTGCAAACGTTTCTGGGTGCAACTGGAACACGGCCCTTTTTGGTGAGACCCTCCACACAGGGGCAGAACGGATGAAAGCTGCAGTCCCTCAGAAGTAAGGGATTGGGAAAAACAACCGAATATGTGACAAAACTCAGGAGGGAGGTGCTGCCTAGGGCTTGGTCATGGACTGTGTAAAAGAGTGGAGTGGATGGAAGCAGAAGACAAAGGACAGGTACGTGATTGCTAATTAGGGAGAGCAGAGTTCCAATACTAGAGACTGGTAGCTGGGTGATGCCATTTTCACCTCTCCCAGGCATGCACATACATACCTACAAGCACCACAACAATCCACCCCAGTAAACTAAGCAGCGCCATCAGGTGAAGAATGGAGCTGTTACACTAAGCCCTGCCCAAATGAGCCAACCTCACTCTTCAGGAACACAAGTCTCTCTGACTGCTTAGTTTAAGGACTATAAAATGCTTCATAGGTTGACATCTAAGGGAAAACAAGGTAATTTCACTAGTATTTCAGTCTGGTTGCCAGTCCATCTATTCAATTTTATTTCTTTTCTTTTTTTCCTCTTTTTTCTTTTTCATTTCTTTTCTTTGTCTTGAAAACAAAAAAGGAAAAACTCATTTTTATTTTTAATTTTTATTAAAAATATTTTTCTTTAGTTTTTTCTACTATAATTTTACTCTTGTGTATTTTTTTCAAATTCTATTTTACTTCCATCATTATATTTTAGACTACTTTAGTGTATTTATTTTTTCAAATTTTCAAACTATTTCCTTTCTTCTTTTCTTTCACTTCTTTTCTCTAATCTATCAAGACCCTTTCAACACCCAGGGGCTTTGGTGTTTCAACACCAAAACACACCTAGAATCTAGCATCATTTATTTGTTTTTTTGTTGTGTGTGTTTGTTTGGAACTTTTTAATTTTAATATTATTATATTTTTTATATTTTAATTTTATTTTTTAATTTTACTTTTTTACTTCATAAATTGCTTTTCTCCCTTCAAAATGACAAAACAAAGGAGTTCAACCAAAAGAAAGACTAAACCAACACAGATACAAGCAAGATGTCTGAAGCAGAATTAAGAATCATGATAATAAGAATACTAGCTGGAGTGAAAAATAGATTAGAATCCCTTTGTGCAGAGATAAAAGAAGTAAAAGCTAGTCAGCATGAAATAAAAAATGCTATAACTGAGCTGCAATCTCGAATGGAGGTCACAGCAGCAAGGATGGATGAGGCAGAACAGAGAATCATCGATATAGAGGAAAAACTTATGGAGAAAAATGAAGCAGAAAGAAAGAGGGAGATTAAGGCAAAAGAGCACGATTTAAAAATTAGAGAAATAAGTGACTCGTAAAAAAGGAACAACAGCAGAATCATAAGGGTCCCAGAAGAGGAAGACAGAAATAGGAGTACAAAGGTTATCTGAGCAAATCATAGTAGAAAACTTTCCTAACTTGGGGAAAGACACAGACATCAAAATCCAGGAAGCACAGAGGACTTTCATTAGATTCAATAAAAACCAACAATCAACAAGGCATATCATAGTCAAATTCACAAAATACCAAGGCAAGGAGAGAATCATGAAAGCAGCAAGGGGAAAAAAGTCCCTAACCTACAAGGGAAAACAGATCAGGTTTGCAGCAGACCTATTCACAGAAACTTGGCAGGCCAGAAAGGAGTGGCAGGATATATTTAATGTGCCAAATCAGAAAAATATACAGCCAATAATTTTTTATCCAGCAAGGTTGTCATTCAAAATAGGAGAGATAAAAAGTTTCCCAGACAAACAAAAATTAAAGGAGTTTGTGACCACTAAACCAGCCCTGCAAGAAATTTTAAGGGGGACTCTCTGAGGGGAGAAAAGAGGAAAAAACAAATAAATAAAATAAATAAAGACTAAAACAACAAAGCCTAGAAAGGACCAGAGAACACCACCAGAAACTCCAACTCTACAGGCAACATAGTGGCAATAAATTCATAACATTCAGTACTCACTATAAATGTCAATGGACTAATGCTCCACTCAAAAGACATAGGGTAACAGAATGGATAAGAAAACAAGATCCATGTATATGCTATTTACAAGATACCTACTTTAGACCTAAAGACACATTCAGATTGAAAGTAAGGGGATGGAGAACCATCTATCATGCTAATGGTCAACAAAGAAAGCCACAGTAGCCATACTTCTATCAGACAATATAGACTTTAAAATATAGACTGTATCAAGAGATGAAGAAGGACATTATATCATAATCAAGGGGTCTATCCACGAAGAAGACCTTACAATTGCAAAGTTATGTGCCAAATGTGGAACACCCAAATATATAAATCAATAAATCACAAACAACAAGAAACTCATCAATAGTAATACCATAATAGTAGAAGACTTCAACAACCCACTCACAACAATGGACAGATCGCCTAATCAAAAAATCAACAAGGAAACAATGGCTTTGAATGACACACTGGACCAGATGGACTTAACAGAACCATTCAGAACATTTCATCCTAAAGCAGCAGAATATACATTCTTCTCTAGTACACATGGAACGTTCTCCAGAATAGAACACACACAGGGACAATAATAAAGCCTTAACAAGTAAGTACAAAAATATCAAGATCACACTATGCATATTTTCAGACTACAATGCTATGAAAGTCAAAATCAACCACAGGAAAAAATTTGGAAAGGTAACAAATACATGGACACTGAAAAACATCCTACTAAAGAATGAATGGGCTAACCAAGAAGTTAAAGTGGAAATTAAAAAGTATATGGAAGCCAATGAAAATGATAATACCACAACCCAAAACCTTTGGGACACAGCAAAGGTGGTCATAAGAGGATAGTATATAGCAATCCAGTCCTTCCTAAAGAAGGAAGAAAGATCTCAGATACCCAACCTAACCTTATGCCATAAAGAGCTGGAAAAAAAAAACAGCAAATAAAACCCCAAACCAGCAGAAGACAGGAAATAATAAAGATTAGAGCAGAAATTAATGCTATCAAAACCAAAAAAACCAGGAGAACAGATCAATGGATTCAGAAGCTGGTTACTTGAAAGAATTAACAAAATTGATAAACCACTAACCAGTTGATCAGAAAGAAAAAGGAAAAGACCCAAATAAATAAAATCAAGAATCAAAGAGGAGAGATCACAACCAACACAGCAGAAATAAAAACAATAATAAGAGAATTTTATGAGCAATTATATGCCAATAAAATGGGCAATGTGGAAGAAATGGACAAATTCCTAGAAACATATACACTACCAAAACTGAAACAGGAAGAAAAGAAAATTTGAACAGACCCATAACCAGTAAGGAAATCGATTTAGTAATCAAAAATCTTCTAAAAAACAAGAGCCCAGGGCCAGATGGCTTTCCAGGTGAATTCTACCAATTATTTGAGGAAGAGTGAACACCTATTCTCTTGAAGCTGTTCCAAAAAATAGAAATGGAAGGAAAACTTCCAAACTCTTTCTATGAAGCCAGCATTGCCTTGACTCCAAAACCAAACACAGACCCCACTAAAAAGGAGAACTATAGACCAATTTCCCTGAAGAACATGGATGCAAAAATCCTCAACAAGACATTAGCCAACCGGCTCCAACAATACATTAAAAAAATTATTCACCATGACCAAGTAGGATTCATACTTGGGATTCAGGGCTGGTTCAATATCTGCAAAACAATCAATGTGATTCATCACATCAATAAAAGAAAGGAAAAGAACCATATGCTTCTCTCAATAGATGCAGAAAAGCATTTGACAAAATACAGCATATCATCGTGATAAAAACCCTCAAGAAAGAAGGGATAGAAGGAGCATACCTCAAGATCATAAAAGCTATATACAAAAGACCCACACCTAATATCATCCTCAATGGGGAAAAACTGAGATCTTTCCCCCTAAGGTCAGAAACAAGACAGGGATGTCCACTCTCCCCACCATTATTCAACATAGTATTGGAAGTCTTAGCCTCTGCAATTAGACAACACAAAGGAAAAAAGCATCCAAATTGGCCAGGAGGAGGTCAAACTTTCACTCTTCGCAGTTGACATGATATTGTATATGGAACACCCAAAAGATTCCACCAAAAGACTGCTAGAACCGATTCATGAATTCAGCAAAATGGCAGGATATAAAATCAATGAACAGAAATTGCTTGCATTGCTATACACCAACAAGGAAGCAACAGAAAGAGAAATCAAGGAATCAATCCCATTTACAATTGAACCAAAAACCATAAAATACCTAGGAATAAATCTAACCACAGAGGTGAAAATTTGTATACTGAAAACTATAGAAAGCTTATGAAAGCAATAGAAGAAGACACAAAAAAATGGAAAAAGATTTCATGCTCCTGGATAGGAAGAAAACATATTGTTAAAATGTTGATACCACCCAAATGAATTTACATATTCAATGCAATTCCTATCAAAGTAACACCAGCATTCTTCACAGAACTAGAACAAATAATCTGGAAATTTGTATGGAACAAGAAAAGATGCCAAATAGCCAAAGCAATTTTGAAAAAGAAAACCAAAGCAGGAGGCATCACAATCCCAGACTTCAAGCTATATTACAAAGCTACAATCATCAAGACAGTATGGTACTAGCACAAGAACAGACACTCAGATCAATGGAACAGAATAGAGAACCCAGAAATGGACCCACAAATGTATGGCCAACGAATCTTTGACAAAGCAGGAAAGAATATCCAATGGGATAAAGACAGTCTCTTCAGCAAGTGGTGCTGGAAAACTGGACAACGACATGCAGAAGAATGAACCTGGACCACTTTCTTACTCCATACACAAAAATAAACTCAAAATGGATGAAGGACCTCAATGTAAGATGGAAAGCCACCAAAATCCTCGAGGAGAAAGCAAGCAAAAACCTCTTTGATCTTGGCCACAGCAACTTCTTACTCAACACGTCTCTGGAGGCAAGGGAAACAAAAGCAAAAACGAACTACTGGGACCTCATCAAAATAAAAAGCTTCTGCACAGCGAAGGAAACAATCAGCAAAACTAAAAGGCAACCGACAGAATGGGAGAAGATATTTGCAAAGGACATATCAGATAAAGGGTTAGTATTCAAAATCTATAAAGAACTTATCAAAGTCAACACCCAAAACACAAATCATCCAATGAAGAAATAGGCAAAAGACATGAATAGACACTTCTCCAAAGAAGGCATCCAGATGGCCAACCGACACATGAAAAATGCTCCACATCATTCATCAACAGGGAAATACAAATCAAAACCACAATGAGATACCACTTTACACCTGTCAGAATGGCTAACATGAACAACTCAGGCAACAACAGATGTTGGCGAGGATGCGGACAAAGAGGATCTCTTTTGCATTGTTGGTGGGAATGCAAGCTGGTGCAGTCACTCTGGAAAACAGTATGGAGGTTTCTCAAACAATTTAAAACAGAACTACCCTACAACCCAGCAATTGTACTACTAGGCATTTATCCAAGCGATACAGGTGTGCTGTTTTGAAGGCACACATGCACCCCAATGTTTTTAGCAGCACTATCAACAATAGCCAAAGTATGCAAAGAGCCCAAATGTCCATTGATAGATGAATGGATAAAGAAGAGGTGGTATATATGTATAATGGAGTATTACTCAGCAATCAAAAAGAATGAAATCTTGCTATTTGCAACTATGTGGATGCAACTGGAAGGTATTATGCTAAGCAAAATTAGTCAGTCAGTGAAAGACAAATGTCATATGACTTCACTCCTATGAGGACTTTAAGAGACAAAACAGATGAACATAAGGGAAGGGAAGCAAAAATAATATAAAAACAGGGAGGGGAGACAAAACATAAGAGACTCTTAAATATGGAGAACAAACAGAAGGTTACTCGAGAGGTTGTGTGAGGGGGGATGGGCTAAATGGGTAAGGGACATTAAGGAATCTACTCCTGAGATCATTGTTGTACTATATGCTAACTAATTTGAATGTAAATTTTAAAAAAAAGATAATATGGAGACATGAGGAAAATTCAGTGGGGTTGAAGAAAAGGATTATGGCTACAATGCAGGAATGATCATAAGCTTGAGAGTGGTTAATTTGTCTAAGGGAAAGAAGATAAAGATGAGTGAAGAAAGGAAGACAGGCTTGTATGGATCCACCCAGGTTATATTGAAGATTGGATTAAGATATCATTGAGTCATTTACTGAAAACAAGGTAAATATTTTAATAAACATGAAAAGTTACCAGTTACATAAAGGCAAGTATAACTAGGACTAAGAAAAACTTTTCTATTAAGAGAAGGTATTGGAGATGAATTTAAACGTTTTCAAAGGGCTAAATTAAGCATAAGAGAGAAAGTAAGTTCATAAAATACACATCACTTATTCATTAAAGAATCTTATAAGAAATGAATGAGAAAAGTGGAAATTTAATTAGATGAAGCTTAAGATTAATGCAGTGTTGTTTTTTTCAGATAAAGAAAGGTGAGCACTTCTAACAAAATGAGACAGTCAATTTAGTAGAGATTATAACTTTTAAGGTGTAATAAGTAGACAATATAATTAACAGAACAGGATATACTGGGAAGAACAAAGGAATGTAATAAAAACAATTGACAATAAAATTGGCAATATGAAATTGGTGTTCAGAAAAGAATAAATGAGATACTGCATTTGGTTGAATTTCGGGAATGACTAAATTTTGGCATTCAAAACAATTTTTTTAAATTTTTCTCTCCCAATTTTCGACACAGTAACCTGACAAATAATACATAAAATGATACTTAGAATTATCCAGTGAAATCTTCATATTAGACATAAGAAAACTAACATTCTAATGTTTAATTTCTTCCAATCACCTGAAAAAGCAAATCTGGAATAGAAAAGCCAGGGACCATTAGAAGGGTTGGCTTTTTCACCTCATCTGTAATTTGCCAGTTATAGTATTCTGAGAGCCTTGAGCTAATATGTAGAAAACATATTTCATCTGTACAGAGTCTTACATACAAGAGTACTTCTATGTCATTACTATTAGTGTATACATAATATAAATATATATTTAACATAATAGTTACATATACTTCCAGGAAATACAAAAATAAGATGTATGTGAATGAACCCACCAACTGAAATAAGTAATGGATAATTACCAATGCCATTGAAGACTTCTGAATATCTCTTCTTGGTCAAATAACTCACTCTCACTTAAATATAATCACCATCTTGAATATGTGCATATTATTCCCTTACCTTTATATATATTTTAACATATATGTATGAAATACTAAAATAGGTGTAGGTGTGAATGCATTCCTAAAAACTGAGCCCAGAAGTTCCTATTGTATTTAAGTTATCCTTTTTAGAAGTAATTTGCATAATACTTTAACATTAAATAGTATATTTTAAGAATGCATTCATGTTAATGAATGTAGCTCTAAGTCATTAATTGTTACTTCTGTGATCACCAGTGTTATGTAGATGTCAGTTATTATCCATTCTTCTTAGAGAGAAGTTTTGGGCATTTCTTATATTTGGTTTTATGAGCAATATTAGTATGTACATTTTACAAACAAGTCTCCATGTTCTCCAATGTAAGTGTAGTCTATATACCTTGCAGAGGAATTGATGGGACATAAAGTTTTCTTTAGGCTTATTTATTTTGAGAGAGGCAGAGAGAGTGCAAGTGGGGAAGGGTCAGAGAGAGAGGGAGAGAGGGAGAATCCAAAGCAGGTTCCATGAGGTCGGTGCACAAAATGCATTGCAGAGGCATGAACTCATGAAACAGTGAGATCATGACCAAAGCCAAAATTAAGAGTCTTATGCTTAACCAACTGAGCCACCCAGGCACACCTGGGAAATGAAATTTTAACAGCTTTATGATTCTTTGATTTCTTCTTTTTAAGTTATTTATTTATTTTTTATTCAGAAGAGTACAATCTTTTCCTTGTCCTTTGCTCTTCTCTATACATTTTGAAATGACTTTGTAAGTTCCACAAAATTTCTACTTCAATTCTAGTTAGAATTTTATCAAATGAGTACATCTATTTAAGAAAAAACTGGCATCCTTACTTGGATTTTTCCTTTCCATTAAGGTAGAATATATTTTCTCTGTTTATTTAAGTTACCCTCACAATATATATTCAAGGACATGCTTCAGGTTGTCTGTTCCACTGAGTCACTGAAGGCAGAATTCTCCCCTCAGTCAACTTGAAAACTCTAAGTTTAGTAATGTGTATAGCAAGGACTGAGTCTCGCTCTCTAAAAGGCCATCTTTAAAAGAATGGGCCTACTATTACTTAGATTCAGACTGCCTGGTTCTACTATTCACTTGCTGAGGCACCAGAAAGAGTATACATCTTATCATACTTGCCCATTTTACCTCCAATAAGTCCAAATGATGACCTAGGGAAATTCCAGCCCCACTGCCCATCTTTCTGTGATTCATTATAGGATGCCGTTTATCATTTGCAATATTTTAATTGAGCTCTGTGATGACTGGGTGGATATGATGCTGAGCTTTTACAGTAAATTGAGAATGACCCAATGTCAAAGTCATCGTTATTTTGTGATTCTAAATGACTGTATTCAGTAGTCACATGTTCTCTAGATTTTTGAGATATTACCAGTTCAAATTTTACTAAAAGTGAATTTCAACTGGAAACATCTCAAAATTTGTAATTTGACCATATGCTATAAGATGGCAAATTTCCTTTAATGTATTTCATATTTCCCCAGTTCTCTTTCAAGGAAGTTTGTTTCTTTTCCTAGTGTGGTATTTAGCCTTTTGCTTACTACTCTAAAAAAAATTTTTTTTTACTCTAAAAATGTTTAAATGATCTCCAGAATATCTGTGTCTGGTGAGTTTCTACAAACTCAGGGGAAAACCACATTGATTCAAAGACCAAGAAAGAAATATTAAATATTCTCCCTATTTTGAATCACTTTAGTATTAAGGGTAGAGGAATTCCCTGTCAAGTAATGCTAAATTAAATTGGTAGAAAACCTACAATGACTTCTGTTTTCTCTTTGTGGTCAAAATGTTCATGTTGTCCTCAAAAATTTTCTTCCATTTCTTCCTTATCTGGCCTCTTAATGATCAATGAAATTATATTTTTACCTTCACTATCAGTTCATCACATTTTAATATTATTATCATATATATTGCATATACATTTTAACATTTACAATAAATTTTGGATTACCTTCTATGGCATTTAAACAACTGTGTATTCTTAGTTTTATAGGTAAATGGTTGAATAATAGTAAAGGCAAGAATTGGAATTTATCTCAAGATTTGTGTTAAGGTTCTAAACAGATTTCCTCCGACTTGTAATGTTACTTTTCAATAATAAAAGATAGCTTGTTTAGGGTATTCTGAATCTGTTTTCAATATCTTGTAAACACATCTTAACTCTAATTTTAATTATTATATTGTCCTGTCAAAATTCACTAGAAGTGGAAATAGATGATCATGAGGTAGATTGTAAATTTGAGAATCATTTCAAGTCTGCTATTGTATCAGAATTCTGACAGGCAAACTATTTTTTATAATATATTGATTAACGTTTTGCAGTTGTTGGCATTCCTCTGTGGATATGGGGAGACACAGATCTCTTGTCACTAGAGGCAGACAGAGTAGCAGGTGATCCATATCCCCGCTGCTTATAACTGTAAGTACTTGGCTTTAGGGCTGTAAGTCTCCTCCAAATGTTTGTGAAGGACCAGAAATACTGTTTTCAAGCTGTGATCGGGGTGGTCTGTTTTTTTCTAATGCCAACTACTGCTATATGTGTAGTAGATGAAGGAAGTAGGCTATTTCTGTTCTCTTACAAATCCCTTCCTATAAAACCAACACCTCTCCCTCATTCATTGCTTCATCATTCCCCAGCGTACCACTCCACATTTATTTTATAATGAAAACTAAAAAAAGAAAATTGTAATTTTTGAGCAAAGTTCTTCAGGAAAGCATTAAAAACATGACACAAACATCTCACATAAAACAAAAATGCATCTATGGCAGTCCAAATGAAATAAAGATCTGTGCATAAGAGGGAGAGGTGATCTTCAAATTGAAAACTGATAATAAAGAGAATTTAAGATCCCTCAACTAACTGCCTCTGTGAGGTCAGCACCACAGAGAATGAGAGAGAAGAATGAGGAATAGAGGAAAAATGAGAAAATAGTTCCCTCGTGGGGCTTGCAGTGGATTTAATAAATAATCTAAGTGACGATGGCAAGTAGACAATCAGCAGCAAGTACTGGTGCTACTATTGACCATAAACGAATGTTGGCTTCGTCAATTGAGTAATGAAACAGCAGGAGCTCTCTGCAGAGGATTCACCACAAAAATAGAAACAGCATATTTATTATAAATAATATATACTGCCTGAAATAAGAAGAAACCTTTCCGGAGAGACGAAGAATTCCCTGGGCCCTCATTACTGTAGTCGACATAAAGAAGAGAGGAAAACTGGATGAGCATTTCTTTCCATTTGAATAAAAATGATAAAAAAAAATAGTTTGGTTTTTTTGAGCTTCTCTGCTTTTTAAAGGATGTTTTCAATTTATCAAACCTAAGAGCATATTGTGAAAAGCACTGCACTTTTATCTTCAGTTTATGATCCCATGTTTACTTTCATTTGTGAATGTCCTCACATGTTATTGCAGATTTGTCACAGCCATTTGAGACCTGGCAAGCATTTGACAGAGGATTACAGGAGCAGAGAGCTGTTAAAGATCACAGTCGTGTTATAATCCACTCCATGCACTTGACAGATAAGGAGACACTCCAATAATAAGTAATTTTTGCAAATGCCCTCTAATGGGTAAATGAGTCAAAATTTATATGGCTCCCAACTCCAAACCAATATAACTCCCATACTACTTCTATTTCCATGTTTATATTTAACTTTGAATTCTAAGCTTCTGGGGGTACTCTTTTCATATGAATGGCCTTTAATTTGGATTAATCTACGTCAATTTTAAATGTGTTTTGATATTCCCCTCTCAAGATTCTCAAGTGTAAGAGCAGTACCTAAAAACTCTAGTGTACTGGATAGACACCTGAGCTGTCACCTCTAGCACATTATTTTGATACTTCACTCTTGAGTTTTGTTTCCAGTCTGAAAAACTTGTTTCTTCCTTCTACTATTGTGAACTTTCCTACCTGTTCTTGAGAAGTCATTCGCTCTTTGGGAACGAGACAAGAAGTCAGTTATTTGAATTAACAAGTTTGTGTTTGACAAAATAAACATAATAGGGGTAGGATTGATTTGAGTAGATAAATAGGTGTGTTTCAAAGCAATTGAAGCTACTCACTTTCAAGTGATTTGCAGACTTTTCTCAAGTAGATTATCATAGATACACACACACACACACACACACACACGCATGCACACAGACACCCTTCTTCTTTGCATAAAGGTAGCAAATTACAAGCCATAGTATTTCTTTAAAGACATTTTTTTAAGTTTTTACGTTTAATGTCTTTAAAGACATTTTTGAGAGAGAGAAGGGGTAAGTGGGGGAGAGGCAGAGAGAGAGAGGGGGAAAGAGAAAATCCCAAGTAGGCTCCATACTGTCAGCTCAGAGCTTGATACGGGGCTTAAACCCATGAACTGTGAGATCATGACCTGAGCCGAAATCAAGAGTCAGATGCTTAACTGACTAAGCTACCCAGGCACCTCAAGCCAAAGAATTTCCAAATACAGTGACGGCTGGTGGAAGAAGAAAGTATAAATATTGGTATTAGATATACAAATGATGTATGGTAACTTATATTCTCTATCCTGACGACTTTCATTTCTCTACTAAGTTAGTGAAAAATATCGATTTACTTCATCAGCCCTGTCCTGAGGGAGTGCTTACACTTTTACTAAAATCTTCCCTAAATCTTTAACTACGCACATAATTTTAATGATAGAGCTAAAGTAACACTTCTGTAATCAGGATTTCCAGTATTCCAATCTAATGTTCATAAGTTATTTATGTTTATTCACTTAAGGTATATAGAAATAGTCATGGTCTCTATTCTGGACAAAAAAAAAATGTTACTTTACCTCTGTTACATAACAATGAAATTAAGAAAAGAATACATTTAGGGACACCTGGGTGACTCAGTTGGTTAAGCATCCAACTCTTGATTTGGGCTCAGGTCATGATTTCACAGTCGTGGCGTCAAGCCCCACGTCAGGCTCTGTGCTGAGCATGGAGCCTGCTTGGGATTCTCTATATCACTCTCTCTCTCTCTCCCTCCCTCCCCTGCTCACATGCCCTCTCTCTCTCTCAAAATAAATAAATAAACTTTTTTTTTAAGTATAGAATACATTTACAACTAGATCTGACATTCAGAAAATGATGAGGTCTAAAAAGTAGTCATTGTTTTTCTACTTTTTGATCTTGATATTGCCCTCCTGGTTCAACATTTAAGCAACTAAATGTGACTTTTCCAATTGGCCACAGTCCAGACATTGTCAACTTCTCACCACTAATAAACATTATCTTCCTTATGACTTATTCTATGGGTGGTCCTTCCAAATTTTACTTAGAGGGAACTTTAGAAATACTTTAATTTTATACTTTGCACCTTAAAAAACTAAGAAACAGAAAAGATAAGTGACTCACATAAGATAACATTATAGATGATTACAGAATTGGACTAGACACTCTGTATTGTTACTATTCCATTCAGGGCATTCAAAAACCTTCTAAGTGAAATACTATTTACCAAAGGGTCACTGATGATGCTGATGGTTCCAGAGAGAACAAAATGTGGGGCTGATCATCTAGAACAAAAAAACCTCAAGTTTCTACCATCAGACAAGATAGCTACATTTTCCCCCTTTTGATAACCAGTCATTTGCACTGATTTAAGGGAAGAATATAGTATGCATACAGTATCATAGTTTTGTTTGCCACTTGTGACAGTTGATTTGCCACATAAAGCCCATATTCTATCATGTAAAAATGAGATGTTGAATTTAGAAACATTTAATAAAATTACAATAATAATCATATTCCAAGTTTTTTTTTTCTTCAAATAACTTATGTTCTGATTCAATATATACAAAATTAACAGTGAATGAAAATTTTTATAGTTGAATTGATTCACACCTAAAAATATGCAGATCTGGATATCATTTTATTTAAATCTTACCAATTCTTAGTGCCATTACTACTCTTAATACTAAATAACATATTTTTTTTTCATTTTTGAAAGAAATTTTAAGCCTGGTGGATATTTCTCTAATTTGTATAAATAAATATATATATATATTATTTATTATAAAATGATAATTTATTATATACATTATTATGTATTATATATTATTTATATTTATTTATTATATAAATTATTGTTTATTATATTGTTTATAAATTATATATATATATTATTTAGAGGCATGCATTGTTATTTGTCAGTTTTGAAGTTTTGAAGAGACTATTTCAAAAAAAAGACTACTAATATGATTTTTCTAAAGTTTTAGTTTCCTTTTAAGGAAAATCTATTGATATATCAAAATTAATTGCATGTTAAAATATAATTCACACGTTAAATTGTTAGTAATTTTATTATTTTTTTTTTTAATTTTTTTTTCAACGTTTATTTATTTTTTGGGGGACAGAGAGAGACAGAGCATGAACGGGGGAGGGGCAGAGAGAGAGGGACACACAGAATCAGAAACAGGCTCCAGGCTCTGAGCCATCAGCCCAGAGCATGACGCGGGGCTCGAACTCACAGACCGCCAGATCGTGACCTGGCTGAAGTCGGACGCTTAACCGACTGCACCACCCAGGCGCCCCTGTTAGTAATTTTAGCATTAAATAATATGTCTTTGGCATTCTTTGAGTATTTAATCTAATTACTTTATTAACCATCCTCTTTTTGGTTACTTATATTTTGATGGCATTCTATTTCATTTTGTTACAAATGATTTTAATTTGAGCAAAATGTTTTTGATCTCTCAGTGTTAACTGTCTATGTTGTTGATAAAAATAAGAAATATGTCAGGTATAGAGGGATAAGTAGCTGATAAAAATTTTTTACTTGAATTTCAACCCTGCACTTGATAGAATAAATCAACTCTAATGGCCAAATTCTTTTCAAGATATTAACTCCTCCCAAAAAAATGTAACTGGAGAGAGATTATAAGGTAGAAAAATAGGTATAAATCCATGTTGAATATTAGGATGTAGCAGGTAAACACTGCAATCAAGAATGGAAGTTTGGAGATAAGCATGTCATGAAAATTTCAAGAAGTTACTATTAATACTGATTACATATTCCTTATACTAGAATATATTTTATTTTGTCTGTAAGCAGGCACACATTGCAGAACTTTTCTCAGTGGGAAAAGTTACCTCAAAATGACTCTTCTTGAGGTGATAAGGGAAGATGGAGTGAAAGGATCCTGAGCTCACCTCTTCCTACGACAAACACTAGGAGTCCCATACCAACACACATAATAATTAAAATGGCAAGAGTTAAAGATAAAGAGAAAACACTAAAAACAGCAAGATAAAAGCAGACAGTTATATACAAGAAAACCTCTTAAGTCTATCAGCTGATTATTTTAGCAGAAACTTTGCAGGACAAAAGGGAGTAGCATGATATGTTCAAAATGCTGAAAGGAAAAAAACCCTACAACCAACAACACTCTACCAACCAAGGTTATTAGAATTGAAGGAGAGAGAAAGAGTTTCCCAGGCAAGCAAAAGTTAAAGGAGTTCATTATCCTAAACTGACTTTACCGAAAATGTTAAAGGGACTTCTATAAATGCAAAAGACCATAACTAAATGGAAGAAAATTATGAAAGAAAAAAATGTTATCAGTAAAAGCAAACATATATGAAAGGTAGTATATATCAATCACTTACAAAGCTACTATGAAGGTTAAAACACCAAAGAAGTAAAATCAATTACCTCTACAAAAATTAAGAAATATGCAAAGTTAAAATATGTAAAATGTGACATCATATACATAAAAAATGGAGAGGAAAGTTAAAATGCAATGTTTTTAAAATGTGTTTGAACTTAGGTGACTATCAACTTAGTACAGACAGCTATAAACGTAGGATGTTATACATAAACCTCAACATAACCACACACCAAGAAACTATAATAGTTACACAAAAATAAAGAGAAAGGAATTCAAGCATAATGCTAAAGAAGATCATCAAATGACAAGAAAAGAAGAGGAAAGGAACAGAAGAACTACAAAAACAACCAGAAAACAATAAACAAAATGGCAATAAGTACATACCTGTCAGTAATTATTATAAATGTAAATTGATTAAATGTTCCAATCGAAAGACATAGGATGACTGAATGGATTATAAAGATCCATTTGTATACTATCTACAAGAGACATGCAGACCAAAAGACACATACAGACTAAAAGTGAAAGGATGGAAAAAGATAATACATGCAAATGAAAGAAAAAAAAGAGGAGAGTGATCCAATACTATGTCAGACAAAATAGTTCTTAAAGACTGTAGTAAGAGACAAAGAAAAGGGCATTACATTTATAGATAAAGGTAATCCAACAGGAGGATATAACAATTCTAAATATTTATCCATCCATTACAGGAGCATCTACATATAACAAATATTAACAAAAGAAAAAGGAGAAATTAACAGTAACACAGTAATTCTAGTGGACTTAAATCAATAGATAGATTATCCAAACAGAGGAAAAAATCAATAAGGAAACAGTGGTTTAAAATCAATATACATGAATCTGTTGCATTTCTATACACTAATAACAAAATTGCAGAAAGGAAAATTAAGCAAACAATCCCATTTACAATTACATTAAAAAATATATGTAGAAATAAGTTTAACCAAGAGCATGAAAGACCTATACTCTGAAAACAATGACATTGATAAATGAAGTTGAACATGACAAGTAAATCAAAAGATATACAATGTTCATAGATTGGAAGAATTGGTATTTTAAGATGTCTATACAGTACTACCCAAGGTAATCTCCAAGTTCAATGCAGTCTCTACCAAAATACCAATACTATTTTGCAGGAAACTAGAATAATATTAAAATTTGTATGGAACCACCACAGATCTTCAATATCCAAAGCAATCTTGAGAAAGAGCAAAGCTAAAATTATCACAATTTCATTTTTTAACTATACTATATAGCTATAGTATTCAAAACATATGGTAGTGGCACCAAAATAGACATATCAATGAAACAGAATATGAAGCCTAGAAATAAAACAATGCTTATATAGTCAATCATGACAAAGGAGGTGAAAATATAGAACAGGGAAAATATTATCTCTTCAATAAATGGTGCTGGGGAAACTGGACTGCTATATGAAAGGACCTAAACAACCACTTTCTTAAACCACACATAAAAAGAAATTCAAAACTGATTACATAAAACCTGAAACCATAAAACTCCTAGAAGAAAACATAGGTGGTAGACTCACTGACATTGACCTTAACAATATTTTTCTAAATATGTTTCCCCATGCAAAAGATAAAAAAAAGTGAAAACAAACAATTGGGCCTTCCTCAAACTAAAAAGCTTCTGTGCAGCAAAATAAACCATCAATAGAATGAAAAGTCAACCTACTGAATGAATATAAATATTTATTAACTTCCAATATTTACAAATAAATATTAACTTCCAATATTTTAAAGAACAACTCAACACACAAAAAAATCCATTTTAAAAAATGGATGGAGGGGGCTCGTCAGTTAGGTGTCTGACTCTTGATTTTGGCTCAGGTCATGATTTCAGGGTATGGGACATCAAGCCCTGCACTGGGTTCTGCACTGACAGCATGGAGCCTGCTTGGGATTCTCTCTTTCCCTCTCTCCCTCCCCCTCCCCCTCCCCCACTCTCTATCTTTCTCAAAAATAAAGCACTTTTTTTTAATGCTTAAACCCATGCCTATTCTATATACACTTACCTACTTCATGTTCTATATTATTTGAAATTTCAAAATAAATAAAACATAGCCAGGAAAAGAGGCAATTAAAATGTTCAATACTCTAAGAGAAATACAAAAATATATGTCCACATAAAAGTTTGCACCTGCATATTCATATATTTATTATTCATAATAGCCAAAAGGTAAAAGCACCCCATCTATTCATTACTGAATGAAAAGATAAATAGAATTGTGTATCTATAAAATGAAGTATTTGACCACAAAAATAAATTAAATACGGATTCATGTTACCATATAAATGAACCTCCAAAACATTTTGCTAAGAAACCAATTATTAAAGATCATAGATTATTTGATTCCATTTACACAAAAGTCCAGAGTAAGGAAATCTATAAGAGACAGAAAGTAGTCTAGTGGTGGCTTAAAAATGGGGGATGGGGGGAGAAAAGCTGGAAATTGGAGAATTAAAAAAATAATAAAAATCTTATTCTGCATTTCTTTGTGTACTGTATGTGTATGCACATATATACATTCATATACATATAAAATCATAGCAGTGGCACATACATATATATGCAGTAAAAACATTCAACTAACATTATATATGATAAAGATAAAAGATAAAAGCATAACTCTACAATTGCTTCCACCAACCCTCAGACTACTACCTTCCCCCAAAATTGTTTTTTATGTATACTTCGAGAGTGTATATGTTTATATGTGAATGCATGTGTGTCATCATGGAAAATAAATTAAAGGAAATTGACCTGGTTTGAAACCCAAGCCAACAGCTTTCAACCACTCCTATACTCCCCAACAGGGAAAGGGGTTGTAATGAGATCACCTGAAAAACAGATATAAGTCTCAAGGAGCTGGGAGCATAGCTTGAACTGGTATCTCACTTAAGCTTGAGAAACTGACAGATCAGGAGATTGAGGTTTGTGAGATTTTCTAAGCAAAAAGAAAAAGGTGCTTCCCTGGGTTGGCATGTACTCCTTGGGCAAAGAACAGGACAGTACTTTTTTTCAGATCAGTTGTGAGCTACCGTCAGAAGATTGCTCTTGCAGATGTGTCTTAGATCCTATCCAAGTAGGCTGCCTGGAGAACAAGGGAATCTTAGCATAAAGAATCTGGAGATATCTATAAAATGCCTAGGACATAAAAGATAGAATCATAAACAACCTACTGGAAAGATGCAATAAGTTTGCAAAAGGAAGGGGTACCTGGATGGCTCAGTCAACTGAGTGTCCAGCTTCAGCTCAGGTCATGATCTTACAGTTTGTGGGTTCAAGCCCCACATTGGGCTTTTCACTGACAGCTCAGAGCCTGGAGCCTACTTCGGATTCTGTCTCTCTCTCTCTGACCTTCCCCTGCTTGTGCTCTGTCTCTCTCAAAATAAATAAACAATTTTTAAAAAAAAAATTTGCAAAAAGAAGTTGGAGAGAACTTCTGTGAATAGGAGACATGCATTCCTCTAGAATGCATTCAAAGAAACCAGAAGAGAAAAGCTCAGCTTTAAAATCTGCCAAGTGTAGCAAGTATTAACACTAGTCCACTAACACACTAATCAGAAAAGGCCTTTCCAACCTTGCCACATAGCCAAAGATATCAATAAATATTAATTGATGCTTTATCTTTTGGACAATTCTTGATGTCTTCAGTGCTACAATAAAATGTCATCCCTTCAGTCAAACATGTCATAGTTCTTGGGAAGGCCCAGAGAACACATCATATTGTATATTTTCCTGAGATACCAATTGTCATCAGTTTTTTATCTGACACCTTTTTAATGTCTGCTCTTTACGTATATTCCTGCAAAACAATGCATAAATGAAGTGAGAATTTCAACAAAAAGGTAGAAAATGCAACAAGGTACCAAATAGAAGTCATGGAGCTATAGAATAATCAAACTGAAAAATACAATATAGGGGCGCTTGGATGACTCTCTCAGCACAGACCCCAATGCGGGGCTTGAACCCACAAACCGTGAGATCATAACCTGAGCTGAAGTCCAACGCTCAACCAAGTCACCCAGGCACCCCTGAAGTTTTTTTTAAAGAAGAAAAAAATTAGCAACCAAGAATACTCAATCCACAAAGTTGGCTTTTGTAAGAGTTAACTAGGCAAGCAAAACCTAAAGGAATTTATCACCATTAGACCAGGCTTAAAATAGATGTTTAAGGGACCCCTTTAAGCTGAAACAATAACTAGAATGAGGAATACATATGAAAGTATAAATGTTGCTGGTAAAGGTAAAATCTATAGTGAAATTTAGAATAATCTAATGTAAAGATGATGAGTTAATTACTTGCAAAGCTAATATGAAGGTTAAAAGACAAAACTAGTAAAAGTAGAACTACAATAATTTGTTAAAAGACAAACTTAGTAAATGCGTTACCACAATAATTTGTTAATGGATATGCAAGATAAAAAAAGAATATTGTGACATCAAAAATTAAAAAATCAAAGGGGAGAATAAAAAGTAAAACTCTAGAATGCATTTGAAGTTACTATCAACTTAAAATAGACTATTATGACTATGTTTAGGTAAGCCTCATGGTAACCACAAATCAAAAACTTACACTATATTTACAAAAGATAAAGACTAAGGTATTTAAAGACTACAGAAAATCATCAAATTACAAAGGAAGAAAGCAAGAAAAGGAACAAAGGAATTACAGAAATATTAACAAACAACAATTAGAAAATAATTAAACTAGAAATAAGTCCATAACTATCAACACTACTTTAATGTCAATGGTGGAAATTATATAATCAAAAAACTGAGTGGCTGGATGAATAAAAAACAAGATCCATATATCTATTGCTTACAAGAGTTTCACTTCAGGTGTAAGAACACACACCGAGTAAAATTGAAGAGATGGAAAAAAGATATTCCAGGCAAATGGAAACCAAAAGAAAGTTGGAGTTGCCATACTTTTATCAGACAATATAGAATTTTAGACAAAGATAGTAATGAAAGACAAAGTCCTTACATAACAATAAAGGGCTCAATCCAAGAGGATATAGCATATCTAAATATTTATATACCCAACATGGAAACACATAAATACATAAAGCAAATATTAACAGACCTAAAGGGAGAAATAAATAGACAGCAATGTATTAATAGGAGGAAACTTTACCATTTTACTCTCATGAATGGATAGATCATCCAGACAGAAAATCAATAAGGAAACACCAGCCGTCAACAACATGTTAGACGAGATGGATTTAACACATATCCACAAAACATTCCATCAAAACACAAAATCTAGATACACATTCTTCTCAAGTGCACATAAAACATTCTCTAGGACAGATCATGTTAGGCCACAAAACATGTCTTAATCTAAGAAGACTGAATTATATCAAGCACTTTTTCTCAAACCCTATCAATGGTATGAAACTAAGAAATCAATTACATGAATAATAGAAAATTTATAAACATGAGGAGATTAAACAACATGTTACTGAACAACCAATGAGTCAAAGGATAATGAAATAATATTGTGAGACAAATGAAAATGGAAATACAACATGTCAAAAATTATGGGAAGCCACAAAAGCAGTTCTGATAGTTTCAGAGCTATAAATTGATACATTAAGAAACAAGAAAGATTATTAATAATTTAACTTTACACCTAAGGAATTGGGGGGGGGGAGGATCAAATTTAGTAGAAGAAAGGAAATAAAGATCAGAATGGAAATAAAGAGAAGCTAAAAAGACAATGGAATAATAAAATTAAGGGCTGGTTTTATGGAAAGATAAACAAAATAGACAAACCTTTAGCTAGACTCACCAAGGGGGAAAAAAATAAAATGAGGATTCAAATAAAATCAGAAATAGAAGATGAAACCTTACAATTGACACTATAGAAATAAAAAAGATCATGAGAGACTACTGTAAAAATTATGTACCCACAAACTGGCCAACCTAAAATAAATGGATAAATTCCTAGAAACATGCAACCTATCAGTACTGAACCATGAAGAAGAGAAAATCTGAAAAAAGTAATTAGTGTTAACAAAATAAAATCAGTAATCAGAAAATTTCCAACAGACAAAAGTCCAGGTCCAGATAGCTTCACTGAAGTCTACCGAATACTTAAATACCAAACTGTCTCAAACTTTTCCAAAAATTAGAATACAAAGAAACACTTCCAAACCAATTTTATGAGGCCAGTATTACCCTGATAGCAAAACCAAACCAACACAAAATCTTCAACTAAATATTAGTAAACCAAATTCAGAGATATATTAAAAGTATCATACAGCATGATGAAGTGGGATTTATTCCAGGAATGCAAGAGTTGTTCAACATCAACAAAAACCCAGGTAATATACCACATTAACAAAATTAAACATAAAAATTTTATAATCCTCTCAGTAGATACAGAAAAAGAATTTGACAAAATTCAACATCCTAACAAAACACTCATAATAATAAAAACACTCAACAAAGTGGGTATAGAGGGAATGTATCTCAATATACTAAAGGCTACATATGACAAGCCCTCAGCTAACATCATATTCAACAGGGAAAAGCTGAAAGCTATTGCTGTAAGATTAGGAAAAAGATGAGGATGCCCATTCTTACCACTTTTATTCAATATAGTATTGGAAAATTTAGCCTGAGCATATTAGGCAAGGAAAAAAAAAAGAAGAAGTAAAAGGCATCCAAATAAGAAAGAAGTACAACTGTCTGCATTTGCAGATGACATGATATTATATAGAGAAAACCCCAAAGACCCCACCAAAAAGCTGTTGGAACTAATCAAAAAATTCAGTAAACTGGCAGGATACAAAATTAATATGCAAAATTTTGTTGTGTTTCTATAAAGTCAAACTATCAGGAAGCAAATTTAAGAAAATAATCCCATTTACAATTTCATCCAAAAAGAATATCTGGGAATATATTTAACGAAGGAGGTGAAAAAACTGTACGGTAAAGATTTAAGAAATTGATGAAACTAGTTGAAGACAGAAATATATAAGAAATGTATCCTTTGATCATGGATCACAGTAATTATTTTCATTAAAATTTCCAAAGTACCTAAAACAATATATAGATTCAATACAATCCCTATCAAATTTTAATCCCTATCACAGAGAAATAGAAAAAAAAAAAAACTTAACATGTGTATGGAACCACAAAAGGACCCCCAAAAGCCAAAGTACTCTTGAGAAAGAAGAAGTAGAGGTATCACAATCTCATATTTTAAACTATACTACAAAGTTATAGTAATCAAAACAGTAGTATACTGGCATAAATATAAATCCATATAACAATGGAACAAAGTAGGGAACACAGAAATAAACCCACACATACGGTCAATTAATTTATAATAAAAGAGGCAAGAATATACAATGGAAAAAGAACAGTCTCTTCAATAAATAGTGTTGGGAAAACTGGACAGCCACATGCAAAAGAATGAAACTGGACCACTATCTTATACCATATATAAAAATCAACTCAAAATGGATTAAAGACTTGAATGGAAGACCTGAAACCATAAGCTTCTTGACATGCATCTTGGGGATGAATTTTTGGATTCAATACAAAAAATAAAGGCAATAAAGGCAAAAAACAAAAAAGTGTAACTACATTAAAACTAAAAATCTCCTGCACAGCAAAGGAAACCATCAACAAAATGAAAAGATAACCAATGGAATGGGAGAAAATATTTGTAAATCATATATTTAATATAGGGTTAATGCCCAAAATATATAAATAACTTGTCTAACTCAACAATAAAAAATAAACATATATATATAATTTTAAAAATGAGCAGGGGCACCTGGGTGGCACAGTCAGTTAAGTGTCTGACTCTTGGTTTCAACTCAGGTCATGATCTCACTGTTGGTGAGTTCGAGCCCCATATTGGGCTCTGTGCTGGCAGTGTGGAGTCTACTTGGGATTCTCTATCACCCTCTTTCTCTCTTTTCATTCTCTTTCTCTCTCAGAATAAATAAATTAACATGAAAAAAAATTTTAAATGAGCATAGAATATGAATAGACATTTTATCAAAGAAGATATATATGAAAATCAATAATCATCAGGGAAATACAAATCAAAATCACAATGAGATATAACTTAACCCCTGTTAGAATGACTATTATCAAAAAGAAATAGTAAGTGTTGGACAGCACAAGGAGAAAAGGGAAACTTTGTGCACTGTTGGTGGGAATATAAATTGGTGCAGCCACTATGGAGAATAATACAGAGGTTATAAAAAAATAGAAATATCATATAATCCCATTATTCCACTTCCAGTTATTTATCCAAAGAAAATGAAACACTAATTCAAAAAGATCTCTACATCCCTGGGTTCACCGCAGCATTATTTACAATAGGTAAGATATGGAAACTGTGTCTGTTGCTGGATGAATGGATAAAGAAAATATGGCATATGCACACACACACACACACACACACACACACACACACACACGAATGTTATTCAGCTATTAAAAACAGGAACCTTTCCATTTGCAACAAAATGGATGGGCATTTTGGTAGGTGAGGCAAGTCAGACAAAACCACCACATCTAATTTTTATGTGGAATCTAAACAAACAAAACAAACAAACAAAAAAACATACCAACAAATTCATGGATACAGGAATAGATTGGTGGTTGCCAAAGGTGAGAATGGAAGGTGGGTGAAATGAGTAAGGTGATCAAAAGGTACAAAATTCCAATTATAAATAAGTCCTGGTGACCTAAAATACAGGATGTTGCCCATAGTTTAGAACACTGTATTACACTGTTGAAAGTTTCTAAGAAAATGGATCCTAAAAGTTCTCTTCACACACACACACACACACACACACACACACACACACACACACAAATCTAATGGGTTGATTATTCCATTATTTTTTCCTGGAAAGTTTTGTGCTAACATGCATTTGAAAATATAGAAACCAGAATTCCCCACTGATTTGATAATGTTGTAAATAATTATTCTGCACTATCTAAATATTTTTATTTGTTTTCCCTGTGCCCATTTGATTTGCCCTGATTCTATTACTTGAGATTTATTTTTTAAATTTTTTCTAGAATGTCAATGATTATATCCTTATGATCTGTGACTTTATTTTATAAAGAATACAAAGAGACATTATATAGGGGAAATTAAGTTTTGGTTTTTTTCTCATTCCATGGAGTTATGGTTATGCCTTTATGAAATCACCAGTTTACATTAGGCAGAGTACTCCTTATTTTGTTAGAGAAACAAATAGCATATACTGAAAACTGAAATGGGAAACAAAGCACATTTATAAAGAGTGAAAAAAGGAAATTTAGCTAATTGAAGATGTCTGACATTAGAAAATTATTGTTTTAAAATTTATATTAGGGATAATATAACTACTCTCAGGAATACCTGTGTTAGATAATTTACAGTTCATTATTTTCTTTTGATTTTCAAATTATATTTCAATTTAGTGGTAATGTACTTAAGCCTACATGATTTTATTAGAAATGTACAATTGCATTGTTAAGTTAGAAATTTAAACACAACTCCCTGTTTTAAATGTATAGCCTTGATGACTGTAAAAGATTTTCTTCATAATCATTGCACGAATAATTCATAAAGGCTCAAAGTATAATGCATTTGTGGAAATCATAGTATCTAACAATAACTTTCCTGCCACATCACCAAAAAAATATAGGTCATATTAATATATGACCAAAAACTACTTGGAAACAAGAAATTTGACATTATATAACAAGCTTAGCTTAGAACACTTAAACACCAGCAATTATGTGTGCATGCTTCATTCTCTGATTTGAGCAATATCTGTTAAAGATCAACTATCTCCATCCTAATGAGTGGTCACAGAAATATATAACTACTATGAAACAGTTTCTAATAATTAAATTTCTTTGCATGAACACTAACTTCTTGAGAGAAAGGCACATTCACCTTACTGTCTTGTAAGAAACTTCCCATGCCACTAAATTCTCCACTGTTGGAATTTTGAAGCTGAAACGAGTTAAGCTGCAGGAACATTCTGGGGGAATACTGTGAGAAAGTTGAACTATATTACAACAGGGAAAACCCATGCTGCTGCCACTTAGGTAATATTTGTGTTGACATCTACTTTCCCAGGATTCCTCCCTATGGGAGCAGAGAAGCCAATGGGAAGCATTGCAAGAAATGTATGCTGTTGTACAACCTTTGTCACAACTCTTAGGGAATCTACCCTTTCCCAGAAACCTTCACATAGAGCACCCTTGGTCTGGGCTCCGCAGCAGAGGTCAATAGACTCCTCAGAACATGAAAAACTGTTGACATGTACACATTTCTCCCTCACAAGAGTTAAGTCTCCATCAAGGGATAATGCTGAACTAATCCTGAGGGGTTGTCCTTCTTCTTCACAGTTGTGTGAAAGGGACAAGGGTTCACTAAGGGCAATGTGGGCAAGAGGAAAATAGGGCACAGCTGTACCAGCCCATCCAATTCAGAACCATTCCCTGTCAGATCAAACCGATACTGGGTGGTGTGGTAATCAGGAAGAAAACTTCTTTAAAATTCACCTAGAAATTCACAAAACGAACAAAATGACTATAAAAATAAATCCATTTGAAAATAAGGAGTCAAATAATTTAATAAATTTAAAGAAAAGCAGGGAACCTCAGTGACTCAGTAGGCTGGGCATCTGACTCCTTATTTTGGCTCACGTTATAGTCTCATGGTTCCTGGGTTCCAGCTCCACATCAGGCTCTGTTCTGACAGCGTGGAGCTTGCTTGAGATTCTCTCTCCCCCTCTCTCTGCCCCTCCCCTGCTTGTGCTCTCTCTTTCTCTCAAAAATAAATACATAAATTAAAAAAAAATTAAAAGCAAATAAACTTAAAGAAAAGGAGTGTGAGAAAACAAATGGGCTAGAATGACCTCCGATGTGCAAAATATACTAAAGTTCTGTGACTTATAAAGCACCAAACAAGGACTTCTTATGCTAAAAATAAACACAAAGAAAGACTGGTGCCTTCCTGAGTCAGTTAAGATCCTGGCTGAAAAGAAAATTCAACAAAAGTTGTTCAAGAGCATTAATAGAGTCACTTTGTGCAGAAGGTACAAAGTGTTGTTGACACTTCTTAGTGTTGACAGTGAGAAGCCATTAACATCTATAGGCTTAAAGGGCCATGGAAAGAGCTTGGAGCCCCTGAAGATGATAGCTTCTATGTAATTTATACATGTGTCAGAAATGATAATGAATTCCTAGAATTTTTCTTGGAGTTTAAAGCAAAGGAGACTGCTAAGAAAATGTGGCAATATTGGCAGATGGCTTCTGTCTAATTTAAATCTTGCTTCTATTAGGATAGGAAGGCCACATAGTGTGTTCTATAAAATCATGTTCAAAGGGGTTTTTTTTTGGCATGAAAACAAAAACTTAAAAAACAGTATGTGGTTAGAGAAATAAAAGAACACAATGCTTTTGGAACCCAGAAACTAAGTAAATAGAATGAGTAGAAAAGCATGGAGGGTCATCTGCTCTGTACCGTAAAACAAGAATAGCAATGTGACTTACAGAAATAAATATAAATACAGATGACTCTAAAATGCCAAATAAGTCTGAGAAAGTTAGCAATTGGAATCTTTGATGTGCTTAAGACTGCTGATCCAAAGGACAATTGTCTAATTTATTAAATTAATTTTAGCTCGAACTATTTCTGGTATAACTTGATTATCAAATGAAGAACAGGAAAACTCTAAATGCAATAAAGATGATTTATATGTGTATATTAACTCACATAGAGACTACAAGGTATTTCTTGGCAAATATTTAGGTGACTGCAAGTGGGACAAATGAACCATGAACACAACACTATCTGACGTTAAACACGAAATGTGTTAATTTATCAAAAATTCTTGTTGTTGTTGTTTTTCAGAACTAAAAGTTCTAAAGTAAACTTTAAAAGAGTTTACTGAAGCTCTCAGTAAATTAGCTAATCTCTAAAGATTGTAGAGGGACTTTTGCCACATGAACACATCTTTTCCTGACTCTAGCGTTACATTATGAACAAATATTTCCCATTGCTGCATTCTAATTGCATCCTTCCCCCCCCCATCAGAAAATTAAGATTTATCTATAGAACTGAAGATTTTCTTCCTGTTTGCCAATGAACTTACTACATCCAGAAGATAACCTGGCACAACTAGCCATCACAAAGGACACATAAACGTCAAATGTGTTAACGGTTCATTCAGTGCAGTTTTGCGTGTTCTTCCCTCTTTGAGAGACTAGGGAGTTCTAAACTTCCCTAACAACCATGGTGGCCCTGAGCTAACAGAAAACAAATTCTGGAAAGCTGAGCATATGGCCTAGCATAGGAAATTCATTTTCACTTTCTATGCTCTCTTACATCACTTTTAGGGCCAAATTTTGCTCTGGGATACTCAACTCCTGTGGAATTTAAAGGCTGTTGCCTGCTGTGAGGTAAATGTGACTGTAATTTTTAGAAAGTTTTATTTCTTAATCATCAAATCGCTCGAAGAACTCAAGAATGATCTGCTATCTAGAGAAAAATGGTGATATAAATTCCAGGGACACATTTTCTATTTTTCAGGCTTTGATTCAATTTGGTTTATATTTGCAAGATTGGAAACAAGTGATTATCTGGACAAGTTCAAGTTTTAAAATCTTGTTTAAAATGTCCAGAAAAAGGGAATAAAATGGTTTTATTTGCTAAGAGATATAACTACCTAATTAGGTACCTGTCAAGTGTAGAAATAACCCAATACCTAATTGATAGTTAGTTGATAAACTCCAATAGAATTTCTTAAACACACAGGTGCTACAGGTTCTGTGCTTGGGGAGGGGCGAGCAAATTAGCAAAATGGGGTATTGTATCATCTATCAGGCTTTAGAGTGCTGTGATAAATGAATCTGTTAACACATAATGTTCCCATTTACTCTGGAATTATCTTGAGATTGAATTTCAGGCCAAAGTTATCCTCCTTAAACCTCCAAAGAACTCCTTGTAAAATAATGTTGCTCACCATAAATTTACTAGGGAATATAAAGATGTGCATCAATTAAGGATTCTTTTTGGTTTTGTTTGCAAATTTTCTAGAGATGCACTCAATTACAAATGCTCAACATGAAGGCACCATCCTTCAAATCTAAGACAGAAACCTGTACTTTTTTTATTTTAGAGAGAGAGCATGAGCAGGGAAGGGGCAGAGGGAGAGAATCTTAAGCAAGCCCCACTATCAGTGCAAGCCCAGCGTGGGGCTCAATCCCACGACCCTGGCGTCATGACCTAACCTGAAATCAAGACTGATATCAGCTGATTGAGACACCCAGGTGCCCCTCCCTCTCTCTCTCTCTCTCTCTCTCTCTCTCTCTCTCTTTTGGTTCAGAGATTGATTCAACTAAAACCTTGACTTACTAAAGATTTCCTACAAGATGGACCAATTGTTGATATAGCAAGTTGATTGAGACTCTAATTACATTAGGTCTTTGATTACCTATCAACTGTAAATTAATGAAGTCAAGCCATCAGGATACAAAAACTCACTTTTCCAGTATTAAACTCGAGCCACTCAGTTGCTCTTTCCTTTAGTTATCTCAAAGTGCAAAGCCAAGGTAATAATGGCATCAACTTCAAAGTGTTGTTGCAAGTTTTAAATGAAGGCATATACATAAAGAGCTTAGAATAAAGCCTGGTAAAACTGAAGCTTTATTTCATGAATCATACAAGTTTTAATACACATGTATTAGCCTTTTTACAACTCTTCCATAGATGATGTTTACTTCTGTGTATATACAAGCAAAGTCCAGGAATGAGTGTTGCTTTGTCTGTGACTCTATTAAAGAAACTTGTGAAATGTTTTTGCAAATAACTGGTGTAAACATGGAGACTGAGGCAGTGGAGGCCCCATGGGACCATAGCAAATCTCCATTGAGGCTGTAAATAGAAACTGGAGTTCTATCTTCCAGTCCAGTGCTCAGACTAATAGGATAGACTTTGCTTCTTCTTATATAGGAGCATTCCAGTTTCCCTAAAAGCAAATATATTCTTCACAAGGTTTAGAATTGCCTAGAATTATTCACATGGGGACTCTTAGCAAAGACGTGATAAAGTTTCCAGCTACATGGCCTCATTTTAAGGGCCTGAAGCTTTGTACCTCTTCAGAAATAGACTGCCAAAGACAATTTTTTCTTCTAGTGTCCCTTACAATAAAAAAAACCACCTCCAAAAAACCAAAAAACTACATCCTGCCTTATTTTTTTGTTATGCTCAAAAAATATAATCAGTTTCTCTCTTTGAGGGTACAACAGGAGAGGTTGCTCTAAGGATGCTTTGTTAACAGACATAAGTTGGTTGGAATAGGTAAATGATGTTAAGTGATAAGGTCAAACTTTCCTGAGCCAAGTATCATGTGGAAAAGAGTGATGGTGAAGAAATCTTATCCTTTTGTGTTCCCCAGAGAGCTTAACCAAAAACAATGACCCTTTCCCATGTAAACTGAGGAAGATTTTGGATGCCCCTCTTATTTACCTATGACAAGGCCAAACACAGACCTTCCAGGTATTCTCCCTTGTTCTTATTGAGAGTGCTCTCTGGGTCTCTCTCTCTCTCTCTCTCTCTCTCACACACACACACACACACACACACACACACACACACAAGCATGAGTGGGGGAGGGGCAGAGAGCGAGGGAGATAGAATCCCAAGCAGGCTCTGCACTGTCCATAGGGAGCCTGGTGTAGGCTAGAACTTTCGAGCTCTGAGATCATGACCTGAGCCAAAACCAAGAGTCAGAAGAGTCAGATGTTTAACTGACTGCACCCCCTAGATTCCCCTTTTTTGTGCCCATTGACCCATCTGGACAAAATACTTGCTAATATGACTTGCTAAACTTAGGTTAAGCCTTTTATTTCGGCTTACTCTCAGCCAAACCAGCATCCAACATCTGATATGGAATTATCCTTCCTTAACAGACCTTGCCCACCAGAGAACATTTCCTGCTCAAATGTCAGATCTGTTAGCACTCACCCGTACTGGGTTCTTGCTAGTCTTATTCACTCCTGCCAGTAAAAGAAAATTTCCTTCTGCATGACCTTTGTGAAGCTTGTAGATCTTGTTGTCAGAACATTCTCCCTATTGTAATAGCCCCCTCCACTTGTTGTGGTCATCCTTTTGAATGAAGTCCCCCCTTTACTAGGTACACATGTCTGCTATTTGTTCATAGAACACATATGAAAACATGGAGACTAAAGTTATGTTTTCCCCATAACTAAGATGTGAAAGAGAAACCCTCCCAGTTTCAGTTTTCATAATGTCTTGCTTAAAACCACAGAATATGTATTTATGTCACATTAATATTCAGGACTTTCAAAGCAGAGAAGAGAAGACCAGATTGGCAACCCTAAGACACCCATTTCTAGCTAATAAAGATTATAAAGTGCAAGGAAGGAGAAAGTGAAGAATGATAGATTTTTTTCTTTTTTGGTGGGAATTGGTGTTCTGAGTCTCCCTCCCTCCCATCCCACCCACTTCACCCCTCCAAACACACTACAGAAGAGCTGTTCTACAACTAGGACTTAAACAAGAGTATAAGCTCATACAGGCTTGTGACTCCTGCAGTATGGACATATGTATGTCTGACTCTCATCTATGTAACATAAAGAGTGAGAAATTAGATTGCAAGCTACTTTTACAGACACATAAATTAAGGCAGTTTCACTGGGAGGACTGAATTCCCAATGTTTGTTAAAGTAAAAGATGGAGTTGCATTTCTGATGAGTCAGATTTGGGTCCTCTGAAAGAGATGGCAGGAGTTGCCTCAGAACCTGTTCAAGAGACATGGTGTTAAATAAATCTCAAAAAGAAGCTGGGGTTATTTCCCGGTATCTGGAGATGGAGCAAAGAGAAAGTTATGATCCAGAGAATAATACATCACCCATTAAAGAAATCGCTCTGACAGGTCTCAGAAATTAGAGACTCTAGAGAATTCACTCTCTAGAGTGAGTACTTAAATGTCTTTCTGGGTTAGAGAATGTGCCATTAACTGAAAACAGTACCAGTCAAATAAGAATTCCACAGTTCCTTATATATCTTTATGTTTTCCATGTGATGTATCTGAAGATTGAGCCAGATGGATAGAGAAGGTAAAGAAAAATGGTCAGATACTGCAATTTTGTGGGTGTCCTGGTAGCTCTTCCATCTAGGTTATTCCCACTTTTTGTTCCTCTTTGACTGGTCTAGTTTGCAACTCTGTTGAGGTAAACGTTAACATATAGAAAAGGGAGAGCAACGCGAATCACTTTTGTCCAAAGAAATGCACATTGTATCTGGTAGAATGAAATTGATATGGATATTGGCACCCGTCATATTGCCAATTTTTCACTGGGTTGTAAATTTCAACATTTCTACAAGTATATAAGAAATTATTTCTATGGTTACAGATATTTCAATATGAAAATCTCTGAACTTTAAGTCATCTTGGGTCATCTTTCTTATTTTTGAATGTTGATATTTGAATCCAACATCACAGATAAATAAGAATTGAAAGAAAACTTTTTTACAGATCACAGAGATAGATGGAGAATAATTTCACACCATATATTTTTGTTCTTTAAACAGAATAGATTAATTACATTTTTGCAGGTTACCATCTACTTAAAAAAAATTACTTAAAAAGACCTATACTCTTCCTTAACTGAATCCACTCTGTATACATGTGACAAGATGTGAAAGATGTGAAAGATGAAAACAAGAGCTCCAAAGAGAAACTCAAAATGCACATTATTCTCCAACAAGTACTGGCTTGAATGAAACTTCAGCATATACATTCATTAATGAGCAATAGTTAAGAATTAAACTCACTCTCTAGTAAGAATGGACTCAGGCCACATCTGACATGTACCATTTGATTACAAATTCATGGAGAGAAAGTAATAAAATAGCAGATATGACTAAGGCAATTGAGAATTCAATTTCTATGTTGAACTGCTTTCCAGTAAAACTTGCACTAACATATATCAAGGCTTTATTCCTTAAATTCCCAGATAATCTTTGTCTGCTCCTTAATGTTTCAATGCCCCAAGCTTAATTTGTGCATATCCTATACAAAGAGAAAGAGCACATAATAGAGAAGCGGTTCCCATAGCTCTCATAAGGGAAGAATTTACCTTACGGCCATATTCAAGTAGGATAACATTTAGTATGGGAACAACAACAAAAATAATCTTAAAAATCTAAGTGAAGACCTTACTAAGGAGCCTTATTTTAAAATTTGAGTATCTAGTAGAGTAGATGTGCTGTGAAATCTAAAGTTAGAGCATATTACATATGTCTGGTGGCATAGTCTAGCCTGGTAAAGATAAATTCAGGAGAAACTCACGTTTTTTGTTCATAAATAAAAAAATTAAGTCCAAATATAAAGTAATAATCACAGAAAAATAATCCAAGTTTTAACATATAAAAATTGATATCCTACTTTATGTGAAAAGTACAAATACTTTTGACAATATTTTACAACTGTAGACAAAAGATGTTAAAAAAATAGCAAAACAGTAAATACACAATTTACAAAAAAGTAAATAGAGAAATACACAAACATGGTTTTTAGTGATAACTTAATTAATTTATTCCCTCAACAAGTATTTGTTGAATTCCTTAAAGACACCAGGGAGTCAGTTATGAACAAAATAGATTAAAAATACAATTGAGTTTACCTTCTATCAGGGAAGGTAGGCAATATACAGATACAAATATATATGTATATAATTATACATATAAATATATTGTATCTACATTGTATATATAAATATGTCTATCAAATAGTGTTACAGAAAATGGAAAAAGCTTACAATGGGAGATGAAGGTAAGTGATATGTTAGAAGAGTTCCCGTTTGAAATTGAGTTATATAGGGACACTTCATTGGGAGAGATTTGTTTAGATATTTAAAAGTTGTAAGCCATGTAGATGTCTAAGCAAACACACTATGGGATCTCTGTGTGGCTCAGTCAGTTGAACATCCGACTTCGGCTCAAGCCACGCGGTTTGTGAGTTTGAGCCCTATGTCTGACTCTGCAGACAGCTCAGAGCCTGGAGCCTACTTCAGATTGTATCTCCCTCTTGCTCTCTACCCCTCCCCCACTCCTGCTCTTTCTTTGTCTCTCAAAAATAAATAAAAAAACATTTAAAATTTTTAAATTTAAAAAACAAGTTGCAGATGGGAGTGCTATTAGGCACAAGTGTTTGAATGCAGGAGTCTGCCTAAAGTACTTGAGCTAGAAGAAGGGTGGAATGGAAAGAGTAAGAAAGTTAAGAAGCGCTGGGCTGGAGAAGTAATGAGGAACTCAGTGATTTAAGTCCCTGTAATTTAAAGAATTCAATTTTTATTTGTATAAGATGAGGACATTGCACAGTTTATTTTGTTTTTTAATATATTACTGGTCATGTTTGTGCATAAACTTTTAAAACTCTTATTAGGGAAGGTATAATAGTCTTCAAGTCTTCAAGACTTGAGACTTCAAGACTTCAAGACTTCAAGTACATAAAAAGAGAATGCGATAAGTAACTCCCACATACTTGTCACGTGGCTACGACAGTCAACTCAAGACCATTCTTGTGTCATTTATATCCTTAATTTCTAATTTGGTTGCTTTCAAACAAATATAATTATATTCATAAATGTTTTAATCTGCATCTCTAAAACATAAGATTTATTTTATCATAACCACAATATTATTTTAACTTTAAAAATCCTGAAAAATAATCGCTTAACAGCAAATATCTAGTAAGTATTAAAATATTGAATTTTTAAAAAAATTTAACATTGGTTTGTTGGATAAGAATCCAAACAATTTCTACATATTGTATTTGTTGACATGTATTTTAGGCTTATAAATACCTACATGTAAACATGCACACACAAACATACACACAACTACCTTCTTTCTGCTTTTGCAATTTTATTATTGAATTCTGACTTCTGTGTATGAGACATTAGGCTAGGTGATGGGATATAACAGAGAATAAGAATTGCAGAGTCTCATGGAGCGCTCTACCTCTCCCTCCCCACTCCCCAGTAGAGGAAAGATCCAGACTGGTAAATAGATTCCTATTCTTTCTATTTCTGGATACTGAAGTAAAAAACTGAATAACCTGAACACTTAATATTAAATAGCACCTAACAAAGTTAGTATCTAACACAGTTATTTCAGGGGAAGACTCTTCAGACTGTTGGAAAACTTAAATAATTGAAGCCAGCAAGTTCTGTACCATGACATGGCAGAATTCTGACAAAATGTTTTGTTATAATACAAACAACAAAAATTGAGTAGAAAAAGCATGTTATTATTTTACTACCGTCTCTGTATCTAAATCAACTCCAGTAACTTGGAACAGAAAGCCACAACTAGAGGGGAAAAAAGCCAAGAAAGGAAAGCAAAGCTAGAGAGCCCCCTTTGGTAGACATAGATTATCAGAGTTTAGGAGGAAGTTGAATCAAGCATGCCTGCTGTGTATTTCCAAAGCCATTGCAAAATAGTTGTAATTTTTAAAACTGTGTTTAAAAAAATAACTTCCATGTTTTAGATGGCTGCATTCTTCAATTATTAAGTATTGTTGATGTGCACCTGGGTGGCTGAGTCAGGTAAGGGTCTGACTTTGGCTCAGTTCATGATATCCCTGTCCCAGAGTTCAAGCTTGTGTTGGGCTCTGTGCTGACAGCTCAGAGCCTGGAGCCTGCTTTGGATTCTGTGTCTCCCTCTGTTTCTGCCCCTCCCCTGCTCATGCTATGTCTTTCTCTCTCAAAAATAAATATTTTTTAAAAATTTAATAAAAAATAAATATCATTGACTTTTTGTAATACTACTTTATACCATGGATATTCAAGTTTCTGTTGGGATTAGTATCTCTCAAAGACGCGCCGCATGCAAGAGAAATCTGTAAAGGGTCAGATAAACTGAGTAATGGAATGTAAATAAGGAAATATAAGAGGACAGAAAAACAAATGCATATTTTACCTGTATGTGGGAAAATTTTGGAATTACCAAGATCCTGTAGAATGATGAGAAAATATAAAATTTAATAAAAATACATTTGAAGACTTTAAGGCTTTAAGTCAATCTCAAGAGGGAAAAAAATAGAGTGCTATGTTGTCTCCTATCCTCTCCCTTCTGCTCAACTCTGAATTTAGCTGCAGCTGTGATGGACAGTTGTATGGGAACTAAGACTTTGTTTTTGTTTTTTAATGTTTATTTATTTTTGAGAGAGAAAGAGAGAGAATGAGCAGAGGAGGGGCAGAGAAAGAGGGAGATACAGAATTCAAAGCAGGCTCCAGGCTCTGAACTGTCAGCACAGAGCCCAATGAGGGGCTCAAACCTACGACCTGTGAAATCATGACCTGAGCTGAAGTTGGACACTTAACCAAGTAAATCATCCAGGAACACCCTCAAAACCTTTTTTAAAATAATTGAATTCAGATAATTGGTAAGTCCTGTCTTTAATACAGCTAAATCAAGGTAATGTACCAGTCTTTTATTGTGATGGAAGAGAAATCTGTGACTTCAATCAATTCTTTCTCTAAGCTTTTTATCAAGTCCAAATTTTCTTCCTGCAAAATATTTTTAACTTGTCTATTACTGTAGAAATTCTTTCTAAATAGATCCCTTACAAAAATAAAGTCACAATGAAGATTATTTAATTTTTACATTTACGTCAAGTGAATCTCTAGCCAGCCGGTATCTGTAGATACTCTTTCAATGAACTCTTTCAATTAATTCTAGAATATCTAGAATTCAGGTGTTAAAACAGTACCTGTAGATTCAAATTATCCAGTTCCTGCAAAAAAGCTTTAAAAAGTTCCTGCTTTAGAAATCTAAAGCAACGGTTTCTCAAGGAATTTGTCTGGAGAATACACTAACAAGTGTCCTCTCCCCCTCCTCTTATGTAAACTCTATATAACATGTATCAGATCAAACTATCAGAAAGACCAAAGTCATTCTGAATTTAGCTCCCTAGAAAAATACATCAAAAGTGTCTGGTTCTGTCTACAAGAAGCTTGGAAGTCGCCACTCCATCCTAACAACAGGTAAAAAGCTGAACAGACTGAAAATCAAGTCTTGGATCCAGAAGAGAGGGGAGCACACAGGGCAAAATACAGTCCCTGAGATTGGGGGGGGGGGGGGGGTGGGAAACTGACACAGGGAGTTTCATTTTACCAGAGAGGTATTAGGAAGCATCCGAGGGAACCAGTTCCAGAATAAGTAAATCTGAACTCGAATTGATAAATTGCTGGAAACAACTCAGAGTTAAAGACTCCAGGAGGGTCCAGTTATGAGTGAGGGGTTAGTAAAATATTTTAAGATATACCTTCAGTAGTTCAACAACATTTCTGCAAAAAGTCTTAGAGAAAAATCTTCTCTTGCTTCCAGTGAGGGGCAGGGAAAAGGGAATCGTTTTTGAAATACTGCCCAGCACTCTATTCTTCTTAAAAAGGTTTGCCCTCACATGAAACTAATTAACCAGAGCCTAACTAACCAGGAGAAGAGATGTATCCAACCCATCAGCTCTAGCCTTCCTTATGGGAGATGGGAAATACTCAAAACCAGTCTGGTCTAGCCATCCTATCCCACCTAAGAGGGGGAGAAAAAAAGTCAGAAACACTTATGACTTTCATAGTCCAGAGGCATAGGCTCACTGAAAGACTGAGATGGATTCCTAGGACTATACAATGCTTCTCCTCCCCTTCACCTCATTACCACATTACTAAAGTTTATTTACAATAGTTCCTTTTATCTTCCTTGGTGTTTCCTGTGCTTCCTAGACTCATTTTAATCCAGCACATTATGTAGAGCTATCAAGAAAAAATTACAAGGCATACCAAAAGGCAAAAAAAATAATAATAATAATTTGAAGAAATAGAACAAATATCAGAACCAGACAAGGCAGGGATGTTGAAATGACCCATATCTATCTATATCTATATCTATATCTATATCTATATCTATATCTATATCTATATCTATATCTATATCTGTATCTATCATCTCTATATACAGATAGATGATAGATATAAATATAGGTAAAGATATAGATACAGATATAGGTATAGATACAGATATATTAGACAGCATACAAAAATAGATGAGCAATGTAAGCAGAGATTGAAATCCTAAGAAAGAACCAAAAAGAAGAAATGACAAAGAAAAACCCCAACTTAACAGAAACAAAGAATGCCTTTGATGGGCTTAGTAGTAGACTGAACACAGCTGAGAGAAGAATCCCTGAGCTATAACATATATCAATAGAATCCTCAAAAGCTGAAAAGCAAATAGAACAGAAACTGGAAAAAAACCTCACAGAGCCTCCAAGCTCCTCGGGACAGGTACAAATGATGTAACATATACATAATGAGAATACCAGAAGGAGAAGAGAGAAAGAAACAGAAGAAATATTTGAAGCAAAAATGACTGAAAGGTTCTCCAAATTAATATCCCATATCAAACCAAGTCTAGGAAGCTCAGAAAACACGAAGCAAGATAAATGCCAAAGAAAACCATACACAAGTATATCAGTTTTAAACTACTGAAAATCAAAGATAAAGTAAAAGATCTTTGAGAGAAGCCAGAAGAAAAAGAGAAGCCAGAAGAAAAAACTCCTCACCTATAACGGAACAAAGAATTAAAATTGACAAGCTGGATTTCATCAATATTAAAAACCTCTGCTTTACAAAAGACAGTATCAAAAGAATGAGAAGATAAGCAAAACAGTGGGAGGAAATATTTGCAAAAGGCACATCTGATAGGGGCTGTCATCCAAAATATACAATGAACTCCTAAAACACAACAAAAAGAAAAACAACTTGATTAAAAGATGGACCAAATATGTTAACAGAACCTCACCAAAGAAAATATACAGATGGCAAATAAGCATATGAAAAAATATTCCACATCCAATGTCATCAGGGAAATGCAAAATGCAAAAACAAGGAGATACCAGTGCATGCTTATTAGCATGGCCAAAATCCAGAACACTGAAAACACTAAATGCTACTGAGCATACGGAACAACAGGAACTTCTGTACATTGCTGGTGGGACTGCAAAATTATATGGCCACTTTGGAAGACAGTTTGGTGATTTCTTAAATAATTAAACATACTAGGGGCACCTGGGCGGCTCAGTCGGTTGGATGTCTGACTTCGGCACAGCTCATGATCTCACGGTTGGTGAGTTTGAGCCCCATGTCAGGCTCTGTGCTGACAGCTCAGAGCCTGAAGCCTGCTTCAGATTCTGTCTCCTTCTGATTCTGTCTCCTTCTCTCTCTTCCCCTCCCCCACTTGTGCTCTGTCTCTCTCTCTCAAAAATGAATAAATGTAAAAAAAATTTTTTTTTAATTAAATATACTTTTACCATATGATCCAACTATCACACTCCTTGGTATTTTCCCTGCAGAGTTGAAAACTTATGACCACACAAAAACTTGGACATTGATGTTTATAGGAGCTTTATGCACCATTCCCAACATTTGGAAACAATGAAGATGTCCTTCAGTAGGCAAATGGATAAACCTGGTACATCCAGACAATGGAATATTATTCTGTACTAAAAAAAATAGAGATAGCATACCATAAAAGGATGTGGAGTAAATGCATATTACTAAGTGAATGAAGCCAGTCTACAAAGGCTACATACTGTATGATTCTAACTATATGACATTCCAGAAAAGGCAAAACCATGTAAACAATAAAAAAGACCAACGGTTTCCTGGGGATGGAAGTAGTGAGCATGGAAGATTTTTAGGGCAATGAAAATATTCTCTATGATATTATAATGATAGATAAATGCCATTATACATCTGTCCAAACTCAGAGCAGGTACCACACCAAGGGTGAACCCTAAGGTGAACTATGGACTCTGGGTGATCATAATGTGTTAATCCAAGTTCAGCCTTGGTAAAAAATGCCCTGTACCATTATGGCAAGGAGGTTAGGCATGTGTGGGGTCAGAAAATATGTGGGAAATCTCTGTGCTTTTCTGTCAATTTTGTTGTAAACTTAAAATTCCCTCAAAAATAAATCCTTTAAGAAACTAAAAATGTATTTACAATACTACAGTCTTCTTCTTATGATTTGAATTAAGGATTAACTGCCCTAAGAAAATATTTTCCCATCTTTGGTAACACTGCTTTTTAACATTGTATTTTCCAGGCTATCTACATATACTCTTCTATAAAAAGGACACAAGCTCAGTTTATGTTAGCAATGATATAAATGCTATATATATATAGCATATATATATATATATGATATATATATTATTAAATGCTATATATATATATAAATGATATACATATATAGTGCATCTAAACATAGATGTATTACTATTTTTATCATATAAAACATATTTCTACATGATAAAAATAATCTTTCTTTAATTAGATTAAAAACTGTATCTTTATTTTTTTATTACCATGACTAACAGGTATCTAGATTTTCCAACACTTCTTCCTCACCAATTCCTATTATTGCCTCCCTTCTGTTCCTTTGCTCTTGCTTTAGAAATAGGTTGCAAGAAGCAAATTTTATCTCATAGAAGAAAGTGCTTGCTAACATTTATATATGTTCAAATTTGGAAACAAGCTGGCATACACATACACAAAATGAATATTTAAACTCAACAGGATAGAAGAAAAGGGTGGATACAATTTAACATGATTTTGTGGAAGAAATTCTTACAGTTGGGTAAAAGAGAAAGAGTAGCCTAATGTTAAATATCTGCCATGTAGAATGTTCTAGGCTAGATGTTTGACTTGAATTATCCCATTATTTTTCATGTGAGAGAGGCATTATACATAAAATACATATACATATATGTATATGTATACATAAAGCATTTATACATAAAATAGTGAGGACCAAGTACCTCAAATGATTTTCTCAAGGTCATATAGAAAGTCAGTTGCAGAATCGGGACCCCAAAGTTAATGCTTATTTAACTCTTTTCTAATTGGAAAATTGCAGTGGGAAAAAAATATCAAAATACATATGCAGTTCATAGGTAGTTCTTAGCAACTTCACTCTATGATGCTAGAGTTTTTTTTGATACATCATTAATCTTCAGCAGTTAGTTTATGCAAGGAATCTATGCCTTCAATTCTGCCTTCATCAGATGGAAAATATTGGCCCTGATGAATGATTAAGCAGTTTTACAGTCTGTATGCTCTTTTTATGGCTACATTCTACTTTATTTAAGTTTCTTTTTAAAACACATTGAGGCTTATAGTGGTAACTTTTAACATAACTTTATAACAATTTTGATAGCACATACACTTCATTGTTCCTTTTAAAATTTCAGAGCATATTTATTTCTGCACAAAGAGTTGCTTTAGTTTAATCAGATATTTCTGGAAAGCATTTATGTTTCTGATTCAAAATAAAATGTGTTGCTAAGTGTGAAAGTTGATATGTTAGAATAGAATAAATGATAAATTGAAGGAAAATTGTTATGTTTCTGGATATATTTTGGGGAAATGTAGAACAATATTAATCTATATGTATATATATATAAATATATTAATATATATTAATATATTACACTTTTAAATTACTTTTAATTTAATATAGATTATGGTGGCCTTGTCACTAAATGAAATAACTTCAAAACTTTTTTTTTTTAATTTTCTGAGAGAGACAATGAGAGAGAGAGCAGGAAAGGGACAGAGAGAAAGAGGGAGAGAGAGATTTTAAGCAAGCTCCAAGATTAGCACAGAGCCCAGTGCAAGACTGGGTCTCATGACCCTGACATCATGACCTGAGCTGAAATCAAGAGTCAGATGCTAAGCCTACTGAGCCACCCAAGCATCCCAAAACTTGTAATTAAGAATGTTTGTACTAAATTATTTTAAAATACTTTCTCCCCCACCCCCCACCCCCGTTTACATTACATGTTGTCTGGCTTTATCTAAATGGCTATGGTGAGACTTAAAATAACACTAACCAACCAGAAAAATGAAAACAATTCACTGTTCAGGGACATATTTCTAACATCACCCTATCTCATCTATCGGAAGAAGTTTTGAGTGTTTATTATGTATCTGTCCAGGTACCAGATCAATATAATCCTGCCTTTCTTAGAACATATGTCCTAGTATGAGAGATAAATATTATACAATCACACCAATACATGGTTAAAAATCGAGACCTGGGTTGTCAAGAAATAGAAGGTCCTAAAAAGACACAATAGAGGGTCCTAGAAAGAAAGAAAGAAAGAAAGAAAGAAAGAAAGAAAGAAAGAAAGAAAGAAAGAAAGGCAGACATTACACAATCACATTAATATATGATTAGAAATTGATATCTGAGCTGTCAAGAAAATAGAAGGTCCTTGGAGTGCCTGGGTGGTCCAGTTGGTTGGGCTCTGGACCTCAGCTCTGGTCTGTGAGTTCAAGCCCTGCTTCAGGCTCTGTGCTGACAGCTCATAGCCTAGAGTCTGCTTTGGATTCTGTGTCTCCCTTTCTCTCTGCATCTACCCTGCTCATGCTTTCTCTTTCTCTCTCTCTCAAAAATAAGTAAACATTACAATTTTGTTTTAAAAAATAGAGGGTCCTAGAAAGGCATCATCTTCTTTTGGAGGACAGAAGAGGCCACACAAAGAAGGTGATACAGACTGAATCATACCAAAATACGTGAGGCCGATCTAGGTGGCTAACTGCTCAGAACCTCTGTCCTCCCCAAGGATGAGCTATGTCTACCTAGGCTGTGAGGACCCTTGGTAAACTGTGTCTTTCTTTATGGAGCTAGAGAGAAATATTTCTTTCAATATCATTATTTTTAAACTTGTGTTTTCTTGTGACTGTTTGGAAATTTCAATACTTCAGCTCTTCTCTCTAAAACAAAGGCTATTATTCTCTCTTTTTCTATAATCAGTTTCCAGGTTGGGCTTCAAGTCACTTTTAAAGAAAAAAAATACTGCTTTTCAAATTTTTCCTGAGATAACAAATATATGAACATTTTCTTACAGTCAGGAAGTAGATGAGGAATTAATTTTGTCTAACTCTAGGTCTCCATGTCAAGGCTTGTTCTTAAAGTGATTTACAGATGACCTAAAATAATTAAATTTCCGTTTTATTTCTCTGGCTGGGTTCTCTCACCTCCTGAACAAAGGTGATTTATAAATTTCTACCTGGCGATTGGCTGAATTAGCTTTTTTATATGAGAGAATCTTCTTCGCAATAATTACCTTACATCTTTGACTTCAAGTTTCTATCCTAGGCCCTGCTTCCTTGCTTGAATCTAGTTCTAGATAAGTCAGTGTCCACCTGTCAAGGACTCTCCAGATCTACTACCTACAAACTCCAGGCTAGTAAAGGTAGGACCTTATTTCATAACTACATGTTGCATCTCAAATGCACCCTGAACTTGACTTGCTGTTCTTTTCTTACCTATCTCTGTGGATGCAGGCCTCACTATCTAACCATCATGTCTCTTTCCCATGTAAATTCTATCACCAAGTCCTGATAATATTTTATCTCTTTTCTCTTACATCTTTCTGTGAATCATCATTTTTACTACCACCATCTTAGTCCAAGCTGCCATCATTTCTTATCAATGCCAATTAACTGTTTTTCCTAAATCCTCTCTGACCCTTCTTCAATATACTCTTCATATTGTAACCAAAATGATCACTTCAAAACTGAAATTTGATTATTTTAATTATTACTCAGGTTTAACACCATTGAATGCTGCCCTGTTGCTTTTAAGACAGAAACCCAAATACTAACTGCAGTTTACAGGCATGTAGTTGAGCATCTCTCTTGTCCTCTCACTGCACTGCAGTCACATGGACCCTTCTCCAGTTCCTGCACTCTTTCCTTTATGCAGGCTGTTCCCACTGTCTGGAATCCTATTCCCCTCCATTCCCTTCCCCTGGTTCAGCCTTAATCATCCTTGGGGTTTTCACCCCCAAACTCACATCTATAGAGCAAACCATGCTTGAGCTCAACTCAGGACCAGTATCTTTTGATATGCTCCTCACAACATTGTATTTATTTTCTTTAAAGGGATAGTTTTATTGGTTGTCTCCCCTCATATCAATGAAAACTCCATGAATTAGCTTCTGTTGTTAACCACAAGTGTCTCCCCAATGTCTAGAACAGTATTTGGCCCATAGTACGAGCTCAGAAATAGTTGTTAAATATATTAATCAATGGGGAGGAGGAGCCAAGATGGCGGAACAGCATGGAAGTTTTGTGTGTGTCTCCCATCCATGAAATACACCCAGACCAACACTAAACCATCCTGCACACCTAGAAAACTGATTGGAGGATTAACACAAGAATCTGCACAACCTGAACGACAGAATTCAGCAGGTACAGGGTACAGAGAGGTGAACTTGGAGAGCTAGAAGCCACAGGAATGGAGCCGCTTTTGTGGGTGGAGAGAGAACGGAGACGGGGGTGGGGATGGGGGGAGAATACAGGAAAAGCACCCCTCCCCAAAAGCAGCTGGAGAGAAAGTAGAAAATTGGAAACAGCCGCAGGGACTAAACTGAGAAAGGAGAAAGGAGAATGGAGAAAGGACAGGGTTTAATTCCATTAAGACTGTAAACAAGGGAAGCGCAGAGTCGGCAACTCCGCAGCTCGATACCTGGCTATGTTCTGGTGGAAGGGCGAAATCCCAGGAGCAGAGCGGGATCCGGGAAGTTCTTGGGCCACACGGGGCAAAACGGTTCCGCTGCTGGAATGACATTTGGTAGAGACCGTTGAGGCCAACTGGTCTCAGCAGACCCCATAAAATGGCCACATTCGCTGGTGCTGGAACAAGGTCGTTAAGGGTGAAGCCTGGTGCCAGATGTGTGTTGTGATTTTCCAAAATCCCTGAAACGCTGCTGCTACACTATCTCGCGAACTTTTTCTGGGGCGGGCTGGCACCTGGCCACAGTCTCTGGGCACCTGCAGCAGCAGGGTCCATCAAGTGCTCCTGGGTGCAGCTGACACTTGGCCATTGCTTGGCAAGACACTCGCACAGAGGGGCGGAACGGGTCAAAGCCAGAGTCCTTCAGAAGCAAGAGGTCAGGGAAAACAGCCGCATCTGAAACAAAACTCAGGAGAAAGGTACTGCCTGGAGCCTGGTCACGGACAGTGAAAAAGTGGGGAGTGGATGAAAGCTGAAGATGGGACAGGTGCGTTATTGCTGATCCGGGAGAACAGAGTTCCTTCTGATACTAGAGACTGGAGGCTGCGGGCCGCCATTTTCACCGCACCCGTGCACGCGCATAGGCACTTACGAGCCCCGCCAACACTCCACCCCAGTAGGCTAGCAGCGCCATCTAGTGGAGAACAAAGCTGTTACACTGAGCCCCGCCCAACTGGTCCAACCTTGCTCTTCACGAACACAAGTCTCACCGCCTGCTTACTTTATGGAGTATAGAGTACTTCATAGTCTGACTTCTAGGGGAAAACGAAGTAATTTCAGTCATATTTCAATCTGTTAGCAGGTCCAACAATTTTCTTTCATTTTTTTTCTCTTTTTCACTTTTTTTCTTTTTCTTGAATACAGAAAGAGAAAAATTCATTTTTAATTTCAATTTTTATTAAAAATATTTTTCTTGTATTTATTACTATATTTTTACATTTAGGTAATTTTTTCAAATTCTATTTGATCTCCATCGTTTTACTTTAGTCTACTACAATGTATTCACTTTTTCAAATTTTCAAACGATTTCCTTTTTTTTTTCTTTTTTCTGTTTTTTATTTCTTTTCTTTTTCTTGAATACAGAAAGAGAAAAAAATCATTTTTGTTTTTAATTTTTATTAAAAATATTTTTCTTTATTCTTTTCTACTATATTCTTTATTTTTGTGTAAATTTTTTTTCAAATTCTATTTTATTCTCATCACCTCATTTTAGTCTACTTGTGTATTCATTTTTTCAAATCTTCAAATGATTCCCCACCACACTTTTTTTTCTCTAATCTGTGAAACCACTTTCAACACCCAAACCAAAACACACCTAGGATCTAACAGCATTTATTCAATTTTTTTGTGTGTGTATTTTTAATTTTAATATTTTTTAAATTTTAATATTTTTAATTTTAATTTTTCTACCCCATTGATTCTTTTTCTCCTTTCAAAATGACAAAAAAAAAGGAATTCACCCCAATAGAAAGAACACAAAGAAACGACAGCCAGGAATTTAATCAACACTGATACGAGCAAGATGTCTGAACCAGAATTTAGAATCACAATAATAAGAATACTAGCTGGAGTCGAAAATAGATTTGAATCCCTTTCTGCAGAGATAAAATAAGTAAAAAATAGTCAGAATGAAATTAAAAAATGCTATAACTGAGCTGCAAACATGGATGGATGCTGCAGTGGCAAGGATGGATGAGGCAGAAAAGAGAATCAGTGATATAGAGGACAAATTTATGGAGAATAATGAAGCAGAAAAAAAAACAGTGAGATTAAGGCAAAACAGCACAATTTAAGAATTAGAGAAGTCAGAGCCTAAATGTCCATCAACTGATGAATGGGTAAAGAAATTGTGGTTTATATACACAATGGAGTACTACATGGCAATGAGAAAGAATGAAATATGGCCCTTTGTAGCAACGTGGATGGAACTGGAGAGTGTGATGCTAAGTGAAATAAGCCATACAGAGAAAGACAGATACCATATGTTTTCACACTTATGTGGATCCTGAGAAACTTAACAGAAACCCATGGGGGAGGGGAAGGAAAAAAAAAGAGGTTAGAGTGGGAGAGAGCCAAAGCATAAGAGACTGTTAAAAACTGAGAACAAACTGAGGGTTGATGGGGGGTGGGAGGGAGGGGAGGGTGGGTGATGGGTATTGAGGAGGGCACCTTTTGGGATGAGCACTGGGTGTTGTATGGAAACCAATTTGACAATAAATTTCATATATTGAAAAAAAAAAGAATTAGAGAAGTCAGTGACTCATTAAAAAGGAACAACATCAGAATCATAGGGGTCCCAGAAGAGGAAGAGAGAGAAATAGGGGAGAAGGGTTATGTCAGCAAATCATAGCCAAAAACTTTCCTAACCTGGGGAAAGACACAGACATCAAAACCCAGGAAGCACAGAGGACCCCCATTAGATTCAACAAAAACCTACCATAAACAAGGCATATCATAGTCAAATTCACAAAATACTCAGGCAAGGAGAGAATCATGAAAGCAGCAAGGGAAAAAAGGTCACTAACCTACAAGCCAAGACAGATCAGGTTTGCAGCAAACCTAGCCACAGAAACTTGGCATGCCACAAAGGAGTGGCAGGATATATTCAGTGTGCTGAATCAGAAAAAGATGCAGCCAAGAATTCTTTATCCAGCAAGGCTGTCATTCAAAACAGAAGGAGAGATACAAACAAAAATTAAAGGAGTTTGTGACCACTAAACCAGCCCTGCAAAAAATTTTTAATTTTAAGGGGGACTCTCTGAGGGGAGAAAAGATGAATATATATATACATATACATATACATATATATATATATACACACATATATGTGTATATATATGTGTATATATATACATATATATACCTATACATATATACATATATACATATATATACATACACACATATACATGTACATATATGTATACATATATACATATATATTAGTATATACACATATACATATATACATACATATATATACATACACACATACCAAAAGCAACAAAGATTAGAAAGGACCGGAGAACATCCCAGAAACTCCAACCCTACAAGCATCATAATGGCAATAAATTCATATCTTTCACTCTAAACGTCAATGGGCTCAACGCTCCAATCAAAAGATATAGGGTAACAGAATGGATTAAAAAAAAAGATCCATCTATGCTCTTTACAAGAGGCCCACTTTAGACCTAAAGACACCTTCAGATTGAAAATAAGGGCATGGAGAAGCATCTATCATGCTAATGCTCAACAAAAGAAAGCCAGAGTAGCCATACTTATGTCAGATCTTACTTATTATCAATCTAGACTTTAAAATAAAGACTGTTATCAAGAGATGAAGAAGGGCATTATATCATAATCAAGGGATCTATCCACTGAGAAGACCTAATTGTAAACATTCGTGTGCCAAATGTGAGACACCCAAATATATAAATCAATTAATCACAAACATAAACTCATCAATAGTAATATCATCATAGTAGGAGACTTCAACACCCCACTCACAACAATGGACAGATCATCTAATCAATAAATCAACAAGAAAACAATGGCATTGAATGACATACGACCAGATGGACTTAACAGAACCATTCAGAAAATTTCATCCTAAAGCAGAATATACATTCTTCTCCAGTACACATGGAATGTTCTCCAGAATAGACCATATACTGGGACAAAAATCAGCCCTAAGTTAGAACAAAAAGACCGGGATCATAACGTGCATTTTTTCACAACGATATGAAATTCAAAATCAACCACAAGAAAAAATTCGGAAAAATAACAAACTTGGAGATGTAAGAACATCCTACTAAAGGATGAATGGGTTAGCCAAGAAGTTAAAGAGGAAATTAAAAGTATATGGAAGTGAATGAAAATGATAACATCACAATCCAAAACCTCTGGAACTCAGCAAAGGCAGTCATAAGAAGAAAGTAGATACTAATCCAGGCCTTCCTAAAGAAAGAAGAAAGATCACAGATACACAACCTAATGTTATGCCCTAAGGAGCTGGAAAAAGAAGAGCAAATAAAACCCAAAACCAGCAGAAGACAGGAAATAATAAAGATTAGAGCAGAAATTAATGCTATCAAAACCAAAAAAAACCAGGAGAACAGATCAATGAATTCAGAAGCTGGTTACTTGAAAGAATTAACAAAATTGATAAACCACTAGCCAGTTTATCAGAAAGAAAAAGGAAAAAACCCAAATAAATAAAATCAAGAATAAAAGAGGAGAGATCACAACCAACACAGCAGAAATAAAAACAATAATAAGAGAATATTATGAGCAATTATATGCCAATAAAATGGGCAATGTGGAAGAAATGGACAAATTCCTAGACATAGACAATACCAAAACTGAAACAGGAAGAAACAGAAAATTTGAACAGACCCATAACCAGTAAGGAAATCGATTTAGTAATCAAAACTCAGCCAAAATACAAGAGCCCAGGGCCAAATGGCTTTTTAGTTGATTTCTACCAAACATTTAAAGAAGAGTGAACACCTATTCTCCGGAAGCTGTTCCAAAAAATAGAAATGGAAGGAAAACTTCCAAACTCTTTCTATGAAGCCAGCATTACCTTGACTCCAAAACAGACAGAGATCACACTAAAAAGGAGAACTATAGACCGATTTCCCTGAAGAACATGGATGCAAAAGTTCTCAACAAGATATCAGCCAACCGGCTCCAAGAATACATTAAAAAAATTATTCACCACGGACCAAGTGGGATTTATACCTGGGATGCAAGGCTGGTTCAATATCCACAAAACAATTAACGTGATTTATCACATCAATAAAAGAAAGGACAAGAACCATATGATCCTCTCAATGGATGCAGAGAAAGCATTTGACAAAAGACAGCATCCATTGTTGATGAAAACCCTCAAGAAAGTAGGGATAGAAGGAGTATACCTCGAGATCATAAAAGCCATATAGGAACAAACCAACGCTAATATCATCCTCAATGCGGAAAAACTGAGAGCTTTCCCCCTAAGGCCAGGAACAAGACAGGGATGTCCACGCTCACCACTGTTCTTCAACATAGTGTTGGAAGTCTTAGCCTCTGCGATCAGACAACACAAAGAAATAAAAGGCACGCAAATTGGCCAGGAGAAGGTCAAACTTTCACTCTTCGCAGATGACATGATACTCTATATGGAAAACCCAAAAGATTCCACCAAAAACTGCTAGAATTGATTCATGAACTTGGCAAAGTTGCAGGATATAAAATCTAAACGCACAGAAATCGGTTGCATTCCTATACACCAACAAGGAAGTGACAGAGAAATCAAGGAACTGATCCCATTTACAGTAGCATAAAATACCATAAAATACCTAGGAATAAATCTAACCACAGAGGTGAAAAATCTATACTCTGAAAACTATCGAAAGCTTATGAAAGAAATTGAAGAAGACACACAAAAAAAATGGAAAAAGATTCCATGCTTCTGGATAGGAAGAAAAATACTGTTAAAATGTAGACACTACCCAAAGCAATCTACATATTCAATGCAATCCCTATCAAAATAACACCGGCATTCTTCACAGAACTAGAACGAATTATCCTAAAATTTGTATGGAACCAGAAAAGACCCCAAATAGCCAAAGCAATTTTGAAAAAGAAAACTAAAGCAGGAGGCATCACAATCCCAGACTTTAAGCTATATTACAAAGCTACAATCATCAAGACAGTATGGTACTGGCACAAGAACAGACACTCAGATCGATGGAACAGAATAGAGAACCCAGAAATGGACCCACAAACATATGGCCAACTAATCTTTGACAAAGCAGGAAAGAATATCCAATGGGATAAAGACAGTCTCTTCAGCAAGTGGGGCTGGGAAAACTGGACAGCGACATGCAGAAGAATGAACCTGGACCACTTTCTTACTCCATACACAAAAATAAACTCAAAATAGATGAAAGACCTCAATGTAAGACAGGAAGCCATCAAAATCCTCGAGGAGAAAGCAGGAAAAAACCTCTTTGATCTTGGCCACAGCAACTTCTTACTCAATATGTCTCTGGAGGCCAGGGAAACAAAAGCAAAAATGAACTACTGGGACCTCATCAAAATAAAAGGCTCTGAACAGCAAAGGAAACAATCAGCAAAACTAAAAGGCAACTGACAGAATGGGAGAAAATATTTGCAAAGGACATGTCAGATAAAGGGTTAGTATCCAAAATCTATAAAGAATTATCAAAGTCAGCACCCAAAAAACAAATCATCCAGTGAAGAATTAGGCAAAAGACATGAATAGACACTTCTCCAAAGAAGACATCCAGATGGCCAACCGACACATGAAAAAATGCTCAACATCACTCATCATCAGGGAAATACAAATCAAAACCACAATGAGATGCCACCTCACTCCTGTCAGAATGGCTAACATTAACAACTCAGGCAACAACCGATGTTGGTGAGAATGTGGAGAAAGAGGATCTCTTTTGCACTGTTGGTGGGAATGCAAGCTGGTGCAGCCACTCTGGAAAACAGTATGGAGGTTTCTCAAAAAATTAAAAATAGAACTACCCTACAACCCAGCAATTGCACTACTTATCATTTACCCACGGGATACAAGTGTGCTGTTTTGAAGGGACACATGCACCCCAATATCTTTAGCAGCACTATCAACAATAGCCAAAGTATGGAAAGAGCCCAAATATCCATCGATGGATGAATGGATAAAGAAGAGGTGGTATATATATGCAATGGAGTATTACTTGGCAATAAAAAAGAATGAAATCTTGCCATTTGCAACTAAGTGTATGGAACTGGAGGGTATTATGCTAAGTGAAATTAGTCAGAGAAAGACAAAAATCATATGACCTCACTCATATGAGGACTTTAAGAAACAAAACAGATGAATATAAGGGGAGGGAAACAAAAATAATATAAAAACAGGGAGGGGGACAAAACAGAAGAGACTCATAAATATGGAGAACAAACTGAGGGTTACTGGAGGGGTTGTGGGATAGGGGATGGGCTAAATGGGTAAGGGGCACTAAGGAATCTACTCCTGAAATCATTGTTGCACTATATGCTAACTAATTTGGATGTAAATTTAAAAAATTAAATTAAAAAATATATTAATTAATGTTTTTCTCCCAAAATTTCTCTATTACCCATAGTTGCTCATAACTGTCATATATTTAAACTCCCATTACTTCTCGGGCACCCAACGAATCCCAATATTACCAGAGTAATTCCAGAAGCCCTGGATACAGAGGAAACAATTAAAGTTGCTATCAGTTCTATTGAGCACCACCACTGGCTGACCTGTACTTCATGAGTGCGGGACATGCTCAGTTCCATTAAGATGGGTAGAAGGGAAACTGATACTGTTTCCTCTTTGTTGTTATTTGTGAATCCAGACAAAATACTCATACTAATAATACTACTAACAATGTCATTCTATAATCCTCACTTCATTTTGTCAAGAGAGACAGATCAATTCACCACCAGCTTTGCAATATACCAGTAAGGATCTTGCAGTGTAAATTTTTAATAAATTAAGAAAAATTAATTTCTAAAATTACAAATAGTCCTTCAAATAGAAAAGAGAAAATAAAGCTTCTCTGACAAAGAAACATAAGTAGAAATTGCTGATAGCTCTTTAGATTTATTGAAAGGTCACTGACCCTAAACCATGTAAGTGTCAAGTTTATCTAACTCTACATTGTACAGAACATAGAAAGATAAGTACAAATTAAGCAATGTATTTAAAAAAAAAAAGAAAATCAATCCAGTAAAAAGGAGTATTAAATGAACCATATAATTAAACTGAGATAAACTCAGAAAAGATAAACCATAAAATGAGATGCAACTTGTAGGATATATTTAAGGTAAACAAAAGTAGCAATTGTAATTATGTGATACAGAAATGATAAACAGTACTATCTTTTCTAAAGAGTATGGAAATTGGATAGATTATTGCTAAAGGCAGAAATTTGTATCTTTTTTTTTTTTTTTTTTTGGCTTCGGCTTCAAATTCAAGAATAGTCAATTAACCAGAACAAGTGTCTCCTCAGATAAGAAGAAAAAAGAAAACTCAACATGAAGGAGGCACAGGGGAAGAAAAAATCTTAAAGACATGGTGAATTCTTTCAGGGAGCTCTTTTCAACAAAGAAAGATTTTTAGCAACATACAGAATATGTAAATAATTACTGGAATTAAGGAAAATATAGTAACTATTCATTAAGAAATAACAACAACAAAGCCTTGATGAAATGAAACAAAATTTCTACCATTTTATAGTTCAGGAGACTGCTGTTCAAGGAAAATATATCATTTCCCCAAGGTCATATTATATTTCTGTCAATTTAATTTTGTTAAGTAAAAATCCCTGTTTTCTGATCCATCAGAGAAGTCAAATTCAATTTTATTTGTGGTAAATATAGATTTGTAATGTCTGTGCATGTAAGCAATTAAACATTTGGACAAATTTACCATTAGGATATATAAGGGTTTTGCTTATTGCAGAGAGTTTCACAATAAGCACATCCATATGACAAAAGTCATGAATCTTCTATAATTACAACTTAAATTATTCCCTAGCTTTAATTTTTAAATTTGTTACTAAACACTTTCCTAATGATTCAATTAAGTATGATTTCATGCATTTAACATTTTTTAATAAGTTCCAACTACATACTGAGAATCATGCTAGATTCTTGTCCAAATAGATTCCAATAAAGACAAGTCAGTATTTTTTTGTGTGCATCAAATATTTATTAAGTATACACACACACACACACACATATATGTATATATATATGTATATATATATGTATATAAAATTTATTGTCAAATTGGTTTCCATACAACACCCAGCGTTCATCCCAACAAGTGCCCTCCTCAATGCCCATCACCCACTTTCCCCTCCCCCCCACCCCCCATCAACCCTCAGTTTGTTCTCAGTTTTTAAGAGTCTCTTATGGTTTGCCTCCTTCCCTCTCTGTAACCTTTCATTTTCCCCCTTCCTCTCCCCCCCCCCCCCCCCGGTCTTCTGTTAAGTTTCTCAGGATCCACCTAAGAGTGAAAACATGGTATCTGTCTTTATCTGCCTTACTTATTTCACTCAGCACAACACTCTCCAGTTCCATCCACATTGCTACAAATGGCCAGATTTCATTCTTTCTCATTGCCAAGTAGTATTCAATTGTATATATAAACCACATCTTCTTTATCCATTCATCAGCTGATGGACATTTAGGCTTTTTCCATAATTTGGCTATTGTTGAAAGTGCTGCTATAAACATTGGGTACAAGTGTCCCTAAGCATCAGCACTCCTGTATCCCTTGGGTAAATTCCTAGCAGTGCTATGGCTGGGTCATAGGGTAGACCTATTTTTAATTTTTTGAGGAACCTCCACACTGTTTTCCAGAGTGGCTGAACCAGTTTCTGTTCCCATGAACAGAGTAAGAGGTTTCTCGTTTCTCCACATCCTTGCCAACATCTATAGTCTCGTGATTTGTTCATTGTAGCCACTCTGACCGGCATGAGGTGGTATCTCAGTGTGGTTTTGATTTGTATTTCCCTGATGATGAGTGAAGTTGAGCATCTTTTCATGTGCCTGTTGGTCATCTGGATGTCTTCTTTAAAGAAGTGTCTACTCATGTTTTCTGCCCATTTCTTCACTGGATTATTTGTTTTTCAGGTGTGGAATTTGGGGAGTTCTTTATAGATTTTGGATACTAGCCCTTTGTCTGATATGTCATTTGCAAATATCTTTTCCCATTCCGTTGGTTGCCTTTTAGTTTTGTTGATTTTTTCCTTTGCAGTGCAGAAGCTTTTATCTTCATGAGGTCCCAATAGTTCATTTCTGCTTTTACTTCCCTTGACTTTGGGGATGTGTCAAGTAAGAAATTGCTGCAGCTGAAGTCAGAGAGGTTTTTTCCTGCTTTCTCTCTAGCGTTTTGATGGTTTCCTGTCCCACATTCAGGTCTTTCATCCATTTTGAGTTTATTTTTGTGAATGGTGTAAGAAAGTGGTCTAGTTTCATTCTTCTGCATGTTGCTGTTCAGTTCTCCCAGGACAAGTCAGTATTTTAAGCAGTCTGTTATGGATTTAGTGATTTTATAAAATTGTTTGCACCAAGAATTATAAAAATTGAATGAGTTAAGGTTAACACATACACATATTTGTAATACATATTATTGGCCAGCATGTATAAATGTCTTCTTTGGCAATATTGATGAATTAGATAATCACTAGGATTTCTATATGAATATATTTGCTGATTTAAAAAAAATTATTAAAGATATCCTGCATTTCCAGAGACACCTTAAGATGAAGATCTGTTCATCAATAGTTCTCAATTCTTGAGGGTTGAATTCAAAATCACATCATTTGGGGCGCCTGGGTGGCGCAGTCGGTTAAGCGTCCGACTTCAGCCAGGTCACGATCTCGCGGTCCGGGAGTTCGAGCCCCGCGTCAGGCTCTGGGCTGATGGCTCAGAGCCTGGAGCCTGTTTCCGATTCTGTGTCTCCCTCTCTCTCTGCCCCTCCCCCATTCATGCTCTGTCTCTCTCTGTCCCAAAAATAAATAAAACGTTGAAAAAAAAATCACATCATTTGGGGAGTCTTCTCTAACGAGGCGCTCCCTTCCAGGTTGAAACATCATTTATACTTTAATTCTGCTTCTCTTGTTACATATATATAATTATGTTTTATTGTTTTATGTGCATGACTAGATTATTTGGTTCTTGAGGCCAACATTGCTGCATTATATAGAAGTATATGAAATGACTTTTAATTCTTACTAAGTTCACAGAGAAATTTTCAAAATAAATTACATATTTATTTTAAAATTTGCCTTGGATTTTTACTTCAACTGTAGGCTAAATAACTTCTAAAATTATTTTTTCAATTTTAAATATAACATAGTTCCTTTTCAGTTACTTCCTCTGTCATCCAGAACTTACATTATGGAATCAATATTCAGGCATTATCAGAATTCAAAATTCTGTCAAATATTAACTTATAAGTTTTTGTTATTTTAGTTTTATTGAAATCTTTTCTTCTTCTGAAAATACAGACTTACCAATGAGCTTAATTTACCTGCCCAATAATTTATAGGCATACTCAGAGATATTGCAGGTTTGATTTCAGACCATCTTAATAAAGTGAATATCGTAGTAAAGCAAATCAAAAGAATTTTTTGGATTCCCAGTGCATATAAAAGTTATGTTTACACTATACCGTAATCAATTAATTGTGCAATAACATTATGCCTAAAAAAGCAATATACATACCTTAACTAAACAATACTTTATTGCTAAAAAATGCAATCATCTGCGCTTTCAGCAAATCATAATCAGCAATCACAGATCACAACACAAAAATAGATTGAAATATTGTGAGAATTACCAAATGTGTCGGAGACAGGAAGTGAGCAAATGCTGCTGGTAAAATGGTACTGGTAGAGTATTTCAACACAGGGTTGCCATACACACTTGATTTGTGAAAAACCACAATATCTGAATAGTGCAATAAAAAAAATGCAATTAAATGAGGTATGCCTATATATCTCTAAAAAGAGGTAAAATTGCCTGTTCGTTGAACAAACTCTGCTGTGTGAACACAGTGGCAGATGTAAATCTTCAGATCAAGAACAGTGAGTACCATCCCTCAATGCTGGTGATGAACTCAGAAAGCTCTATAGAGGTCAGATTTTTCTTTTTTTCTTGATTTATGAAGGTTCCATGTTTTGTCATTTTCTATTCAGAGAACTTCCTTGAGTCATTCTCTTACGCTTGCTTTGCTAGAGACAAATTCTCTTAATTTTCCTTTATCTGACAATGTCTTCATTTTTCTTTTATTATTGAAAAAATATTTGGGTAGCTATAGATTTCTTTAGCTATAGATTATAGTTTATCTCTTTCTATCTTAAAAATCATTTCACTACTCCTGTCTAGCTTCTATTATTTCTGTTGAGGGATCCAAGGTCATTGTGATTGATTGTCCCCTATAGGAAAAATTGGCTTTTCCTTCATTGTTTCCAAGATTTTTTATTTTTAATTTTCAGAAGTTTGACTATGATGCACCTTGGTGTAGAGTTCGTTCTGTTTATCCTCTTTGGATTTTAGCTAGCTTCCTGATACTGTAGGTTTATATCTTTTGCCAAATTTGGACATTTTCAGCCATTATTTCTCCAGGTCCCTGAGGCTCTGTTGTTGCTTTCTGTCAGTCTATTTTCTCTATGTTGACCAGATTAGGTAATTTCTATAGTACTATCTTCCAGTTCACTGATTTGTTCTGTTGTCTCCTCTATTATGTTGTTGAGCCCATTCATTGAGTTTTTAATATAGACAATATTATTTTTAGGTCAAAATTTTTCCTTTGGTTCATCTTTATCACTTTCATATCTTGATTGAGACTTGCTATTTTCTTCAAGTATGTTTGTAATTACTAGTTAACACATTTTTGTGATGGCTGCTTAAAAATCATTGTAAGATAATTTTAACATTATTCCATCTGAGTGTTGGCCTCTATTGATTATCTCTTTTTCTTTTTTTTTTTTTTCAACGTTTTATTTATTTTTGGGACAGAGAGAGACAGAGCATGAACGGGGGAGGGGCAGAGAGAGAGGGAGACACAGAATCGGAAACAGGCTCCAGGCTCCGAGCCATCAGCCCAGAGCCTGACGCGGGGCTCGAACTCCTGGACCGCGAGATCGTGACCTGGCTGAAGTCGGACGCTTAACCGACTGCGCCACCCAGGCGCCCCAGATTATCTCTTTTTCTTGAGCTTGCCGTTTTTCACTTTTTTGATATCACAAGTGACTTTCAACTATAACTTGGATATTTTTTTATATTATATTTTGAGACTCCATATCATATTTAAATGAATTTTATCTGGCTTCTTCTGACATATTTCTAGCAAGGGCAGGCAGTGCCATTTTGTTATTGCTAGTTGGAAATAGACGTCCAGGTTCCTCATTTTCCTCACTCAGATGCTGGTAACACCTGAGGATGAGGGGACACTTCATTGCTTTTCAGTCTTAGTGGGAGTTTTGACTCCCCAATGATAGCTACCTCACTTGGAAAAGCAGCAATGCCTCATTACAGCCCCCCATGTGGCCTCCACTGACACTTCAGAGAGGGTATCCTTATCACTGCTGGAAAATAGTAAGATTACTGATTCTCCACTAGGTCTTTTTTTTAAGTTTTATAATGGATTTTCACAACATAATTGATATATCAAATGTGTACATATTTAATGTGTATAATTTGATGAGTTCAGATATATAGAAACACCCATGATACCATCACCTCAATTAAGAAAATAGACATATCCAACACCTTTCAGTGTTTTCTGTGTCCCTTTTTCATGTTTATTTGCTTTTCTGTGTGTTAAGAATACTTAACATGAAATCATGCCTCTTAATGAATTTTAAAGTTCATAATATGTATGGTTAATGATAGGAATGAGATATTACCTCATGTCTATGAAAACCTCATATTATTATTATTATTAATTATTATTATTATTATCTCTCACATTATTAAAATTCAACAATTGTCCATGAGGATGCAGGAAATTGGAACCCTTATACACTGTGGGAATGTAGAATGGTACAGGCACTATGGAAAACAGTATGGAGATTCCTCAAAAATTAAAAATAGAACCATCTCCTCAGCACATAAGGGAAAAGCATTTGAAAAAATACAACATCCTTTCTTGATAAAAACCCTGAAAAACTAGGGATAGAAGGAACGTATCTCAAGATCATAAAGGTCATATACAAAAGACCCACAGCTAATATCATCCTCAATTGGAAAAAACAGAGCTTTCCCCTTAAGGTCAGGCACATGACAGGGATGTCCACTCTCACCACTGTTGCTCAACATAGTGTTGGAAGTCCTAGCCTCAACAATCAGACAACAAAAAGAAATAAAAGGCATCCAAATCAGCAAGGAAGAAGTCAAACTTTTACTCTTCATGGACAACATGATACTCTATGTAGAAAATTTGAGAGACTCCATCAAAATTTTGCCAGAACTGATGCATGAATTCAGCAAAATTACAGGATATAAAATCAAAGTAAAGAAGTTGGTTGTATTTCTATACACCAGTAATGAATCAGCATAAAGAGAAATCAAGGAATCAATCCCATTTACAATTGCACTGAAAACCATAAAATACCTAGGAATAAACCTAATTAAAGAGGTAAAATATCTGTATGCTGAAAAGTATAGAAAGCTTGTGAAAGAAATTGAAAAAGACACAAAGAAATGGAAAAACATTCAATGCTCATGGATTGGAAGAACAAATACTGTTAAAATGTCAGTACTACCCAAAGCAATTTGCACATTCAATGCAATCCGTATCAAAATAACACCAGCATTCTTCACAGAGCTAGGACAAACAATTTTAAAATTTGTGTGAGTGATATGCAGAAGAATGAACCTGGACCACTTCCTTACACCATACACAAAAATAAACTCAAAATAGATGAAAGACCTAAATGTAAGACAGGAAACCAAAATCCTAGAGGAGAAAATAAGCAACACCCCTTTGATCTTGGCTTCAACAACTTCTTACTTGACATGTCTCCAGATGCAAAGGAAACAAAGCAAAAATGAACTACTGGGACCTCATCAAGATAAAAAGCTCCTGCACAGCGAGAGAAACAATCAATAAAACTAAAAGACAACTGATGGAATGGGAGAAGATATTTGCAAGTGACATATCAGATAAAGGGTTAGAATCCAAAATCTATAAAGAAGTTAATCAAACTCAATACCCAAAAAACCAGTGAAGAAATGGGCAGAAAACATGAATAGACACTTTCCAAAGAAGACATGCAGATGGCTAACAGACACATGAAAAGTGTTCAACATCACTCATAATCAGGGAAATACAAAGCAAAACCACAATGAGATACCACCTCACACCTGTCAGAATCGCTAAAATTATCAAGTCAGGAAACAATAGATGTTGGTGAGGTTGCAGAGACCTATTGCACTGTTGGTAGGAATGCACACTGGTGCAACCACTCTGGAGAACAGTATGGAGGCTCCTCAAAAAATTAAAAATAGAACTACCCTATGATTCAGCAATTGCACTACTAGGTATTTATCCAGAGGATAGAAAAATGCTGGTTTGAAGGGGCACATGCACCCCAATGTTCATAGCAGCACTATCAACAATATCCAAGTTATGGAAGGACTCCAAATGTCCATTGACTGATGCATGGATAAAGAAGATGTGGTGTGTGTGTGTGTGTGTATGTGTGTATATATATATATATATATAGCAATATTATTTGGCGATCAAACAGGATGAAATCTTGCCATTTACAACAATGTGGATGGAACTAGACTGTAATATGCTAAGCGAAATAAGTCAGCCAGAGAAAGACAAATATCATATGATTTCACTCATATGTGGTATTTAAGAAATAAAACATATGAACATAGGGGAAGGGAAGAAAAATAAGATAAAAACAGAGAGAGAGGCAAGCCACAAGAGACTCTCAAATAAAGAGAAAAAACTGAGGGTTACTGGAGGGGAATTGGGTGGGGAATGGGCTAAATCAGTGATGGGCATCAAGGAAGGCACTTTTTGGGAGGATCACTGTGTGTTACATGTAAGTGATGAATCCCTATATTCTATTATTACATTGTATTGTAATAAAATTACATTATTACATTGTATGTAAACTTACTCGAATTTAAATAAAATTTTAAAAAATAGAAGTACCAAATAACCTAGCATTCCTACTTTTGGGTATACATGCAAAAAAAAAAAATGAAATCAAGGTCTTGAAGAGATATTTTCATCCCCATGGTTTATTATAGCATTTTTCATCATAGCCAAAATATGCAAAACCCTAGTGTCCACCAATAGATGAATAAAGAAAACATGGTATATACATACAACAAAATGTTATTCAGCCTTCAAAAAAAAAGAAAAGGAAAAATGAAAATCCAAGGTACCTGGGAGGCTCAGATGGTTGAGCGTCCAACCGTTGATTTCGGCTCAGGTCATGAGCTCACAGTTTGTGAGTTCCAGCTTCCACATGGGGCTCTGTGCTGACAGCACAGAGCCTGCTTGGGATTGTCTCTCTCTCTCCCTCTCTCACTGCCTCTCTCTCAAAATAAATAAACAAAAGTAATTAAAAAAATAAAAAATTCTACCATTTGCAAAACATGGATACACCTGGAAAACATGCTAAGTGACGTAAACCAGTGTTAGAAGGACAAATACTGCATAATTCAACTTACATGAGGTATCAAAAAATGGTTAGGTTCATAGAAACAGAATACAACAGTGGTTACCAGGAGTCAGGAAGTGGGGGAAATGAGGAGTTGTTATTCAATGGTTAAAAACTTTTGTTATGCTAGATGTATAAGTTCTACAGGTCTGCTCCACTAGGTTTCTCCTGACACCAGTGGGGAGAGATAGAGGTATCTCATTACTTCCAGGTGGGAGTAGAAATCCAGGCTTCAATGTGGTCTCCACTGACACTATGATTGTTGATGATGAGGGTGTCATTTTCACCTCCTGGTCACAAAGCCTCAGCTTCCACTTGGCTTTCTCTGGTACCATCCTGGCAGAGGCGTTTCAGTGGCTCACAATAGCCTGATGAGGGTCCCTTTAATGGAATGGATTTAAGTGGGACCATAGTTTTTCTATGCTTTTTGGCTGAGGTAAAGTGATAATTGTCCAAAAGATTTCTGTCTTACTAAATTGGCCCTGTCCTAACTTTTGGCTATAGAATGCAGGCTTTTTGGAGGGGTGTGTGTGTGTGTGTGTGTGTATGTGTGTAAGCCCACTGTCATTTCTAGGTTGCCAACTTCTTTAATATCAAGTCTAGTATATACAAGGCAAAATGAAAACACAAGGATATCATGGCCATGTCATTCCTTGAATTCCAAGGACCCTAGCCAGTCTATCAATATTCTTTTTGCTTTTCAGAGTCTTTATATATTGTTTTAAATATATCCAAGATTTTTGGTTCTATATAATATGCAGGAAAGTACATGTACTCTATCTTCCTAGAAGCAAAACTCCTTTTACTGACTTAAAAGAAAAATCTATTATGAAAAATGTAGTAAAATAGCACAGGATCTTATCAGCAATAATTCTGCTAGAAATTCATTCCACATAATTCAAATTAATGTTAAATTAAGCAAAAATTAAAACTCTGCTGGCACTTGGTTATCAGAAACAACCTGACTATCTGATAAAGAAGGGTTTTGTTTTTGTTTTTGTTCTTTTTTTTTTGGAGGGGTTGCAGGCACTTCACTCTAATAATTTATAGTTTTAATTTATTTTTATTTTACTAAAGGAAGGCTATACAGAACAAAAACTAAGGCACTGTCTCACTTTTTGCATCATTTGGGCATCCTACTAGGTCACCAAGACTTCTCAAAGATTCCTCAGAGCAATTAAGTAATCTCGTCCACAGCTTCCCTTGATTCCTGTGATGTATCTCATATGTCTCATGAGACCTGAATTCACTTAGAACATTTGGTGCTAGCTTTTAATGCATTTACTTCTCTTGAACTACAATGCCCTCCAGCCTGTATCTAAGCTATTCTTTCCATTATACCCTGGGCAAAGCTGTCAAAGTAATGTCCTTGATGTTCTGCTTTCATTATGCCTTTTCTGTCCATAAAAGTTTGATGACTTGTTATTACTTGCAGAATGAAGTTCAAGTCCTTTAGCCCAGTTTGAAAAGGTCATATTCTGTTTCTAATTCTACTTCCTGCATGTTCAATTGCCCTCTACACAAAATTTTTCTTCTGACAAAAAGTCTAGCTCATTTCTTCAATATTTTATTTTGCATCTTTGATTGTCAGATTCTCTTCCATTAAAGTATCTCCATTAGTACCTTTAAACTATGTTAATTTATGTTAAATAATTTAGTTAGTTTAAACTCTACAGAAGATAACATAGTGGTAATTCCCATATTCAAAATCCAGTTATCCTTCTAAATGCCAGTTGCCTTTCCTCCTTTTAGGTATTCTTCAATAGATATTTTATTCACAAAAAAGCTTTTATGAATTATATTCTTTCTTGTTACAGAAATGGGGGCTTATAATACATGTGATTCTTTATTCAAAACATGTAATTTAGAAATCCATCCTGTATCAATACTTGAAAAGTTAGCTTCATTTATTTTTATTACTGTACAGAATTTAGTGGTATGCATTTACCAAATTTTATATGTTTTCAGGGGAGCCTGAGTGGCTCAGTCGGTTAAATCGATGTTAGCTCAGGTCATGATCTCATGGTTCATGGGTTCGAGCCCATGTCTGTGCTGACAGCTCAGAGCCTGGAGCCTGATTCGGATTCTGTGTCTCCTTCTCTCTCTGCCCCTCCCCCTCTCTTCTGTCTCTCTCTCTCTCTCCCTCAAGAATAAACATAAAAAATTTATATAATGTTCTTGTTATTATAAAAAAGATGATAGGTTACTTCCATCGTTGCATGTGTGCCCTTTTGATTGTGATTTTATCACCTCCCATCAGGAGGTGACTATTTCTCCAACCCCATAACTTCAGTTGTCCCTGTGAATTTCTTTGAGCTGGAGTCTTGAAAAGCACTGCAGTTTCTGTTCCCAAATTTGTGGAATTCTGAGACTGTCAGTGTAAAAGCCCAGGCTAGCCTGCCTGCCTGTCTGTCTGTTTGTCTCTCTCTCTTTGAATGGTTCTTTAGATCTGTCTTCTGGTTTCCTAATTCTCTCTTCCCTGGCTAATCAACTATTAATCCATCCATTATGCTATCAATTTTATTTTGTACCATTCATTTCTTATAATTTTTCTTTGATTATGTTTTCTTAAGTGTTATTCATATGCCAAAATTCTCAATATTCTTTGTAATATTTTTAATATATTAGACATAGTTATATTTTGGCATGCATGTTATAAATTACCTGTATCCCCTATAAATCTCTTCCTATACTGTTTCCTCTCTTGCTTTTTTTTTAATCACTCTTTTTCTTATTTCCATGTGCACTTGGATATTTTATTATTAAAAGTCAGAAATTGTTTAGAAACAATTTAAAATAATACAAGCAGGCATTGATTGTTTTTTTTTTCCAGCAGAGATAATTTACTTCGCCTCTAGTAGGCATCTGGAAGCATCAGCGTTTCAGATTCTCCTCAGTCTATTCAGGAGTTGAAATTAGAAATTTGGCTTTGATCTTTGCAAGAATCTACTATAGATATACTTTTAATAATATGGCAAAATCTCAGGCTAAGTGTCCTAAAATAAACTTACTTTTCTAACCCACACTCCCACTTTATCACACAAAACACAAACACTGCCAGGTGGATTCATTCTATTTTTTGTCTTTCTCACTTAATGAGTCTATCTAAAGTTTATCTAAATCTTTGGTCAGTTTCTCATCTTCTCAATCTTCTCAATAATCTAAATTATCTAGTTAGCTATTAAACAAAACCCAAATCCCTGACATAATTTTTTCCTGTTTTTTGTAACTTTCGCAAAAACATCTCTATAATCCTGTGTGTGTGTGTGTGTGTGTGTGTGTGTGTGTGTGTGTGTTTGGGAATCGGAAGGTATGTGAATGTGTGTGTGTATGAATGCATATTTTTGATTTTTGTTTTAGGAATGACATTTGAGATTACAACTGTATATAATATGTTAACCCATTTCTTTAGACACTATTGATTTCCTATTTTACAAAATAAGTAGAATAAATTTACTTTCTTTCCTCTCCCACCATTATTTTCTAACATTTGACTTCCTTAAATTCTATATTTTCAGTATGTCCTATTTATCTCTTTAATATATGTATATTGGTATACTTGATTGAGCTCAAATGATAAATTTGCTCAAATGGTAGACTTTTACTTGTGGCTTTTAAAAATAAAAAAAAAAGTTGTGCTTATATGTTCTTTTTTAAATTTTTTTTTCAACGTTTATTTATTTTTTTTGGGACAGAGAGAGACAGAGCATGAACGGGGGAGGGGAAGAGAGAGAGGGAGACACAGAATCGGAAACAGGCTCCAGGCTCCGAGCCATCAGCCCAGAGCCTGACGCGGGGCTCGAACTCACGGACCACGAGATGGTGACCTGGCTGAAGTTGGACGCTTAACCGACTGCGCCACCCAGGCGCCCCTATATGTTCTAAGATGTTTTTAAACCTTCCCTCAGAACTATTCTTAGGTAAAATTTCTGTATTATCATAGTCTATAATATACAAGTTACAAACTGCCTTCAATTCTGACAAAATTGTAAGTTCATGGGCTCCTACAACCACACTTAGTTTCAGTAATTCACTAGAAGGATGTATTGAACTTACTGAAAGCTATCATACTCATTGTCATACTTTATTACAGGTAAAGGACACAGATTAAAATTAGCCAAGAGAACAGCCAGAGTTCACAAAAGTTCCAAATATGGAGCTTCCAGTTTTCCTCTCCTCACAGAGTCATAGACAGTGTTACTCTTCTTATACTTATGTGACAACACACACATGGCAATATTGCCAAACAGCAAAATTTATCCAAGCCTTGGTGTCTAAATTCTTTACTGGAGCTGAATCCCAAATGCCCAATTGGCTACCCAGGTGGTGGAGCACACACTCCCGTCTCTCTGGAGGTAGAGTGATATTGCATGACTCAAAGCCTCCACCCTAAATCGCATTGTTGGTATCTCCCAAAGCCCCCAGGTAAATAAAGAAATTTTATCATGCATGAAATCCCCAAGGTTTGGAAATAATCTCCCGAAAGTAGAGAGCAAGGGTAGACCTCTTTTGGGGCAGAGTTAAATTCTTTACTGCACAATTCTTCTCCAAACATAATCTCAAAATTTATTTTTGTTTTGTACCCAAATCCATGATTTTTTCTCAGCAGTCATTTTATTGTAGATGTTCCACTCATAGTTTATTTGGCTCCAAATTATCGCCTTAATATCCCTTTCAGAAATGTAATCTGGGGCTGGGGTTGGAGCTGGGGTTGCACTCCAGCACAGCTGCTGCCCCAGCTGGTAAACACATGCCAATCAGAGGAGCTCCTGCACAGCCACACCTTTGAGGAGAAATCCCTGACCCCAGAGAAGTGGGCCCACGAGCAGCAGAAATAAGGGACTAGGACCTGCACAGCCATTACATTATGAATCAGAGCCAAAATATATACATATGTATTTTACACTTATCCTTAAATTATAATCTGGATGCCTATATAATTATTGTGTCAGTTTCATGTGAATATCATAAAAAATACTCATTATCTTCTAGTGTTCGATGCTGTAGTAACAAAAATATATTTCTCCTATATAGATTATTGATCTCTTTGCTTAATTCATATACAGGTTTCATCTTTCAACTTTAAATCCAGTAAATTTACTAACACATGTATGAGAATTAATGGTACTTTGCCAATGTTTTCCTTTAATATAATTTAACCTTTTAACCTGCAGATTCAAGGCCTTTATTATTGGACTATTTTTCTTAATGATAACCAGTATATGAATTTCTTAGTTGGGGACACCAGCTTTGTGTATATTAACTACATTTTGATAACCTTTGTCAATTATAATCTCAGAATCGCTTTTCACTTTTTGTTCATTTCTGCTGTATTCTGTTCAAATTTTCTCACTCCTATTGCACTACATCTTCATGAGTTTGTAAATTTGACATTCATTATTGTCATGCTTTTGTTTTAGCTCTTCTTATTTTATAAGATCTTCATCTCAAACTTCGTCTCTCTCTAATTTTCTAATAAATCACTTCTGAGCTTCTTTGTGTTTGATTCTTGTTTGAGAAAGAAAATTCTTGTATTATATTTTTTAAGAATAAATTTAAATAAATACATTTGCTCACATTTTTCATCTGTTCCATAGCAAATTTTACTGCCAATTTCTCTTCTACTACCATTTGTTTTCCATATGCAGTTAAACATTTGCCTGTACTTTTTGGGAACCATATGAATATTGTTTATGATTGAATAATGTATATTCTTGCTTGACTAGCTATCTTCAGGAGGTGCTTGTCAGTTAAGAATGAGGACCCTAGTCCAGATTAATTAGAATTCCCTTCACACCACCATGTCTATGCGTGCACAATAAATATTTTTGCCTTTTCTTCACAGCAATCCAGGACCAGCACTGTAAGTATGCTGCTCACATGAGACTTTCCTCTATCCTCTTGCACTAACACTCTTCATTTGGAATTATGGATTTTTAAATTTCTTGTTAAACCCAGCCTTCTAGGGTGTTTTTTTTTTATTTTATGTTATCTAGATCTACAAAAGATCCTTATAGTAGCCGCCTTATCTTCTTGATGTTCTAAAAACAAAAACAAAAACAAAAACAAAAACAAAAACAAAACTTCGGTTCCAATCTGGCATTGCTCTGCCATGTGTTCTATTCAGTAGTGTCTGTTCAATCTTCCCATTACCCTTTCATGCATGGCCATAACCCCAATAGTAAGTGGTTTTCATTTTAATTTTATAGCTTGATGAATTTTAAAAAGTGTATACAACTATTTAACTATGAAAACATATAATATGCTCATAACTCCAACTACTTTCTCCATGCTTCTTTGTAGCCAAACCAGCCACATTTCCCAAAATCTTGATCCAGAGCAATTCCCTTTCTACTACTATAGAAACATTTTGACCATTCAAGAATTTCACATAAATGGAATTGTAAAATGACCACTTGTCTCTGGCTTCTTTCAGAATAGTTTTGAAATACTTCCATGTTATTATGGTTATCATTTGTTGATTTCTTTTTATTGCTACATAGCATTTCATTTTATGAATGCATTATAATTTTGTTTATTCAACTTTTGGTAGACATTTGCATTGTTTACTAGTTTTTGGATATTGTAAATGAAGCTATGGTATAAATCTGATAAATATCTAGAAGTACAATTGCTTAGTTGTATTATAAGTTTATGCTTCTCTTTAAAATAAACCTCCCAATTTCCAAAAACATTGTATTATTTTCACTACTGTCAATTGCTCTGCATCTTTGCAAATATTTAGTATATTGGTCTTTTTAATTAGTCTTTCTGGTAGTATACAGTGGCATCTGATTTTGTTTTGTTTTATATTTCCTTAAAGAATAAAGATGTCAATCATCTTTTTTGTGATCATTAAACTGTCATGTATTTTCTATCATGTATAAATAAAAAGTTATAAATTTTCCTCTCCATATTGTATCCCTTCTATTTCTCATCTTTGCCTTGTTATTTAACTAGGGCCTCATGGAAACTAAAATAGAAGTAAAGGATTTCTAGTTAAGATGGCAGAGTAGGAGGAACCTAAACTCACCATGTCCCATGGATACAACCAGATAACACCCATATCAGTGTAAATAACCCAGAAAGTCACCCAAAGACTGGCAGAAGAAACTCTACAGAGCCAAATGTAGAGAGGAGGCCACAGCAAAGATGGTAGGAAGGGCAAAGACTAGATCAGGAACTAAACAGATTGGTGGGGCTGTCCACAATAAAGAGGGACATCACAGTCATCAAGAGGGGAGAGGAACAGCCTCTCATACCGGTGGGCTCACAAAGGGAAGATGAATTCCACAACATTTGGCTCTGAAAACTAGAGGGGCCAAATTTCATGAGCTATTACAAATAGCAGGACTTAACTGGAAATTTAAAAATCTGCTCGCTCAGCTCTGGAAGAGCCAGGAGGGCAATACGAAACTGAGTCCTCATCCTTAAATACATAGCATAATAAAGAGCCCCCATGAGATACAGTATAGAAACAGCAGTTTGAAAAACACCTGGGGTATATGAGAGATTTGTTTACTAATCCCAGAGTGTGTGCTGGAGGGGCAGGGACCTTTAGGAGACTTCTCCAGGAACAAAGGAGCTAGAAGGCACCATTCCCCCATATCACCCCATGCCTGCTGCCCCACAGCCTAGATGCATGGACACCTGTGAGAGCTAGTGTGGTGCCAACACTTGATACCTAACTTGTTAATACCACCCGCCCTGGCCCCAAGTTCTCCTGTGGACATGTCCCCTCCACCAGGCTTCTGCTCTAAGTATCCTTTCTTGGTGGACATGTACAATCTTTCTAATACTTTGTGCCCCACTCCCATGTTCTCCTTCAGATCTGCCTCATCCAGTATGCTCTTGGGCAGAGTACATCCAAAGTGGTGCCCAAAACCTGGCAGTGTGCAAGTGGCTAGCACCACTCCAAAGTAGCCCTGCTCCAGGGAGAGGGTAAAATAATGATATGCATCAGTTACACTGGGACAGCAGACATCTTGCCTAACTGCAGGCCCCACACACCAATGAAAACTTCTCAGGGAACAAAATAGGGAAAGTACTCTGCAGTTCAGTGCTCTTGAAACTCTGACAAATGTCTGGTCTGACATAACTCAAACCCAAGGCAGACACAGACTGGCCCAATAACAATACAATGACCAAACCCCACCTACATAAGGCAAATAGAGCCATTGCAGACAACTGGACTGAAGGCAAATGTGTCAGCGACAGCAGTAGGGTACCCATAACACACACACACACAGGAGATAACCCTTAACTGCAGGTTCTAGTGAACAGGAAGCATTGCACCACAGGGCACTACAGGACCTCTTCTTTAAAGTCCACTAATTTCAAGAGGAGGAGATATAGCTGACTTTCCTTTACCAACACAAAGAAACAGACACAGAGAGTTTGATTAAATGATGAGACAGAGGAATATGTCCCAAATAAAAGACAAAATCACAGCAAGAGACCTAAATGAAATGGAGATACTAACATGCCTAATAGAGAATTCAAAGTAATGATCATAAAGATACTCATGAGACTTAAGAAAAGAGTAGAGGATCTCAATGTGACCCCCCCAAAAAAGATAGAAAACATAAAAAAAGAACCGATCAGTGATGAAGAACTCAATAACTGAAATTAAAAATGTTCTAGATGGAATAAACATTGGACTAGAGGAAGCAGAAGAATGAGCAGCAACCTAGAGAACAGAGTAATGGAAACCAATCAAGCCTGGGGCATTTGGGTGGCTCAGTCAGTTAAGCATCTGCCTCTTGACTTTGGCTCAGTTCATGATCTCACAGTTCATGGGATTGAGCCCAGCATCAAGTTCTGTGCTGTCAGAGCCTGCTTGGATTCTCTCTCACCCTCTCTCTCTGTCCCATCCTTGCTTGTGCTCTTTTTCTGTCTCTCTCTCAAAAGAATAAGTAAACTATAATGTACATGTAATCAAGCTGAACAAAAGAGAAAAAATAATAATAATTGAATTAGGGCACTCAGTGACACCATCAAGCATAATAATGTTCACATTATAAAGATCCCAGAAGGAGAAGAGAGAGAAAAGGAGGCAGAAAATTTATTTGGGAAAATAATAGCTGAAAACCTCCTGAATCTGGAGAAAAAAACAGAAATCCAAATCTAGAAGGTAAAGTCAGCCCCCAACAAAATTGACCAAAGAAGGTCCACACCAAGACATATAGTAATTAAAATGTCAAAAAGTAGTGATAGAGAATTTTTAAAGCAGAAAGAGAGGGGTGCCTGGGTAGCTTAGTCAGTTAAGTCTCTGACTCTTGACATTGCCTCAGGTCATGATCTTGTGGTCTTGATATCAAGTGGAGCCTGCTTGGGAGTCTCTATCTCACATTCTCTCTGTTTTCTCTCTCTCTTTCTCTATCAAAATAGATGAATAAACATAAAAAAAATAAAAGCAGCAAGAACGAATAAAATAGTTACATAAAAGGGAAACCTTATAAGGCTATCAGCTGATTTTTCAACAGAAATTTTTCAGGCCAGAAGACAGTGGGATAACGTAGTCAAAGTGCTGAAAGGAAAAAAACCTGTAGCTAAAAATACTCTATCCAGCAAGGCCATTATTCAGATAGAAGGAGAGATAAAGATTTTCTCAGACAAACAAAAGTTAAGCAAATTTATGACCACTAAACCAGCCCTACAAGAAATATTAAATGAAACTCTTTGAGTGGAAAATAAAGACTTTAAGTAGGAGTAATAAATGTAGGAAGGTCAAAAGCAGTAAAAAATAAGTATATCTATAAAAATAATTCGAGGAATTAAGAAAATAAAGGGATATAAAGTATGACACCATATACCTATAATGGAGGAGGGGAGAAAGAGTAAAGAATGGGTTAAAACTTAAGCAATCATCAACTTACTATAGACTGCAATGTGCAGAAAATGTTATACACAGACCTTATTTAATCATAAATCCAGTAACAGATATGTAAAAAATAAGAGAAAGGAAGACAAATATACAACTAAAGAAAGGCAACAAACATGAGAGAAGAGAACAAGAGAAAAAGGAGGAGAGAAGAACTACAAAAATAACCATAAAACAAGTAAGCAAGTAAAAATAAGTATATACTTATCAAAAACTACTTTGAATATAAATGGACTAAATGGTCCAATCAAAAGACATAGGGTATCAGAATGGATAAATAGCAAGATCCATCTATATGCTGCCTACAAGAGACTCATTTCAGACATAAAGACACACGCAGACTGAAACTGAGGGGATGGAAAAGCATTTATCATGCAAATGGAAGTGAAAAGAAAGCCAGGTTAGTAACACTTACCTCAAGCAAAATGGACTTTAAAACAAAGAGTGTAAGAAGAGACAATGAAGGACACCGTATAATAACAAAGGGAGGAATACAAGAAGATATAACAATTATTAATATTTATGCATCCAACATGGAAGCACCCAAATACATAGAATAGCTAATAAGAAACATAAAGGAAGTAATCAATAGTAATAAAATAATAGTTGGGGACTTTAACATTACACTTATATCAATGGATATGTGGTCCAAACAGAAAATCAATAAGGAAATGACACATTGGACCAGATGGATCTAACAGATGTACTCAGAATAATCCATTCCTAATAGCAGAATACAAATTCTTCTCAAGCACACATGTAACATTCTACAAATCACATAATAGGCCACAACACAAGTTTCAACAAATTCAAAAAGATTTGAGTCATACCATGCCTCTTTTCTGAACACAACACTATAAAACTAGAACTCAACCACAAGAAAAACTTTGAAAATAATACAAATACATGGAGGTGAAATAACATATTATTAAACAATGAATGGATCAAACAAGAAATCAAGAGGAAATTAAAAAACAAATGAAGACAAATGAAAATGAAAAGGCAATGTTTCAAAATCTTTGGGATGCAGCAAAAGCTATTCTAATAGGCAAGTTTATAGCAATACAGGCCTATCTCAAGAAGAAAGAAAAATCTCAGATAAGCTTAACCCTACACCTAAGGGAGTTAGAAAAAAAAAGAAGAACAAACAAAACCCAAAACTAGAAGAAAGGAAATAAAAAAGATTAAAAAATAAATAAATGAAATAGAAAATTAAAAAAAAAAAACAATAGAGTAGATCAGTCAAACCAAGACCTTGTTCTTTGAAACCATCAACAAAATTGATAAACCTTTAGCCAGAATTGTCAAAAAAATAAAAAATAAAAAAGAGAGGCTTCAAATAAGCAAAATCAGAAATGAAAGAGGAGCAAAAACAACCTAACAGAAATACAAAGAATTGTAAAAGAAGATTCTGAAAAATTATATGCCAACAAATTAAACAACCTAGAAAACTAGAAGAAATGGATAAATTCCTAGAAACATATAACCTCCCAAACAGAATCAAGAAGAAATAGAAAACTTGAACAGACTGATTACCAGCAATGAAATTGAATCAGTAATTTAAAAAACTCTCCAAAAATAGTCCATGACCACCGTCACAGTTGAATTCTACCAAACATTCAAAGAAGAGCAAATACTTATTCTTCTCAACCTCTTCCAAAAAAAATAGAAGAGGAGGGAAAGCTTCTCAATTCACTCCATGAGGCCAGCATTACCTGATACCAAAATCAGATAAAGACACTACAAAAAAGAGAATAACAGGCCCATATCTGTGATGAACATAGATGCAAAAATCCTCAATGAAATATTAGCAAACCAAATCCAACAATACATTTAAAAAATTCACCATGATCACATGGCATTTAATCATTCAACATGATACATCACATCATATCAACAAGAGAAAGGATAAAAAGTATACAATCACTTCAATAGATGCAGAAAAAGCATCCAACCAAGTACAACATCCAAAAATGATAAAAACCCTCAACAAAGTAGGTTTAGAGGGAAAACACTTCAACATAATAAAGGTCACATATGAAAAACCCATAGCTAACATCATCTGCAGTGGTGAAAAACTGAGAGCTTTTCCTCTATCGTCAGGAACAAGACAAAGATATCCACTCTCATCACTTTTATTCAACATAGTAATGGACGTCTTGGTCACAGCGATCAGACAACACAAAGAAATAAAAGGTAGCCAAACTGATAAGGAAGAAGCAAAACTCAATATTTGCATTCAATAAGGTCACAGGATACAAAATCAAAATACAGAAATCTGTTGAATTTCTATCCACTAATAATGAAATAGCAGAAAAAGAAATTAAGAAATAATCCCACTTTCAATCACATCAAAAAGAACAAAACATCTAGAAATAAACTTAACCAAGGAGGTAAAAGACTTGTATTCTAAAAGCTATCAAACAGTGATGAAAGAAATTGAAGGTGATACAAACAAATGGGAAGATATTCCACACTCATGAACTGAAAAAGCAAATACTGTTATAATGTCCATACTACCCAAAACAGTCTACAGATAATGCAATCTCTATCACAATATCAACAGCATTTTTCACAGAGGTAGAACAGATAATACTAAACATTGTATGGAACCACGAAAGAACATGAATGGGCAAAGCAGTCTTGAAGAACCAAACTGCAGGTACCATAATCCCAGATTTCAAGACATACTAGAAAGCTGTAGTAATCAAAACAATATGGCACTGCCACAAAAATATACACATAGATCAATGGCACAGAATAGAGAGTCCAGAAATAAATCCACAGTTAAACAGTCACTTAACCTTTGACAAAGGAGAAAAGAATATGCAATGGGAAAAAGACAGTGTCTTCAACAAGTGGTATTAGGAAAACTGGACAGCTAAATGCAAAAGAATGAAACTGGACTACTTTCTTGCACAATAACAACAACAACAAAAAATGAATTAAGGACCTAAATGTGACACATGAAACCTTAAAATCCTAGAAGTAGGCACAGGCAGTAATTTCTCTGACATCTGCTGTAGCAACTTTTTTCTGGATATGTCTCCTGAGACAAGAGAAACAAGATCAAAAATAAACTGTGGGATTACATCAAAATAAAAAGCTTCTGCACAGCAAAGAAAGCTATGAAAAAAACTAAAAGACAACCTACTGTCATTTGAAAATGACATATCTGATAAATGGTTAGTATACAAAATTTACAAAGAATTTATACAACTCAACACACACAACAATCCCGAATAATCCAATAAAAAATGGGCAGGTGAAGCTGGGTGGCTCAGTTGGTTGAGTATCCAACTCTTGATTTTGGCTCAGGTCATGATCTGAGACCGAGCCCCACATTAGGCCCTGCACTGAGCATAGAGCCTGGTTGAGATTCTGTCTCTCCCTCTCCCTCTGCCCCTCCCTTTCATTCTCTCTCTCTCTCTCTCTCTCTCTCTCTCAAAATAAATAAATAAATAAATAAATAAATAAATAAATAAATAATTTTAAAAACAGACAGAAGAACTTGAACAAACATTTCTCCAAAGAAAACATCCAGATGACCAACAGACACATGAAAGGATGCTGATCATCAGGGAAACGCAAATCAAAACCACAATGAGATATCACCTCTTACCTGTCAAAATGGCTAAAATAAAATTAAAAAAAAAAAACACAAGAAATAACAAGTATTGGCTAGCTTGCAGAGAAAATGAACCCTCATGTACTGTTGATGAGAATGCAAACCGGTGTAGCCACTGTGGAAAACAGTATGGAGGCTCCTCAAAAATGTAAATGTAGATCCATACGATCTCATAAATCAACTAGTGGGTATTTACCCAAACAATACAAAAATACTAATTCAAAAAGACATATGCACCCCTGTGTTTATTGCAGCATAATTTAAATTGCCACATTATGGAAGCAGCTCATGTTCCTTGATGGATGAATAAATAAAAATGTGGTGCAAACACACACACACACACACGTGGGCGCACACACACACACACACACACAATGGAATAATATTCAGCCATAAAAAAGAATGAACTCTTGCCATTTGTCACAAGATGGATAGATCTAGAGGTCATAATTGTAAGTGAAATAAGTCAGAGAGAAACAAATACCATATGATTTCACTCATATGTGGAATTTAAGAGACAAAACAAAGGAACAAAGAAAAAGAGACAAACCAAGAAACAGATTCTTAACTATAGAGAACAAACTGATGGTTACCACAGGGGAGGTGGCAGGGGATGGGTGAAATAAGTAAAGAGGACTAAGAGTACACTTATCGTGATGAGCACTGAGTAACATACAGAATTCTTAAATCACTATAACGTACACCTGAAACTAATATAACAATGTATGTTAACTATACTGGAATTAAAATAAAACAAAACAAAGTAGCAGTAAAAAAGTAGATATCACTGCCTTTTTCTAAGTTTAGGGAGAGCTTTTTACTTTTTCACCAATAAATATAAGAACGCTAGGTTCTTATTAGATATCTTTTATCAGGTTGAAGAAGTGACATCCCATTCTTTAATCATGAATGACTATTGAATTTAATCAAATATGATTTTTGCAACTATTGAGATGGTCATATGTTTTTTGACCCTTCTTAATGTGCTGAGGTACATTGATTTTTAAATATTGTCAACCCAGCATTTCTGTAATAGAACCCACTAATTCATAAGGTATTACATTTTTGATAAATTGTTGGATTTAATTTGCCAACATTTTATTAAGCATCTTTTTTATTAAAATGTTGTTTTTAATCTAGGTTCATAAGAGACATTAGTCTATAGTTTTCTTCTCTTGTAATATGTTTGTATAACTCTAGTGTCAGTGAAATCTTGTCTTCATGAATGAATTGTGATTTGTTCCCTCTCCTCCATTTTTCTAAATGAATTTCTATAGGATTAGCGTTAGTACTTTTCTTGAATATTTTATAGAATTCACCAGTGAAGCCTTCTAAACCTAGATATTTCTTTGTTGGGTAATTTTTAGTGATGAGTCTATTCTTTAAGTTGATAGCAGGGTATTCAAATTGTCTGCCAGAAATACTCTAATACTTCTTATAATGCAGATCTACTGCAGTCAAAATTTGGCAGCTTTTGTCTGGCTGAAAAAGACTTTATACTTTATGTGCTATATATATGTTTACATATGTGTGTGTGTATATATACATATATATATATGTTTATTTATTTATTTTGAGAGAGACAGAGAATGTGTGTGAGCTGGGGAGAGGCAGAGAGAGGGAGAGAGAGAGGGACTCCCAAGCAGGCTCTGTTCCATCAGCACGGAGCCCAACGCAGGTCTCAATCTCACAAACCGTGAGATCATGACCTGAGCCAAAATCAAGAGTCAGATCCTCGGGGTGCCTGGGTGGCGCAGTCGGTTAAGCGTCCGACTTCAGCCAGGTCACGATCTCGCGGTCCGGGAGTTCGAGCCCCGCGTCAGGCTCTGGGCTGATGGCTCAGAGCCTGGAGCCTGTTTCCGATTCTGTGTCTCCCTCTCTCTCTGCCCCTCCCCCATTCATGCTCTGTCTCTCTCTGTCCCAAAAATAAATAAACGTTGAAAGAAAAAAATTAAAAAAAAAAAAAGAGTCAGATGCTTAACCCACGGAGCCACCCAGGCGCCCCTCAATGGTATTTTTTATGGAAATGGGATTCTAACCTCACAGTTGTTTCTTCCCTACTACCAGTAGTATAAAATATCACTCCTTTGTTGTCTGGTTTTTCCTGTTTCTGGCTGGAAATGTTCAGTTATTCCTTTTTTTTTGTTGTCCTCTAACACTAATGTGTGTTTTTCCATAACTACCTTTAAAATTTTTCTTTAAAACTGACTTTCAGCAATATGATTACAGTGTGCCTTGAGGTACTTTCTTTGGGTTGATCCCTGCTTGGATTCTGTTAAGCTTCTTCAGCCTTTGGCTTTACTGTTTTCATCAAATTAAAAAAAAAATCATTCTTCACATATTTTTCTGCAGCCCTTTCTTTTTCCTCTGTTTTTGAAAATGTAATTATACATATTAAAGAATACTTGATATTGTTCTACAAGTCAGTATGCCTCTGTTATTTTTGTATGTATGTATGTATATATGTATATATTTTTGGCATTAAACAAATCTTTCTCCATGTGATTCAATATGGGTAATTTTTATTGCTATGTCTTTGAGTTTGTTTATCAATGATTAATTTGCTATCAAGCCAATTCAGTTCATTTCAGGTTGGCTATTATATTTTTCATCTTTAAAACACTATTTTTAATCCTTTATTTTTCTTCGTAATGTTCATGTTTTTCTTTATATCTACGAATATATTTACATAGCTGTTTTAAGTCATCTGATAATTCCATTATCTTTGTTACTGTTGATTTTTTTCCTACTAGCTGAATATTATTTTCTCCTGGTTATAGCCACATTTTCTTGCTTTGATTTTCTAACAGTATTTGATTACTGAACATTTAGGGCATTGCAATTTTGAGCAACTTGATATTTTGTCTACATTAAAGAGTCCTGAAGTTTGCTCTTACAGACAGATTACTTGGAAATTAGCTTTATCATTCAGAGGCTTATTTTTTTCCTCCAAGTTTTTATTTAAATTCCAACTAGTTAAGATAGTGCGGTTTCCCCTGCAGCAAACATTAGTTTGTTCTCTATAGTTAAGAGCCTGTTTCTTGGTTTGTGAGCCTTATTTTTAAGGTTTGTTAGAATGTGTCAAGAGTAGACTCTATTCTAAGGATGTCTTAGCCCTCTACCAAGCTGAAACCATATGAAGTGTCTACCACATGCATTCTCATTTATTCGATCTCAAAATATTCCCCACACTGAATGAGTTCTAGAAATTATCCAGTTTACAGTCCCCTGGTTTTGTTCTTTGCTCACTCTTGTGGATTTTCACTTTGCGAAGCTTAGTATCACTTCCTGTGCAGATTTCTTATTCTCTTCCACTGAGTAGCCCCCTTCTTCTCTAGGACACACTATCTGGTTAATCCCTTTGTGTCAGCTTCCTTAAACTCTGATCTCTGCCTTTTCAACTTAGCAAAACTTTCATATTCTGCTTGGGTTTCCTCTCCCATTGGAGCATAGCGGAATGTGCCCCTAGGCAGAAAGCAGGGCCAATTATAGAGCTCACCTCATTTGTTTCCCTTCTCTCAGGGATCACAGTTATGCCCTATGGTTGTCAAAAATCCATAAACAGTTGTTTCATGTATTTTGTTCAGTTTTCTAGTTGTCTATGCAGTAAGACAATTATTGTGCAAGTTAACCAGTCATGGTTAGAAGCTGAAGCATGCTTCGCATTTGTAATTATGTATTGTTAAAAATCCAAATGTAAAACAATATTTATAAAATTACAAATGAATAATATCATTAAGATAAAATGAGAAAGAAAAGTTAAACGCGTGTGTTCAGTTACTTGTTTGTTCTTCTATAGGTTGTTTTACTGTTTACTCTTTATGCAATAGTTTCTATGAATAGGTCTCAATACTTACTAAAAGAATATAAAAAACACTAGGGCTATTTACACAAACATCAAAAATATTTATATTTTTATATACAATAAAATTTTATTTGTAATTGGCTAAAATATTTCAGTTTACAGGAAAGTAAAAAATAAATGTCTTCCCCTAGTAAGCTTCATCTTAATTGCCAACATATAGCTGACTTGGCTTTTATAATAGACATCTGAGAATTTTACAGACACAAATAGTGCTTTATTAAATAAAACTCAAACCTTTCTCATCTAGTTTGCTTTCAAGAAAATCTTTTTTGCCAAAAAAAAAAAAGTCAAGAGTAGAAAGTTCCTTTAAAAACAAAAGTAGTTTGAATACAACCTAAGCCAAATAGATTTTCATTTTTTTTTAACCACATGAGAGTATAATAAATCTTGGTGTGCTGAAATTAGTGTCTTTTGTTTCCCAAGTTAATTAGATCTGTAAAGATTTATTTCCAGGGTTCTTGAAATAATTAGTCTACTCTGATCTGTACAGCTTTGCTTAACACAAATAAAATTTCACTAATAGTTTGTCTCAAATCCCCCCTTATTCCAAATATTCTCTTCTAATCTAGATATTTTAATCACAGTTTGTTTTATTTACTTCATCTGGAGGTTTAGCTCTTATAAAGATGTCTGTCAACTTTAGAAAAACATGGTTGTATTTTATAAAAGGTGGTGTTTGCTACCACTCTTGATGATACTATAACGGTAACTCAGTGGAAATAGCATTTATATTATTATGCTTACATTTAGTTTGTAGTCAGTGCTTAGGAGTCACTGGAACTCAGTTGTATTGGGGGGAAAAAACCTAACAAGCTTTAAAACAAGCTTTAACACTAACTTTTTATTTTTAGGTACTTCACATGTGTTGTGAAGTTAATTCTGTGCAATAAACACGCATTGTGAAGCAAAAGAAGATGTGCTTAGATAGCACATTCTAACCACCATAAATGACAAGACAGCACGCTGAGGTGTCTTTTTCCTATGGGTCTAAATGCTAATTTGTTAGAACTGACAAAAGGAATTAAAGGGAATTGTACATGATAAATGAATAAATGAAATGCTAAATTTGATGAAAATGCTAGAATGTTTAAATGTCAACATCTGTTGTTGAATTCGGCATTCTTATGCTTCTTTGTATTTCACTCTAACAGAATTGTGTTTGCTGGGATAATCTTCAGATTTGTGGAAAGCCTGAAAAAATAAAATTGTCATTTAATGCACTCAATTTCAAATTCCCGGAATACTCTACTGCCAATGCAACTATTTCAACTCAGGGCTAAGCATTAAAAATTCTCATCTAATGAGAGGTCTGAGAAAATCAGTGCAGAGATGCTACTGTTTAATTAATTGAGATTTTTATTATATAACTAATTAAGAAATAATACATGGGAGTCGATCTTTGTCTCATAGTACCAAAATTCACTTGCTCATATCAGTGCTACTAACAATTGGTATAAAATCTTATAATTATTAAAATAATTCCTTGATCGCCCAAGCACAGCAGACATATTTAACAATGTTGTAACTGACATAAAAATCCAGAGCCTGGGAATTAGATTTTATAACTCAACTCACTCTGAGGGAATGCATTAACCATAAATCTATTATATGATTCAAAATTTATTCCCCAAAGTAAAAATTTGTAGAACAAAATAGCTACAAAAGAATTTGAGATTGTAGCTATTCCTATATAATAGGTGTTTTGTAAGAAAAAATATTCAAGGTTTAAAAGTAAAAAAAAATTATACAAGAGAAAATTACTGGGCCATTAGCTTATGCTTTAAAGCAAAAGGGTCATCTTATAGTCAGAAATTTGAAGATTTGACAAAAAATAAATATATACATAAAATACATCTCTGGTAAGAAAAAAATTACTTAATTGGAGAAATTGGAACAGAAAACTACAAAATATCTCACTTCTACATCTCATATTTCAGATTCTACTGCTCTAAGATCATTTGTTACTGATGTTACAGAAAATTGGTTGTTCCCTACTGTTCTTGTTTTTATGTGACTGGACATCCTTTCGTACACCATCTTTAACCTCTTCTTTTCTCCTTACTTAATCTTTCCCACAGATGAAGGCTGACTCACCAGACTGAGGTTTTTCCAGAGGGGAGCTGAACAATGTGACTTCTCCCCTTGCTTCCACTCCCCTCATCTCCTCCCTCCATTTTCCTCAATCTGGGAGCTACCAGTATGCAAAGGTTACAGACCCTGGGCTATTTTTAGCCAGGCAATAAAGCTTACTTATTAATAAGCTTCCCTGGCAACATTGATCTACATTTGGGGATATAAGCCCAGAACTACATTATACTTGTGCCTAAATCCTTGGATGTTTTGAAGTATGGCCCATCAGAGGCTGGGCCTTGACTAACATAAATCCCTGATGAATCTACACTTATTCTAGTGTGAGGCAGTCAATGTTCCAACCACAAAAAGAACCTGAACTCTTCCACAGCATCTAGAATTCTTCAAAATAAAATTCATTAATATATGAAATTGGTTGGAGTAAGTTTTAGATTTTAATTTCTTTGACTATTAACTGAAAACAGCAGAAGAGTTAAAATTTGAACGTTAATTTCTGTGGGTTTAGAATTACAAAGCCATCTATATTTTTGATATTAACTCCTCCTAGGACGTTGATAGTGGAAGATAAGTAATCTAATGTGTGACATCTTATTACCAGCAGCTTATTAAATTAGCATGATATAATTTAACTTTATTTCAAAACCTCTAATAGGCCATATTGTACAATGAGGCTGCGATAATTTGAGATAAGAATGCAAGTAAAGAATCAGTTTTTGACCTTGCATGTGAAGAATCTATGAAGTCTAATAAATAGACCCTTATGAACCATTCCATGAAATTCTGGGCTCAAAATCAACATGGCTCATTTCAAGTTATATCCTTCTCCCTTTCAGATTTTTGATTATAAGATAAACCCCTTTGTTTTAAAACATGAGGTGGCTAGTGTTGGGGAAATATAATTAAAATTAATACCTTCTCCCAGCTGAGAAAAATTTCTCACAAAGGTAGTTGAAGAACAAAACTGGTTTATTAACGAATAAGCATTAAACCAGGCTAATCAGAGATAATCTACTCAGAAATCCCAGAGACAGAAAGAAACCTTACCTTTTTATATAACCGAACAGATATAACCCATTCTTGCTTACAGGAAAAACAGTACTTACTAGTCCTCAGGTAACAGGACTTGACTGCACCATTCGTAAGGTACAGTTCATCCTAACTTTACCTGGTAATTAAGTTACCACCAGTTGCATGACCATCTGTGTTAGCTAAGCGGCTTTGTCCAGAGGAAAAATAAATTTCTCATTTCTTCATGACAGAAGGTAGTTTTGCAACTTGGAGCACAGCTGTCTCTGAAATTATGCTCCTATCCTCCCACAGAAACTGGGAGTTAAGGGTATTATCTCCCTTGATGTTTACATTTCAAAGAGATGGCTCCAGGTCCTTGAGATAGACAGTCCTGGGTTGTAAAATTGATAAAAGACCTATGTAGTCTTCAAAAGGATTTATATGCATTTTAAAGAAGTGAGGAAGTACTTATTACAAATGATCTAAGGTAAATCCTCTGACAAAAAAAAAAAAGAGAAGAAATCTCTTTCCTTATTTGCACCAGCAGAATTTAGCCTTTTATTTTTAATTTGTATTTGTTTTTACTCTAGCCCAGTGATTTTCATATCCATCTATATATAGATAGAAATATAGATAGATAGATAAATTCTTGAATATTTTTTTCTTTATAAAGGGGTTATTATGTAAAAATAACCACAACCTAAAATCTGTAACTATTCTGCCTCATAGATATTTGCTTTTTGGAGTAGGTTTTGAATTTCATAAGACTTATAGTTGACGCTGTCACTCTCAATGGAGGTGGGGTGGGGAGGGGGAGTAAAATGCAATATGTAGCAGTCCCCCCAGGAGGCTCAACCGACAGCAAACAAAAGGTAGTTGGTAAGGGAGAACAACCATGTGAAGGTGGGTTCAGGACTGTGCTATATCACTGTTGATCTTTTTCTGCAATGAATAACCTCCATCCTGGTAGGCAAAAGCTCAATACATCAAGAGTCTAACAAAACAGCCTTAAGTAAGAAAAAAAACCATCGAGATCATACCCTGCATATTTTCAGACCACAACGCTATGAAACTCGAAATCAACCACAAGAAAAAATTTGGAAAGGTAACAAATACTTGGAGACTGAAGAACATCCTACTAAAGAATGAATGGGCTAATCAAGAAGTTAAACAGGAAATTAAAAAGTATATGGAAGCAAATGAACATGGTAACACCACAACCCAAAACCTCTCGGATGCAGCAAAGGCAGTCATAAGAGGATAGTATATAGCAATCCAGACCTTCCTAAAGAATAAAGAGAGATCTCAGATACACAACCTAACCTTACACTTTAAAGAAGCAGAAAAAGAACAGCAAATAAAACCCAAAACCAGCAGAAGACAGGAAATAATAAAGATTAGAGCAGAAATTAATGCTATCGAAACAAAACAAAACAAAAAAAAAAAAAACAGGAGAACAGATCAATGAATTCAGAAGCTGGTTACTTGAAAGAATTAACGAAATTGATAAACCACTAGTCAATTGATCAGAAAGAAAAAGGAAAAGACCCAAATAAATAAAATCAAGAATCAAAGAGGAGAGATCACAACCAACACAGCAGAAATAAAAACAATAATAAGAGAATATTATGAGCAATTATATGCCAATAAAATGGGCAATGTGGAAGAAATGGACAAATTCCTAGACATAGACAATACCAAAACTGAAACAGGAAGAAACAGAAAATTTGAACAGACCCATAACCAGTAAGGAAATCGATTTAGTAATCAAAACTCAGCCAAAATACAAGAGCCCAGGGCCAGATGGTTTTCCAGGTGATTTCTACCAAACATTTAAGGAAGAGTGAACACCTATTCTCTTGAAGCTGTTCCAAAAAATAGAAATGGAGGGAAAACTTCCAAACTCTTTCTATGAAGCCAGCATTACCTTGACTCCAAAACCAGACAGAAATCACACTAAAAAGGAGAACTATAGACCAATTTCCCTGAAGAACATGGATGCAAAAGTTCTCAACAAGATATCAGCCAACCGGCTCCAAGAATACATTAAAAAAATTATTCACCACGGACCAAGTGGGATTTATACCTGGGGTGCAGGACTGGTTCAATATCCACAAAACAATTAATGTGATTCATCACATCAATAAAAGAAAGGACAAGAACCATATGATCCTCTCAATGATGCAGAGAAAGCATTTGACAAAAGACAGCATCCATTGTTGATGAAAACCCTCAAGAAAGTAGGGATAGAAGGAGTATACCTCGAGATCATAAAAGCCATATAGGAACAAACCAACGCTAATATCATCCTCAATGCGGAAAAACTGAGAGCTTTCCCCCTAAGGCCAGGAACAAGACAGGGATGTCCACGCTCACCACTGTTCTTCAACATAGTGTTGGAAGTCTTAGCCTCTGCGATCAGACAACACAAAGAAATAAAAGGCACGCAAATTGGCCAGGAGAAGGTCAAACTTTCACTCTTCGCAGATGACATGATACTCTATATGGAAAACCCAAAATATTCCACCAAAAATGCTAGAATTGATTCATGAATTTGGCAAAGTTGCAGGATATAAAATCAACGCACAGAAATCGGTTGCATTCCTATACACCAACAAGGAAGTGACAGAGAAATCAAGGAACGGATCCCATTTACAGTAGCACAAAATACCATAAAATACCTAGGAATAAATCTAATCAAAGAGGTGAAAAATCTATACTCTGAAAACTATCGAAAGCTTATGAAAGAAATTGAAGAAGACACACAAAAAAATGGAAAAAGATTCCATGCTCCTGGATAGGAAGAACAAATACTGTCAAAATGTAGATACTACCCAACACAATCTACATATTCAATGCAATCCCTATCAAAATAACACCAGCATTCTTCACAGAGCTAGAACAAGTTATCCTAAAATTTGTATGGAACTAGAACAGACCCCAAATAGCCAAAGCAATTTTGAAGAAGAAAACCAAAGCAGGAGGCATCACAATCCCAGACTTCAAGCTGTACTACAAAGCTGTAATCCTCAAGACAGTATGGTACTAGCACAAGAACAGACACTCAGATCAATGGAACACAATAGAGATCCCAGAAATGGACCCACAAACGTATGGCCAACTAATCTTTGACAAAGCAGGAAAGAATATCCAGTGGGATAAAGACAGTCTCTTCAGCAAGTGGTGCTGGGAAAACTGGACAGTGACATGAAGAAGAATGAACCTGGACCACTTTCTTACACCATACACAAAAATAAACTCAAGATGGATGAAATACCTCAATGTAAGACAGGAAGCCATCAAAATCCTTGAGAAGAAAGCAAGCAAAAACCTCTTTGATCTTGGCCACAGCAACTTCTTACTCAACACGTCTCTGGAGGCAAGGGAAACAAAAGCAAAAACGAACTACTGGGACCTCATTAAAATAAAAAGCTTCTGCACAGCAAAGGAAACAATCAGCAAAACTAAAAAGCAACTGACAGAATGGGAGAAGATATGTGCAAAGGACATATCAGATAAAGGGTGAGTATCCAAAATCTCTAAAGAACTTATCAAAGTCAACACCCAAAAAACAAATAATCCAGTGAAGAAATGGGCAAAGGACATGAATATACACTTCTCCAAAGAAGGCATCCAGATGGCCAACCGACACATGAAAAAATGCTCAACATCAGTCATCATCAGGGAAATGCAAAGCAAAACCACCATGAGATACCACCTTACACCTGTCGAATGGCTAACATTAACAACTCAGGCAACAACAGATGTTGGCGAGGATGCAGAGAAGGAGGTTCTCTTTTTCATTGTTGGTGGGAATGCAAGCTGGTGCAGCCACTCTGGAAAACTGTATGTAGGTTTCTCAAAAAACTAAAAATAGAACTACCCTAAGACCTAGGAATTGCACTACTAGGCATTTATCCACGGGATACAGGTATGCTGTTTCGAAGGGACACATGTACCCCCATGTTTATAGCAGCACTATCAACAATAGCCAAAGTATGGAAAGAGCCCAAATGTCCATCGATGGATGAATGGATAAAGAAGAGGTGGTATATATATACACACAATGGAGTATTCCTCGGCAATCAAAAAGAATGAAATCTTGCCATTTGCAACTACATGGATGGAACTAGAGGGTATTATGCTAAGTGAAATGAGTCAATCAGAGAAAGACAAAAATCATATGACTTCACTCATATGAGGACTTTAAGAGACAAAACAGATGAACGTAAGGGGAGGGAAACAAAAATAATATAAAAACAGGGAGGGGGACAAAAACAGAAGAGACTCATAAATATGGAGAACAAACTGAGGGTTACCGAAGGGGTTGTGGGAGGGGGCATGCGCTAAATGGGAAAGGGGCACTAAGGAATCTACTCCTGAAATCATTGTTGCACTATATGCTAACTAATTTGGATGTAAATTTTAAAAAATAAAATATAGAATTAAAAATTAAAAAAAGAATATAACAAGACAGAAACTATTTGGAAGTAATGCTTTGATATTTCCATCACTTCTGATATTTCCATTTACGGGTGTGTCTCTGCTGAGTCTTCATTCCCCGACCCTGAGGTAGCAACTTATTCGATGTAGAGTTTGGAGAAGGCACTGAGCACATATGTTTCAGCTTCATCCTTGTTTACACCCTGGGATACAGCTGCTTCTAGAAACTGTGTGCTACACTTAGGTACAAAGCATCTACCCGCACACCCGTGACAAATAATGACTGGCTGTGGCAATCTATCTAACCCTGGAGTTATCTACTGGGAAACTTACTGATGCTATATAATTAAGCTACCACCACACTCGAGTCTTTATTGGTAAAAGTTAATATTTCTGTCTCTATAAACCTGTTACATTTCCCTTAGTTGGTTTTAACGTCAGGAAGAAAAAAGAAAAAAACACTGCACTCCTAAAACACTAGCAAATAATAATATCGTTAGGTACCAAAATAGACATTAAATGATTTCAATGTCATACAAATCTATAGATGTTATAGTACTCTCTGTTTTGCAAATGAGAAATCAAATTTTCAAAAAGTGTAAATAATTTGTGTAAGGTTTTGCATATGTTATGTTCTTTTCTGACTCCAAAGACCATGATATTTTTAATGTTGTTGTTATTTAAAACATCTTTCTTGGGGTGGCTGGGTGGCTCAGTCGTTTAAGCAGCCGACTTCGGCCCAGGTCATGATCTCGCGGTCCGTGAGTTTGAGCCCTGCCTCGGACTCTGTGCTGACAGCTCAGAGCCTGGAGCCTGTTTCAGATTCTGTGTCTCCCTCTCTCTGACCCTCCCCCATTCATGCTCTGTCTCTCTCTGTCTCAAAAATAAATAAACAGTAAAAAAAAGTTAAAAAAAATAAACATGTTTCAAGGAATGTCTCATTATTTCCTGATACCTCTTTAACAGGTTGGATTATCTTTTCTTCTGTTTTGAAAATGTATTGTCCTTAGTTTACTTTGTAATGTTATTATGAAAGGGAACCAGAACCAGACTGTAGTTAAAATAGTAAAGATAGATTTTATTCAGAACATTACAATAAGAGCAAAGAGTCTTCATAATAGAATGGAGATTGATTCCAAATACACTAAGGACAAGTAGGAATTTACATAGCCAAGGAGAACGGTGAGGCATTATGGATGGACAAATTACTAAGAAGAAATATAAAGGGTAGGGAGGTTCTTGCTAAACTGATCCAACAGGATTCTTGGTGAAGGCAGACCAAGGTGATCAGATATCCAGGTTTCTCACTGAACTGACTTAGCGGGTACTATACACTTAGTGTTTGTTTTCCCCCTAAATTTCATATGTTGAAACCTAATTCCCAGTGTGACAGTATTGGAGGTAGGCTTTATAGGAAGTGATTAGATCATGAAGGCAGAACCTTCATGAATGGGATTGGTGTCTTTTAAAGAGAAAGCCCAGAAAGCTGTCTCCATTCTTCCACCATATTAGGACATAGCAAGAAAATGGCCATCCATGAACCAGAATTATTACCAGACACTGGTGACTTCATCTTGCACTTCCCATCCACCAGAATTGTGAGAAATAAATTTGTGTTGTTTACAAGCTCCCCAATCCATGGTATTTTGTTATAGCAGCCTGAGTGGACAAACACAGAATTCCTGCTACAAGTGGGCGAAGCAGGATTGAATACAAGACCCAAGGAAGAGACCTAATTGAAAAGAAGGTTTGGAGAAGCCTGTCAACAATTTGTTCAAGGTCACTATCCTCATTATGCTGACTTTTACTTAAGGACTTAAGCAACATATTCAACTATCAGATACTTCAAACTCCATCATAGCAACCCCAATAGCAGAAAATGATAGTCACTTGCACTACTATGCCCATAGTGAGTAGTCAAAGCATAATCCTAAAATTAAATTGTCAAAATCAAGACTAAGCTATACAAAATGCGCGAGCATGACTATCAGCTTGAGTGTTAGACCAACTTTCTAATGTTTATCAAATTATGTAGAGTAATACCTTCCTCCGGGATCTACAATGGTCCTATCTAATAAGACACAGGGCAGTGCCATATAGACATATCTTATCAATTTGAAACTGTTTATTCCTGGAAGTCATATATATAGGCACATGCTGAGATAGGAAATTTGTCAGCAAATAATTTATTAACTAAAATAGTAATATTTGATGAAAATAATTTGATAGAAGAAATCAAAGAAACAGAAAGAATTGATAAGGCTTCTGAACTATTACCTAGTATAGAAAAATAACACTCCCATTTTATGTAGGCCAGTAAAGGTCTGAATAGCTCTGATACCATGGACATTGGCATGTTACCTGATCAGCACAGGAAGAAAAAGAGCTATCATTCTTGTGTTTCTACTTCATGCCAAACAGCATGGTGGACATTTTAAGTGCTTAAATTATTTCAACATATTTTAGAAATGAACAAACTCCACTTACAGAAGAATAAAGTGAAAGACAAAAAAACAAAAGCTAATTTTTGAAATGCTGTATACTATTCAATAGCAGAGCCTAAATTAAACTGGTCTGGTTAACTGCAAACTGTTTTTTATTATAGATAGTATCAAAAAAATTGTGTTCATTTTTTAATTTTTGTGAATAGGTCCAGTTGGGCCTTGTATGAATGGAACTCAGAGTCTAGATATTTTCAAAGAAATATATAATTAAAAATAATTTTACAACAACTATATACTTGGAATTATTGTAAGTACTTAAAAATATAGGAATTATAACAGCAAACCATCTAGTGTGTTAAGGTCTTATTTAGGCTGATATGGGGAAGATAAATTAGAGTTAACAAGGTGAATTTAAATGATTAAGGAGATGGGGAAAGCATTTCTGACAGAGGGAAACCATATGACTGTCAACTATAATGGCATTTGACACGTTCCTTGTGGTGGATTGGCCCTGCTAGAGGAGAGAAACAAGCAAACAATCCTTGAATCTCAGTAAAATAACAAATATTTATTTCCCACCCTCTATGTTTTCTTATATCCTCCATCATCTAGATCATTAGTAATAAGAGAATGATATATTCAATGTTGCTTTTTTTCTAAAGTTATCTATTTATTTTGAGAGAGAGAAAGTGTGTGGACACGAGCAGAGGAAGGGCAAAGAGAGTAGGAGAGTGATAGATTCCCAAGCAGTCTCCATGCTGTCAGCTCAGAGCCTGATGTGGGGCTGGATCTCCTGAATTGTGAGATCATGACCTGAGCCTAAATCAAGAGTCAGACACTTAACCAACTGAACCACCCAGGCGCCCCTATGTTGCTTTTTAAAGAATGTTGCCTGAAAATGACAAGTATTAGTATCACATTTTGTAGTTCAAAGAAAGTCATATGACCATGTCTAACTTCATGGGGATCAAGAAGTGTGATCCCAGTGTAAGTTCAGAAGGAGAACTTGAAACAGTGGCTAAATAGAACCCATGACTATAATAAAGAGAGAGAGAGAAAGGGGGTTTGAAGCTGGAGTTTGAGTCAGGAAACTAGCTACACTGTGCTTGTAGGTACCATTGTAGAGAAATACTATTGTAGGTAAATATGCAGAGACATAATTAAGATGAAAATATGTTAATTTTCTTGGTTGTGGTGTGAATAGATTAGAAGGGAACAAGAACAGAATCAGAGAGACCCAGTGAGTTAGGTACATAATGACAATATGGAAAGCTGATGTTGGATAACAGGGAAAAGAGAAAAGCAAGCAGATCAGTAGTCATTTTAGAGGTCAGGTTGAGCACTGTATGTACTAAGTATGTACAGGAAATGAGAAAGAGAGGTCAATGCTCGTTTATCTCTCTATCATAAACTAGGGGCTGAACAGTCATAATTTTTCTTAGGTAAACAATATAAACATAGATAAAAGTCTGTAGAGAGCAATTAAGATTTTAGAATCAGATGTGTTTAATAGGCTTTTTCTAGAAGACATCCAAGTTGACATATCAAGTAGGCAGGGGGATCTATGTGTCTGAAATAGAGCTTAAAAGAGAGATCTAGAACAAATACATGGTTTTGGGAGTGTTTACAAATAGACAGTATTTCAAGTAATAGATAATTTTCTATTTAGATAAAAAAAAATAAAGGAGGGTAAATGCCCCCCACCCCGAAGAAAACACCTTTGGATATCCAAAACAAAAATGTCAGTTTGAGAAGAGGAGCCAGCAAGGAATACTAAAAAGCAGCATTCAGACAGGAATTGAGCCTGGAGAAACTTGTCCCCAGTTCTCCACCCCAGTCATCAGATTTTAGAAGTCTTATGTTAACCCATAAACTGAAATCTGCACATTTATTTAGGGAAGGATGAGAATTCAACCATTCCTTTTATATTCTACTGGGTGGTACTTTTAAAAATAGGCATACAGTACTGTTGGGGAGATGGAAATATGCTAAAGAGAGTGGAAGACAAGATTGTTAGACTTTTTTTCTTCACCAGTTCTGTACCTCACCCTAGTCTCACACACACACACACACACACACACACACACACACACACAGATTTAGATGATTATTTGTGTTAATCTGCTGTATGCAGTAACTGAATGGAAGAGTTATGCATAGTAAGCACACTAGGTGTTGCCTCAGAGATTAGATACAGCACTATTTACAATATTTAATTGAAAAAGAGAAAGGTATGAAAATCTTCAATGCTCTAATAGTCCTCTTTCTAAGGCATTAATGGTGTGGTTGGCAAGATAACAGAAGATGGATGGTAGTTAAGAGCTGTATTTGAAGTTCTATGAGAATGACCACAGTACAGCATTAAAAACTGCTTACATTATCATTGAATTTATTTTGATGTAAAGCTAAACTTATGCTGAGAAGAAGGTTGATATTATTTATTATTCTCTTTCCCAGACCTAGAATGAGGAGACCTGAAATTTAATTTACTGTCACCAATAGAGACCTGGCTATGGATTGGTATCTGGTGACAACTTTGGGTTCCTCATACCTTACAGGCTTTATTTCCTCCATAAAAACACATAACAATGCACTTGTGTGTTCAGAAAGAGTAATAGCAGTACACTTAGAGTTGAAATGTGCCACAAACCCCATAAACCAGAACACTGAGGCACAAGAAAAGTTAATCTTTTGTGCCATTGGTTACCGTGTATCCCAAATTCCCAGCTTTTACAGTAAAGGAAAGTCACAGTTAGTTCCCAAGAAATTGTCAATAAGTAGCGTCCAATAAGGTTTCCAACTCAGCTGTGTGCCAAGTATCTTGAACATGTTTGGAACTATTAGATCAGCTTAGTAAATTTTTGTTTGCTTCAATTTATCAGAAATTAAATTGTTCCTTTATTCACAATATCGCATTGTATACTTGAACACTACTAATCCAATAGGTCAGCACTGTCCTTAGGAAAAAGCCAATTTTGATGTGTGTCCTCTGCCCTGTACCGCACTGAGCAGTGAGTAACAGAAATTTCCTGGCCCTATTAGATTTCTAGTGCTGCCATGACGAAACAGCACACATTTGATGGTTTCAGCACAGAATTTTCTCCCAGTTCTGGAGCTTAGAAGGCCAAAATCAAGATGTTGGCAAATTTGGTTTCTCCACAGGCTTCTCTCCTCAGCTTGCACGTGGTTGTCTTCATACTGTGTCCTCACATGGCCTTTCTTCTGGACGCATGAATCCTTGGTGTCTATCCCTCTCTGTATTTTTTTTAATTAAGAACATCAGTCATATTGGGTTAGGAACATTAGTTATATCTCACTGAACCTTACTCTCTGCTTTAAAGACTTTTACCTCCAAATACAGTCACATTTTGAGGTGCATGGGGGTTACGATCTCAATATATGAATTGGGGGAGACACAATTTAGTCCATAACACTCTCCTGTCTGCCTCCCCACAAAATTCATGTCCTTCCACAATGCAAAATACATTTACCCCCATCCTAATTGTCCCAAAAGTCTAACATCAAGTCTGGAATGATCAAACCAAGATTTCATCTAAATATCATCTAAACCATGCATGTGTGAAATGTGAGAAGTGATTCAGCCTGAGGCAAAATTCCCTCTCAAGTTGTAAATCTGTGAAACCAGGCAAAGTATGTGCTTCTAAAAAAACAGGCTGGGACAGGTATAGGATAGACATTCACATTTTTTCTAATGTCCATTTTTTGAGAAAGAGACAGAGCATGAGAGGAGGAGGGACAGAGAGAAAGACAGGGAGACACGGAATTCGAAGCAGGCTCCAGGCTCAGAGCTGTCAGCTCAGAACCCAACGTGGGTCTCCCGAACTCACGGACTGTGAGATCATGGCCTGAGCTGAAGTCAGATACTTAACCAACTGAGCCACACAGGCGCCACTAGAAATTCACATTTTAAAAGGGAGAAATTGGAATAAAGAAAGGAATGGTGGGTCTCAAGCAATCTAAGGCTTAACTAGGCAAATTCCACTAGATTTTACATTGGAAAGCTAGAGAATAATTCTCTTTGGCTCCTTATTTTGTCCTTTAGGTCGACTGAGGGTGTAGTCTTGCCCCTGTGGCCGTGAGTGGCAGCAGCCTGGCTTGTTGAAAGCAAAAAAGTGGTTTCATCGTCTGGAACTGAGAAGACAGCCCTGCACTCTTGGCTTGTAATACAGTAATAGTCCTGCCAATCTCTGCATGGCCTTGACAGTCATTCTTCCCTTTCTTGAAGGATAACACATGTTTACAGCTACACAGCTCTATCATCCCATCCTGTAGAATCCCAGAAGTATAGCAGCCTTCATTTATTTTATCTTGTCTCTGTTCCCTTTAATCCCAGCTGGCAGAGTTTCGCTGGTATAACTCTATTTCAATTCCTCCTTCTGCTGAGATGGCCAATTAGATCCATGAGTCACAGCCACATAACCTCTTTATCAAATGAGTTTTGAGCCTCACCCTTGGTATTCTCTCCAGAACATGCTTCCTCATTTTTTTTTTTTTTTGCTATGAATAGGCTGACAATTTTCTAAATCTTCACGTCTAGTCTGGGTTCTTTTGCTTTATTTTGCTTTGCAGTTCTTTCAACTTATCTAATTCTCTCCCATTTCACTATAAGCAGCAAGGAGACTATTTTCAACAATTTACTTAGATATCTCTTCTGCCAGGTATCTAAGTTGTCGTTCACAAGTTATACCTTCCACAAAACACTAGAACACAATTCAGCCAAGTTCTTTGCCACTTTATAACAAGGGTCACCTTTCCTTTGGTTTTTACAACATGTTCCTCATTTTCATCTGACATCTCATTAGAATCACCTTCGAAGTCCGTATTTCTGTCAATAATCTCTTTAAGGCAGTCTAGGCTCTCTCTAGAATGCGCTTTGAAACTCCTCTGGCCTGTACCCATTACCCACTTGTAAAGCTGCTTTCACAGTGTTAGGCCTGGCAGCAGTCCAACAGAAAACTGGACAAAGGTCATGAACAAATATTTCACATGAAAGGACTTATAAATGACACTTTAAACACATGCAAAGATGTTTAACCTAACTCAGGATAAGATAAATGAAAAATGCAACTGCACAGAGATGTCATGTTTCACCTAGGATACTGGTAAAGATCCAAACATTTGACAAAGTACTCATTTAGTGAGACTATGGGGAAGCAGCTTTACTTACACCATGTTGATGGGGGTTCGAAATGATACAACTCCATATGGAGAGCAATTTTGCAATATCTAACAAAATCACAAGAGCATTTGTACATTTTCTCAGCATTCCCACTTCTGGGAATCTAGCCAGAAGATATATCTGCACACCTGCAAAATAATGTATGTAAAAGCTAATTCATGTACCATTTTTTGAATACCCAAAAATGAAAACAACTGGAGTGTCCATCAATAGGAGATGGTTAAATAACTATAGCATATTCTTTTACTTCTATGCAGTCATTAATGTTGAATTTCCTGGAGTCTTCTCACTAAACAACTTTTTTTTAATGCTTATTTATTTCTGAGACAGAGAGAGACAGAGCATGAGTGGGGGAGGGGCAGAGAGAGAGGGAGACACAGAATCCAGAGCAGGCTCCAGGCTCACAGCTGTCAGCACAGAGCCCAACGTGGGGCTCGAACTCAAACCGTGAGATCATGACCTGAGCCAAAGTCGTTCGCTCAACTGACTAAGCCACCCAGGCGCCCCTAAACAACTTTTTAAAGTCCAGACTTGTCTTCCAACTACCAACTTGCCATCTTCACTTGAATTAAAAGTGACAGCTCAAGGGAACGTGGGTGGCTCATTCGGTTGAGCGTCTGACTTCAGTTCAGGTCATGATCTCACGTTCATGGGTTTGAGCCCCATGTTGGACTCTGTGCTAAGGGCTCACAGCCTGGAATCTGCTTCAGATTCAGTGTCTCCTTCTCTCTCTGCCCCTCCTCTACTTGTGCTATGTCTCATTAAAAAAAAGGTGGGGGGCAGCTCATGCTGATATGCCCCAAAATGAACCCATTGTTTAGCCAAACCCTCCACCTTGTCCATTAGCCTGTTCTTTTTCCTCTGTCTCCAGTCTCTTCAATTCGCAAGGATCCTTCTTAACTCCCAGAATTCCCTCCATCTCTGTTAATGTAATTAGGAAACTTTGTTAATCCAATATACTCCTCTGTTAAGTTCATTTCTTTTCCAAACTACCATCAGCCTAGACTTAACTACCATCATTTTTCACTTAGACTACTTCAACCTGCTTTTAACTGTTACTTTTGTATCCTCTCTTGATCACTTATGATTCTTTTTTAACATAAATGCCAACATATACATGTTGAATGATATGTAATCTATACACTCAATGATATGCCTGTACCATAATGTACATGATATATGCAATATATATAACATGTGCAATAATATGTGATGCAAAATAATAACATACAATAATATCCAAATCGATGGTTATGATTTTCCTGATTAAAACCCTTCTATCCCTTGCTAGTAATCTTAAAGTCCCAAAATAGTGGAGGGCTATGCATGATCTGGTCTTTACTTATTATTTTTCTAGTATTATCTCAGAAAAGTTTTTTTTTCCTCTCAGTCTTCCATGACTTGTCTCAGTGTTTCATACATGACATGTTTTGTCCCCTTTCTGGTTTTTGTATAGGAAGTTCTTTCTGTGTGGAATATACTTTTGCCTTCACTGTAAAACCAACTTTTATTTTCTGGCTGTGCCAAATCCAGTTCCCTTAAATGCTCACCACCATTTAGAGTTATAGGTATTTTGTATTTTAGCCATTTGAGAGCTGTGTAGTGATAATCCATTGTGGTCTTAATTTGCATTTTCATAAGGGCTACTAATATTAAACATCTCTTAGTGTGCTTGTTAGGTCACCTCATAAAGCTAAAAACTTATAAGCAATGGATCAATTTCACAAAAACCACAAATTGCCAACTAACCAAACTAAACCAAGATAAAATATAATCTGAGTGTTCCTAAAACCATCAAAGAAATCAAAGTTGTAATAAAAAGGGTCTCACAAAAGAAATCTCCAAGACCAGATGGTTTTACTGGAGAATTGTGCCAAATATTTATAATTTTTTTTTCAACGTTTATTTATTTTCGGGACAGAGAGAGACAGAGCATGAACGGGGGAGGGGCAGAGAGAGAGGGAGACACAGAATCGGAAACAGGCTCCAGGCTCTGAGCCATCAGCCCAGAGCCTGACGCGGGTCTTGAACTCGCGGACCGCGAGATCGTGACCTGGCTGAAGTCGGACGCTTAACCGACTGCGCCACCCAGGCGCCCCAAATATTTAAAGAACAATTAACATCAATTTATACAATGTCTTCTGGAAAATAGAAAAGAATGGAACACTCCCATCCTCGTTTTATATGGCTGATAATACATTAGTGACAAAACCAAACAAAGGTAGCACCAAAAAAATAAATAAAATAAAATAAGGGAAATCTATAGATCCATATATTTTAATCTAGATGCACGAATTCTCAGCAAAATATCTGTTCACATCTTTTTTGTTTCTGAGTAATGTTTCTTAGTATGAACATATCACAGTTGGCTTATCCCTTCCTCAGTTAGTGAAAATTTATTTGTAGATTTCAGCTATTACAAATAAAGCAATTATGTTTATTCATGTACATGTCTTCTATTGTTCTATTGACATAGTCTTATTTTCTCCTGGATAAATGCCAGAGAGTAAAATTATTCAGATGTATGCTGGGGATATATTTAACTTTTAGAGAAATAGCTAAGCACTGTCCCAAAGTGCTTGTATGTACTAATTTAAATACTCATCAGTACTGTGTGGGGTCTTTTGGTGCCTCCACATTGTTACCAACATGTAATATGGTCAACTTCTAAAATTTCTGACATTCAAATATGTGTGTAGTAGAATCTTATTCTGGTTTTAAGTTGATCCAAAATTTATTTATTTTAGATATATTTCCTTTGTAGTACAATTCTCAAGTTTGTTTTGTGTGTGTGTGTGTGTGTGTGTGTGTATGTGTGTGTGTATGTGCATGTGCGCATATTTTAGACCTGGTTTTATATTTATAACTTGAATCTATTTAGTATACCTATAACTGGGGTCTTTAAGATTATTAACATGTCAGAAATATTTCCATAATGATTAATGATTTTGATCATCTTTTTGTCTTCTTGTTAAGACTTGGATCTTAAGACTTAGTTCTTGCTTTTTTACCCAGTTCTCCTCTACCTTTGAATAGGGGTGTTTAGGTCCTATGTTTTTTAATAATGTCTATCAGTTCTTTGTTTCTCTGCTCTTTTTTTTTCTGATTTTCTGTGGATTAAGAAATGTTATGATTCCATTTTACCCCCAGTGTTGGTTTACTGGTATTTATTTATTTATTTATTTAGCTTGTTTGTATTTTATTTATCATTCTATAGTTAATATATACAGGTTTAACTTAGCAGTGACATGATACCATTTCATATAGATAATTACTATATATTAATACACTCAATATTTTTAACTTACAGCTTTATGCTATTCTTGTCATAACCGTTACTTATGTTATAAATTCCAGTTTGTTGATATTATATTTTCAATAGTCAGATATCTTTGAAGAAGTTTATATAATAAGGAAAAGTCTTACACAACTACACCTGTAGCCATATTTATCCATACCTAGTGTTCTTTACTCTGGTTTTGTAGTTTCATATTCCCATTTGGTATCATTTTTATTTCCATATTTCATATAGTCTAGACAAGCTCATGATGAATTATTTCGATTTTTTGTATGCCCAAATGTATTTTATATTTCCTTTGTTTAGGAAAGATAATTTTCCTGGGTATAAATTCTAGGTTGTTTTGTTGGTTTCTTTGTGTTTTGTCAGTATTTTAAAGATGCTGCTCCATTGTCTTATTTAATATTTTTTTATGGAAACTTTGCTGGCATTCTTACTTTTGTTTCTATGTACCTCTCATGTCTTTTTTTTTCTCCTACTGCTTTTAAGCTTTTCTCTTTTGTCCTATTTCTGAGTAATTTGATAATGTTATGCATTGGGAGGGCCTTTATGTTGTGTGTGTGTGTGTGTGTGTGTGTGTGTGTGTGTGTTTTACTCTTTTTGAGCTTCTTGAGTCTACAGGTTTATTATTTTTGTCAAATTTGAAAACAAAACAAACAAAAGTGGCCATTATGTCTTCCTTCATATGGTTCTTGTGCTCTCCTATCTTCCAAAGGGGACTTCAATCACCACACAGTTCCTTATGCTCTTCCAAATTTTCTTAATTGTTTATCCTTTCTGTCTTTCATTTTGGTTAGATTTCCTTGCTTTTTCTTCAAGTTCACTAATTTTTTTTTGCAATTGTCTACCTTGCGGATATCTATTTCCATCCAGAGTACTTTTCATGTAATACTTGTATCTGTCATCTCTGGTTCAACTTGTCTTTTTGATAGGTTCAATGTCTCTACTTAACTTTTTGAATCTATGAAGTGCCATTATGACAGTAATTTTAACATTATAGTGTAATTCTAATATATATGTCAATTTTATGTTGTTTTGACGGATTTTTCTCACCATTTGGGATATTTCTTCCATTTTTGAACACTTGGTAAATTTTGATTTTATGTCACATATGTATTTTACCTTACTGAGTACTACATATTTATATTCTATAAATTTTCTGATTTGCTTTGGGACCCACTTTAGCTACTTGAAAATAGTTTGAACGTTTGTGTCTTGCTTTTAAGATTTGTTAGGCAAGACCACAGCTATGTTTAGTCTAGGGCTAATTTTTCCCCACTGTTGAGGCGAGACAATTCTGGATACTTTAACCAATGCTCCATGAATTATGAGATTTTTCCAGTCTGTAGACAATTCTTTGCCCTCTGCTAGTGTAGGTACTGTTACTTTAATATTTTCCAATGTGTTTTTCTCTATTCTCTGATATTTTCCATTTATGCACTGTTGACAAGTACACAGCTGAATATGAGAAAGGGATATTCTTCAGATCTTCATGATCTTTATCCATGCAGTTCTCTCTCTGATACTCTATCTTGCCAACTCTAGCCACCTTGTTCTCCCTGGAGTCCCAGCAACAACTTCTTAAATCACGGAGTCTGCCAAGCTCCATCTGGGTAACCTCTTTATGTACCACTGCCTAGAAAGTCTCATAGGCATAGAGCCCAACCTATCTGTTTCCTCTCTTTCTCAGGGGCGGCTGTGGCATTATACAATGTGAAGAGACTTAATTTCAAATTTTTCTTTCTTTTTTCTTTTTGTTTCCTTTGGTTGTTTCAAGTGGGAAGGTAAATCCAGTTCCCATTATTCTATCTTTGTTGGAAGTCAAATTAACTATTTCTGATATCAGAACATAAACCTATTGAAAACCTTATTTTAATTTTACTTGTAGAAAAAAAATACTCTGTCACAGTACCTAGAATTAGCACATGGAACTTCACCACCCACCAACACTGTAGGTAAGATGAACAATTTTTAATAGCTAAAATAGAAAATCACACCATTAGTAATAGTAGGGCCTTCTGAAAACCTCTCTTCAAAACAGCTATAGGCCAGATCATAAAATATTTGGTTAATCTAATTACTACATGGAAAAAGAGATACTAAAGAGAGTAACAATTCCAAATTAATTAATAAATATAATTGCATTTAATGGATTTGTATAGCATTAATTTTATGAAAGAAATAATTAATGAATTTTAATATAAAATCTGTATAAGAAAATCAAATGCTAAGCTGATGTCTATTACTAAGAAAATAAATGTATGTGCTGCATATATTAGATTTTGTTCCATTGATAGAAAAATTCTCTCACACCTGAAAATTGTAGAAAAGATCTTTCAATATACCTTTTGTCCTGAGCTCTTCAATTTCTTTTTCCTTCTTGAGATGAACAAAGATTTCCAGACTCCATTACTGGCACCTCTAAACCAGCTTTCATGTCTTTGATCATCTCTTTTTTCCTTTGATGTTGCAATGTTTTCATACTTCAATGTAAGAGTAAAAATTATTTTATGTATTTATTTCCTGTTCTTCATGATTTCAAATGCATATATTATATCTTGCAAGGGATAATATATATGACAGAACAAAGCAAACAAAATTAAGAACAGATCTGAGATTAAAAACAAGGCAATGGAGGACTGGTAAATGAAATAGAACCACTATATATTTAAAGATTTTAAAGAAATTGAGATTTAATTTTGTTTACAAATTTGGGGAAATAATTATTATAAACCTGGGTGATCCATCTAGTGAAGGATCTTGCCTGTAAGCAATATGGTCAGCAAGGTGTCTAAAGGCTCCTAACTCATTCTACCTACCAGGTTGGTATTGAGTTACTCAAACAGAAACAAGGGTTTTATTAATCTGTCACGTCCATCATGTCCATGCTTATGTTTCTATTTTCAAACCTGGAAGGCAAAGTAAGATATTGCAAAACTCAAGAATTCCCAAGTCTGTAGCACCCACTGCTGAATGCAAAAGGATACCAAGCTTTTAAACAATTCCTAGTTTACTGCAACCTAGATCCTAGCTGAAATTTCTTACTATTTCTGGGGTTCTTCATTTTTCTTGAGATAAGGTCTGATCCGCATTACTCACTTGTTTAAGTTAAGTTAAATCTGTGTGTTGTTGTAGATAAATCCTGATATTGCAGTAGTGTAATACAGTTGTTTGTTTCTCATTCCCATAGAGTTTAATGAGTAGCAAGGAAATGACTCTGATCTGCGCAGTCGTTCAGACACGCATGCTGGCAGGGGTCCTGTCAATGTCAACACGTGATACCTTATGCCAGAAGATAGAGAGAAAAGGAAAACTAAGATTATCTATAACATATTCATATGTCTGATGTGTATAGGGTAAGCCTAAAAGCTGTAATACCACTTTCAGCCACATTCCATCAGGCAGAACTTAATTATAGGATTACAACAAATGTAACCTAGCCTGTGCTCAGGAGAGGGCAGCAGTTTGATGAAAATCTAGCAGTATCAGCTACTACATTTATATGAGACGTGGAGCCATAATACCCAAGGCCCAGTACTTAAATATCCTTAGTGGGCAAAACACCATGTAGATACTTTGGTGGAAATAGTGAGAAAGCACCTGAAACTTTAAATCAGAGGCACTCAGATTTAAATGTCAGTTCTTCAAATAACTTGCTAAGTGATTTTGAGGAATAATACTCTCTCTGTAACTCAACTTCCTTGTTTGTAAAATGGAAATTATACCACTTGTTATGGGCTGAATTGTGTCCTCCCAAAATTCATATGCCAATGTCTTAACCTTCAGTGCCTCAGAATGTGACTACATTTGCAGATAGGGCCGTTAAAAAGGAAATAAAATTAAAATGAGGTCATATGTGTGGGCCTTAATCCAAAATGACTGGTACCCTTATAAGAAAAGGAATTAAGACACAGACACACACAGAGGAAGACCATGTGAAGATACAGAGAAAAGATGGTCATCTACAAGCCAAAGAGAGAGTCTACAGGAAAATCAATCTAGCCAATACCTTGATCTTGGACTTCTAGCTTCCAGACCTATGAGAAAATAAATTTGTTATTTCATTCACCCATACTTTGCTACGGCAGCTAGCAAACTAATGCAGTACCTGACTCTAAACATGCTTTTGATGATAAAATTGAGTATTTAAACTGCTAAGCAAATTGCTTAGTATATGAAAATCACTCTAATTGACAGTCCTTTTTACTCTGAGTCAGACATGCTTGTTTAGTTGAAGTTTTGTGTTTTGCTTAAAAAATTTCTGACTATGGGAGTCATTTTAAAAGGTAAGTGATTAGAATCTCAGAGCAAAAGAACAAAAGCTCTGATGGTATTCAATATGAAAGATAATTATTATTTTAATTATAATATCAATGGCTAAAATTTACTGGCTGCTTAATGAATGTCAGGGACCTCATTCATGTTATGTAACCAAACTCTCACAATGACTCTAAAGGGCTTTGTTATTGTTGGGATAGAGCTAATTTGGCTACAGACCAGGTCCAACTATAGCTCAGAATCCCAAAGTCAATGGTCAATGACTTCTGTTTCAGTCTCTCAAAAAAGGATAAGGAAGATGTTGAGGTTTCATATCAGTTCCTTGCAAATGATGAGCAGATACACACAAATCCAGTATCTAAATCACTTACAAAAGGCCAGGAGTATATAAATTGTCTTGGAGAATAAGAGGTGGGGGTGAGCTTTTTGAAAGATCCAATAGATACATTTCACTAAAGTCCTTATCACAGGAAGCTGCTATTGTCAAAATGCCTTGAGAGCTGGGATATCTAGCCCTGCAGGTGGGACATGCTCTTTTATGTCCTCTGCTTTATTCAGTCATCTGTGAACAGGCAATTTCTTACATTACTTAATCACTGTAAAAGGGCAGGTATCTTCTATCAAAGACTACTATTTTCTAACAATCATTGTCATACTTATGACACCTACAGAGTTATTACCTTCATTTCACAAATGGGAAAACAGACAAGGTTTAAATGACTTGGCCAGGCTCACACAGATAGTAAGTAGTGTAATAAAAACTTGAATTCAAGCACTCAAGCTTCTGTTTCCATAAATACTGTGCAATACTGATGTACAAGGTAGGCAACAGTATAATAATTGAGCTAGAGCTAAAGCTTGCAAATGTCCAGGAGAGAGAGGGAGGGATAGAGAGAAACTGAAAGAGAGAAAGAGAGAGAGAAAAATATATATATAATATATATATTTAATAATATATAATATAAATAATACATGCATAAAGACATACATAAATCTTTGAAGAAACTATTAAGAGACTGTAAGTTTTAAAGTCTTCACTAGTTGTGAAGCATATGTTAAGGATGAACATCTAAGGGATCAAATTAAAGAATTTGGAAATTGGGAAATTTACCAAAGAATTAATAATTCTTGGTCTAGCACTAAACATTTTGTATAATATAAATTATACATACCAATTGCTTGGTTTGAGTGTCACACAAAAAAAAGTAAGGTGAATTTGGAAATAAGTAGGATGTCCAGCATAAGGTAATTTGAGGAAAGGCCATTCCGTCTTTCAGGTCTTCCCTGTGATATAAATCTACACCTTCAACACATACATACAAACATTTGGAAAATATGTTTATTTACATACAGTGCTAATTTTTGCCCATATCTCTTTTGTGAGTCCATGTGCAAACCCTGACTTCTTACATTTAGTATATCTTTTGTTTGTTTGTTTAGTTTGTCAGCTGTTGATAATCTGGAAGCATGATAAAGGTGACATTTATAGAGTACCCCGAATATCATCAGATATAAATATTTCTATTTTAGAGAATTTGAAAGTTATGTAGAAAATATATTTGCCTCTACCACTGAGATACAAACATCTATGTTTCCTAAATCCTTAAGAAAGCGTTTGGGATGCACAGATTGAAGAATGTTAGAAAGTCTCTTTCATGCATTCAACTATAGTTCAGCCCATTTTTCCTGAGTCTTTAGGCTACTAAGCCACAACATAAGCAACCACTTATTTGCCAGACTGTGCTGTAATACTTTATATAATAGTTTTCATTCTTGTAAGCAAAAATCCCATTAGGAAAGTGGGCTGGACAAAGAAAAATAAAACATTTGAGAGAAAATTTGCTGCATAAACACAATAGTTGTAAGCAGCATGTTTTAAACACCTTCATTCTGTTCTCTGTGTATAAAACAAAATGTTTTCCCCCTACAAAAATGCAGAATGGGCTAGTGCGCTTGGTAACTGTGTGTGTGTGTGTGTGTGTGTGTGTGTGTGTGTGTGTGTGTGTGTGTATCAGTTGGAGGGGGTGCCTGTAATTATTTTCAGTGCTCTCTCATAAACTAGGATTGGCTTGGTTCTCCCTACTCTCAAGATAATGTGTTTAAGTAACAGCAGCTTCTCTCATATCTTTATGAGCATCTGTGTGCTTTCTTTCCCCTGATACATTGACAGGACAGGAAGATTTGGAGTGCAGCAACATACTTCTGAATGTTTCAAATAAGATTAAGCAGACAGAAAGCATTTAAAGCTAGTGAAACCTTTGCCCTAACCAGGGGCTTGCCAGAGGTGCACTTGAATACATTTTGTACTTTAAATAAAATATCAGCTTTAAAGAAATGTTTCCTACAATTTAAAGTCCTCATCAAGATGATATCCTCTTAATACAATTATTTTTAGTGTTATTATTACACTTCCCTTACTGTTGAGTGATCACAAAATTTTACTGAATATCCTTAGTAATTTTAATTCTGTCTTTTTAATTCATTAAGCCTCTACCTTTTACTCTCCATTGGTTTCCTCCATTTTCTCATACTATTAAAAGCAGATTAAATTTCTGTTAGTGACTTTTATTTCCATCGGAGTCATGGAGGTTAGTGAAATTCAGCTGCAGCTTATCATAGCACACTTTTTTTCTTTTACGTTATTAACTATTCTAGTGATTAACTGTCATTACTCTGCAAATATTCCTTGTACTATTTAAACATACATGATGAGTGAAACAACGTTTTATCTGTTAACTTAATGAGTTTGTTGGCATTGTATTTTTCTCATTTTTTTCATTGTTCCTTAGACCATTTGCTTACCTTATAGTTGCTTTCCAAAACAAAAATGTGTATATTTTCTTTTAATAACCCAAACTTTTGTAGCAATAGAGAATAATTTTAAATTACCGATAAACTTGGGGCACCTGGGTGGCTCAGTCAGTTAAGCATCTGACTCTTGATTTTGGCTCGGGTCATGATCTCACAGTTTCGTGGGTTTGAGCCCCACATCGAGCTCTGTGCTGGCAGCATGGAGCCTGCTTGGACTTCTCTCTCTCTCCCTCTCTCTACCCCTCCCCCATTAGCACTGTCTCTGTCTCTCTCAAAATAAACAAACTTAAAAAACATATAAATAAATAGTCAATAAATGTTTCCACCTCTTTCCTAGAATCTTTCCATCTTTGTGTTATCACTCACAAAAAGTAAAACTGAATGAGAAAAAAGGTCTTTATTTGGGGTCTCAGAACTAATATTTGGAGACCATAGATTTAAGAATATCCAAAAAGTGTCCTGCTCCTACAGGGAAACCAAGGGTTTTTATAAGAAATGAGGAGGGGGTAATTACATTATTTAGATAAAGAAGAGAAGAGAAAAAGCTACTAATTTGGTGTTGACCAGTTGAGTTGCTTCTGATTACTATCTTATTATTTTTATTGGTGCTATCAAATGAAACTATCCCTGATATGCATTAATTAACTTTATCATCCTCATATGATCCAAATGTCAGTTGCTCTGCTGAAATTTTATGAGCAACTGCTTGTAAAACAATTGCTACTCGTGGCCCAGTTCAAGAGTTTATTAGTTGGAAAGTGAAATGGAGCTTTAAAATGTAGTCTCTTATGTCTAGAAAAATTATACAGTCCCACCATGTTCATCTTTATGTTTTATCATTTCCAATTTCCTATTACTTTTACTTACTTCTCCCCCCCAATTAAGTCACCTTTCCTGTCATGTTTTTCATAATAGGATAAGACTTAGAGACATCTGATTAAAACTGCATTCTCTACAAATAAAATTGAACAGGGAAAAAAAGCTTGTTTACATACATCACCACAATTTTGCAAACTTAAAAAAAACCCTTGAACATTTAAAAAAAAACCTTTTTTTTTAAGGTGTATTTACTTTTGAGAGAGAGAGAGAGAGAGAGAGAGAGAGAGAGAGACAGAGGCATAAGTGGGGGAGGGGCAGAGAGAGAGAGAGAGGGAGACACAGAATTTGAAACAGGCTCCAGGCTCTGAGCTGTAAGCATAGAGCCTGACGCAGGTTTCGAACTCATGGGCCATGAGATCATGACCTGAGCCGAAGTCAGATGCTTTTTTTAAGCATCTGACCAAACCAAAGTCAGAGCCACTCGCATACCCCTCTATCCTTGAACATTTTAATGCATTTTTTTATACAGGTAAAGCGTGTCGCCTATGTCACGGTGAGCAAGTTTCTTCATGAAAACCAATCATTTTATCCTTTGTTCATCATATTTCTTTGAGATGCATTTTGCTGGCTCTTAATTCTCTAATCAATAAGAATTTCTTCCAGTAGTGTCTCAGAATATTTGGCCTTCCTAGTATGTTGGAATTTATTTTATGTTATTTTGTATTGTTACTAATTTAGTTTACTTAATATAACTTTTTTACTATCTTATTACTCATCACCAAAACGTACACATAGAAAGTGATCAAAGTTAGCACATGATGTTGGCATATTCCATTAACCCGCTAAGATTCCATTTTTTCATGTGATATAAAATGTTCATTTACAATTGAAGTTGTCCTGGTTTTAACAAAAGGAGTTAGAATTTTTTATTGTTTTTTTTTTTGCCTGGATTTTAAATTTCTCAGGAAGTCAATTTAGATATTAATGATAGTCTTTAAAAGTGTTTCAATACATTTTTTTAAAATTTTAGACAAAGCATGAGTGGGGGAGAGAGGGAGAGAAAGAGGAGAGAGAGAGAGAGAGAGAGAGAGAGAGAGAGAGAGAGAGAGAGAGAATCTTGAGGAGGCTCCAAGCTCAGCATGGAGCCTGACACGAGGTCCAGTCCCACAACGCTGGGATCATGGCCTGAGCCGAAATCATGAGTCAGAAGCTCAACTGGGCCACCCAGGCGTCCCTCAATACCATTTTTTAAATGAAATGTATCTCCTATATTTATTTTTTAGCTCATATATTTGCTCAAATGAATCTAAATCTCACTGTAATCTAGCTAATGTCTTCTCTGCTGGGTCTGATTCACTCTTTTATAAAATATATATTTCAATAATGCAATGGAGCTTGACTGATGTCTTAATGGCACATCTTTAGTTGCTAAATTCATTTGCATTTACATCCAATATACTATCTACAGTCATCTTCCCGTGTAGACTTTATGATTCTTTAGTCTCATATCTCCAATTCTGAATTATGCTACTCATGTGCCACCTCGTGGAGTGGTTACAATTGCAATCTATACCTAGAGTAAAGGACATGCTTCCTAATGACAGTTTCCAAGAGTCTGAGAAGTGAGAAAATTATAGAAAGTTGTGCAGAATGGATCTCAAACCAAAATAAGGTAAGTAACTCTGTCATTGAAGTAATAGACCAATATAGACTGCAACCAAATTCCACACAACCAGTTTTAAGATTGACTATCTCTTGGACTGATATTATGGATGAATTTCATGTTTTTATGAAAACTAATGTTTTATTAGAAAATAATTTGATGTGCTTTAGTATTAACACAAATATTTCTAATCAGTCTATAGCTGGTTAGATCACTGGTGAAAATGATTCTAAAGACTGAGTCTTAGTTTCACACCAAATCAATATTCTCTGAACTTCAGACTAAAAACATAAATATGAAATATTTGTTAGTCATCTAATATTTTGGAAACATTGCTTGGTCTCTATAAATGAGTCTCAAAGCTATATGGACATATTTGTTATTGTGGTAAAACAGTGGCTTCAAATTAACAAAGCCTTTTTTTAGTTCTCAAAATTGATAAGCAACTTATATACTCATCCAAATATGAAATAGACAAATGATGTCACATATATGAGAAAATAAATGCAAAACTAACAATAGCAGAAAGTGTGGGTTTCTAATATTAATAAATATGTCTATTTAATGAGATATTTAAATAATGCCAAATCCATGGTAGTAGAAGAGAACTTAAAAGAATAAATAAATATTGCTTCTTCAATGCCTACCTTTCTTTTTTTTACATTTTTTTACTTTATTTTTTAATTTAAATTTTAGTTATTTAATATACAGTGCAATATTCATTTCAGGAGTATAATTCAGTGATTCATCACTTACATACAACATCCAGTGCTCACCATAACAATTGCCCTCCTTAGTACCCATCACCCATCTAGCTCATCTCTCACCCTCCTCCTTCCATCAACCTCAGTTTGTTCTCTATTGAATGCCCACCTTTCTAATGAATCATTGTTACACAGCAAGATAAACTATGATGTACGGATAAATATGTTGATGAAGAATAGGATCATTATGATGGTAAAATCTGCACAATCTAAAATATAAAGCTCCAAATAGATTCTTCCTATAATTTCTATAGGCTTCATAAATCATTTCTATTTCACAAGAAGCAAAATTTATAAATAGCAACTAAAGTATGAAAGAAGGAAGTCCAAAGTATTAAAAAATTGTATTGTGAACTAAAATAAACTCTTACACTTTCTAAAGGCCTGAATATTTTAATATAATGGTAAAGCAGGATTGATTACGTAGCTCCTTATATTTTGTGAATCTTATTGCAGACAGCATCCTCCTTGACTCTCTGCTCCAGAGAAGGAAAAGTTTATCTATAAACAATATGATAAGTGTGCATTAGCTCTATGATGATAATCCGTGTAATTCTCTGTTTACTTGTTTTTTTTTTCTTTAATAAAGGCAATAAAGCCCTGTTGTTCAAAGGCAAAAAGGCCTATATACTTCGGTAGAGATCCATGTTGCTTCATATTACTAACCTCAAACCATCTAAAGATGGTGCTTTCTGACAATTTTTTTTTTAAATTAAGAGCAAAATAGAAGCAAAGATTTCAACAAGCTTTCATCAATATGAAAACAGCTATGAACACAGTTAACTAACTAGACTTACTTCATCAGTCTGGTTTTATGGTATTTTTTTATGAGTCATATATCCCAAAATTATGCTCATATTAAAAATAAACATCTGGTATACATCATTTTATGAAATAGGCAAGTAAATCTACTTACTGCAATAGAGGAAAATATATTGATCTATAAACTACAATACTGAACAACAAATCAACCATAAACTAAAACTCCAAGCATCCATTCAACACTAAAACTCCCATTTCCAGGCTTCCTCCTGGGCAGTGTGAGCTATCACTGGATCCTCTGGCCCTGAGGTATAATAATGATCACAAATAACTCTTGCATGACAATAAAGTCAACTTCACAGCTAAGACAACCCTTTCAGAAAGAAGCCATGAGCTATTATACACTAGGTTATCCTACCTGTTGAATACTCTCTTTCTTAGAGTTATGGCTGAATGTTTTCCAATTTTTACTTGAGAAAAAAAATATTTGATGGGAATCACTAACAGTTGAACAGTTAGAATTCTTTGTATATCATGAATCCCCTTCTAGATTTAATATAAACAAATGACTTGGTTTAATGGATGAACAATTCAAAGACATGAGATATTAATTCTACTTCTAGTTTCAATATATCTTGAAAACATAACTATAATAAAAAATTTAAGTACAGAATTAAAAAGAAGAAAATAAGATCTCCCATAGAAGTACCAGCAATTAAAAAATCTTATGTTATATTGGTGCATGGTCAACTAGATAACTATATATATATATATATATATATATATATATATATATATATATGTATATATACATATATATATATATGCACATATACCATATCATGTATATAACTATATACACACACATATATGAAGGCATTATAAAATATTATCTCACCCAAAGGGTCTTCCCTTTCACTTCCCTTTATGCTATTATTCTCTCCAATTTGGCTTGTCAACAGTCCATTATTGGCCTTAAGAGGGGTGTCATAACTAGGGCAGACAATTAGAACAGAGAGATCAAATACTTGGCTGCATGGTTAGGCCATGTATTTTAGCTTGTTCAATTCTTTTACCACAAAGTTTGTTCTACTTTTTAGCCATAACTCTTAGGAAATCTTTTATTTGGGGGAAGGTCAGCCGTTTTGTTCAGACTACTCAGACTTCTGATTGCTCTCCTTAATGTAGGTGGACCCCAATCAGTTTACTTTAGTCTATTTAAATGGTAAGCTCATCCAAAATGCCTTCACAGAAATACCCAGGATAATATTTCATCAAATATTGGGCACTCTGTGTCCTAGTTAAGAAAATTTACCATCACAACTTGGATTGGTTGAGATTTCTTAAGGTTTTTTTCCTCTCTTTAATGGATTGAAAATTATTCATCCTATGTCTTTGTTTTTAATATTCTATTTCTAGGATTCTGTGCATTTCTTTCTTCTTGATTTTTTTCTTTGTTTTTACCTCTCATGCCTTTTCTTTTTTTATTCCTCCAAATGTCATTCCAGTATTATTACAGAAGTCTTGTATTCTAAGGAGGCTTATTTTATTATTTCTCCTCCCCACCAAAGAGGCACCAAGTTAAGTGACTCTCCTATGTTTCCCTTGCCATCTTTAAAACAAACAAACACAATTTATTTACCATTTATTACAAAAAATAAAATTGCTTGAAGATATATCTGTATCAGAGTATAAATACCTTGGAGACCAGCATTATGTATCTTACAAATTTTTTTTTTTTTTTGGGACAGAGAGAGACAGAGCATGAACGGGGGAGGGGCAGAGAGAGAGGGAGACACAGAATCGGAAACAGGCTCCAGGCTCCGAGCCAACAGCCCAGAGCCTGACGCAGGGCTCGAACTCACGGACCGCGAGATCGTGACCTGGCTGAAGTCGGACGCTTAACCGACTGCGCCACCCAGGCGCCCCTCTTACAAAATTTTATGTCCAGTATAACACAGTGCTTGACAAATCATGATCAGATATTTAGTATGTGAAGAAAGGCATGGGTATATGATAGCTATGAAGATCTTATGGAAATCATAAATAACTGCTGTATAAAATAAATATTTGGGTCGAACAGATTAGTCTATGTTCCTTAAGTTCTCTGTGCTGTCAGCACAGAGCCCGACGCGGGGCTCGAACTCACAAACCATGAGATCATGACCTGAGCTGAAGTCGGTCGCTCAACCAACTGAGCCACCCAGGCACCCCAAGTTTTTTTTTTAATTCCATGTTTCCTTTTGCTTTCTTGTGGTGAATATAAACAAGACATGAAATAAAGTTAGGAGCATCAGAAGATACTTATGTCTCAGAGATTTTAGCTCAGCTTTATAAGTCTAAATTACAGGCCTTATATTTATTATAGTAAAATACTTACAGTTTTTTCTGCCCACTCAAAAACATTACTTCAAAATTTGACCCTGTGCTATAGAATTCACTGAAAATATAAAATAGTGAGATAATTTATTTCACTTTTCAGGCTACAATTCCACAAGTGGAATCTCTTATCACTTAAATAAGTGAGCATTAAAGCTGTTACATTCTTAAATTCTTCAGGCTTCACACAGTTATTTAAAGTAAGGGTGTTTTCCCATAAAACTCTGTGAGATCTGTTGTTCATGTATTTTAAGGAAAGTCTGCAATTGAAATTTCATTATAACCATTTGCATTTTCAAGACAATTTTCTAATAAGTGATATACTTGATGTTTTTAAACCACTAACTATAAGCCACAGGGTTTTTCTGGGAATTCATCCACAAAGCCATGGCCAGCATAGCCTTGTGATGAAGAGCAGTAAGAATATTTCCTAAATGGATGTATGGACTTGTTGAATCATTATACTGTACACCTTAAGCTAATATAACACTATATGTTAACTATAGTGGAATTTAAATTAAAAAAAATTATCCCAAGGGGGATATAACCACCATTTCCACATTTGGTACAATGGTAAGTCTTCCTGATATCCAAATCTACGTACGCTTCAAATTCCCTTAAGTTTTACTATGATAATGAGAGAAAGATGTGCATTGTCACTAGACTCAGCATGTCCTGGCCTGAAGCCATAAATACCCAGGATTAGAAGTAGAAGCAGAGAAAACTGGTTAAGATTGAAATCAGAGAACTGTCCCGGTAAGAACAAACCATAATTGCAGAAGAGCTATTTGTGAATAGGAAGGAAAATTGGAGTGCAGGTTCAAAGGAAATCACACATATTCATATTCCACTTTAGGATACCACACTTAAAAATTGCATATATATGTGTATATATATATATACATATATATATATATATACACATATATATATGCATATATACACATATATATACATATATATGCATATATATGTGTATATATATATATATATGAATAGATTTAAGAAGAAATGCATGAAACCTCTATGAAGAAAACTATAAGAAAGACAATGTAGATGTGAACAAATGGAAAAGACATCCCCTCTTTTTGGATAGGAAAATTCTACAACATAAAATGTCGATCCTCCTTAAGTGAATTTACAAATGTAATGTAATCTCTAAAAAACCCCTGAATGCTTATTGAGTCAGAGAAGGTGATTACTAAAGTTTCTAATGGATAAAGAAACATGAGAGAGTGGCAAAGAAAACTTTGAAATAGAAAATCTACAATGGAGGGCTCCAAATTTGTGAAAGTATAAGTTGCATAGCCTCCCCCCCAAAAGCATAAAAATTAAAAGATAGCTGACTGACTAGAATATTTACAGTATTCACAGTATTACAGTATTCACAGACAACAGGTGTATAGCCCTAATATATCAAATATTCTTTAAAACTGAGAGATAAAAGACCAAATATCCAATATAAAAATGGGAATAAAATCATGGCCAGACAGTTCTGGAAAAAATGTATAAAAATGTGCTTTAAGATACATAAATGTTGAAATTAACTTGTACTAAAGGCTTGTAAATTAAATAACAATGATCAACTTATTCTTATCTATCAACTTGGTAAAAAATTGTTAAAATAGACAATATATTCAGGATTACTATAATATATTACAGATAAAGATAAATGACAATATATCTTGTTGACATGGCTCTAGGTAAGGAAACAAACTTTCTGTTATAAAAATTTTCATATTGCTGATGAGAATGCAAACCAGTATAACCCTCTTGAGTTAAATTTGGCAATATCAAGCAAAACTACATAGTTACTTATCTTTTGACCCAGCCATTTTATTTCTAGGAATTTATCCTGATGAAATTCTTCCAGCAAGACAAAATAACATGAACAAAGATATCCACTGCCGCATTTTTTATAATTTTAAAATACTAGAAACAATCTAGATGTGCATATGTAAAAGAGGGGCTGAATGATATATGGTGGATTCAACCAAAGGAGTATTTTGAAGCTCTAAAAAATAGTAAGAAGCATATCTATGTACATATATGGAGTCAATTCTACAATACATATTTTAGGTGAAAAAACAAACTATCAAGGATGATCTGTGGTGTGCTAAATTCCTATAACAAAAATTAGTAGCTTTATAGTTGAAACATCTGTCAAGCGTCACTTTCACCAGGTGATCAAACTTAACACCACTTGTAATGAAACATAGAAACATCACATACGTCCAGATATGATAAACTGAGAAGGACACAACATCACCTTTGTGGTATTGTTGCCAAAAGTTCATAACCTGAATTGAATCCAGAAGAACCATCAGGCAAACCCCAGTTAACACTTTGTCAAACAACTCTCCCAAAATATCAAACCATGAGATGCAAAGAAAGATTGAGCAACTGTTTCAGATTGAAGAACACTAGGAGATGTGACAAATAAATGTAGTATGGTTTAAAGGACCAGTAAAAGCACATTGGTGGGATAAGTGTTGGAATTTGAATAAGATACATAGATTAGTTAATACTATTTTTTCAAGTTGATTTTCCAGTTTTGATAATTGTGCTATGGTTAATTTAAAATGTTAACATTCAGAGAATCTCGGGGAAGCGTATATAAGAACTACTCACAGCATTTAGGGAACTTTTTCCTGTTTGAAATTATTTCAAAATAAAAGTTATATTGATAAGAATAAAAGACATAGCCTCTAGATTAAAATCTAATCTGAAAATCTGCATACATTATTAATTAAATAGCTGTTTCTACCTTGGATTAAAACAAAACACATCAATGGCACAACCAGAAAAGTAACCTATACCTTTTATAGGTTATATTAACTTTTCATAGCATAGGCAATGCAGAATCTCAATCCTGGAAGAGCCAATCAGGTCAGGGAGGCAGGCATCAAAGGTACCATGTAGAGCTGTATATCTTCAATTGTCCGTCTTTTCTGTAAACATGTACAATGAAGCTATTTCAATCATGGCACTAAATTTTAATAAATCCATTTGGACTCCTGATTTCATCTTCAGTGCCAACTACCCAAGATTATGTTTCAGATATGAATGGCAGTGAGAACATTACAGACTCATTTCCTCTTTTCTTTGCTAGTGGATGATAAATAGTTAGTTAAAAGATTTAGCATTTAGAACAGTGCCAGACAGTGTTAGCTATTAGTGTTGTCATTGTTCTTATTACTATCATTAGTGTTATTACTGTTTTTGATCTTTAGTAAAATAACATACCAGACAACTACTAGCCTACATTTAAGCTATTCAACCCTGAACTACTTACATTTTCAGGCATTAAATAACTTAATGCAAGCAAGTAGAAACAATACCATTGAATAATTCAGAAATTAAATTGTATGGCACTTAAGCATCCAAGTAGACCAGCTTAAACTGGCAGCTCTCCGTCTTTGTAGCTCTCCTGCTTGATACATTTTGAGGAGGCAATGATCTTTAAGTCATCTTGTTCTGCTTCATGTTCTGCTTTGCATCTGGCACATCAAATCGACTAAAATTATCACCATCCATGAATGTCAATGGAACTGCTATGCTCTTTTATATACTTGGTTTATGCCATGTAAGACAAAAAAAATGTGCTAAGAATGTTTGGACATTTCGCTAAAGTGTGAGAGATGTTCATATTAAAAACAGATTAAGTTTGTCTTCAACTTGTCTCCAGGAAACCAAATATCAGCATAAACTTGAAACAACGTTGTGAAATGCTTTGGAGACACTGATGAAAAACTTACATTGCCATGTTTGTAATAGAAGATATTTTCTGTAGACATAATGAAAAACATTGCTATTTGCAATCCTGAAGATGAATTAATTCAGTATTATCCCTGTGTAAAAATGCTATGAAGATTGAAGAGAGGGATGAGTCAGTTATGAAAGGCCTTTTGATAGATTCCTTCAGACACCTGTCTCAAGAAGACAGTAATTCCTTAACAAAATGTACAATAATAAACCCAACAAAATATAGAGTCTCTGTGCAATTCATTTTATTGAATAATTGTATTTTAAAATCTCCATGTTTTAGGGTTACATTTCAAATACCCACATTTATAATCAATAAAAGGTTTTTGAATCATTTTGTGTTGTCTCTCAGCTCATCCTTTAAATCATAAAAAAAATGTAAAGGAAAAACTAATTTATGGGTTTCATCTTAAAGAAGAGCTTTGGGAACAATGAAGTATGTGTAAAAACTATTTTAATATTCTGATCTGGTTTCTCTCATTTTGAATCATAAAAGAAAGTAAAGTTCTCAGTTTGAGTTGAATAGTATCTCTAGGGATACCTGATCACATGCCTTTGGTTTGGTGAACAGAAAGACTAGAAACTAAGAATTATCTGTTGAGCTCACTAATAAGGACAGGGCAATGGTACTTTAATTCACCCATTAATTAAGTAAGAATTTATTAACATCCTGCTCTGAAAAAGTGCTGTGGAAAAGATGAAAGGAGAAGGGGATAAAATGTGTCTTCACAAAGTTTACTGCACGATTACTTTAGTTGATTAAGGTCATGTAATATATAGAAGTGCAATTACAGTGTAGCACAATTACTACCGAGTGACTTAAACCAGCACACATTCGTAATCTTACAGTTCTGGATGTCAGACCTCTGATGTGGGTCTCACTGGACTCAAACCAAGGTAGTATCAGGGCTGCATTCCTTCTGGAGACTCTAGGTAGATTCTACCTACAGAGTTCCTGATTTTTCCAGCTTTTAGAGGCTGCTTGCCTTCTTTGGTACATGATCCATGGTCCATCTTCTTCCAGCCCATCAGCCTAAGCCCTTCTCACATCGCATCTCTCTGGTTCTTCCTTGTCTGCCTTCCTCCTCAATTTATAAGGACCCTTGTGATTATTGGGCCCACCTACACAATACAGGTTGGCCCCATACCTCAAGGTCAGTAGGTTAACAGTTTTAATTCCACCTGCAGCCTCAATTCCTCTTTGCCATGTAATTTAACAGACTCATAGGTTTTGGAGATGAGGGTGTGGACATCTTTGGAAGGAGACATTATTCTGCCTACATCAATGCAGTATTTGTTTAGAAGACATGTTAATCTGTCTTCTAAATTATGTAGCACATTTTGTGTTAGTTTTCTTAGCAAGTCCTTTTTTAATTTTATTTTTTTTAATTTTAGAGAGAAAGCAAGAGAGGGGAAGAGGGGGCAGAGGGAGAGAGAGAGAGAGAGAGAGAGAGAGAGAGAGAATCTTAAGTAGGCTCCACCCTCAGTGCAAGCTCTACCCAGGGCTCAGTCCCATGACCCTGAGATCATGACCTGAGCAGAAATCAAGAGGCAGACACTCAACCCACCGAGCCACTCAGTAGCCCCAGCAAGTCCCTTTAAATTGAGTGAAATATTCAGTATTGAGTAAATTATCAGTTAATGGTATTTTGAGTCTCCAGTCCATCTCTTGGGCTGCAATAAAGTAAAAACATACATAGTTTAGTGATTTTTCCCCTCCCAGGAAATAGGGACCTGTAATTCGCTAACACAGACATCCATGGGCAGTTTGAAGGGAGAAAATTCGCTCCTCCTTCCCCACCTCTTCCTCTTCCTAATTGTTAACGTCCCTGCTTTTTCTTTCTGAGCTTTTTCCAAACATGCTTTTATAATTTTCTCCTCTTATTTTTCACCTCTACTCTTGTTGCCTATACTTATCTGTTTTACTGTATTATATCCACTCCTGGGTAGTAATTCAAACCATATTCCCTTATGCTTTTTTAGATTTTAAAATTTGATAATTATCTTTACCTGAATCTCCCTTCTCTGACTAAAAATCTTCTTAAAGAACATAAAACCTCAGAGTAACCCATGTAAACTAAAACAAAAATATCCACCGTCCTTTGGTGAAATCACGTTGTTGGTTTAAATGTTTAGAATCTGTTTAATTTTTTTTTAATCTGAAAGCACAAAAGTGCAGAAAATGATAAAGAACAAATTCACACAATATGTGTGGATTCTATATAGAAGGCATTTCATGAATATCAGTCATTTTGTCTTTACTAGCAACATTCTTGGGAATTTAGGTAAATAGTCCTATATTTCATTATTCAAAGTTGTAAGGAAATTTTCTTTGAAAAATTCTCTCTGTAAGATATCAATGCTTTGTGTCAAAATATCATCAGCTTCATTGTTATGTCAGGTTTTTTACAGGGATGCATCCAGGATTTGGGGGAACTGACAATTTTGTAATTTTTGAAGATCATTTTAAGAAAAAGAATGCTGGGGCCCCTGGGTGGCTCACTTGGTTGAGCATCCCAGTCTTAATGTTGGCTAGGCCATGATCCCAGGGTCATGGGATTGAGCCCCACCTTGGGCTCCACGAGCATGTAGGCTGATTGGGATTCTCTCTCCCTCTCTCTCTCTTCCTCTCTCTTTCTTCCCTCCCCCCTCTCTCTCTGCCCCTTTCCCCCATTCATGCTCTCTCTCTCTTTAAAATAAAGTATAAGAAAATTTTTTAAGAAAAAATAATAAAAATAGTGCAAACTTTATGAATACTAAATATATATTTGAATGTTTTTAGAATGGGAGATGACACATTATTCATTCTAAATAGCAAAAAGCATCATAAATGTAACAAAATTCTGAAAAAATTAATTAAACATATTTACTAATTAACCAACTGACACCTCATAGTCCTTTCTTTTCCAGTTGCATTCAATATGACAATTCTAAAAAAATTTGTAATTCTTTCAAATAAATGTACACTCTTCCAAAATAAATGTACATTTATGAGAAATTAACCTAACCCTACAATTTTATACAACTAATGAACATGAGAATAGATATAACTAGCTTCTGGCTCTGTAAGTTTCCAGTCACGCTTTTCCTCCACTACCCACATATTTCTGGTACCATGTACCAAAGGGCAGATGTAAATCACGAAATGACCTCTGGCTTGACATTTTCAATTCATGACACAAAATGAATCAGCAAGGGGGAGTTAGGAGTACTCCTGAAAGCCATTCTCACACTGGGATGTCTAGCAATAACCTTTGTACACACAGAAGTGTGCCATTTTTTGCCTCTCTGTTCCACAATGACCCTTTATTGTCTGTTCTATGAAAACTGATCCAGACTCTTTACATATGATTTTTTGCCAGCTGCCACAATGTTAGCTTTGTAAGTAGAGGGTACAAGTGAGACATGAAAAGAGAAGGTGTGAAGTTCCTGATTTCAGTACTATGCTTTTGCTCTCCCCTGTCCCATCTTGCCCGCAAGACTAGTATTTGACAGCCCTCCCGCTAATAACACCCTATGCTCTTGGCCGTTGAAACATCCACAAGAGGGCACTTGACCGCACCTTGAATAATTCCTTTCTGCCTGCCTGGTGATTGTGACCTGGCTTTGGCTTAAGTAACCCAGAGAAATTCTCCACCACCCATTGAACTGCAACCACAGTTTCTACAAAAATATCCAAACCCAACTTGAAGAGGGAGTCCCCATTCCAAGTGTATCCTGTGGGTACTCATTCCCTCAGCATGGAGATACTGTTGGGTTTCTGTTAATGTTTTCATATTTACTCTCCTATTTTGTAGCTTAAAATTTCTTTATGCTAAATTCCCCCTTTAAACTACAGTGTGGATTCTGTTTCTTGATTGGATTCAGACTAATACATCGGTGTTACTGAAAACCATGGAAGTATTTACCATCAAACTCAAATTAAATTCTCCTTTGTTCAGACCCAAAAATGTCTATGGCCTGTAAAAGACCATCCAACATTACGAAAAGAGTGAAGTCAACTCACAATTGAAAGAGACAGTTTTTTTTTTAATTTTATTTTAAGTAATCTCTATACCCAATGTGGGGCTTGAACTGACATTGAGTTGCATTTTCTTCTGACTGAGCCAGCCAGGTACCTTAAGAGATACAAGTTTTAATCAGTGCATTTAACCCTCTCAACATCTGTCCTTTTCTTCTCCCTCTCACTCTGTGTGTGTGTGTGTGTGTGTGTGAATATATATATATATATATATATATATATATATATAAGATATATTATTATAAACATGAGCTTTGGCTTCGGAAAGAGGCCATGCAAGTTAGTTTAATGGAAAAAATTTTTTTTCCAGCCCTGAGAAGTCTAGTCTCTGTCTGGACAGTCATTTCCCAATTAAAACTCTATCCCAGGATTGGCAAACTACTGTAAGCAGGACAAATCCAGTTTGCCATGTGCCTTTGTAAATAGAGTTTTATTAAAACACACAGATACCTATTTCTTTAAATATTCTCTATGGTTGCTTTCATGCTATAATGGCATAGTTGGATAGTTGGGACAGAGATCATATAGCTCACAATACCTAAAATATTTACTACTCATTTTATAGATAAAGTTTTTTGATGAATGTTCTGTGCTATTGAGTGGCATTGAAAATTTTAATAGGCAGCCAGTCATTTGCATGCACATGAAAATATGTAAGCACTTTGAAGTCAGCCATTACTTTCTGATATAAGAACCCAAGAACAGCTCTATGTGTTTCTATGTGAAGTCAAAAGGTTGATGGCCACTATTTTCCTTGGTGCTCAGAAACTTTTAAATTTTACATTCAATTCCTCTACTATGCTATGAATTATGCTAAGTGCTACTATGCTATGTCAGAAGTGTGAACATGAGATTATATGTTACTTTTTTTTTTTAATTTTTTTTCAACGTTTATTTATTTTTGGGACAGAGAGACAGAGCATGAACGGGGGAGGGGCAGAGAGAGAGGGAGACACAGAATCGGAAACAGGCTCCAGGCTCTGAGCCATCAGCCCAGAGCCTGACGCGGGGCTCGAACTCACGGACCGCGAGATCGTGACCTGGCTGAAGTCGGTCGCTTAACCGACTGCGCCACCCAGGCGCCCCTATATGTTACTTTTTGAAACTACTTTTAAAGTCTAAGAGTTAATATGTTTAAAGAAATTTTAGAGCGGGAGCAAAGAGAAAATGGATATAAGTACCATTGCAGATTTAAATTAAAAAAAAAAAAAGCTGTCATCAAAGCACAAAGGCCATGATTGGGAAGTTGGATTGGAAGCTTGTTGCAGAAGAAGAGTGGAGATTTAAGAAGACTGGAAAAAATGATTAACCAAACATTTATAAGACTTCAGTCCACAATTTCTCTCCTTTTAAATGACTAGCATATATAGAGGACAGTATTAAGGAAGGCTAATGTAAGAATTGGAACATAATATAAAAGTCACTTATTTAGTGAGATTTGGCAGAATATCTGCCTTTCAGAGACTACAAAGTCCAGCTTAGCAATACCATATTTCAAAAAAAAGTGAGAATCTTAGTAAGATGGAGATGAATGCATGAGCTAGAATCAAATTTGGTTTTACTCTGTTTCAGAAATAATGTAGGAGAAATAAATCTGAGATGCCAGCTGTTCTTTTAAATAGGCCAAAAAATAAAATAAAATAAAAATAATGTGAAAAGACACACAGAAATTTCTCAAATGATGACAATTAAAAGATACTAATTATTTGGCATCATTCTTTCTGTTCTTAAATATGTCTTAGAGAAATATTTAAATGTCTATCCAAATATGTACACATATTTAGAATCAATCCTTTCATTATCCATTAATTTTAACATAACTGGTTTTGAAATGAAATTTCCTTAGTGTGAACCCCTAAAGGAAAACAGATGTGCTTAATTTAATAATAAAATGTCTTTAACTGTAGAGTCTGACTATAGAAGCAGCTAGTTTTCATGCTCCCTTATTTTATCCATATTCTGATTTATACACTGAATCTGCTTACATAAAATACTATTCACAACTTCCAGAAAGAGAAGTTATTTAAGCTGATACATATTTGAAATGATGCTTTGAATAAAAAATTAAATATCAGTGTAGCAGGAATTGCATTTTGTATGAGTAACCTTTCTTGTGAATTTGTATTTAGATGCACAACAGCTGGTGAAAGGTTTTTTTTGGTTTTTTTTTTAATGATTTGGACATTAAGGTAATTTGATCCATGCAGTTCTATTACTCCTCAATACACAGAGATTTTGTTCATTACAGATCAGTAACCACACTAACATTGGTATCTAGGAACCATCACTGATTTCACAAGACAGATTAGAAGTCAACTTATTTACATGTACATTTATTATAACCCTTCTTAGTACTGCCATATGGTGCTGGTGTATTGATTTTCTAAAGGAGACGACATGGGAAGAGGTTAACGATATGCTCCAAGAGTGACATTTTTTTAATGTGGTTTTCTAAGCCAGGATATGACTGGATTCTATAGATTGAGAAACTTTTTTTTCTTAGTTCAGGCTCAAAGAAGTCACCATTATAAGCATGGGAGGAACAAAGAATTCTAACTAATTAATTATAAAATGAAGTACTATCATTTTTTGATGCACAAACTCAAGTCTCTCCTTGATGACCCCTCTTGTTAGTATCAAGGCACCCAAAACACCAAAAGAGTCACAAAATATTTACGTAGCATATGAGTTGAACAAAGAAAATGAATATTGCTTCCAGGTTCTTTCTCTCCTACAATAGTTTATACTCACTTAGGGACTAGGGTACTCTTCTATCACTATCCTGTAGACAGTGCTAAACATTAACCAATTCTAAATATGTTTTCCTTTCTTATTTTTGTCTTCATTTAGACCATGACTCTTCTGCTAAGATACACTAGCTTTATATGGTTTCAAGGAAGAGACAACTTTTCAGCATTATTTAACTCTATTTCAAACCTTAGTCCTTTTTATTCCAAGTCTCTATCAGTAACATATTTAAGCATCATGATTTAGGACAGATTTTTCCCATAATAGGCTCCTCTCATTTGTTGGGCTTCAATTTATCTAATTCTACCTCAGAGAGGGTAAACTTAGTATCTGCCCCAGGAGAGGAAGAGGAATCCCAGGAGGAGGAGGAGGAAAAGGATGGGGAAGAAAAAGATGGGGAAGAAAAGGAGGGGGCTTAGAAAAGAGTAATTGTAGAGAAATTATTCAAAGTGCTTATTTATGTGCACTTAACCAACCAGTCCAAAAACCTAACGAAAATGAAAAAGAAATTGTCAGTCTAAGAGTCCCAAGTCAAAACAGGAAACAACCTGAATAAGAAAGTTAGACAGCATTTTTACAATTTGGTGGGAATATAGGTTTCCTATTTTTAAAAAACTCACACTTTTGTTTGTTCATTTACTCAGCAAATTTGTATCAGAGGGCTATTCTGTGTAAGTACAGTTCTAGGCACTGAGAATACAGGATTGGACAAGAAAGGTAAGGTCCCCTAATCCTCTGGAATTTGCATTGTAGCCAGGGAAAATGAAAAAAGGAACAACTATAAATGATTCTTATGTAGTGCAAGATCTTTCAGTTGAAATAAAAATAACATTGCAGAATGCTAGAATCTGGTTTTTTGTGGTTTTTTTTTTTTTGGTGTGTTTTTGTTTTTGTTTTTTGTTTTTTTTTATTCCTTTACCAATAGTTAGAAGCAAGTGCCACTATAGAAAACAGTCTCCACTTTCAAGATAGAAGTATTAAGGAAGAGTCAGTAAATCAATGGAAACTTCCATTTTCATTATAAATTTATGAGAACTTTGTAATTTCCTTAGGCCGTTAAGAATTTACAACAACAACAACAACAATAAAATGTACCTAAAATTTTCCACCTTTGAGTCACATCTTGTTGCATCGCTATTGAAACTCTTAGAATCCTGCCTTTAAGTAGAGTAGCAAAGTTTCTCTGTAAAGGGTCGTTAAGTATTTTTGTCTTTGTAGGCCAAGACACAAAATTCAGAATATTATGTAAGTACTTATGTTACCAAACAGAAAATAATTCACAGATTTTTACTGATGCAATAAAAATTAATAATAATAATGAATTATGATTTTTTGGTAATACAGGTCTGCTTATGAGAAGGATGGAAGTTTGGAGGGGAGGATTACATTTCACTTGCTTGGGGTTCAACGGATTGTCATCAAAATTCATTGCAAATGTCTATCTGTTAATGCCAATCTGTAATGACATTTTACATACATCCTCTCTGAAAATATTTTTTCACATAGAACCTGACAAATAGTCAATAGGAAAATGCTTTTTTTTTTTATTTTTTTTCTAACATTTATTTATTTTTGGGACAGAGAGAGACAGAGCATGAACGGGGGAGGGGCAGAGAGAGAGGGAGACACAGAATCGGAAACAGGCTCCAGGCTCCGAGCAGTCAGCCCAGAGCCTGACGCGGGGCTCGAACTCACGGGCGCGAGATCGTGACCTGGCTGAAGTCGGATGCTTAACCGACTGCGCCACCCAGGCGCCCCAATAGGCAAATGCTTTTTATTAAACATAATAATCTCTTGAAAGGCATTTATGGAATTGTATTAGATTCTGTTCTTGATATTTGCCCTTAGGCATATCATTACAGGGCAGATTATCACTTCCAAGTGATAATAAATAAGTAGATTTTAGAATATTAAAATGTTCTTTATGTGTACACTGAGCTTTGAAATACACTGCCAGAAGCGTGGTTTGAGTTTGGAAAATCTGATACAAGTTTCTGACAGCATGAGGATCCTGCTTCTTGTCTTAATTTTAGAACATAAAGCATATAAAGTCGTGTGACATTACTCATAATTCAAATAACGTTGGTCGGCACCAGTGCAGCTTTGCCGAAGTGTAAGTTTCACAGTTAAGTACATTTGCCTTGTAATTTTAGGCTGAACTCATGAAACATTTTCAAGTCTGTAGCAAAAGCTAATTCAAGGCTATTTAGTATCTGATAATAGTGGTTGGAGAAAGTTCCTCCCTTCCGGAATATTCTCAGTATCAACTCTTACCCTAACGAAATACCCTAATGGAACTTTACCACTGCTAAGTTATTGAACTGTTGTGTGGTATGGCAACTCAGAACAGCCAGCTTCTAATTCAGACAAAAATTCACAGAACTGAGGATGATTGGGTTTATGAGAGGCACTGAAGTTCACTGTTGACGCTGCTGTTTCAATAAAACATAACAAATTCAGGCATTTTCCTGAATTCTCAGGTAAGTACCTGCTGATGAATAATACAATGGAAAACCAGAGGCTTTAAACATCTTACATTTTCCTAAGTTTTGTAAATTGGTCCAAATACTTTTTCTGCTCCATATATATTTTTATCACTATCAGTTGTACCCAGTAGATTGCACTTAAGGTTGTACTGAATTAGTGCTTTCTCAGCTTCTTAAAAAAATATCCTTACTTATTGTTCCAGGCACATCATTCTTAGAGGTTAATTCTTCAGCCTCTTAAAACCTGATATCAACTCGTGAAATAACTACTGAGGAGTGTCAGTAACATCCAGAAACTCATCAAGAGCAATGAAAAACAACTTGAAGTTATTTTCCTTGTTAAAAATAGGGCAAATTGATTATTGATGTTGCTTTCAAATCCTCAGCTCTTCATGCAACTGTTTATGCTGAAGGCTAATCATCTTTAAAAAGTTTTTCTCTAAACACTTTTCTTCAGCTGCTGCAATCAAATATGATTTAACTAGCTTACCATTGGTAAATGACTTTTCTTGCTTAGCTATAAATAAAACAATTGTAAATTTATTTTGATTGTAGCCGCATTTCAATTTTTTCTTTTCGTGAAGAAATTCTGCTGTGATGAGTTATACTGTTTTAAATGTTCTAATGTTTCTGAACATTGCTTGTCTGTGAGTAGGGAACATTTCAGTGAATGCTGAATCTACTATCAACATGTATTCTTTAAGCATAGATAGAGTGTCATTGCGTAATAAACAATGGTTTTCTATCTAATTTGGTGCAAAATAATCCATACTTTACTGTGCCTTAAAAATGTAGCATATGAAGTCCATTCTTTTCCTTCGTTTAAACTTTATGAGCATGCATTGGTATAAATATAAATAAAATGTGTTATGGTAACAGGTGGCATTCGAAATGCTGCCAAATTATTACTGTGTTACCTCAATTTGTAAGTGCCAAGCAGCAACAGGAAGCAATGAGAGTGCCACATGTATACATTCGCTTTCACAGCACTTAACTTCTCTGATGTTGTATTACAAAGCAGCCACAGACAATACATGAATGAATCAGTGTGGCTGCCTTCCAGTAAAATTTGAATTTCATAAAATTTTCATGTGACATAGAGTATTATCATTCTTTTGATGTTTTTGGCCATTTAGAAATGTAAAAGCCATTCAAAACTCACGGGCCATAAGATATAAGTGGTGGTCCAGGTATGGACCAAAGGCTGTAACTTGTTAACATTCTGTTTCTGATTTAGAAAATAAAAATACAGGTATCTGATGTTTGTAAGACACAGAGTTTAAATGTAAGAATACCGAAAGGTGGAGAGTAAAGTGTAAAAGAAATCCAACAATAACCAAAGAAAGTGGGTAGCATTATCTTCTGTTGGTTTTTCACTGTTGACTCTGATATGCCTCATTTTTTGTTGTTTTCAGTTTATCCTCACTAGGGTTTGCTAAGTTTCTAGAATCAATGATTTGATAGATTTCTTCAATTTTGGAAAATTCTCAGTCATTAGCTTTTCTCTCGTTTCTCCCTTCTGTGACTACAATACACATATAATGTGTGATATCATTATATATATTGTATACCAGCCTATCCAGTGAATTTTCATTTCTGATATTTCATTTTTCATTTTCAACATTTCCATTTGGTTATTGTTATCATTTCAATACATGTACTAAATGTCCTTCTTCTGTTCATGCATTTTCTGTGTTTAACATAATATAGTTAACATAGTTAACTTAAAATATACTTATTTTAAAGTCCTGGTCTGATGATTCCAATATTTGGGAAATACCTGGGCTTGCTTCCCGTCATGAAATGAGTCACATTTTTTTTTTTTTTTGCTTCTTCATATGTCTTATAATTTTTGGTTCTATGTTGAACCTTACGTTTAAAAGAAAATTAGAAGTAAATAATATTTAACCTAAGTGTACATTCATTCAATTACTACATTACTAGAATAGGAAACTCAGTCAATCTAATCTGTGATTTAACTGAGCAAGCATTTGTTGAAATACTAGTCAAACTCAATTAATCAATTATTGCTACTATTTCAAGGCTAGAATCAGAATTGAATCTTAGACTCTGAGCATGGGTGATAAGGAGGTATTCTCATTATGTTTAAAGCCATAAATTTGGGGATCTCTTGGGATTTCTCTCTCCTGTCTTTCTGCCCCTCCACCCCTCCCTTCCTCCCCCACCCACTCCTTCTCCTCATTCTCCTCACTCTCCACTCTAGACCACATCTGCTAGTGTTTCAGATTTCAGGGGGTCCCCTTTACATCACCATCCTCTGAATATCTACAGAGATTTCTGGGTGTGCTGTTGCCCAAGTTATAGCTTTTGCACCTGATGAAAGCTAGGGTACCTAAGAAAGATTTTTCTCAGCTATTCTGCACTCCTCAATTTTTTAGTAGCCCTCTATGCACTCCATTAATAACCTCAGAAGACTTTCTCTTGGTTCTTTTGCCCTAGCCCCAAACTTTATAGAATACTACTACCCACACTCAGTAGAAGGCTCATGATCTAACATTGCTAGGTAGGTGTAGACATACTTTATTGCTGGAAATTCTAATTGGATTCTAATTGGTTCTGTCAACCCATACATGGCAGCAAATCATTTGTTACAAGTTCAGCTGGTTTCTTCTTACTTCCATCTTCTCCTGTTGTTCTTTTCCTCTTATTCTGTTCAGGATAATAGTAATTGGGGATCTCTTCTGCTTTAGGAAAGGCTGTTACTTCCTGGGATTTAGTTCATTTTGTATTTCCTCTTGACCCAGCTCTCTGATATACTATTAAAAAGAAACCACAATTTCTTGCTTATCCTGCTTGTTATCATTGTTAGGATAAAAGCAACTATGTCTTGCAACTTTGATAAACCAGAAGTGAAATGAACTAGTTTTTATTGTTTAAATATTACTTGAAGTAAGTGAATATTTTAGGAAGTTTTTTTTCACCATAGTTCCTCTCTTTACTAAATTCATGTCTTTCTTAATCACTTATATATTAAATGTATTCCATAGGCTCTCCTACTCTGAGAGTTTATTTACTGATTACTTATGTCTCAGACATTGATAATGTTTGTCTTTTTCTCATCACAGCAACTCCAGGAGCCAAGTATTATTATCATCCTCATTTTGAAGATGAGGAAATCCAGGTTCAGGAATATTCATCACTTTAACAAGGTTATTTTTCTAATAGTTGGTGGAGTTAGTATTTGAACCACAGTGTTAATAGACCTCATTTAACTAAGTACTATACCACACTAAATAAATAATTGTAAAGCAAAAAAAAATGAATATAATCAAAATGCTTCAGAAGCTTTTAAAAATTGTTACTTCAGTCTAAGACATTGTATTGAATTCTAAAGTTATCCATAATTGATTGTATGATTACCTTGGCATCATTAGTGAACAAATTCTTCATTTGGACCTGCTTTCTAGAACTGTGGGATGAATTGATACTGGACTAACACAGCATTGTTTGTATAACTTTTTACCTTTGTTTGATTTCTTCTTCCCCTTATGAATCTTGTTGCAAATTTATTCATGTTCTCATTCATATTTTGAAATTATTATTATTGATAAAATATTAAATTATATTTAAATAATCTGAAAATTGTTTTTGTACTATTCTCTTGACTCACTATACATAAATAATTATGTCTTACTTTTCTTTCCATTTTATTAATTTTCAGAAGAAAAAAGAAATTATTTTACTATAAGATGAAGAGTAGGGATACTAATGAGATGTATTTTATGGCGACTCATGTATGTATTTGAGAGGATTGAGGTGATTCTAGATTCTGGAAATTATAGTATGTGAATGAGACATTTATTTATGTTTGACCTAACAGTACTAGTTAGGAGACAATTATTTGTACCACTGCAAAATCATTCCCTATCAGTTTGTGATACAAGCTCTAACTTTAATCTAAATTCACTCCATCTCAGGTATCTGTAGCTAGAATCACAAACTAGAAGCCATTAACTTGGTGTTTTAATATTTATAGCCTTAGGGAAATTCTTACAAGCCTAGAACATAAACATCCATAGAAAAGATCAAAGATCATTTTACCAAGGGACTACTAGATTAAATACTAACAATAAACCTCGTAAAGAGTGACATGTTTTACCTAATTACACAAAGAAAATGCTACACAGTAGTAAATATGTTTATTAAAGATTTGGAGTTATATGCTCTAAGAATTCTTGTTGCTATTCTAAATTTCTACATTAAATTGACAAATGATACAGACAAATTATATGTATCTTGTATGCAGAGGCACCTTAGACAATGAATTTTCCCCAACCTTCGTTAAACACATAAATAGTATCATTAATAACCTCAAAATTTTATAACATGGATGTTTGAAAAATCACCTTCAATTTCACATGTACTTTTAAAATTTATATTTCCAGGGCACCTGGGTGGCTCAGTTGGTTAAGCGGCTGACTTCGGCTCAGGTCATGATCTCACGGTCTGTGAGTTGGAGCCCCGCGTCGGGCTCTGTGCTGACAGCTCAGAGCCTGGAGCCTGTTTCATATTCTGTCTCCCTCTCTCTGACCCTCACCTGTTCATGCTCTGTCTCTCTCTGTCTCAAAAATGAATAAACATTAAAAAAATAAAATAAAATTTATATTTCCTATATTATCATACAGTAAAATCACCTTTTTCTCCCATTGGTATATAGTTCAATGAAGTCTAATACATGTACTGATTTATTTTACTCTCACATCAATCAAGATACAGACCAGTTCAGTTATAAAAAAAAAAAAACAAAACCAAAAAACTCTCTCTGCTTTGATTCTTATAACCATACCTTCCTCTGTCCCCATTCCCTTCAACTATTGGGTGTTTTCCCCTCATTTTGTTTCTACTGTCTTTTTCAGAATGTCATGTGTAGGGAATTATATTGTATAATAACCTTTGGAAACCATCTTCTTTCACTCAAAACAATGCCTTTGAGATTCATCCAAGTTGTATCAATATTCATTTTCTTCCGGATAGTATTTGATTCTGTAGATATACCAGAGTTTGTTTATCCATTTATTTGTTGAAGAATATTTGGATTGTGTTTAGTTTGTGGCACTTATGAATAAAGCGTCTATAAACATTTGCCTGTAGCATTCAACTAGTAAGCACAACGTGTTATTTCCTTAGGGTAAATACCCAGGAGTGAGACTTCTGGGCCCTATGGCAAGTGTAGTTTTAACTTTAGATCAAAGTAAAACCGTTTTCCAGGTTGGCGATCTTATTTTGTATTCTCTCCAGCCATGCGTGGGAGTTCTAGGTGCTCCACAACCTCATCAGCACTTGGTATTTCCAGTATTGTTTTTATTTCAACCATTATAACTTGTGTGTATTGGTAGCTCATTGTGGCTCTCATACCAACTTCCTAATGGCTAACGATGTTGAACCTGTTTTCACGTGGGTATTTGCCATCCTTTTGGAGAAGTATCTATTCAAGTTCTTTTCCACCGTAAGTGCTTTCTTTTTAATTTTCATATTGTTGAGTGTTGAAAATTCTTAACATATGCTGGATCCTTTATGTAATACAAGGGTTTTGCAACCATTTACACAATATGCGTTTTGCAAATATCCCCCACGCTAGAGATTGTCTTTTCATTCTTATACAGTGTCTTTTGCAGAGCAATTTTGAAGAAACACAATTTAATTTCTTTTCTTCCATGGATATTTCTTCTCATTTCCTGATTAAGAACTCTTAATTTATAGTTAGGACACAATTTTTTTTCCATGTTTTCTCATAAAAAATGTACAGCTTTACAGTGTTATTACAACTATGACTCACTTGTAGTTAATTTTTTTCATAGGTATGAGGTTTGAGTTTCATTTTTTGTATATGGATGAGAATGCTGAGGTATGCAAGATCTCAATGAACCTCAAAAGCAGTGTACCAATTGAAAGACTATATGTGCTATAATCCATAATTCCATTTATAAGAAATTCTAGAAAGAAGCAAAACTATAATGTTAGAAAACTTCTTAATGGTTAGGATAAGTTTGGATAAGGATAAGGAGGGAGTTGATTGAATGTTTTATATTATGATTAAGGGGGAGGGTATATAACCATGCACACTTATTAAGGCCCATTGAATTGCACACTTATAATTGGTGATTTATATTGTATATAAATTATACTTCAGTGTAGGTACTAAAAAAGATATGACATGGGGCATCTAGGTCGCTCAGTCAAGCATCTGATTTCAGCTCAGGTCATGATCTCCCAGTTGGTTCATGGGTTTGAACCCCACATTGAGCTCTCAGCTGTCAGCACAGAGCATGCTTCAGATTCTCTACCCACCTCTCTCTCTGCCATTCCTCAGCTTGTGCATACACGCACACTCTCTCTTTGTCTCAAAAATAAACATTTAAAAAGACATAACATGATAAAAAGACATACAAGTATTTTACTCTATACTAGCTAAAAATATGTGATGTTTTGGAAAACCTATACACACACACACACATATCACACACACACACTATATATATATATATGTGTGTGTGTGTGTGTATATATATATATATATATATATATTAATAGGAATATTTCCGATTTCCAATATAGGCTCATAGTGTGGAGTGACCACTATGCTTAAAGTGACCTGATAAAGTTATATGAACATTAATGCACCTTGTAAAGGATATTTAAAAAGAAATGCAATTCAAAAAGTCAGGTAACACTCCTGTGGTGAAAATATAACTGGCATGCATTTGAAGTTATGAGTATTCACCGTGCCTTGGTGTGTAAATAATCTAATTGCAATAGAGATGTTCAAACTATGGAGAAAAAGTGAAGGACTCTGTTTTCCAGTTGTTAGATTTATGCTGAATAGTAGATGCTGGGAGGATCCTGCTAAAAAATTAATTATTGTGAAATGAATTCAATGACTTATCAACTTCATAAACCTAAAAATCATTTTTAAGTAGCACACTATTTGGATAGGTGATTTGTCATTACTTCTTAGAACAAACTTATAGTACTTCAGTTTTGTTTATCAAAATGATTTTTGTTAGTTAATGGCGGAATTAAAGAGAACAAACCTTTATTCATAGAATAAAACATTAAAATATATTTAATAACAGCCTGAGCCCCTTTATAGTTGGAACTAGTTTGTGTTTGAATTCCTTTGTTCAACAGTAAGAGTTTCAAGACACCCAGGTAAGGATGTGAATGAATCTTGGTCCAATTCTCCTTGCTATTTTTTATCTGTAACTCATTAGTAGGTGTGGCACCTTAATATTCTTTCCTTATAACTCAATTTCTAGGGACTGGGAACCTACCTTATTGACCATGTCAGAGGCTTTCACTTGATACACTGACCAGTTCCTCCAAAGTGTTGGAGTTCTCGTGAACCTCAGTTCCCATGACTGAGATCCAAAAATTCGCTGTCAGATCTCTTTGATGCCTTTCCAGATCTGTTATTTTCTTGACTCCGCTGTGCACTTTTGCCAGCCAAGAAAAACCACTTGCCTCGCTGCCTTGAATTTTCTTCATGTACCACTTATTTTTTTCTGTCTCTCAAATATCTTTGTTTCTTTACCAGTCTAGTCCATTATAGTGTTTCCTCTCTGCTTAGTGATGAGATCTTCTTAAGATGCACAGCACCCTTATAGCCACTGCTTTAAAAGCTTCCAAGATTCATCAATACTCTCTGAATAAAGAACACTAGCCCATCTGCATATGTGTCTACTGATCAAAATGCTCTGCAGTACATTTTAAACCGCTTTCCAATATCATCTCTTACTAAATCTTAAATCTTATTCTTTACTGGAGAATTTACTATTTCCCAAACATATCCTGTCCTTTCCTGCCTGATCATCTTGCAATGGTATGCATCCCCATCCACTGACATTGGTTAGTAAGACCCCTGTTACCCTTGGAGTCCTATCTCATTTACTATTCGAGCCCCTTAAAATGGAGATTATCTCCCCTTACACTGAACTTACCTAACATTTTGTCTGACATTTTCTGATGGCACATTTATTCTACATGGTGTTGAAATTATACGTGCTCATTCCCCAAACTCCATTAGATCAGCTACTTCTTGAAAGTAAAGAGTATATCACCCCACATTGGACTCATTTCTCTAAAACATGAAGAATCTAGCATAACATATGCTCTTAACTTTTTTAACATTTATTACTCTAAATAACTAAGAGTAACAAACATTTATGAAGTGCCTATTCATTATGCACTAAATACTGGTTTCAGCAGTAGATGCAAAGACATAAATGATACCCATGCCTTAAAGAATTTACACTCTGATGGGCAAGATAAACAAATAAGCACAATTATTTTGCAGGGTTAGAAATATACCTGTGATGCTTAGGAACAGAGAAACTTACTGATAGAAGAAAGGTGATATTACATAAAGATTCCAAGAGAAAGTATTATCTGAGATAAATTTTGAATGGGTCTTTAGCTATAAATAACAGGATGGGAAGAGAAGAAGAAAGTATTCTAAGAACAATGAGCGGAGCGTGCAAAGTGATTGATATGAAACGAGTTTGGTATTACTGAAACAGAGTAGGAGAGAGGCAGGGCAGGAAAAGAATCTGACACATTAAAGAGCAGTATTTTCACTGACATGAATCTGGATTTCAGATTTAAGGGTTTTAAGTAGGGTAGTAGCATGACCAGATTCACCTCCTATAAATGAACTGAGAGCAAACCAACTGCAGGCAAGAACACCCATTGTAATGACATTCCACATTAATATAGGTCACAAATGATAAGGATATGGACTGACATGAAACAGTGGTATCCTGGACAAGCGTTAGAAGGTGGAGGAGGGACAGTATGTTATTCTCCAGACTGAGAAGGCACTTTGAGACTGGAAAACAAAGCAAGCCACTCCATACAATTTATGCAGTTTTGTTTGGGGTAACTAACTAACAAGGGGTAAGAAGTGGACAAATGATCCAGGTGCTACACAGCTATTCTCTACCCCTATCTAGACCTTAGTCCACAGACAGGTCTTATGGAGCAAGGGGCATAATGGTAAGTGCCAAGAGTGGTTATCTAAAGTGGCACCACCAGTGTGTCAGTCATCCCTACTAGATATCTAAAGTGAGAACTTTGGGGCACCTGGGTGGCTCAGTCAAATGTCTGACTTTGATTTGGGTCATGATCTCACAGTTCGTGGGTTCAAGCCCTGTGTTGGGCTCTGTACTGACAGCTCAGAGCCAAGAGCCCGCCTCTCTCTCTGCCCCTCCCCACTCACACTCTGTGTGTCTCTCTCTCTCTCTCTCTCTCTCTCTGCCTCTCTCTCTCTCTCTCTCTGTCAAAATTAAGTAAACACTAAAAAATAAAAGTGAGACCTTCCATGTATCACTTTAGAGAAAATCAGAACAAGCATTCTTGCACTCAGGTCAGGGCATACATTAACATCCAAGGGGCCTGGAACATAGCCCTGACGGAGATGATTGCATGGGTGTGAACAAGATGGAGGGCCAAAGATGGAGTCTGCGTTGTTAGCCCTCCTTCAGTTCGAAAGGTGATACCCTAGATTTAGAAATATGTAATTTTTCAGGGCACATGGGTGGCTCAATTTGTTAGGCGTCCGACTTTGGCTCAGGTCATGATCTCCTTGCTAGTGAGTTTTAGCCTTGCGTTGGGTTCTGTGCTGACATCTCAGAGCCTGGAGCCTGCTTTGGATTCTGTGTCTCCCTCTCTCTCTTCTGCTCCCTCACTTGTGCTCTGTCTCTCTCTCTCAAAAATAAATAAACATTAAAAAAATGTTTAAAAAAAGAAATATGTAATTTTGGAGAACAGTTGGAAGGCAGGAATAAAGGGTAGTGAATATTATCATATGACCTCAGATTGCTGTAGTTGGTGATTTTAATAGGAAATAAAAACAGAAAAATAATTTGGGGAGAAGATGAGCTCTTCTTTGAACACATTGAATTTGAAGAGAAAAACTATTCCATAATTATCTGTGGATAGTTGAATTTATTATGTTGGATCTTGAGCAAAGCATCTTAAGTGTACAGATAGTTAGTTGCTTAGGAAGGTTCACAGGTTGCCATTTTCTCTGGCAAATGAAGCAGAAAAATAAGACAAAGGATAAGAGGGTATTGGCCAAATGGTAGTTGAATGTATAAAATACATGGTCCAGGTTATCATCCCTCAAACTTGTAGCACATCTCCCTGATTATGGTAAAATGTCCCAGTGTCCTTGGACTGCCTCCATTCTCATATTACAGTGGAAAAATAACTTCAGTTATAAAGAATCAGAGTAATACAAAGTCCTTAATCATTTTGTAAGATAAGATATACGTGATCATATATTGAATTATAAAATAATAAAAACACCTAAAAGGTACTCAATTCTTTTATAAAACTAAGCTTTATTATATGCTATAAATATTTTAAATATCACAAAACTCTCAGGAAGCCTAATGCTTATAAAATACCACTTTGATGCAAAATTCAGGGGATTCTTAAGACACGAGTACTTCTTAAACTGAGTTCTCGTAGGAATATAAAAATATGCATATCCTTATCCCACAATTAACATGGTCAGGAACAATTAAGAACAAAATAAACTGATCATGAGCCAAACCTGTAGACTACTTTTTTATCAAAAGCAAGTATAGTTTACAAAAAAATATATAGATCATTTTATGGTTTCTTAATGCATAATTCAGGAGGGTGAGAAATTCAAGATGCTGAAGTCACTAATAGGGTATTGTGAAGCATTCATTCCAAAATTCAATTCTAATCTGTTGACTGCATTTTCTGTGCCCTGCTATTCTGTGTTCCTCTGGCACAATCTTCACTATTACCTCCAATCTTCTAGTAAAATTCTATAAACATGCAGTTGACTCACATTAGTTATTCATTTGTAAAATTAAATATAAAAGTTCTGTGTCCTGATTTATGTTGGTACAGGGCAGAGAGATAAATCATAAGTTCAGAAAAACAGTGATATAAAAAGCCCAGGGAAAGGAGAGAATCAGAGCAAGAGATGATTAGTAGAAAAATAAACCCTTGAAGGTATTTACATGTGGGCTGAGGGAAAATGTGTCTACAAAGCTAGAAGTTGGGGGGACATGCAGATAGATTATTGCTTGGTTACATTAATATAATAAGGTATCAAATTTACACGTATGATTGTTCTATTGCTACCTTTTCCCTTCATCCTCTATTCTTACGTTATTTGTAAATCCAGAAAACTGTTATAGGCATAGTTGTATTTTAGGGTTATCTACTTTCTTTACGTGTGCTCTAATATGCTTTATTAATCCCATTTAAAAGTCCATTGGTGTTTTTGGAATAACCCTAAATGGTTCACTAAACTGAGCACATTTATGCATTTGGAATAAATGGAGTAGGCAGGAATTAGTTTGATATTTTTCCATGTAGTTTTATAACATATCTTTTTGTCATTATGTACTGCAAATGAATTGGCGGTATTTATGCCCTAATAGCAGTAGTTACTCTAAGAATACACAAATGGTTCAGAAAGCTTAATCATAGATATCTAATTTCGCCTTTTGGTTTGTACAATTCTTATCTATCTGTCAGTGGTAGGGCTTTGTGGATAAACTATAATTCCAACAAGATGATTCTGAAAGTCAGTAAAGTCGAGTAATCGCTACACTTTCAATGGAGATGTACAGAGAAATAGATTTGCTTGGTGATTGTTTGCAGATGTGATCGCTGGTATGAAACTGCAGACTCTCTTCTTCTTAAAAGAGTAATAAACCTCAATATTATCTGTATTGAATGGATGTGACTTTATATTACTTCCATTATGTAACATAGGACAATTTAAGCAATGTAAAACCTACTTTAAAAAAGAAAAAGATTCCAACATATTACTTTCGTGCAGGCTCTCTGTTCAATGAAATTCTGGTTTACTCTGATTCTGAAGAGAGACTTTTAGGGATGGAATAATGTTAAAATGCATGCCATTTTAGTTTAGATATGCCCATTTGAATTCACAGCATGTGATAGCTAAGTATTTGATTGCCAATGTAGTGTAGGAAATTGGTTTGTAAAAATCATACTGGATTTTCAAGCTAAGACCAAATGAGGACATTACCATTTGGATTATTTCAAAAGGACTGAATATATATCTTTTCTTTGTTTTCCTGGGGTTTCTTTAGCCATTTTCTGTTTTGTCCCCCCTATGCCTCCATGCACACACACTCATTCTGAGAGGCAGCAGCAGAGAATTGAGATGAAAAGCATTAAATTTGGAGGCAAATATCAGTTTGAGCCCTGTCCAAAACATGCTCTTTTGCCTCTACATACCAATTTTCTTAAGTACAAAATAGGACAATAAAGCACTTTATTTCATTTATTTAATATGTTTCTTGGCTGAATAATATGTTCCAGGCACTAGAAATATCTGGAGAAGTAACTAGAATGAAGGTCATAGAATGTATACAGCCAATGACCAAATGCTTGGACTATACATTGGACTGTGAACTAATGATTCAGTCATCATATTTGTCTTTCTGACTCTCTTCAGACAAATATGAGGGTAGGGAGTAGTAAAACCACCTTTCTTAGAGGTTATTAAGCGATAGTATGTGTGAAAATGATTTGCAAACTCTAAAGCTCAAACACAAGAGGAAAGAAAACTGCACATAAACTATCAGAAGCTTTATGTCTGTAGTAATGTTTACCAAAGAAAAGGGACTAAAGCTGTGATTTTCATCCAGATATCATCTACCAACTAGCCTTTCAAGCATCTCTAAGTCCCTAATTTTATTTCAGTAAATAACATCATTTTTCCTTTAACATGTATCCTCATCCTTGAATCCAAATGAGATTTAGTTGCTTCTGTTTTATTTTTCAAATTACATGGTGTATTGGTGGAAAAGCCCTGCTCTTCTTCTTCCTGCCTCCTGTACTTCTTCTCTCCTGTGTGTCTCTTTCACTACTCACACAAAATATTCACACAGAACTCTTCACTTCTGACACTTCTGATCACTAAACATATAGAGGTTTTCCCCTCACACCAAGCAATTCTCCCTAATGGAGACGCCCCGGCAGGGTGTTCTATAATTTGATTCAACTTTAACACTATCTACCTAGAGACGGCGTCAGATCCCATGGGTCGAGGTTCCATTCCACAAGACTACTCTCACCCTACTGCAGATTCCAATAGCAACTAGTGGGACTCAGGTTACCCCACCTTCTGTCTGATTTGTCTACAGATTGGAAGTTCCCAGTCCCCCTTCTCAGGTATGATTAATTTACTAGAGTGGATCACAGAACTCAGGGAAACACATTGAACAGTTTATTAAGGGATATAATAAAGTATACAGACATCCAGATGAAGAGATACATAGGGTGAGGTTTGGTTTCGGTCCCAGTGGAGTTGGGATAAATCCCCCTTCCTATGTGGATGTGTTCACCAGACTGGAAGCTCTATGGACCTGGCACTTTGGGGATTTTTATGGAGGTTTTCTCACATAAGTATGATCAATTATCAACTCCATTTTCAGCCCTTCTTTCTCTTCTGGAGGACAGGGCATGGGGCTGAAAGTTTCAAGCTTCTAATCATGGCTTGGTCTTTCTGGTGACCAGATCCATCCAGGGGGCTCATGCAGTGTCACTTCAATAGAACAAAAGATGCTCCTCATGCTGTTATCACTTAGGAATTTATAAGGGGTCTAGAAACTCTGTGCCAGGAAATGGAAGTAGAAACCAATATATATTTTCTATTATCTCACATATAGGTTCAGGAAAATTCATATTTTTCAGGAAATTAAACGCAATGAAGGTGATGCTATTTTATATTTTTCTTTTTATAAGTCTTTTCTAGGAATATGTAGTGACAGCTCTGCTTATTTCTTCTGTTATAAATTAATACATATTGATTATTAAGAAGTTGGCTAATGTGAAAAGTTATAGATCTTGAAAATGAAGATCTTTAAATCACTATAGAGAGGTAAACATTGGCCATATTGCTGTTCAAGATTTTTGCACTTCAAAAGCTTATGACAGAGTCTAACTTAATTACCACATAATTTGCCATGAATCGTTATCATTATAATTTGAAATGATTTCAAAAACCAATTTATAATCTAAGGCCAATTCCCTAATTTTACATATCATAACTTCTTTATTCCTTCCTTCAAGGCATTTTCTTTTGCTTATTTACTTTTGCAATGAATTTGTACCTAAAGAATGTATATAAAAGATAATAATAATAAAAAGACACTAATCATTAGGGAAAAAAACAAAAAAAAAGTGAAACAATTATTAGAAAGGGAATTTGCCCACAGATTTTAAATCGCAACAATGTTTTATTTAGTTCAGCAAAGAATTTTGAGCATTTTGATTCAATCCATTTTGAAACATCAGCTGCCTATTAAATGTCAGATGCTATTCCAAGAAACTGGTAGAAAAGTTCCTATCCTCATTTAGGTTACCTTCTGATAGAAAATGTAGTCACTACCCAAGTTATACAATATCTCCAGCTTATTTAATAAGATCTATGCAAAAAACAAAGCAGGGTACAGGGTAAGGGAGTGACCTAATTTCAAGTAAGATAGTCATAAAGACCTTTCTGAGCAGTTGACTTTTGAACAGAAAACTAAATGAAGATATCAGATGGAAAGAATTTGTGTTATGATTGTTCCAATTCAAGACAGAAACAAGTAAATGGGCTTAAAACTATATATAACATATATAATCAACATAAATACATATATATATATACCATATATATATATATAACATATATATATATTATATATATATATGGGTTTTTTTTTTCTGTAAATCAAGTATTCTATGAGCATCAAGCCAGTCTATAGTGCCATGTAAAAGTGTTTGGCTATCATGGCAAATTTATCATGGTAAACTCTCATTGGTGGGCTTTGAGCAAAAAAGGGAAATAATCTGATTTATCTTTTAATCAGGTTTATTTCTGGTTTCTGTTAGAGAATGGAGTGTAGAAGGCAAGAATGGAGCTAGAAGGCATTTTTCAGTTGCTCACTTGAAAGACAATGGTGGCTTGAACTGTGGTGTTAGTAACAGAAGTGATAAGCACAGGACATGAAATATAATTTTAAAAAAATTTTAACGTTTATTCATTTTTGAGTGAGAGAGACAGAGCATGAGTGGGGGGAGGGGCAGAGAGAGTGGGAGACAGAATCAGAAGCAGGCTCCAGGCTCTGAGCTGTCAGCGCAGAGCCTGACATGGGGCTTGAACTCCCGGACCAGGAGATCGTGACCTGAGCTGAAGTCATAGACTTAACCAACTGAACCACCCAGCACCCCAGGCAATTTTTTTTTAATTAAAAAAAAATTTTTTTTTTTTTTTAATTTTTTTTTTCAACGTTTTTATTTATTTTTGGGACAGAGAGAGACAGAGCATGAACGGGGGAGGGGCAGAGAGAGAGGGAGACACAGAATCGGAAACAGGCTCCAGGCTCCGAGCCATCAGCCCAGAGCCTGACGCGGGGCTCGAACTCACGGACCGCGAGATCGTGACCTGGCTGAAGTCGGACGCTTAACCGACTGCGCCACCCAGGCGCCCCAAAAAAAAAAAAATTTTTTTATTACACTTCTTTATTTTTGAGAGGCAGAGAGACAGAGCATGAGTGGGGGAGGGGCAAAGAGAGAGGGAGACACAAAATCAGAAGCAGGCTCCAGTCTCTGAGCTGTCAGCCCAGAGCCCTACGCGGGGCTCAAACCCACGAACCGTAAGATCATGACCTGAGCTGAAGTCGGACAATCAACCGACTGAGCCACCCAGGCGCACCACCCCCTGCCATGCAATTTTTTAATAAATCCAAATTTAATGATACAAAGATGAGAAAGATAAAAAAAAAAAAAAAAAAGAGGTTTCCCCTTATGAATAACAAGTTTTAGGTTAGTTCAACTGTGGTAGTAATGATATCACTTTATGATATAAGGAAGACCAAGAGATACAGGTAAAGGGTGAAATTAAAATATTCCCTCTAATTTGAAGAAGCTATTGAGACATCAAAACTGAGATGTTCTGCAGGCAGTTGACTATGTGAATCTAGAGAACCAGAGTCCAAGAGTAAGTTCTAAAGATATAAATTTACAATCATCAGCCTGTAGTATTTAATGGTCACTGAGTGAGAGACCACAAATAACAGAAACCAGAAGGCCATATATGGGGACACTCAAACACTAAAAATTTGGTAAGTGAATTCATCAAAAGGTACTAAGAAAGAATAGCCAGTTAACTGGGAATTAAGATATGAAAAAGCCAAATGAATATGTATTTTAGCAAGAAGAATGCTGCTGAGATGTCAAGATAAATACTGAAAACTGATAATTGAATATAAAAAGATGGAGATAATTTATGAATTTAACAAGAGACTCAGTAAAGTTTAGGAAAACTGAGTATGGAAATAAATTTGTGTACAGACGTGTTTGGTAGTACAAATGGAAGAAGAAACAGAAAAGACATCAATCTTTTTGTCAGTTAGGATTGAATTTGATGGTGAATTACCAAAAACTATATCAGAGTGGCTTAAATAAATATGGTATTATTTTCCTCATATAGCAAGTCTATTAGTACAAAGTTTGGGGAGTTGGTTCACCTTAAGCAGCATTAGGACTGCAGTTCTCTTAACATTTCCTTAATGCTCCCAAGATAAGAGCTGCTCCAGCAATATTCAGGCTTTATTTTTTTATATGTTTATTCATTTTTGTGAGGGGGGTGCAGAGAGACAGGGGGACAGAGGATTCAAAGTGGGCTCCTCCAGTGGGCTCTGTCTGATGCAGGTCTTGAACTCATGAAACTGCAAGATCATGACCTAAGCCAAAGTTTGATTTTTAACCAACTGAGCCACCCAGGCACCCCTGCTGCAGAAATATTCAAATCAGAAAGAAGGGGCACGGAGAAAGGGCAGTAAATAATGCATTCTTAGAATGGTTTATTTTTTTAAATAATTAAAAAAAATTCCTAATAACTTTCCTGAATTCTGTCTCTTTGACAGAATCAGGTCACATGCCCTACACTCCATGTGAATTGTGACAGTGAAAATACTTTGCTTTCCATTTTCTATAATACTCTAAATTGCAAAACTTTGTACTCCATAATGACTTCTTACCCGGTCAACTTGATATATTTCAGATTACAAATTTCTACTCCACTGATCCATTCACAGATGTTTTTTCAGCCTTGAATAATTAATGAGAAGCAATGAAGTACCAGACACTGCTCTGAGATCCAAGGATAACATTGTACTAAAAGCAAAACCCCTGTCCTCATGTGGACAGTGGAGAAAACAGACAATAAACAAGTAAGGGAATAGCAAGATGTGAGAAGTTCTATGTTATTCGGGCTCCTCTAAAGAGTTGATATTCCTACAGTTATGATTAAAGACTATCTGCAAAGGCACTGAGGTAGACTATGTTTCATGTGTTTAAAAGATAGCAAGAGCTAAAACGAATGGCCAAAGGAAGAATGGTAGGAATAAGATCACACAGGTATCCAGAGGCTGAATTATACAGATCTTAAGATACGATAATTCTCCAGTCACTGTGTCTGTCATTACATTGGCATTCTCCATATGTCTGTGTCTGTGTGTATTCTCCTGTTCTTATGAGAGCTCGTCATCCTGGGTTAGGGCTCCCCCTACTCCAGTATGACCTCATCTTAACTAATTTTATCTGAAACAACCCTAATTACAAATAAAGTCACATTCTGAGATACAAGGAGTTAGGACTTCAACATATCTTTTGGGAGGACACAACACAATCCATGAAAATTATGTTATAAATGAATCAACATAAGGTCAATTCTTTATTTGTTCTAACAATCATCACTTAGTTAATATTTTAGCTTAATTTTTGCATGTGAGATGAGTAAAAAGTGTGTTCATAATCTTTAGTATCATTTTCTAAATACAGTTTCATTTCAAATCTTTTATGTAGTTTGAAATTTTTTTATATTTAGTTGGATATAGTCTCCATGTGCATTAGATTTATTTTAATGACTTTTATAGTGTACCAGTTACTCTTAAATATTGAGGACAAATTATTATCTGACTCAATGTATTTTATCTCACTCTGAATAAATATCAAGTTTGTAACTAAAGGAGACAGGATAAACCTAACACAAAAATGAATTACTTTCGTTTTCCAACAGTTAACCGTTGGGGTTAAAAATCACATTAGATTTTCTGAAATAGAAATTGAGATTAAAGTTTCTTTATCGAAAATAGAAAATAAATGGTCTGAAGAGATTAACAAAATGATCAGTTCTCCACCTTCTTTAGGCTTACCAGTTCGGAAAGATGGTTTCTAATTATACCTTGAAATTAATTTGAATTACACTGTCAGATACATCTACCTCCCACAATCAACATGTGTGTGTTGCCTTCTCATATGAACAACTACGTGTTTCATCTGGGCTAAAGAAATATAAACGTTAGAATACAATGAGCTTATTTACCTGTTCTTACAATTACATAAAGTATACCCAGCACCACTTTTTTTATATCCCTAGGTTATAAATGTGTATTCATTGTTTCATAATCCTGCACAATTAGAAAAACAGAATGCAGTATTATTATGAGTTAAAAATAACATGGTCAATTATTAAAACTCACTTAGAGATGAAAAAGACCACAATTCAACATATTAACGTTTTAATGAAATCTTAAAAAGAAAACAACCAAAGCCAGGTTGAAAAAGTCATCCAGAAAAAAAAGTGCCATTAGTGTGACGAGTTTCTTTAATCCTGGACTGGGGAAATGATGAGTGTCATTTAACAACCATTTTTTATAATGAGGGTTACTTCAACACAACAGGAACATGTGAGAAGATTTGGTCCCCTTTTCTCCAGAGGACTTCAATTTGATCTATTGGGAAAAAAATTACTTTCTGTGTTGCCACTCAGTCAACTCCAGGCTTACATTTTACCTGTCGTGTTGGTCAATACTAAACCACTTCAAAAGTGCCTACCTTAAATATATACTGCCTTTGCTTGAAGTGTTTTTTTTAATGTTTATTTATTTATTTGGCCGGGGGGGGGGGGCATGAGCTGGGGAGGGGCAGAGAGAGAGAAAGAGAGAGAATCCCAAGAAGGCTCCTTGCTATCAGCACAGAGCCTGATGCAGGCTAAAACTCACAAATCTTGAGATCATGACCTGAGCTGAAATCGAGTCAGACATTTAACCGACTGAGCCACCCAAGTGCCCCTGCTTGAGTTGCTTTTAATTGGATGCACTGTTGCCATTTCATATAGCAAACCATAGTAGATATGTGTTGATCTTAAAGGTTAATTTCTAAAGCCTCATTTTGGAAACAGTCAGGGACAGAATAATGCTTTCAAATGAAGTGACGACTATAGCTATATTTAACATTTGAAGTAAACTACATTAATTAAGCAATCACTGCATTTGAGGAAAATAACCATTAACTGAACATGCAAAATGTGCTAACAAAGAGCTGCTTGGGCAGCATCATCCCAATGTATACTTTCAATAATTCCACAGATAGTTATCTTAAAAATAGGCAGAATTGCATAGTATTTCTCTTTTTTTAATTTTTATTTATTTTTGAAAGACAGAGAGAGACAGAGTGTGAGAAGGAGAGGGGCAGAGAGAGAATCCGAAGCAGGCTCCAGGCTGTGACGTGTCACCACAGAGCCTGATGCGGGACTCGAACCCATGAACCATGAGATCATGACCTGAGCTGAAGTCAGATGCTCAACCAACTAAGCCACCCAGATGCCCCTGCATAGTATTTCTTATAGGTGGAAATGGATCAAAATAACAAGCGTCACAAAGTCTTAGCTTTGATTCTCTGTTTTATATTTAAAAAAAAATACTGTTAGCTTTTAATATTTTTTTAATGTTTAAATGAAATGCAAAGTCTTTTGGAAACATCAGAGTAGAGAATGTGTCCAGTTGGTTGTATAACTAATCACAGACACTTGAGCCAAATGTTCTTTGCTGTCTAACCTTGACTACTTATGTTACTATAGTACTAACATTATTATTGTATTACTCAATGCATTGTCCCAGCATAATCTAAAGCACACAGGCTGGAAAAGTGGCAGATACTTATGAAGCCCAGGAAACGCATTGTAGAGTTTCATTGGCAGCTTTTCTTTCTTTTTTTCTTTCTTTTTCTTCCTTCCTTTCTTTCTTCCTTTCTTTCTTTCTTTCTTTCTTTCTTTCTTTCTTTCTTTCTTTCTTTCTTTCTTTTTCTTCTTTCTTTTTCTTTCTTCTGAAAGGTTTAAGTAAGTCTTTGACTAGTCAAAAGAAGTTAATGAGAGAAGGTCGTTCTTTCTATCGTCTCCAAGATCAAATGTGAACAGAGTGGGCCTTTGAAGGTGATCTTGAACTGTGATCCACCAAGCCACAGACATAATAAATAAATAAATAAATAAATAAATAAATAAATAAATAAACAAACAAACAAATAAATAAAATAATGTCCCTCTGCTAGACCTTACTAGGATAATGTAAGGGAAATAATCAAGACGATGTGCCCACTTGTGGACACTTGGGCTAAACATGAGCATTTGGAGACACCCCCCCCCCCACAACCTCCCCTGATAAATGTGCATTCTGCTTGCCTTCCAAGCTCTCAAAAGTTGCTCCAAAGATACAGCCTTTAGATAGAAATGTGGTAGTGAGACTCTCTGGGTGGTATTTACATCTGAACCCAGTTAAGGGTTCAATATAAACTTTTAAGATTCTGGTAGACGATGTGGAGATACACGCATCTTGTGGCCACCCCAGGTCGAGCCTGATATGTAAGTTCTCTTGCTGATTAAAACTGTCATCTGGGGGCACCTGGGTGGCTCAGGCAGTTAATTGCCCAACTCTTGATTTCGGCTCAGGTCATGATCTCACCTTTGTGAGATTGAGCCCTGCAACAGGCTCTATGCTGACGGCGCAGAGCCTGCTTGGGATTCTCCCTCCCTCCTTCTCTCTCTACCCCTCTCCTATGCTCTCCCTCTGTCTCTCTCTCTAAAAATAAATAAACATTTTTTTAATTAAAAAACCACACCAAACCAAACCAAACAAAAACCATGCCACCTGCCACTCTTGAGTGGCCTGCCTCTTTCTCCAGTCAGTCTTTCCTTGTCCTCTGCCTTGGGGACCAGTTTCAGATTAGACCAAGGGAGCGCCCAAGGAGGTTGTGACCCAACAGATGAGCAAAAACATTCCCCTTATTTCCCTTATATGTATTTAGAGTATTTGTTTAAATTTATAGTTATCTGTTTGGAGTAATGCTTCATTACTTCATTTGTGGCAGTCCTCTAGATAAGCAGAATGTGCTTCTATAAACAGCAAATGTAAACCTCAATAATGTATTTTGATAAACATGTTTCTAAAACATTATACATTTGTCTGCCTTTGAAAACAGTATGCAATTTAAGGAGGTCTCAGAAATTTTTGGAGCAGTAAGAAGCCTATCTTCTTGAAAATTCTTCTGTTTCTTGCTGATATGATTACCATATAAAACAAGGATAGGGGATTGCTGTGACTTGTCTGTGACAGTTTTCTCTGCCCAATCACAGCCCCATTGGGGATGAGAGCTCTCCCTGGTTGTGCCGGCTTGTTATGCATGATGGAGTTGAGGGTGAGGAGAGATGGAAGGCTGGCACGAACAGAGACGCCACATGCACTTCTTTATGAGCAAAGGAGAAAGAAAACTGCCATCCCTCACATGCGAATCTGAAGAAACAAGAACATGTATAGGAATATTCAGATTCAGAAGCTTAAGTGAGAATTCTGTGAATGAGTGATCACGAAACATTTCCTGCCTTCAAACCCCAAGGGAACCTAACTCATTCCTGTGAAAGTATTTCCACTCAAGCCAATGAACCCATCAGTGGCATACAAACTAATACAAAGGACTGATGAAAAAGAGCAAACATGGTACTTACAAAGCTGTCCCATTATTGTCAATGGCAAGGTAATGACAATATATCAGCACATTGATGATACAGCCCATTCAAAACCACAGGGAAGAAGTAATGGATATTAAGTTCTAATAACTTTATTTTTTTAATCTTAGAAGCATTCAAATCCTTTTTTTTTTCTCATTATTTTAGGATGAGACACAAATCTGAATAGTCTGGTTCCAGTTTAGTAGAAACTGTGATTCAGCTGTATTCACGCCCCTTGTCACATTCAGGCATATTTGAATCTCTATGTGTATCACAAGCTTAAAATCTCCTGCCATCTTCTCATTCCTGTCATATAATGTCTCTCCAGAAGACTAGTAATATTCAGACTGAAGATTATTTATTGAGAAAAGATATGAGTGATTAGTGCTGTTCAAAAAAGATTAACACAAATTTCTAAACGTTGCAGATATAAAAAAAAATGGCTTGTTATCAGCTCACCTCTGGCTTTTCATTTATGGATTCTAATTTTAGAGACAAATCCTATTCCCAGGCTCTTGATCGCTTTGTAAATCTTGAATTTATTCCTATCAATGGAGTTGGTTCTTTTAATTTAACTCCCTTGTCTTGAGCATTTCATATTTTACAATCCTCAGTGGTCACAAACACCTACCCTCATACAGACAACATTTGGTCAGGAATCAATTTGGACAGCTTAAGTATTCTATTCTAAAGATGTTACCCAGTAAAACTACATAATAAAGAGCTTTCCAATCATACATATGCACAGAGCAACCTAGTCTTGTGAGGTAAAGTTGAGAGCTCTTAGGTATCATCATGCCCAGACAAGTCAATTGAAAATGAATTCTAGTGGGCAATTGCCAAAACACATTTCATTTGCCCCGTGAATAACCTGTAAAATGGGTCTTCTCAGACTATCTCCCTTGGGAGTTTAGTTTATTTTATTATTTTTATTTTATTTTATTTTATTTTATTTTATTTTATTTTATTTATTTTGAGGGAGAGAGAGAAAGAGCATGAGCAGGGGAGAGGCAGAGAGAGAGGGAGAGAGAGAGAGAATCCCAAGCAGGCCCTGGTCTGGCTCAGTCAGCACTTGCTTACTTGGGGCTAAAACTCATGAACCATGAGGTCTTGACCGGAGCCTCAATCAAGAGTCAGACGCTTAACAGACTGAGCCACCCAGGCTTCCAGGTAGTGTAGTATATTTTTTTTAAATATTAAAGAATTGATTTCTTTTGTTATTCCTACAAGACAGTATTCATTGAAAATTTTAATGAGAACTGGAACTAAAATCCAGGAGAACTTCAGAAAAGTTTCAGGTGATCTATACAGGTAAGTAATTGCTGGAGGCTCTCCTTTGACTCCTCTCTCTGCCCTCAAGCTTGCATGGCTACTAGCTACAAAAGCTTTCAAATTGTTCTTCCCACTTGCACCCCCCCTCCTTCCTAAGATTCTCCACAGAATCTTCTAGTGTCCATGAAATTATTTTCCTGGAAAACATGTTGAAAATACCACATACTGTTCAAAAACCAACAGTGGCTCATCATTAGGAAAATTTGTTCTCTTCATCACAAGAGTAAACGTAACTTTCCATTACAACAATCCTTTGATATGGAATGTTCTCTCCCATTTTTTTCTGCCAAATCAAACTCTATATGTTACTCACTGTTCACCTCCTACATTAAACTGTTCCTCTCGAAATTAATCTGACAGTTGTAATTCCTCTCATTTACATTTCCTAAGTACTTCTTTATGTTACATGAGTCTCACTATTGCACAATTTTAGATTTTGGAATAACATTCTGTCAACTCGTATTTTGTCTCCCAATCTAACTTGGAAATGTCTTTAAATCTGAATCACAGTATTCCTCTTTAATTTTGTTTTAGCTTTGTCATTTCTCAGTAGTACAAGATGTTAGCATGGTATATATTTCTCCATCCATTTACTTTTAATCTGTGTCTTTATATTAACGTGGGGTTCTTGTAGACAACCTATAGTTGGGTTGTGTTTTTTGAACCACTTTGATAATCTCTGTTTTTTCAATTGCTGTATTTAGACCATTGATGTTCAAAGTGATTATTGATATCATTGGGTTAATAGTTACCATATTTGTTACTGTTTCTGTTGGTTGCCCTTGTTCTTTGTTCCTATTTTTGTCTTCCACTTTTTTTCTGACTTTTATAGTTTTATTTTTATTTTATTTATTTTAATTTTTTTAACGTTTATTTATTTTTGAGAGACAGAGAGAACATGAGCAGGAGAGGGGCAGAGAGAATCCAAATCAGGCTCCAGGCTTTGAACTATCAGCACAGATCCCAGCACTGGATTCGAACTCATGAACTGTGAGATCATGACCTGGGCCAAAGTTGGACGCTTAACCAACTAGGCCACCCAGGCGCCCCTGACTTTTGTGGTTTTAATTGAAGATTTTGTGTGATTCTATTTTCTCTTCTTTCTTAACATGTAGGTTATACTTTTTAAATAATGTTTTTAGTGGTTCCCCAGAGTTTGTAACATACTTTTACAGATAATCCAAGTTCACTTTCAAATAACACTATACTGGGGTGCCTGGGTGGTCGGCTGGTTGAGCATCGACTTCGGCTTAGGTCATGATCTCACCATTCATGAGATTGAGCCTTGCATCAGGCTCCATGCTGACAGTTGGAACCTGCTTGGGATTCTGTCTCCCTGTCTCTGCCCCTCCCCACTTCATGCACTCTCTCTTTCTCTTTCAAAAATAAATAAATAAACTTTAAAAAATAAATAAACAACACCATACCACTTCACAGGTAGTATAGAACAAAATAATCCTAGTTCCTTCACCTCATCCTTTGTATCATTACTGTCATTCATTTCACTGTATATAAGGATATGTAAATAGATAGATACACATATAAGCAAACATAATGAAATACATTGTTGATACATTATTTTGAGTAAACTGTATTTGTTAGATCAATTAAGAATAAAAAACATAAAAATTTTCTTTTATCAGCACTTAGCCCTTCTTGAATATCCTCCCTTTCTTATGAAGATCAAAGTTTCACACGTATACTGTTTCACTTCTCTCAAGAATTTCTTTTAAAAATTTTTGCAAGGCAGCTCTACTGGCAACATATCCCTCTTCTTCCCTTCTCCCTCACCCCGAGAAAGACTTTATTTCTCCTTAAGTTTTGAAGGATAATTTCACAGCATATAAAATTCTGGGTAGTATTTTTTCTCTCTCTCAACACTTTAAGTATTTCACTCTACTCTTCTTGCTTGCATGGTTTCTGAGGAGAAGTCAGATGTGATTCTTATCTTTTTCTTCTGTAAGTGAGGTATTTCCTCCTCCCCCTTAGGTTCCTTTTAGGTCCCCCACCTTTTATTCTTGATTTTCTGTAGTTTGAAAATATATGCCTATGTGTAGTTTTTGATCATATATTCTGCTTGGTGTCCTCTAAGCTTCTGGGATCTGTGGTTTGGTATCTGACATTAGTCAGGGAAACTTCTGAGTCATTTCTGTTTCAAATATTTCTTCTGGTCCTTTCTCACTTTCTTCTCCTTCTAGCGTTCCCATTTTGCATATGTCACACATTTTCTGCTTGCCCCCCAGATCTTGGATATAATGTTTTGTTCTTGTTCAGTCTTTATTCTCTTAGCTCTTTAGTTTCCGAAGATTCTATTGCTAGATATTCTAGCTCAGAGATTCTTTTTTCAGCCATGTCCAGTCTACTAATAATTAGACCATTAAAGGCATTCTTTATTTCTGTTACAGTGTAGTTTGTATCTGGTATTTCTTCTTTCTAGTTTTATCAGGATTTCTATCTTTCTCCTTACATTGACCATCTGCTCAGGCACGCTCATTTATTCATCACTGCCCTTACGATAATTGTTTTCATTTCCAGACTGATTATTTGAACATCCCTACCCTATCTGGTTCTGATGCTTGCTTGTTTTATCTCTTAAAATTGTATTTTTTTTTTTTTGCCTTCTGGTATGCCTTGTAACTTTTTCTTGGTAGATAGACATAGGCCCTGTGTAAAAGTAAATGCTGTAAATAGGCCATTAGTAACATCATGATGAGGTGTGGAAGAGGGGATGTGTTCTATAGTCCTGTGTTTAGGTCAATCTATCTTTCGGTGGGCCCATGCTTCTGGATTGTGAACTTCACAAGGGTTTCTCAGATTTTTCTCCCACATTAGATGAGACAGAATGAGCTGGACATGGGTATTTCCCTTCTCCAGGTCAGTTAGGCTTTGCCAACTCCTGACAAGTTAGGGTCTGGTTAACTAGTTTTCCCTGAAGGCAGGCCACATTGAGAAGACCCGAGTGCTCAGGTATATTTTTAAGTGGTTCTTTACTCCACCCTTCATCCCCCCATTGGAAGCTGGAGGAGATTTTTCTCCAACATTTACTGTAGGAACCTGGTTGAGTTTCTGGAAGTAAGTAAACTTCACAACATTTTGGGGACCCCTGTGACTGAGGTCCCCTGGAGTTTTTAAGTCTCAGACTTTTCCACACTGAGCCACCAGCAATTCAATTACAGTTCAGGTTCTCCTCCCTGGTACTGGTTCATGTGGCTGTTATTTCAGGTGAGTCTCTGCTCTGTTAAGCATTGACTCTCAATATTTACCTGTCATTCTCTCCAGTCCTGTGTCTTCCCTATTCTTATGAATCCAAGAAGACTTGTTGATTTTTTTCCGTCTGTTCACCTTTTACTTGCTGTTAGGAGGGGATGGGTACTTCTAAGGTCCTTACTTGGAGAGCCAGGAACTGGAAGTTTCCCAATAGAATGAATATAGCAAGGAATATAAATCAAGCATCCAAACAGAAAGACAGCTAAAACCACACCTTAGGGGAACTATTCTGGGTATGTTGGTAATGTCAGATCAGTGGGATATCTGAACTGCATTAACAAGTTGGTGTCTTTAAGGGAAACAAAAATATAGTAAAAAATTCAGGATTCTGATCTAAGGCAACAGTTAAGTCTAAGATTAGGGTTAAGTCTATGTGTTTCATTACAATTCCACATTTAATCATTGCTAAGACATCAATGAGTTTCTATTAATTTTTTTTTAATTTTTTGTTTTCATTTTTAATGAGTCAAGAGATTAAATAATGATTCAGTGATATTGGGATATATTGCATACATTGTAGAATAATATATTATTATTCATAGTATGATAAGTTATCACATCTAGAACTTAACATTGTTAACATTGAATTTCAGGCCAATGATGTTATAACCTTAGTCTATACACACAGATAAGAACTTTATCTGTGTGGCAGTTGAACATTTTTGGGAGGCAAAGCAAGAAGAGGAAAGAAAAAAAAAGTGTAAAATATTTCAGGACCCAGGGACAAATTGGAAACTTCTAAATTCATTTTTATTTAATGTTTGTTTATTTATTCCTTCATTCGTATTTTTTTTTATTTTAGAAAGAGAGAGCACAAGCAGGAGAGGGGCAGAGAGAGGGAGACAGAGAATCCCAAGCAAGCTCCACACTTTCAGCTCAGACCCTGACACAGGGCTCAAACTCAAGAACTGTGAGATCATGATCTAAGCCAAAATCAAGAGTCAGATGCTTACCTGACTGAGCCACCCAGTTGCCCTAAAAGCTTCTGTGCTCTTAACCAAGCTTATTTTTCCCTCATGATCTATACCAGCACTTCAAGTTCAGCTCTGGTGATCAAACTCCCTTTCCCATACTGTCTTTCATTCCATTTGCTTTTTTTTTTTTTTGACATATAACATTATATTAGTTCCAGATTTACAACATAATGATTCAATACAGGCATATATTGCAAAATGATCACCATAGTAAGTCTACTTAGCATCCATCACCACATATAGTTAAAATTCTTTTCTTGTGATAAGAACTTTTAAGTTCTACTCTCTTGGAAACTTTCAAATATGCAATGCAGTATTATTACCTATAGTCATCATGATGTACATTACATCCCATTTGTCTTTAGTTTCCATACAGAAAAATAAGCTTTAATATGTAATAGCCTAATGTACTTGCCCACAGCAAAAGAGGATTTTAATTTAAAGAGAATTCTCAGGCAACCAGTAGTAAGAGAATGATTTCAATCATGTTGTCTTCAAAATAAATATACAGCACTCCAAAATGAGTTGTCTTTATTTCACACTTATGCTACTGGGGAAAAAAATTGCCATTGGATGACTATCACTTAAAGGCCATATTCTTTGTTCAAATGAAAGAAAATGAAATAATTTGGAGTTTGAAAGAACAAGAGATAATTTGACAATAAAATTTAGAATTGAGTTTGTTCTGAAATGTCCTTATCACACTTGAGAATAATCCTCTCCAACCACTTGAGGTAAAAGCTTCCTTCCACACAAAGAAAAGAAATGGATTTTAAATAAGAGGATTTTCAGACTCTGCTATATCCCATTCTTAGAGAGAACTAAGCAAGTACATCAGCACTACAGATTTGGTTAGTTCAAACCAAAGTACATAAAAAGAGAACAGATAAACAACATAAATAGACTTCTTAAATAAAAACAGCACATCTGTATAGCTAATTTATTTCTAAAAACTAACATACAATAAAAACAATAGGTAAATGGCACTTATATTGCTCCTTCAAAGTCACACTCATAAAAATAAAATGAAAGAAAAAGCCCAGGAGACAGACTCACCTGAATCCATATTTCTTTAATCCAGTGGCCTTTTGACATTATAAAACTTTATTTCAGAGCAACTTTATCTTTCCAAATGTATAGACTTTAAGTCACAAAGTCATAAGTTTCGACTGTATAGGTCCTCATACACATTATATGTTTAATAAAAGTAAAGGAAATGCCGTTTCTCAATGTTTTAGATGCTACTATTGCATTAATCATATAACATAGCAATGAACCAACAATTAGCATCTTCTATGTGCAAACCACTGTTTTAGGTGCAGAAATTGTCTTTTAATTTGTTTTATATTTACACTTACAAAGTTATATGCATAACTAAATATAATTCAAAACTAAGCAAACAAATGCTGTCATAAAACTATCCATTACTATGGAAGGACAAAGGAGGGAAGTCATTTAAGATACAATTTTTAAACTAAATTGAGCATTTTACTATGTCTTGGTCCACCTTTTTTTTTCTTTTTTTGCAGTTATATAAATTCTAAGTGTGAATCGTTCCATAGACACCTTCCAACATTTAATAGTATTAGGAATGGCCTATTTATCTTTAAAACAACACTAGGGACCTAGAGTATCACTCATTTGAGTCTCCCTAGCACAGTTTCTTCTACTAGATCTTACTGTTTATTAATCTCTTACTTCAGTGTTTGAAAGCTTAGCTGAGAATATATTATCCTAGTAGATATATATCCTAGATATATATATATATATCTATATATAATAGATAAATCCTAGTAGACATATCTCAGAAAATATATCATAAATAAAATACCTAATATATACTTACAGAAATGTGTTATGGACTTCCATTTTAGAAATGGAACAGTATAAAGTAACAAATTTGCACTTTTCTCCTCTGGAAAAAAAAAACAGCCATTTTTATTTAGAATCATAATAAAAACCTCTCATTTCTGGAACTCTTGAGGCCCTATGTGCTCATAATCAAGCATCCAAAAAACCTCCAAAGGTTCTTTTTTCTTTTTTTTGGACCTAAGAAGGAAACTAAATCTATTTTTGCCTCTGTGTCTTCCTGTGTTCTCCTGTGCATTTAATCTTTATTGCCTCTCAAATTTTAGATTTGTTTGGGAACCTCTCTTATGACATGTTTTTTTTTATTGCACATTTATTAAATACTTATAATTTGCCAGTAATGTGCTGTAGACAGAAATATCTGTCAGAAAATTTTGAAGATAGTTTTCATAACTCCCCTTTACTAAGATGGAATACAGCTCAGGCTCAGTGTAAGTAATTTACCACAGGTTACGTAGATATAAGCAAAAGACCCAACTATCCAAATGCATCTAATACAACATCTTGTGCTTTCTCTTCAATGTTCTATTTAGGAAAAATATGTAGATCTCCTGAAACATTTGTATATGTTGATATCAAAGAGACCAAAGCCTATAGGGATCACTGCCTCTATTAAGTTTCCTATCTGTAGGACAAAAGTTCCTGGAAGAGAAGCTGAGGACTAGATTGTGTCTTACTTGACCACTTCTTCCCAAGAAATAAGCTTCTGCTTCAAAGGTGAGGACAAATTAGAAATCATAAATCACAATGAGTAGTGAAAGGTGTGTATGCATGTGTTTGACTTAAACCAAACCCATAGGTCATTCATAACAGCTTAGAACCATGCTAAATGCTACAGATTCAGCATTGAGTAAAGCAATTCTAGCCCTAAGGCTCAAACTACAAGTATGTTTACCTGTGAAAGGCAATGAATGTGGCCAATGTACAGTGGTGTATAGCCAAGTACCTAGAACTGGGTTTGGTTCATTTCAATAATCATGTTTTGAATTCAGTTGAATTCAATGAAATTAATATCATACTCTTTTCTCCACAACAAGGGATTTAAAAAAACACCACATTAAATATTTTATTTCTATCAAAACATCAGGACATTCCCTATTTTATATATGATGTCAGAGCATTATAATTTAGTTTACCAGCTGAACATACAGCACTTTTTACTTGCAATGCATGAAGGAACTGCACTGCTAGGTATGCTCAAAAATAAGGTAATAATAAGTAATAGAGAAAGTGGCCTAATGTTTTCTAATTGCAACACCTAATTCTTCCCCTGCTGAATTTCACTCCATAGGTCTAATATGTAAATACTTCTAATAATGAGAATACCATTACATCAATTCTGACTTATGTGTCTGAGGTTGCCATCAGACAGAGGGGTAACCTGGCTAGAGAAAAATAAAACTCTTTAAAGTCAAAACATTGTCAGTATGAGTCTCGGCCATGTCACATTCTTCGTGAGTCTGGACTAATACTATTTGGGATTGTTATTATTTTGTAAATTAGTTCCCACTGCAGACCCTTTCTTAAGACTGGGGAAATTTGACAGAATTGACAATGAGGAAACTTGTTTAAGATAAAAAAGGCCAATGGAAATTAAACCAGAAGAAAGGGCTTCCTGGAATGGAAATGAAGGCTTCAAACACACCTCCTGTGAGACTTTACCTGCATTCAAGACAATGGTGCTCCATTGCCATGGAGATGCTACTGAGCTCATCCCAATAGTAACTCACATTGTGGCAATATTGATGATGCCATTGGGGTTAATATATATTTAGATTCCATCCTCAGAGTTGGCACTACATGTATAAGAAATATACATATGTTAATAAGATGTAGATCTAATTGAATCAGGATGAGAGATTGTTTTCTTGTACATTGAGCACCTGTTTACACAGAGCCATTCAGTGCAGTCTATGAATAGAACTTAGGAATAAAAACATGATTATTTCCTATGTCTTTTTTACTTTTAAGAGGCCACAAATGCCTTTATGGAGAGTCATATTTTCAAATGAGCATTTATTTCCTTTTTCTTCTTTACTGTGTGGTGTGGTATTTGAGAGCATATCTATTCATGAATGAAAGCTTCCCAAACAGTCGTATACGCTTTTAGCCACAAAAATGGATTTGAGTTGCAAAATTCACATACACTAGATATGTTTCACAGGATTTTTATGTTTTTTCTCAGTTTCTCATTTCAGAAGTCCCTGAATGACTGAATACTCATCCTTTGTTTTACCTTCTGATTAATGTAGTTGTAACACTTTTCTTGAGTAGCAGATTGTGAAGCTGGGCAGGACATAAATGTTCTGTCTTCAGCTTTTAAAAGGCAGAAATTTGTAAGGAAATTTGTTTCCAAATACTAATGTCTTTTTCTTATTTTGTTCTTTGGTCTATTGCTAAAAACCCATATAGCTCAATATGTCACCATTTTCTGTGTGTTCCATAATTTTTAAATGACAGCCTTGTTTTAGGACTGAGGTCGATCTGCATCTGACCCAGAAGAATCACAATAACTTAAAACACATTTTGTGGTTTCATGTGCCCTGGTGTAATTGTGATTTGATTAAGGTAAAGATAAAGCAAGTGAGCACCGTGTGGCTACCCCTCGGCCTTCTGTCTGCTGCCCAGATGGGCAACTGACCTTAAATAACAGGCCTAATCTCTCCTGGAAGCAAAGTGAACTTCCAAAGATGTATACAATTTATTTCATGCTATCACTTACAAAGCATAGGCTAATAGGGGGGAGTAATATCTTGTGCGATGAACAATTCTAAGTGCTTTCTAGGTTAAGTGTCTCACTTTTTGCACAAGATAATAATGTAAATTAGAAACCACAATCCTATGCATATTGTTATGCATATAAGAACATTGAAGTTCATGAAATTTAAATAATACAAGATCGCATAGCATTAATGTGGTTTCAGAGTGGTGGAGGTCCAGAGCTGAGGGCCATGAAAGAAGTCTTAGATGTCTTTGGTGTAAAACGGTGATTTTTATTAAAGTACAGGGGACAGGACCCAGGGGCAGAATGAGCTGCACTGGGGTTGTCAAGAGTGACTGATTATATACTATGGAGTTGGGGGACATAAAGGCAAAAGGGAGGCCTCCAGAAGGACTTTCATATGCTAAAAAGGGCTCTTAAGATACTGGAGGTCTTGTTATTGCTGAGCTAAAGTTATTTTCCCTCTAGTAAGTCATTATCATTAAGACAGTAGGGGGTTACTGGAGGAATGTTTTACACTATCTCAAATATTTGTCAATAGTGTGCTGGTAATAAAGAAATTTAATTTTATTTATGTTTTCATCTTGCCTTTGTTTCCCACACCACCATGGAGGGGAAGGTGATGTTAGGATTCCAGGAAATTGAGTCTATGTGATGAAGTTTTGGGGTGATGGTGGGGTTGTCCTGAACCAATGGCCAAGAAAGAATTCTTGAAGACGTCTTTGGTGCAAAAAGCTGATTTTAATAAAGCATGGGGACAGGACACATGGGCAGGAAGAGCTGCACTGGGGTCCTGTTGGGTAACTCATTATATACTCTCAGGTTGGGAGGGGGTCAGGGATAGAATAAGTCTCTAAGGTATTTTGGAGGCAGGGTTTCCAGGACCTTGAGAGGCTAGGTGTTGCTAGGGAAATGCTATTTATTAGTGTTTAATAAAACCTCAGTCATGAGACCCTTCAGATGTATATCACAGGCCATAATATTGGAGTATGATTGCCAGCATATATCTTGGGGCAGTTGAGATAAAGGAAGGAGACTTATAGGATCCTCAAGGTTGGGATAATGTTAAGCTAAGATTCTCTTTTGCCCCTAGCAAAGCGTCATCATAGAGGCAGCTGAGCTCCTAGAGGGAGGTCACTCTGCCGGTTTCAAGAACTTGTCAATGGGCTATAGGCAGTAGGGAATTTAATTCTTCATTTGCCCTAGTTTCCCACATTACCATGGCAAGCACTTAAACCTCTTTCCTCGTTCTTGGGTAGCCAAGAGTGTCCAAGGAATATCACACATATCTCACCTGGGGGTGTGGGAGGTGCTTTTAGCCTGTATTGTGCCCTAAGCTTGTCCCAAGCTCCTTCATCATATGGATTTCTGTAGTTAGGCTATGGATAAGATTGCCTTTTTCTTGTAATTTACTGAGACATTAGTAAACTGATAGAGATTCACGTCCTGTGTGACTGTGATCTCTATCAGTTAACCGTTGGTTTTTCCCTTTCCTTTGTTCTTGGGCAGGCAAGGGTGGCTGAGGAATATCACATATATCCCACCTGTTGGGGAAGGGGTTTGCAGGGTGTCAGTTTGCCTTATGCTCCCTCATCAGCATGAAGAATGCTAAAGAAAAGTTAGATTCAGCCCTGGACTGGTTGGAAGCCAAGGCCTACAATTTTTCCTGGTAACCTCACCACCTCCCAATACCTTCCAGTTAAACTTGAAGAGAAATTTTAAAACAAAAAAATGCTTTGAGAAATGCTCCCATTGTTATCACTAACAGGAGTCTAATAATGACAATATAATTAAAACCTAAATATCTGGCTCTGTTCTCCCACTGCTGTAAGCTTCTGTCCTAGCCTTGCATCCTCTAATTGATGAGGGAGCATAGGGCAAGCTGACAGGCCACAAAGGACCACCCCCATCCCCAGGTGGGTTATGTGTGATATACCTAGGGCACTCCTGGCTGACCAAGAACAAAGGGGAAAAACAAATGGTTAACTGATAGAGATCATAGTCTCCATCACTCCTCCATATGATGTGGGAAACAAAGGCAGAAAGAAATGGCAGATAGAACTAAATTTCCTTATAACCTGCAGCCCTTTGACAAATATTTGAGGCTGAAGAGTAAAACCTTTCTCCAGGAACTTCCTACTGTCTTAATGCTAATGCTTTCCTAGAGGGAAAACAACCCTAGCTTGACAATAGCTTGGCCTCCACTATCCTGGGAGTCTTCTTTAGCATATGAAAATCTCACTGGAAACTTCCCCTCGACTTCCCCCTAACCCCATAATGTATAACCAGTCTCAGGGCATGTCTTCCTGTCCACAGTCTTGTTCCCATGCTTTAATAAAACCACCAAAAAAGACATCTTCAAGAATTCATTCTTGGTTATTGGCTCTGGACCCTACAAACCCCACTGTCATCCCCAAAACCTCATCACAATGACTTGATGAGCCCAGGAGACTAAGGTTGATTTAAATTGAAAGTGGAACTTAGGGTTTAGTCATTATTTCTACAAGTAAGCCATAATGTTGTCCAGATTTAAGTCTATATATTAAGTTCCCAGAGCATAGAACACCAATGGTGGAATTAAGTTTTATGATTCTGTTCATGGTGGGGAAATTGAACTTCTGGTAAAAAAAAAAATGTAACCATGACAATTAACATATGACATATGCTGAAAATTAGTTCAGGTGCATTAATGTTGAAAGACAGATTAATTTCGACATAACATCAAGAGACATTTAAGGTGTAAGGTCTTTTATTTTAGTAACATGGAGACTGGAATTATTGTAGCAGCTGGAACACTGAGCTCTGTGTTGTCCAGGGCTCCATGAGACATTCAATTTAATTAACTATACAACTGAACTTGAAGTAAAATCTGACCTGAACCTGAAAGTGAGCCAGGATCAAATGGAACTGTTATGTTATTTCAAAAGAGCAATCAATAGAAGAGAATTCATCTTTCAAAACCAAGTTTCAATTTTGAAACTAATCTGTTTCTAGTGATTGATAAATAAGAAATTGGAAAGGCAAAGTTCCATTTAACAGCTCCAAAAAAGGTAATTTGGAAGATATTGATGACATGTATAGTTTTACAGATTAAAACCTTGAAATGTTAAGTTGTTTTATATCAAGGCCCTTAAGTAATCATCATGTTACATTTGTGAAAATCTAAAGGATAGAAGTCTAAAAGCCAAGAGAAACATACAGGTTTTGTTCATCAGTTTAAAAAATGAAATATAGCAAGTATACTTTTATCCATTAATAGAAAGTGGTAACACTTCAACATTGGAGAAGAATAATGATCAGTATTTTAAAAGCACAAAAGGAGTCAATTATCATGTTTTATAGTTTAGAGCAAAGGATTTGTAGTAAATTGAAGCTAATACAGTATAAGGCAGTAATTATCCCACAGTATCAAATGAAAAATCATTCAAATTGCATTTTAAAACTGACCTTAGAATTTGGCTGTTTGTTAGTACTACTATACTATTAGAAGCATAGTTTATTGTTAACCTGAATAAGATCTTGTTACCTGAAGAACACTATTTTATTTTTAACACACTTGCAATTTTATCTTAATAGGCAATATTAAGAATATTCTGTGCAGCTGGGTGGCTCAGTTGGTTAAGCGTCCAACTTTGGCTCAGATCATGATCTCATGGTTCATGAGTCTGAGTGTTGGGCTCTTGTGCTGACAACTTAGATTCTGTGTTTTCCTATGTCTCTGTCCCTCCCCCACCCATGCTTTGTCCCTCTCTGTCTCAAAAATAAATACACATACTTTTTTAAAAAGAATATTCTGTTTAAATAATTTATTTTTTAAATCCTTACTTAGCCTCTAGCTATTGAAATTTGGAAAACATCAGAAATTATGTCTACAGAATAATCAGCATGTTTGTGCAAGAAATAGAAGCTGTTTAAAAACGCAGTTTGAATTTATTAAAATTTGCTCAAATGTCTACAACTAGAGTTCTTCTAGAGGATAGTTCTCTCTGTCTCAAAAAATCAGCATGTTAGATGATTTCCTCTTCTTTCTATTTTTTTTTTCCTGCTCCTCGTAAATAGTACTGGGACATGGGTTTTTCTTTTTTCAGAAATTTCAAATCTCTAACATTTGTATTTCTAACTTTTTTTTACTGTTTTATACCAATATTTACCTTAGCTGAATGCCCTCTGTTAATGTAAATTCAAGATTCAGTTATTAAAGTCTTTTGTATAAAAGAGAGACAAATACGTAACTAATATAAATTTAAGAAAATATTCCCCCCCCCCAAATTAAAAAGCTATGGGATAGATTGAGCCCCTTCCTGGATTTAAAAATCAATCAAGTTCATCACAAATTTCTCTGTTCAACCCTCAACTTTGTTATTTCTCTGATTTAGTTTAATTTTTAAGCCAGTTCTCATTTGATGATGGCAAGGTGGTTACAGGCATACAAATACATCACAAAAGCTCACTAACATTCTTAGTAAGATACGTGTTCCTTTCCAATAGGTCTAGAAAATGCCCATAATTTAATCCATCACCTGGCTTAGATCATTTGCTTCCTTTGAAACTAAGATAGTAGGGTCAGCCACATGCACACCCATAGGCTGAGTGTCAGGAGGAAAATTCTATCAACAGAAAATAAAGTTTACCTTAGAAGAATTAGGGAAAATAGGGGCACAGGAGGCACAACATACTTTGTGCTTTTTGTGTATCTGAAAGGGTCACATAAACTTCCAAAAGTTTGTTTCCTGGGCATTACTGTCATCTGCATCTGCCAAAGAACCGTGGCTGTCACTAAACAGAAAAATGTATGCTGCATAAGACTTCTGTCCAGAGCTCTCCATACATGTGTGCTTTGCAAAGAAAACATCCATCACCTTCTAATATCTTTTCTTTTTAATATCATTAAATTCTAGAACAGAGGCCTTCAATCTATAATCCTCCTCCTCATAAGAAAATGAAATTTTCTTGTCAATCAGACAGATCTTCAGTCTGCTCCCAAGTTTTCAATTCTCGTCCTTCCTCTTAAGTCAGTAAAGGACGCCATCAATTGATTCTCACCTCAACCATCAGTATTTGCTTTTCAAAATTAAAGTTAGTGAAAAAATCAAGAACAATCTAACTGTGGAATGTCAACCTTTAGTGATCAGGGAGAGGAGGTACACTGGGGGATAAGAATGTTTAACATTTATTGTTGTGTAACAAAAGCTTCTAAAACTTAGTGACTTAACCAATCATATATCATTCCTGATGTAAATATGATTTGCTTGGACAGTTCTTCTGGTCTGGGCCAAGTTCAAAATATTTAAGCCAGGTTTGTTTATGTGTCTATAGTCAGTTTGTAGGTAGGCTAGGGGTGACTATTCCAAAATAACCTCATTCAATGATTTGGTGATTGACTGGCTATTAGTTATGGAGGCATGAGACCACATGCCTCAACACCCAGCAGGCCAGCAAAGCTCTATTCACATAGTGAGATCAGGTTACAAAAGGGAGGGCAGAAGGATCAAGGCCTATGCAGCCTAGGCTTGGAACTGGCAGGCTCTCACTTCTCCCACTTTTTATTGGCTGAAGAAATTCACAGACCAGACTCCATTCCATGATGGCTGAAGCCACACTGCTTGTGGATATGGAATATAAGGGAGAGAGGTGGGCTACTTATACATAAACAACTGAGCACAGTCCTCCTTCTTAACCAACTGATACTTTCAGCATTCTTCCTTGAGACATTTTTTAGCCAAATCCAAAGTATGTGAGGTATGTTTTCTATCTTCCTACCTACTGCATGCAATTGTTTTGAAAGTTATCTTATAACTATATAATATAGGTTACCATTTTCCTAGCCTCCAAGAACAATTTCTTCACATCTCAAACTTTGCTAAAAATTTCCTCTCCTTTTTTTCAGCCTCAAATGGCTCCTCAGAGCAAGGTTTTTATTATTGCAAGTACCCATTTCAGGAACCAATTTTATATCAGTTATCAGTTGTTGTGTAACAGTAACTTAAAAATATTTATATTATTTATAAGTAATTCTCTATTGCTCTATTAGAATAGAGTAATTCTCTATTGTATGTTTGCATATCACATGCTGTACTAATCTGGATTAAGCCCTGCTAATCTCAGCTGGGATCTGCCATGTGCTGTGGTCACCTGGCAGGTTGGCTGGAGACTGGTTGACTATAAAAAGCCACATTCACGTGTCTGTTGATTGGCTGGCTGGTAGCTGAGGCAATAGTGGTGATGGTGCCATATGAGTAAATGTCATGCAAAACATATTCATATGGTGGTAGCCGAGTTCCAAGAAAAATAGTTAAAGCACAAAGGTGTTTTGAGGCCTAGACTCTATGGAGGTATACCATCAGTTCTGCCACATTTTATCAATAAAAGGAAGTGGAAGTGACAGTGCCAGGTCAGATTCAAGGGGCAGACAATTCTACTTCACCTTTTGGTGAGAAGAAATGTGAAGTTATATTCAAAGGTTCGGACATAGGTGTGAAGAATCATGTCCATTTTTGTAAGCTGACTATTGCTATGATTACCAATGTTTGGAACATGAGTTGCCATAAACATTTATTTTATAGCTATTTCTTTTTTGTCGTTAGTTTGTTATTTTCTTTTTCTTGTTTGTATGTGAGTACGGTAGACGTGGTGTTACATTAGTTTTAGTCTACAACATAGTGATTCAACTTCTCTATACATTTTGTTCATGCTCACCACAAGTATGGCTACCGTTTGTCACCATACAATATTATTAAAGTATTATTGACTATGTTCCCTTTGCTGTCCCTTTTATTCCTGTGACTTATCCATTCCATAACTGGAAGCATTTTCTATTTTACTGAACTATTATTTAAAACATTTCAATGGGGCACCTGGGTGGCTCAGTCGGTTAAATGTCTAACTTCAGCTGAGGTCATGATTTCACAGTTCGTGAATTCCAGCCCCACATTGGGCTCTGTGCTGACAGCTCAGAGCCTGGAATCTGCTTTAGATTCTGTGTCTCCCTCTCTTTCCGCACCCCACCAGCTCACACTCTGTCTCTCTGTCTCTCTCTAAAAAATAAATAAACATCAGAAAGAAAATAAAGTAGTTTTAAAAATAAAATAAATAAATAAAATATTTCACGGTTTATGCTCAACTTGTCATTTAGGATTGGAGAATAAAATGTAATGTGTTTTCAATATTCTAAATTTTGTCATGAAGTTAAAAGTAGGGACTCAAGAACAAGAAAGTGTGAACTCAAAATACAATTATTAAGAGTGATAATCTAAAAAATATTTTTATCTTCTATTTGGTGACCTTGAAAAAGTCAGACAAGTTATAATTCTATTATTTGTTCAAAACATATGATGTAATGAAATTAAGGAAATTAATACTAAATAAATTAGTTTTTATCTCCAAAACTAATAAATCATCATAATAACTATTTGAGCAAGTTGATCATGGTTAGAAATGAATACTCCAGATCTAGTAAACATACCTTTTATTTTGGGTTTTATTGTTGGATGAGAGAGGAAAAGTGGTGGGTCCTTGCTCTGGCAATTACTCAAGGACATGGTTGGTCCCATGGCAGAATGTGAGTAGTGAGAGCTTTGGTCAGCTTCAGAGTCCCACCATTCTGACATCAAGATTTTTACCTGTGGTCTACCCAGGGTAGAATATGGCATTGGAGAGTCTCTTTTTTAGCTACAGGAAGATACAATGCAAATCCCTGTTTGTATCAGACAATTGGTCTTCCCTGCTGTCCTAAGAAAGTTGTACATCAATACTTCTGAAAAAAAATTAGAAAGCCTCTTCCCAACTTGCCCAACGAGGCAGAAATGAAAATTAGTGGATCATAGAGAAGTCATCTGGGAAGGGGTGGAGGAAAGCAGGCTTCTGTCACAGGTCAGGAGTAGAGGGACTAGAATAGAGGAAGAGAGGAAATTTGCAGTTTCCCAGCAGGGACAACATGTGAGAAAAGAACTGGAGTAAATCATCATGTGTTTGAATTTCTTGAGTCTTATAATTACTTTGGAGGGAATCCCAGGAGAAGAGTAGATTTGCTAAGGATGCAAAACCGCATTACATATATTTTGAAGATTAAAACAATAGTGGCCTTTTTTTTCCTGATAGATCCCAAGCAGCGGAAATGAGTCATATCAGTAAAATAGATAATGGATTACGTTAATGCTAAAGTCATTTCCTTGTCTGCAATGATCTTACTCCTAAGTGAAAATGCCAAGTGGAGGAAAAATGAAGTAAATAAAATAGTCTGTAGATAGTACAAGACAAGATATAAATATCTAAACAGCCGAAAATGCTTTGAAATATGAAAATTTTACCTCATGCTATTATGCATATTCAATAAAACAATTGGCATGTAACATTTTTAAAAAATAATCTATAATTTATTATTAACTGAAATACTAAGACAAATTCAAAGCACCCTTTCCATAACGACACAATAAAGTGCCATAGGATTGGATGTCACAACACAATTTGCTTTTCCCTGCCCAGAGCGAAATTTGGTCTGAAAAACGTGGTTGTCCAAGATTGCTTACACTGTAAAAATTGAGCAAGAAAATAGAGTTAAACTTTGTGTGCAGCAACTATTCGTGCTGTCAGCAGGAGCAAAATTTACCACCAAAGTAAAGTCTGAAGAGTCAAATGTACTGTCATGTAGAAGTCAGAGACCTCCCTTCCGAGATTTTCTTAGATTCCTAATAAAAGTCTTTGGCAAGAACTGCCAGAGCTTATGGTTTAATGAATGTAGGTGAAAACAGACCCAAGTAGTAGCTTTTGTGTGGGAATGGAGTATTATTATTCTTGACATAAAATCCAGCGTGGGGGAGCTATGAGGAGTCATCTACTCCTGAGCTATACTCCTGGGATATCTACTCACTTTCATGCACATTTTGATAGGAGACATGTGATCCTACCTGACTCCTGTATGCCATATGTGTGTGTGCGTGTGTGTGTGTGTGTGTGTGTGTGACCTATAACCATATGCTGGCCATTTATCTTCTGGCCAACCTATTAATGAGGGGACTACCTTCCTTTTGAGAGAAATTCTTCATTAGGCATGTATCTTTGGTGTATTCAGTCTTTGTTCTCAAATTCTACATCCTTAGTAGCTGCCCCACAGGGAACTAGGAAGATGTAAGACAGGAAAGCTTCTTATCAACAAATAAGCCAGCTTATTATCAATGATTGCTGGAAGCCGATCTATCCAACCAGCCTGATGGCAGGGCCAGGGTGGTGGAAAGATGGGGACTGCATGGCAGCCCAATGACAGTGAAGCTTCTTGTACTCCTGCTTTTATGTAATTTGGCCTTAGCATTGGTCGAGGCAGCCCCCTCTACCAATGAAAGTACCTGGGGAATTGTCAGTTGGGGAATTGCCCACGAAGGGCCCCCAGGGAAAAGAACCATTGGGGAAAGAAATAAGAGTCTGCAGGGAAATCATGCAGCCCTACATCTAGCCCTTGCCACCCCCTATAAAGACTCATCCACCTAAAGGAAGGATAGCTCCATATATTTCCCAGTCAAGGAGGGGGACAAATGGGTTCGAAACCCCCAGTCCGGCAACAAAGGAATGTATCTATGGATATAAGTTACCCCAACCCCTAGGCCCACTTGGCCCCCAGGAGGCATTCCAGATGATAACTGGACCTGGTGGGTTAAGGTACAGAATGGTTTATTAGTTCCTAGGTATACATTGTCTCTCTGGGAGCACATAAGGCGTGGATTCCCAGGGCCCTCCTGGCTCCCTCCAGGCACCCCAGACCAAAGCGAATACTTTTCTTCCTTGTGCCGCAAATCACACAAAGGAACAATTTAGAAGTCATGTCCTTGTAAAACATTCCACTTGAGGTGTTGTGAGCTAGATGATCTTGTAAGGGCAGGAGGGAATGTTACAAGAAAATAACTATGTTGTTCCTTTGTGGGTGATCACACAAAGGAACATTTTTAGAATTAGGTAATGCCGAGGAACATAGATAATGCATGCTACAAGGAATTTGCAAACAAATATAATGCCACGCTTGCTACAATAAAGTGGCCAGTCTAACACACTGCTGTTTTCTGTGTCCATTTTACTTTTGTTTTATTTTATTTTCACTTTTTCGCCGACACCGTTCATCCTTTGGGAACCCCTGGACCTGCTGGAGCTGGACTCCGGCAAATGATTATCACAGGTAATTCCAGCTGTGTACTTTCTAACTCAAGATGGCCACCTGGCAATATGCTCATTAGGTTTGCATCCTCACTCATACTGGCCTTCACTTTCGGAAGTTGGAAACTGTCCTTTATATTTTTAAGCAGTGAATGCCACAGATTCTCTGGGATATCCCTTATGTCTTTCAAAAAGCATGGAGATTGTGCTTTCTATAAAAAAAACGTTTCAATTCTCTTGTTAAGAAGAGATATTTGCCTTCATTATCTGAAATTGGAGATTTTGTTGGCATACCATTTCTTTCTAGGGTAATTTTGCATTTTGCCCTTTACGATTAGGTGCATCAAACACACAGAGTTCGTTGGACAGGGGCTATACTCACAACTCACACATCAGGGCACATCAGTGGTGCTCATCTGGAGACTATCCCATATACATTTTAGAGAGTTTGGCATTTGCTAAAGAAGACTTCAGTCAGCAGGGGCAGGAAGCCGGCACTAGAGATCCCTAGATGAAGTACTAACAGGCACTGAGTAAGGGGGCTGGGATGGCAGGAGGCTCTGCATCTACTGCAAGAGGTAAGACTCCAAGGGACTGTCAAAGACAGATAAGCACGCATGCATGGAATTCAATTTGTGCTGGTCCAAAAATCAGCAGGTGCAATGAATGACACCCCAAAGAGCCTCCTTGAATTGTTTGGAAATTAAACCTCTCTTTCAGATCCTCTGATAAAATAGCAGACAGGGCAGCTCTGCTATGGGAAAGAAGTGGAAGATCAGAAAGTGTTGGATCTCAAGGGAAACTTCTATTTTGGGCATAAAAAGTGCATTAGTCACCTGAAGTCAAGACATTGAATTTTAAGTACTAGAAAGCCTGTCTTAGGCAAAGGTGATGCCATCAATGCTCTAGTTGCTGCAGTTTGGGAAGCCATGAAGCAACACTCTCAGAGGGAGCAGGCAAGTGCCTGTTCAGAGAAAAGAAGTTCTGAAGAATTAGAAATGCACAAAGACACCAAGTACTCTAGTTTCCTGCCAGTAAAATATTCCTCCTCCCATTTTCTCCTCACCCCACCCCGCAACCAGCCTCCCTATTAAGAGCAGGAAATAGTTGCTCTTTGGCCACTGAGAATGTCCCGGTGTACTCCCTAACTGATGCACATACATCAATATTAAAGAGAGGACAAATTATAACAATTACACAGCTTCCTACCCCGAAGGGATTTGTGTTCTTCTTGGGATGACAATATATACACAGTACAGTGAGTCTCATGTCTGGATCCTCCCTCCTGAACCTGTCTCTGGTCCCACCATGCTCGACTAATTTCGGGGTCCTAGCCAAGTCATGCTCTTTGTCCCTGTTCTTTCCTCTGCCTGAACTTTCCCTTCTCTCCCCACTCTCTCTAACCAACCCATCCTCCTCCTTCATTTTAGACCTTAATCCCTTCAGAGTCCTTTCTTGATTCCTTTCATTGGGATAAGATGTGCATCCTCCTCTAACCATGCAAATATTTACCTGTGTACTGCCCCTACCATAATATCTACAACATTCTATTCTATTTCTGAGACTACTTCTCTGTAAACTTCTCTGTAAACTCTGTACATCCCCTAGATTGTACATATTGTGGCCGAAGGGCTCATGTTAACCATCTTCACTATTACATCTTTTTTTTTTTAAACAATTTTTTTTTCAACGTTTATTTATTTTTGGGACAGAGAGAGACAGAGCATGAACGGGGGAGGGGCAGAGAGAGAGGGAGACACAGAATCCGAAACAGGCTTCAGGCTCTGAGCCATCAGCCCTGAGCCTGACGCGGGGCTCGAACTCACGGACCGCGAGATCGTGACCTGGCTGAAGTCAGACGCTTAACCGACTGCGCCACCCAGGCGCCCCTCACTATTACATCTTAAAACACAGATTTGTACCTGGCATATAGTGGAAATTCAGTAAACAATCTCTGCCTAAATGAATTAAAATTACAATAAAGAGCTTAAAATGTTTTTATAAATTTCTTTTTCCTAGTTTGAAAAATACCAGTAGTTGACTATTTTCAAATGTCCAGACAACTAGTGAGGATTCATTCATTCCAGTTATCACCAGAGAGGACGAAAAGATTGTGAGACCAATAAACTGAAGCAAGGTGTTTGTCACTTTCTGCATTGTCTCTTTCTGGAATTCTTGTTCCAACCAACAAACAGTTCTTCCTTTCATCTGATCTCTGCCTCACATACCCACATAAACCATCCTCCATTCTATAGATAGAGTGGTCCTCCCAAAACAGAAACCTGAACATATTACTCTTTACCTAAGATCTGTCACTGGCCATCTAATTCATATCTGCAGGAGAAATTTCAAACCACTCCATACAGAACAAAAGTCTTTGTATTATTTGTCCCTTGCCCACCATTTTAGCTTCATCTGTGCCTCAAAATTTACACTTCAGCAAGGCCAAACACTTATTTTTATTGCTTTCACATATTTACAACTAAACAAAAGTATAGTAAAACACAATACAATACAATACAATACAATACAATACAATACAATACAATACGGGTGCCTGGGTGGCTCAGTTGGGTTAAGTGTCTGACTCTTGATATAGGCTCAGGTCATGATCTTATGGTTCGTGGGATCAAGCCCTGCATCAGACTCCACTCTGACAGCACAGAGCCTGCTTGGGATTGTCTCTTTCCCTCTCTCTCTGTCCTTCCCCCACTTGCTTTCTCTCTCTTTCAAAATATATAGATAAACATTAAATAAATAAATAAATAGTCATGATGTTGAGTTTCTCCTATACTTACCTAAACCATAAATTCTACCACCAAAGCAAAAGTTCAAGAAATTATATCCCTTCTTTCCATATTCTTCTTAGTTTGCAGGCAGTCCTAAGGTTGATCTGTTTCTCATTTTTTAAGGTTATTTTATGTTCATCTTACACTTATGTCATCTGTGTAGGCTCTTTTAAAACTTATTTCATCACTGCAAAATTGTTAGTAAAGGAAGAAGTCAGTGTTTAGTGCTTCAGTCTCCGGCACACTAGGGGTTGACCTAATTAAAAGGATGAGGAATCCACAGCACAGTTTTGCATACAATGAACTGACTTAGAGGGTGCACAGTCATAACACAGTAACCCTCCCCTATGGGTAACAGTTTGTCCTATATGCACCTGACTGACGACCTGCATCCCACAGGGTGTGCTAGGGCTCAGATGCCATTTTCACCTTGATAGCATACCTCTAGTGGAGAACATAATAAAGAGCATTGTTTTAGTGCAACTGCTAAAGATTTCAATCAAAACTACATTGAAATAAAAGCCTACCCAGAATGGCCACGTCTCCATGCATAGTTAGAGAATTGCATACATTTTGCAGAAAGATGTGCAATGGAAAAAGACTATCCACTGGTAATGCAGATTTGAATCAAAGGTGTGCATTATGTATAAATGCATAACTTTTACCTAGTGAATAGTGCCAAATAACACAGATGTGCCCCAGCTGTGCTGCTAGAGGGTTTCATCACATTCTACATAAAATTTATTTATTTCTAAGGTTATCACACTTGACTTAGGTTGCAGTCATCGTGACAACAACAAATGCATCTTATTAACTGAGCTCCTTATATTATTTCAGTTTAAAATTTGGTCATTACCCTTTAAAATATACGAAATTATTAATAATTTAAAGAAATGAATATTCTTCCCGCTTGACATTCTTCCACTTAACATATTCAAATATTCCTTTTTAACATTATGCTAAGTGTACTAGAACTTATTTCAGACCCCCTTTCAACTAATTTATATGAAATGGAGATCCCCATGCAAGAAGTCACAAAAGGCAGAAAATGATTTTCATAAGTTCAAACTTAAAGATTATTTTTTTCCTCCTTTCTATAAGACAGGCTCAAATGTCAACACATCAGCATATCATTTGCTTTTCATTGAGCTGTTTGCTTAGTATTCACAAATTCAATTACTTTCAGTAGCATCAAGCAAGATTCTTACATGATTTTATTCTGCAACTCCGAATTTCTTTTCTGCTGCTTTTTGCTTTGCTTGCTTAAAAAAATCTGCCATTTTTTGGTGATGTATCAGCAGGTTTCATCCCCATCATGGGTGAAACAAATACTCATCTAAGAGGTGAATAGCAGTCTTGCTTCACACTTTGAATCTAGTTAAGATGAAATATTCCTGTGTAGTTATTTTCATGCCAAGGATAAGAATCAGTTTATGACAGATATGAAACACTATTACCCATTTTACAATTTATTTTTACCAAGTACTTGAATCTAGATTTTCTTAAAAATTAAGACTTCTTAACCTTCAGACTCCACCCCCTTACTTTATGTCATATGTTTATACTTATTATATTCACAGAAGGCATATATGTAAAAAAAAAACACCCTTTCTTCTATTTTCAAAGAAAACATACATGGGTCATTGCTTCAATTTGGAAGTGAATTCTGCATCCATTGTTTGCCATTGGTCACAAAGCAAACATAAAGAGAGGAGAGAATAGGAATAGATTAACTCAAGGCACATTTAGAACAGCTCATCAGTATTTGAGTTGTCTCATAGTTATGTCTATGTGTTAGTGTTCTCCAGAGGAACAGAACCAAACTCCATATATATGAGATTTGCTATAGGAATTAGATTACATGATTATTAACACTGAGAAGTCCCACAATCTGCCTTCTGCAAGATGGATAACCAGGGAAGCTGGTGGTTTATACTTCAGTTGGAGTCTGAAAGCCTAAGAACCAGTAAACCAAGTGTCCAAGGGTAAGAGAAGATGTATGTCCCAGCTCAAACCAAGAGCAAATTTTCCCTTCCTCCACCTTTTTTCCCCCTAGTCAGGCCCTCAAAAGTTTGGGTGATACTCCCCTGCATTGGTGAGGACAATCTTCTTCTCTCAGTCACTCAGCACTTATATGCTATTCTCCTCCAGAAATGGCCACACAAATATACTTACTGATAATGTTTTACCAGGTATCGGGCTATCCCTTAGTCCAATCAGATTGACACATAAAATTAACCATCATAGTCTACCTTTGTAGTTTTTTCCTATGATTGAGGCTATTATTTCAGAAAATTCATAAGTCAAAAATCTTCAAACAAATGAATGCCAATAGGAAATGTAGAAACTTGACATCATTTCTAAACTACTCTCTTAATGTTTCTGAAGCATGAGCCATGTATATTGGGCCATGCTGTGACATTGGCAATGTACTCTACAGCCAATGAACAAAGATGAAACTAGAAATAAAGATATTCTTTCTTCTAGATGAAGTTAAAAAAGCTTTACCGTGACCTATAAGGCATTATGTGGTTCATTCCATCATGCCTTCATCTTGTATTACTCTTCCTGTGATGTTAACTGACAAAATTTTGGTGCCATGATATTAGTCTATTAGCTTGAAATGGCAACCACTAAAAGTTTACACTTGGTATAACCCTCCCACAAATATTACTTCAAGTGATTTTCTTAACATCCTTGTGAGAGATAATAATACCTATTTAAAACTGTGGATACAGGATTGGAAACATTAAAAAAAAAACATATTAACTGGTAGAGCCATGACACAAACCTAGGCATTCTGACTCCACACCTCATGAGTTTTCCAGTCTGCCATGCCTGTCCTACTACAAACACAGTGATTATGCCACTTCCTTTGAGAGATTGTCTTGCCCTTTACTGATCTACTTCTTCTAAGATACCATATTCTTTTGGTAGTATCCATTTTAAGCTGTAGTAGATTTTTTTTTTTTTTTTGAATTTTATTTATTTATTTATTTTTTTTTTTTTTTATGAAATTTATTGACAAATTGGTTTCCATACAACACCCAGTGCTCATCCCAAAAGGTGCCCTCCTCAATACCCATCACCCACCCTCTCCTCCCTCCCACCCCCCATCAACCCTCAGTTCTCAGTTTTTAAGTCTCTTATGCTTTGGCTCTCTCCCATTCTAACCTCTTTTTTTTTTTTTTTTTTTTTTTCCTTCCCCTCCCCCATGGGTTCCTGTGAAGTTTCTCAGGATCCACATAAGAGTGAAACCATATGGTATCTGTCTTTCTCTGTATGGCTTATTTCACTTAGCATCACACTCTCCAGTTCCATCCACGTTGCTACGAAAGGCCATATTTCATTTTTTCTCATTGCCACGTAATATTCCATTGTGTATATAAACCACAATTTCTTTATCCATTCATCAGTTGATGGACATTTAGGCTCTTTCCATAATTTGGCTATTGTTGAGAGTGCTGCTATGAACATTGGGGTACAAGTGCCCCTATGCATCAGTGCTCCTGTATCCCTTGGATAAATTCCTAGCAGTGCTATTGCTGGGTCATAGGGTAGGTCTATTTTTAATTTTCTGAGGAACCTCCACACTGCTTTCCAGAGCGGCTGCACCAATTTGCATTCCCACCAACAGTGCAAGAGGGTTCCCGTTTCTCCACATCCTCTCCAGCATCTATAGTCTCCTGATTTGCTCATTTTGGCCACTCTGACTGGCGTGAGGTGATACCTGAGTGTGGTTTTGATTTGTATTTCCCTGATAAGGAGCGACGCTGAACATCTTTTCATGTGCCTGTTGGCCATCCGGATGTCTTCTTTAGAGAAGTGTCTATTCATGTTTTCTGCCCATTTCTTCACTGGGTTATTTGTTTTTCGGGTGTGGAGTTTGGTGAGCTCTTTATAGATTTTGGATACTAGCCCTTTGTCCGATATGTCATTTGCGAATATCTTTTCCCATTCCGTTGGTTGCCTTTTAGTTTTGTTGGTTGTTTCCTTGGCTGTGCAGAAGCTTTTTATCTTCATAAGGTCCCAGTAATTCACTTTTGCTTTTAATTCCCTTGCCTTTGGGGATGTGTCGAGTAAGAGATTGCTACGGCTGAGGTCAGAGAGGTCTTTTCCTGCTTTCTCCTCTAAGGTTTTGATGGTTTCCTGTCTCACATTTAGGTCCTTTATCCATTTTGAGTTTATTTTTGTGAATGGTGTGAGAAAGTGGTCTAGTTTCAACCTTCTGCATGTTGCTGTCCAGTTCTCCCAGCACCATTTGTTAAAGAGGCTGTCTTTTTTCCATTGGATGTTCTTTCCTGCTTTGTCAAAGATGAGTTGGCCATACGTTTGTGGGTCTAGTTCTGGGGTTTCTATTCTATTCCATTGGTCTATGTGTCTGTTTTTTTGCCAGTACCATGCTGTCTTGATGATGACAGCTTTGTAGTAGAGGCTAAAGTCTGGGATTGTGATGCCTCCTGCTTTGGTCTTCTTCTTCAAAATTCCTTTGGCTATTCGGGGCCTTTTGTGGTTCCATATGAATTTTAGGATTGCTTGTTCTAGTTTCACGAAGAATGCTGGTGCAATTTTGATTGGGATTGCATTGAATGTGTAGATCGCTTTGGGTAGTATTGACATTTTGACAATATTTATTTTTCCAATCCATGAGCAGGGAATGTCTTTCCATTTCTTTAAATCTTCTTCAATTTCCTTCATAAGCTTTCTATAATTTTCAGCATACAGATCCTTTACATCTTTGGTTAGATTTATTCCTAGGTATTTTATGCTTCTTGGTGCAATTGTGAATGGGATCAGTTTCTTTATTTGTCTTTCTGCTGCTTCATTGTTAGTGTATAAGAATGCAACTGATTTCTGTACATTGATTTTGTATCCTGCAACTTTGCTGAATTCCTGTATCAGTTCTAGCAGACTTTTGGTGGAGTCTATCGGATTTTCCATGTATAATATCATGTCATCTGCAAAAAGCGAAAGCTTGACTTCATCTTTGCCAATTTGGATGCCTTTGATTTCCTTTTGTTGTCTGATTGCTGATGCTAGAACTTCCAGCACTATGTTAAACAGCAGCGGTGAGAGTGGGCATCCTTGTCGTGTTCCTGATCTCAGGGAAAAAGCTCTCAGTTTTTCCCCGTTGAGGATGATGTTAGCTGTGGGCTTTTCATAAATGGCTTTTATGATCTTTAAGTATGTTCCTTCTATCCCAACTTTCTCAAGGGTTTTTATTAAGAAAGGGTGCTGGATTTTGTCGAAGGCCTTTTCTGCATCGATTGACAGGATCATATGGTTCTTCTCTTTTTTTTTGTTAATGTGATGTATCACGTTGATTGATTTGCGAATGTTGAACCAGCCCTGCATCCCAGGAATGAATCCCACTTGATCATGGTGAATACTTCTTTTTATATGCCGTTGAATTCGATTTGCTAGTACCTTATTGAGAATTTTTGCATCCATATTCATCAGGGATATTGGCCTGTAGTTCTCTTTTTTTACTGGGTCTCTGTCTGGTTTAGGAATCAAAGTAATACTGGCTTCATAGAATGAGTCTGGAAGTTTTCCTTCCCTTTCTATTTCTTGGAATAGCTTGAGAAGGATAGGTATTATCTCTGCTTTAAACGTCTGGTAGAACTCCCCTGGGAAGCCATCTGGTCCTGGACTCTTATTTGTTGGGAGATTTTTGATAACCGATTCAATTTCTTCGCTGGTTATGGGTCTGTTCAAGCTTTCTATTTCCTCCTGATTGAGTTTTGGAAGAGTGTGGTTGTTCAGGAATTTGTCCATTTCTTCCAGGTTGTCCAGTTTGTTGGCATATAATTTTTCATAGTATTCCCTGATAATTGTTTGTATCTCTGAGGGATTGGTTGTAATAATTCCATTTTCATTCATGATTTTATCTATTTGGGTCATCTCCCTTTTCTTTTTGAGAAGCCTGGCTAGAGGTTTGTCAATTTTGTTTATTTTTTCAAAAAACCAACTCTTGGTTTCGTTGATCTGCTCTACAGTTTTTTTAGTTTCTATATTGTTTATTTCTGCCCTGATCTTTATTATTTCTCTTCTTCTGCTGGGCTTAGGCTGCCTTTGCTGTTCTGCTTCTAGTTCCTTTAGGTGTGCTGTTAGATTTTGTATTTGGGATTTTTCTTGTTTCTTGAGATAGGCCTGGATTGCAATGTATTTTCCTCTCAGGACTGCCTTTGCTGCGTCCCAAAGCGTTTGGATTGTTGTATTTTCATTTTCGTTTGTTTCCATATATTTTTTAATTTCTTCTCTAATTGCCTGGTTGACCCACTCATTCGTTAGTAGGGTGTTCTTTAACCTCCATGCTTTTGGAGGTTTTCCAGACTTTTTTCTGTGGTTGATTTCAAGCTTCATAGCATTGTGGTCTGAAAGTAAGCATGGTATAATTTCAATTCTTGTAAACTTATGAAGGGCTGTTTTGTGACCCAGTATATGATCTATCTTGGAGAATGTTCCATGTGCACTCGAGAAGAAAGTATATTCTGTTGCTTTGGGATGCAGAGTTCTAAATATATCTGTCAAGTCCATCTGATCCAATGTCTCATTCAGGGCCCTTGTTTCTTTATTGACCGTGTGTCTAGATGATCTATCCATTTCTGTAAGTGGTGTATTAAAGTCCCCTGCAATTACCACATTCTTATCAATAAGGTTGCTTATGTTTATGAGTAATTGTTTTATATATTTGGGGGCTCCGGTATTCGGTGCATAGACATTTATAATTGTTAGCTCTTCCTGATGGATAGACCCTGTAACTATTATATAATGTCCTTCTTCATCTCTTGTTACAGCCTTTAATTTAAAGTCTAGTTTGTCTGATATAAGTATGGCTACTCCAGCTTTCTTTTGGCTTCCAGTAGCATGGTAAATAGTTCTCCATCCCCTCACTCTCAATCTAAAGGTGTCCTCAGGTCTAAAATGAGTCTCTTGTAGACAGCAAATAGATGGGTCTTGTTTTTTTATCCATTCTGATACCCTATGTCTTTTGGTTGGCGCATTTAATCCATTTACATTCAGTGTTATTATAGAAAGATACGGGTTTAGAGTCATTGTGATGTCTGTATGTTTTATGCTTATAGTGATGTCTCTGGGATTTTGTCTCACAGGGTCCCCCTTAGGATCTCTTGTAGGGCTGGTTTAGTGGTGACAAATTCCTTCAGTTTTTGTTTGTTTGGGAAGACCTTTATCTCTCCTTCTATTCTAAATGACAGACTTGCTGGATAAAGGATTCTCGGCTGCATATTTTTTCTGTCTAGCACCCTGAAAATCTCGTGCCAATTCTTTCTGGCCTGCCAAGTTTCAAAAGAGAGATCAGTCACGAGTCTTATAGGTCTCCCTTTATATGTGAGGGCACGTTTACCCCTTGCTGCTTTCAGAATTTTCTCTTTATCCTTGTATTTTGCCAGTTTCACTATGATATGTCGTGCAGAAGATCGATTCAAGTTACGTCTGAAGGGAGTTCTCTGTGCCTCTTGGATTTCAATGCCTTTTTCCTTCCCCAGTTCAGGGAAGTTCTCAGCTATTATTTCTTCAAGTACCCCTTCAGCACTTTTCCCTCTCTCTTCCTCCTCTGGGATACCAATTATGCGTATATTATTTCTCTTTAGTGCATCACTTAGTTCTCTAATTTTCCCCTCATACTCCTGGATTTTTTTATCTCTCTTTTTCTCAGCTTCCTCTTTTTCCATAACTTTATCTTCTAGTTCACCTATTCTCTCCTCTGCCTCTTCAAGCCGAGCTGTGGTGGTTTCCATTTTGTTATGCATTTCGTTTAAAGCGTTTTTCAGCTCCTCGTGACTGTTCCTTAGTCCCTTGATCTCTGTAGCAAGAGATTCTCTGCTGTCCTGTATACTGTTTTCAAGCCCAGCGATTAATTTTATGACTATTATTCTAAATTCACTTTCTGTTATGTTATTTAAGTCCTTTTTGATCAGCTCATTAGCTGTTGTTATTTCCTGGAGATTCTTCTGAGGGGAATTCTTCCGCTTGGTCATTTTGGATAGTCCCTGGCGTGGTGAGGACCTGCAGGGCACTTCCCCTGTGCTGTGGTGTATAACTGGAGTTGGTGGGCGGGGCCGCAGTCAGACCTGATGTCTGCCCCCAGCCCACCGCTGGGGCCACAGTCAGACTGGTGTGTGCCTTCTCTTCCCCTCTCCTAGGGGCGGGATTCACTGTGGGGTGGTGTGGCTCGTCTGGGCTACTTGCACCGTGCCAGGCTTGTGATGCTGGGGATCTGGCGTATTAGCTGGGGTGGGTAGGCAAGGTGCTCGGGGGCAGGAGGGGCAGGCTTAGATCGCTTCTCCTTAGGTGATCCACTTCAGGAGGGGCCCTGTGGCAGCGGGAGGGAGTCAGATCCGCTGCCGGAGGTTTGGCTCCGCAGAAGCGCAGAGTTGGGTGTTTGCGCGGATCCAGCAAGTTCCCTGGCAGGAACCAGTTCCCTTTGGGATTTCGGCTGGGGGATGGGCGGGGGAGATGGCGCTGGCGAGCGCCTTTGTTCCCCACCAAACTGAGCTCTGTTGTCAGGGGGCTCAGCAGCTCTCCCTCCCTTTGTCCTCCAGCCTTCCCGCTTTCCGAGCAGAGCTGTTAACTTATGACCTCCCAGACGCTAAGTCGTGCTTGTTGTGGGAACACAGTCCGTCAGGCCCCTCCGCTTTTGCAAGCCAGATTCGGTGGCTGTGCTTGGCCGGCGAGCCGCCCCTCCGCCCCGGCTCCCTCCCGCCAGTCCGTGGAGCGCGCACCGCCTCGCCGCCCTTCCTACCCTCTTCCGTGGGCCTCTCGTCTGCGTTTGGCTCCGGCGACTCCGTTCTGCTAATCCTCTGGCGGTTTTCTGGGTTATTTAGGCAGATGTAGATGGAATCTAAGTGATCAGCAGGACGTGTGGTGAGCCCAGCGTCCTCCTAAGCCGCCATCTTGCCCTAAGCTGTAGTAGATTTTGATCCATGTGTTCTGACTTGCATTTAATCACATTTCTGCATGCTTTCATGGCCTCAATGATTAATTATCCCTATACCTCCCACCACCAGAGCAGGCCACCCAGAAGTTTTGGATATGGAGCGCTGCAGACTATTTAGTAATGGTAGTCAGCCTCAGGTGGCACATTGTAAGGATAGTAGAAATCTTTATTTCCCTTGTTCGCTCCAAGATGATAGCAGTTGGAAAAATGTTATGCAATTAGGCTCCTTTCTGTCTTGAAAACAAATTTTTCTTTGAGATGTCGGAGATAACTGGCTGATTATTTGCCTATGGGTCCTAGAATTACATTTTATAAAGGTAGAAGCAGACTCCATTAAAAAAATGTTTGAATTCCATATACTTTCATTAGAGGACTGTACAGCCTTGTTAGCAAACACAGGTGATGCTCACAACTGGTGAGGCTGCTTGCTGTGCCCTCCCTAGTGCCAGAAATCCTCAGGCTGACTTGGAACCACAGTCCGCATTCCTAGCAGTCTCTAGCTGCCCATGAAGAAGGCCCCGCTACAACAAGTTAGAGGCAGTGATGGCAGAGCAAAGCTGTGACTGAATGTGTCTCCTCACTCTCCTCACACTGACTCAGTGGTTTGGGTGCACCTGTATATTTCCTCACACTTTGATTTGGCCATGGGACTTGTTTTAGCCAATAGGATGTCAGCAGATGTATTGCCAACAGAGGACTGAAAAATTCCTTGCTCGATATAGTTTCCCTCTCCTGGATCACTGCCATGATCATGGGAAGAATGTGCTCACTGATCACATGAGGAGATAAACACATGGAACAGAGCTGAACCTCCCCAGCTGAGCCCAAACTAGATCAGCCAAACCCCAGACAACCCTCAACTCTGTGATAAAATTAACTGTTGTTTAAGGCCACTGTGTTTGGGGTTGGTTTTCTAGGAAACATTTTTTGTAGCATTGATTAAGTGGCACATACTGTCTTTTTTACTGTTATCTCACAGTCAAAAAAATGAATGTACTACCATTACCAAGAAACATGTTGGACACATTGAGTTTTATACTAGGATAAAATATCATACATCATAAAATATACACTAAAATGCTGAGTTACTTATGTTGATTTTACTAATGAGGAAACTGAAACTCAGAAGGATGCCACTATTTACAAAACTAGATGGAATAAGATGGAATTATGACCTCAGAAACAAAGCCTTTTACAATATATTATTTGTCTCTGGCTTGAAGGTGATTTGCCAAAATTTAGGATTCTTGCCAGCCAAATCATCCATCATAAACAACACCATAAAATGCATAAGCATAATAAATCCATTCAAATATTAGTTAGATCCTTAGGGTTCATGATCCTAAACTGAATCATACCTGCAATTATGGGATATAATAAGCTTTGCAGATAGGTGAATTACTGTCATGTTTTCCATTTCTACCCCCACCAATCATTATAAACATAAAAGTGACTGAGCAGTAATGCAGTCATGGCTGTTAATAAATCATCACTATTGATAACATGACTTAAAAATCCATCTATAAAAGCAGTTCTGGGCTAGCCATATTCTGAGAGATTTGGCAGTATGGCATTTTCCTGGCAAATGTTTTCTAACTTAAAACGAGAATTTGTAAATAAATTGGAACACATGCAATTTTATCTTACAGTAAAACCTATAATAATAGCGTTGTTCAATCAACTTCACAGAAAGAGTAAGGCAAGACAACAGGTTGAAGACCCAACTAAGGACCTAATCACAAAATGCCTTAGAGATCATATCAAGGATTTTGGACCTCATCCGAAGCAATGGCATGATGTATTATTTTCCTAAGACTGTCATAACAAACTATCACAAGGTATATGGCATAAAAAAATTTCTCTTGGTTCTGGAGGCTAGAAGTACAAAATCAAGATGTCAGCAGGATCATGTTCCCTCTGAAGACTCCAGAAAGAATCCTTCCCCATTTCTTCTAGCTTTGAGCTGGTGAGTGCCAGCATTCCTTGAGTTCCATGGCTTATGGCAGTATAACTCCAATCTCTGCCTCTGTCCATACATGCCTATTTCTGTGTTGAAATCCGCCCTCCTTTTTTTTTTTCTTTTTTTAACAGGCAAAGGTAAACTATACAGATGGGAGTCAAGACAGTGATTGCCTTTTCTTTGTTTAAAAAACTTTTTTTTTAATGTTTATTATTTATTTTTGACAAAGAGGGAGAAAGAGATAGAATTCAAGCAAGGGAAGGGCAGAGAGAGAAGGAAACACAGACTCCAAAGCAGGCTCCAAGCTCTGAGCCGTCAGCACAGAGCTTGATGCAGGGCTCAAACTCACAAATCACAAGATCCTGACCTGAGCCAACGTAAGACACTTACCTGCCGGAGCCACCCAGGTGCCCCAAAATGTCCCTTTTCTTATAAGGACATGTTATTGGATTGTCACCCACCATAATCCAGTATGACCTCATCGTAAATTGATAGCATCTTTGGAGAGCACATATCCAATTAAGGTCATGTTCACAGGTTCCAGATAGACATGAATTTTGGGGAGACACAGTTCAATTCAATGCAGAATCATGAAAAAGTTTTATGCAAGAAATTAGCTTGACTATGTGGCCCTCTATACATATGTCTTCTCCATGTGTGGCACTAATTAGGAACCTTATTACCTCAAGTGCTATGCATCAGTATAGACTCTTATTTACAGACAGTAGCAAACATCTCAAACATTTTAAAATGTTTAACACACAGCAAATCCAAAATGCATTTGACTAGATGATTTTGTTCTTAATAAGATAATACAATTAAACTTTAGTTCCCACATTTCTAATTCACTTATATTTAAGTCAGCAGAAATTTCTATCTGTCCAGGTATCATAGTCCCCAAATTTTCAAATATACCTACATATACATACATGAGAGAAAGATTGAGAGAGGGTGAGAGAGAGAGTCATTTGTACTTTATGCATCAATAACAAATTCAGATTAAAAAGCTTCAAGAAAAAATTAAAATCTAATATGATAAAAAGAGGGTTTTCTCAATTTGAACTTTATTTGAGATTTTTTATTGATAAAAGCATTTCATATATAATGAATAAGAATAACTTTTTATCCTATCTTGGAAGGTTTCTGGAATATAGAGTTTATTCTCATGAAGAATTTAAAAATTCAAATGAATTCCTAGAGATAACATAATATTGTATTTCCAACAAATTCAACAATGTAATAGTTTTTCTCTAGAATAGCTTTTCTCTATAAATTTCATGACTCTTTGTTAATTGTGGGCAGAAAATTTATATATATATATATATATATATACACATATATATACAAAAATATACAAATATAGATAGATAGATAGATAGATAGATAGATATAAACTTTTTTATTGGCCTTCACACTTGATTATTTCTTTTTTTCCTTTTTAAAACAGTGAGGGAAAAGTATTTTTTTTAATTTTTTATGTTTATTTATTTTTGAGAAAATAGAGAATGTGAGCAGGGGAGGGGCAGACAGAGAGGAAGACATAGAATTTGAAGCAGGTTCCAGGCTCTGAGCTGTCAGCACAGAGCCTGATGCGGGGCTCAAACTCACAGACTGTGAGATCGTGACCTGAGCCAAAGTCAGATGCTTAACCGACTGAGCCACCCAGGCACCCTGAGGGAAAAGTATTAATGGTGCATTTCTGAAACGTGTGGATGACTTGCACTGATTTAAGTCCCTAAAGCTGATAAATCTGTAATCATAGGACTCTGTGACTTTGAAGGAGTTCATCAGCTTTAGATTTCCAGTCATCAAATTTGTACAGTTCCACACTGGTGATGGAAATAGAGCTTTAGATCTTCTCAGCCTTTTGGCTAAGATCAACTGAAACAGAGCCATAGAAAAGTCTCTGGTGTTCTGTTAACACTCTCAGAATACAGTTCTCTCCACCTCCCTTTCCCTGTACCTTCTTTCTCCTTCTCTTATCCCCAAAACTATCTACCAGTGAAACATTCAAGTGGTTACTCGTGATACTCATAACAAGATCATGTGTCAGGCCCTGTAAGAGGGAGCCTCCTTATCTCTAGACCAGGGGCTTCTTAATTCATGGATCCATGTGTCCAAGGAGACTTCACAGATGGGGATCTCAGGTCTGTGAGCCCCTTAAAGCTGTATGCAGCATTGTAAGTGTGGTATATATATATATATATATATATATATATATATACAGTGGAATATTATTCAGCTTTAAAAGGGAATGAAATCTTGCCATTTGCCATGACATGGATGGAGCTAGAGACTATTATGAAATAAGTCAGTCAGAGAAAGACAAATACCATATGATTTCACTCAGATGTGGAATTTAAGAGTCAAAACAAATGAACAAAGGGAAGAAAAGAGAGAGGCAAACAAAGAAACAGACTCCTAATTATAGAGAACAAACTGATGGTTACCAGAGGAGAGGTGTGGGGGGGTGGGGGTATGGGTTAAAAAGGTGATGGGGATTAAGAAGGGCACTTGTGATGAGCACCGGGTGTTGTATGGAAGTGTTGGATCACTATATTATACAACTGATATATTTATTAATTGGAATTTAAATGAAAACATAAAAATAAGTGGTATAAGTTATTAAAGTCATTATTACATGTTTAGATAGAGATCATAATGAAACGTTGCACACTTTGCCTTATGTAAAATAGACAAAAACCCAAAAATATTTTCCCAGGTAATATAAAGATGTAAAAAACTCTTGTATCTTCAATGCCTCTATACTTGTATACAAAGTCTGATTTTTAACTCCTGTGGGTTTAAGAAAGTCAAAAATCTTTCAAATATCAGGGTGGACTTTGAACTAAATCTATTCTCTGGTTCAAAGCATCCAACTGAAGTATCTCCAAAGGAGGTCTGCAATGGAATCTACAATTAACCTACTTACAAGATCATTAATGTCATGCTATAATGAAATATTTGAGCATATTATAGCTATTTTTAAAAAGTTTCTAAAATCATGCTATTGATGCAGAAAGAGAAGTAAATTGAAATTCAATTAGCCTCTACTTTTAGAACGCTTTTAATTATCAGGTTGAAAACCTGCACCAATTCAATTCCCATTCATTAGGGACATGAATTTTTAGGACTCTCCTAAATTTAACACGTAAAAAAATAAAATCTTTTGCTGTGAAGCACTTAGAAGTATTGTTTCACCAATGGAAAATAACTGGGGCAATATGAGTAGGCAATGTTAAACTGTGATAATTTTCACACAGATATTGTACTAACTCATCCCTAAGATGCTTGGATTTCACTTTACCCCATCAGCTACAGAGTATACATGTTCCAGTGCCCAGGAGCTGCTGAAAAATAGACTAATGGGAGGAGACAGGTGACCAGTAACTAAGGAAATGCTGCTTGCACATTTTAGCCATGGGTCCACACTGACGTGGACCAAGTCATGTTTCACTAAGTCACTAAGTGAAACACTTTTCCATCTAATTCACAGCTTCTTTCCTTCACTAAATTTTTCTATTTCAAACAGAATCTGATGAAAGATTTTCCAAACTGCCAAAGAAAGCCCTACAAATCAATTTTTAAAGGTCAAGGGACACCTGGGGAACTCAGTTGGCTGAGCGACACATTCTTGATTTGGGCTTAGGTCATGATCCCACAGTTCATGGGATTGAGCCCTACATCAAGCTCTGTGCTCATAGCATGGAGCCTGCTTGGGATTCTCTCTGCTCCTCCTCCATTCGCGTGCACATGCTCTCTCCCTCTCTTTCTCTCTCAAAATAAATAAATGAACTTAAAAAAAAGTCAAGCAACCCAATTTAAGAAGATGAACAAAATATTTTAATCATCACTTCACAAAAGAGTCTATCTAAATGTGCAGTAAGAAAATGAAATCATCCAGGCATCTGGGTAGCTCAGTCGGTTAAGCCTCCGACTTTGGCTCAGGTCATGATCTCTCAATTCGTGAGTTTGAGGCCAGCTTTGGGCTCTGTACTGACAGCTCAGAGACTGGAACCGGCTTTGGATTCTGTGCCTCCCGCTCTCTCTGCCCTTCTCCCACTTGTGTGTTCTCTCTCTCTCTCTCTCTCTCTCTCTCTCAAAAATAAATAAAAAACATTAAAAAATTTTAAGGAAAAAAGAAAATGAAATCAGCAGCAGCAAACACAAAAACCATAAGTGTATTCTACTACACTCTTATCCAAATGACAAATAAAAAAATCTGGAAAGGATATGAAGCAACAAAATTTCTCATGCAACACGGATTAATAAAACCATTTTGAAAATTTCCTTAACAGTTTCTAATAAAGATGACTACAATATATAACCTATTACCAAGTGATTGCATTCTTAAATATATACCCAGCATTAATCAATATATGCTTGAACCAAAAGACATGAGTAAGAATGTTTTTAGAAATGTTTTTATAATAACTAAAACTAGAAAAAACCAATATGTCCATCCACAAAATGCCATATTATACAGTGATAAAGAAGTTGTTGAAGTATAAATCTCATTCACATAATGTTGACACAAAATCATCCAGACCCCAAATAATATATACTTTTTTCTTTTGCCTTATTGTGGTAAAATTAACAGATATAATTGTAATATACTTACAGTATACAATGTGATGATTTGATATACATTGCGAAAGGACTCCCACAATGAAGTCAATTAACACATCCATCACTTCACATATTTACCTTTATTATGAGAACACTGAAGTTCCACTTTAGGCAAATTTCAAGTATGTATTATTAACTATAGTGACTATGTTATACATTAGGTCCTCAGACTTTATTTGATAATTAAAAGTTTGCACCTTTACTGGGTGGCTTGGTTGGTTGAGCATCTGACTTCAGCTCAGGTCACGATCTCATGGTTCATGAGTTTGAGCCCTGTGTCGGACTCTGTGCTGACAGCTCAGAGCCAGGAGCCTACTTCAGATTCTGTGTCTCCCTCTCTCTCTGACCCTCCCCTCCTCATGCTCTGTCTGTCTGTCTCTCTCTCTCTCTCAAAAATAAATAAACATTTAAAAAAAATAAAAGTGAAAAAATTCCCCACCCTTTTGGGGCACCTGGGTGGTTCAGTCAGTTAAGCATCTTGACTTTAGCTCCCATCATGACCTCATGGTTAATGAGTTTGAGCCCTGAATCAGGCTCTAAGCTGACAGTGAGGAACCTGCTTGGGATTCTTTCTTTCTCAAAAACAAAAACATAAACATTAAAAAAAGTTTGCACCCTATTTCTCCCATCCCCTATCCTCTGAAAAACCACCATTATACTCTTCTTATTTCTCTGAGTTTGACTTTTTTTTTTTTTGATTCCACATATAAGTGATATTGTGCTTTTCCTGTCTGGATTACTTCACTTGGCATAATTCCCTGTAGATTAATCCATGTTGTTGCAAATGGCAGGAGTTTCTTTTTTCTTTAAAGCTAGATAGTAGTCTATTATTCCATAATACTATTCCATATATATATGTATGTATATATATGGGAGGGGGGCAGAGAGAGAGAGAGCTGTTTCTTTATACATTCATCTGTTGGAGACTTAGGTTGTTTCCATACCTTAGCTATTATCAATAACGCTGCAATGAACATAGGAGTACATATATGTCTTTGAGATCCTGATTTTATTTCCCAGATATATAATTAGAAATGGGATTGCTAGATTACATGGTAATTCTATTTGTGACTTCTTGAGGAACTTCCATATTGTTTTCCATAGTGGTTGTAGCAATCTGCATCCCCACCAACAGTGTACAAAGATTCTTTTTCTCTGCATGTTCACCAATGCTTGTCCTTCTGTTCTCTTTTTGATAGCAGAGATCAGCCATGAAATTGTATCTTGTTGTGATTTTGATTTGCATTTCTCTGATAATTACTGATGTTGAGCATCTTTTCATGTATCTGTTGGCTGTTTGTATTTCTTCTTTGGAAAATGTCTTTTTTTGGAATCATGTCTATTCAGACCCTTTGCCCATTTTTTAATTGGATTATTTGGAGTTTTGCTACAATGTTGTTTCTTCTATATTTTGAATATTAACTCCTTATCAGAGATGTGGTTTGTGAATATTTTCTTCCCTTCACAGGATGCCTTTTCATTTTGTTGATGGTTTCCTTTGCTGCACAAAAGCTTTTTGTTTGATGCAGTCCCATTTGTTTACTTTTGCTTTTGTTGCCTTTGCTTTTGATGTCAAATCCAAAAAAAAACCATCGCTAAGACCAATGTAAAAGAGCATACACCTGCTTTTTTCTAGATGCTTTATGGTTTCAGGTCTTACATTGAAGTCTTTGATCCATTTTGAGTTGATTTTTGTGTATTGTATAACATAGGGGTCTAGTTTTATTCTCGTGCGTGTGGCTGTCCAGTTTTCCCATCACCATTTAGAGACGATCCTTTTGCCATTATATATTCTTGGCACTTCTGTCAAAAATTAATTGACCACTTATGTATAAATTTAGTTCTGAGTTTTCTATTCTATTCCATTGATTTATTTATGTGTCTGTTTGTATGCCAGTACCATAATTTTTTATTTCCATGGTTTTCTAGTTTGAAATCAGGAAATATAATGTCTCCAGCTTTGTTCTTCTTTCTCAGGGTTACTTTGGCTATTTGGGGTCTTTTGTGGTTCATACAAATTTTAGGATTGTTTATTCCATTTCTATGAAATTTTAGGAGTCTTTAGTCTATTTCTGTGAAAAATGCCATTGATATTTTTATTGGGATTGTACTGAATCTGTAGATTGCTTTGGGTAGTCTAACATTTTAACAATATCAATTCTTCCAATCCATCAACACAGATTGTCTGTCAATTTATTTGTGTCTTCTTTAAATTCTGTCACGATTTATAGTTTTCAGTGTAGAGATATTTTACCTCCTTGGTTACATTTATTGCTAGGTATTTTATTCTTTTTGATGTAATTGTGAATGGACAAATTGGACTGTTTCCTTAATTTCTTTTTCCAGTAGTTTGTTTTTAGTGTACAGAAATATAAATAATCTTTACATTTTTTGTGTCCTGCAACTTTACTGAACTCATTTATTAGCTCTAATAATTTTTTGGTAAATCCTTTAGGATTCTCTATACATATTTTATGTGTATAAAGTATAGTGTAATTTTCAAATAGAGAGTATATTGTTCTTCATTTCTGATTTGGATATATCTTATTTCTTTACTTATCTAATTGCTCTGGTTAGGACTCTAAGTACTAATGTTGAATAAAAGTGGTGAGAGTGCACATCCTTGTCCTGTTTCTCATCTTAGAGGACAACCTCTCAGCTTTTCACCATGGAGTAACACCATGGATGTTAGTTCTGGGCTTTTCATGTATGGCCTTTATTATGTTGAGGTACATTCCTTCTCTACCTGATTTGTTTAGAACTTGTATCATAAAAGGATTTTGAATTTTGGCAAATGCATCTGTTCTGTCTATTGAGATGATCATTTGATTTTTATTCTTCATTTTATTTATGTGGCATATTACTGAATAATTAGTGTATGTTGAAACATCTTTGTATTCCAATAAATTTTACCTTATCATGAAGTATAATCTTTCTTGTGTATTTTTTAATTGGGTTTGCTAATATTTTATTGAGGATGTCTGCATCGATGCTCATCAAGGATATTAGCTTATAATTTTCTTTTTCCCCTGTAGTGCTTTACTTTGGCTTTTGGTATTAGGGTAATGCTTGCCTTGTGAAATGAGTTTGAAGAGCTTTTTCCTCTTCATCCTCTTCGATTTGGTGAGAAATCTGAAAATAATTCATATTGTCTTCTTTAAATTTTTGTTAATGTTTATTTTTAATAGAGAGAGACACAGAATGTGAGTGGGGGAGGGTCAGGAGAGAGGGAGACACAGAATCTGAAGCAGGCTGTTAGCACAGAGTCCAGTGTGGGGCTCCAACTCACAAACAGTGAGATCAGACCTGAGCTGAAGTCAGACGCTTAGCCAACTGAGCCAACCAGGCGCCTCTTCTTTAAATGTTTTGCAGAATTCACCAGTGAAGACATTTAGCCTGGACCTTGGTTTTTGGGGAGGTTTTTGATTAACTGATTCAATCTCCAGAGGGAGATAGCAGGGAACGTGCCCGCCAGCTCTGTTAGGCTCCTGGAGGATCCCAGCCAGCACCCACAAGCAGGCTGAGTAGAAGTTGGAACCTCAAGCGACAGCTGAGAAACAATGCAGTCAGATCTCTTCCAAGAGAAACTGGGAGATGAGAATTTTTGCAGGCTTCCTCTGTGTTGAGCCGAGGGGTACAACCACAGCAAGTGCTCAGGTGCCCATTTAACAACTGCATCTTGGTTTTCTGTAATTCTGTAGGGACTCCTGATTACAAGCCCTGTCAGTTATCAGCGATCAGTGATTTGGGACTCATCTCTCAAATGGCAGTTATAAAAGCTGAGGAGCCAGATGTGTGGACAAGCCTCTTACAGGGGTGAAGATGGTGACTTGATTTTATTGGTGGAGCAAGTGATAGGAAGTGAGGTAGAGAAGTATCCACTGACTCTTTGGAGTTCTGGGGTAGGTTCCCAGTTAGCACCAAGATGTGAGCTAATTAGAAGCCTAACCTTCAGAGACCAGTTGGTCAAGTATGCAGTCAAATACCTTCCAAGGAAAAGCTCAGATATGGGTATACTTTGCCAGCCACCTCTGTGGTGAGCTCAGGGAAACAGCTACCAGGATTAGTCGTGTGTCTTTTTAACAACAGTTTCTTCGTTTGCTGTAGCCCTGAGGGCTCCTGAGTGCAAACTCTGCTGGCTTTCAGAGCTGGGTGATTTGAAGCCCCAGTCCTCAGATGGCAGACTTAAAAGTTGGGGTGCTATATGTGGTGTCCAAACCCTTTACTCCACAGGGAGAAGCTGAGAGTTAGGGGTTCCCTATTGACTGTAAGTTGCTATGCCAGCGTAAGGTATATGGCAAGAGTATATCTCAGCCTATCCTACCCATTTTGATGTATATTCACTTTGTATTCATTTCATGTGTACATTCCACTGTAAGAGCCAGTCACCTAGTTTCTGGATATCTCTCAAAGGGAATTAATTATGTATGGCTGTATATTCAGTGTATCTGTGGGAGGAGGAAAATTCAGGAACCTCCTACTTTGCCATCTTTGTGACATTTCCAAATAATCTATGCTTTAAGTTTTTCATTTAAAAACATTTAAGAACACACAAAACTGAATTTTGGTGATAGATTGAAATGGTGTAACCATTGGAGTTATTGACTGAGTTATTGACCCAAAGAAGGCTTCTATGATGGTGAAAATGTTCTGTATCCTTGATGTTTGCAAGGGTACATAATATGTAAAATATAAAATTATGTATGTAAAATTTATATGTAAACGTCATCAATTTGAACTTTCAAAATTTGTTTTAAATATATACATGTATGTATATGCATATGCATACACATGATGTATGAATAAATGTATATACACATTAGGCCTCAAATATGTGTATTTTCGGGTGCTTTGTATATGACTTCATAATGTGTCAAAGAATTTTAGGTGACTAATCATTATAATTTTCCTCTCTTCCGATATGTAACACAATGAATATTCTGAAATAACCACTAATTATGATAAGATCCTGAATAAATTTAAATTTTAAATAGACATACTTTTAATGTTTTACTACTTCTGCACAAAGGAAAATATATTTTAAAAAGAATTACAGAAAACAAACAAGGAATTGTGACATATTAAAAAAAAAAAAACCGTCGGGGCGTCTGGGTGGCGCAGTCGGTTAAGCGTCCAACTTCAGCCAGGTCATGATCTCGCGGTCCGTGAGTTCGAGCCGCCTCAGGCTCTGGGCTGATGGCTCGGAGCCTGGAGCCTGCTTCCGATTCTGTGTCTCCCTCTCTCTCTGCCCCTCCCCCGTTCATGCTCTGTCTCTCTCTGTCCCAAAAATAAATTAAAACGTTGAAAAAAAAAATTAAAAAAAAAAAAAAACCGTCAAGGCTGCAAAGGGGCGGGGAACCTGGGTGCTCAGTCCCTTGAATGTCTGACTTCAGCTACGGCCATAATATCGTGGTTCGTGAGTTCGATCCCCGAATAGGACTCTCTGCTGTCAGTGCAGACCCCCATTCCAATACTCTGTCTCCCTCTCTCTCTGCCCCTCACCCATGCTGTCTCTTTTTCTCTCTCTCAAAAATAAATAAATAAACATTAAAATAAAAAAGACTGCACAGGGACAACTGGACACATTTGCCTAGGATATGTGGACAAGCACTTGCATGTACATGTAAAATTCCTACATTAAGCCAGGTTCATTAAAAAGCCTAAATGGCCCCAAGTTGGTATCATTCTAACTCACAAAGTAGCAAGTACAAATCATCCTAGAAAAACATTCCAAACTTAGGCCCTCAGATCTGCCACAAATTGAATTAACTCAAATATGAGCTCACAATTAAAAATTATCAAATAGACGAAAAAAGGAGCAACAGACACAGAGCAAAAAACAGTCGATCCTATACAAAAACTTCTGATATTAATCTTATGTCCACTTTTTACTTTGCCTATTCTGAAACATTTAGAAAACGAAAGAAAAATCAGGAAAATGAGATAGCAAGAAGTAAACATAAAAATGACTTGGCTTATTTGGAGAAGCAGATTGCAATTCTAGAAATGAAAAGTATAATCATTGAAATTTAAAAAAAACAGTAGATTTGCTGAAAAACAAGTTAAACACAGCAAAAGGAGAATTAGCGATCTAAAGATAGATCTGAAGAAATTGCTTTACATGAAGCACAGAGAGATTAAAAAATACAAAAGAGTAGTTACGAAATGGGAGGAAAATATAGATTAAAAAAAAGAATATATACAGGGGTACCTGGCTGGTAGAGCATGTGACTCTTGATCTCAGGGCCGTGAGTTCAAGCCCCATGTTAGGGGTAGAGATTACTTAATTAATAGGAGGGTGTTGTTGTTGTTGTTGTTGTTGTTGTTGTGTTTAAAGAGTATAAACATATATATACTTAGGAGAGAGTGAGACAGAGAGAGAGACCCCAAGATTTAAAAATCTAGCGACTTCCCACTAAACATGAGAGTACTTCCTTCTCACCAGTGCTCAGAACTTCGGCACTGGGGTGGCTCAGTCAGTTGCGCGTCCAACTTCAGCACAGGTCATGATCTAACGGTTTGTGAGTTCAAGACCTGCATTGGGCTCTGTGCCGACAGCTTGGAGTCTGGAGCCTGCTTCAGATTTGTGTCTCCCTCTGTCTCTGCCCCTCCCCAACTCATTCATTCTCTCTCTCTCTCTCTCAAAAATAAATAATAAAACACTTAAAAAGTTTTAAAAAGAAAGAACTTAGTCTCAATGAAAAGTCAATTCTTCTGACTCTCCCTTCAAAATATTACACATCAGTGATGGATTGAGTCTAGCATTGCCAATGTCCTTGTAAAACAAGTCAGTCTCATCAGTATTGAAAACTTGTGCTTCCTCATATGCTTTTCCTGAATAACTCTTCTGTAGTCTTAGCCTCCAAACCTTCAGACCACCTCACCTGCACATATAACATTTTTCGTGTCTTATCATCTTTTGAAATGTATGAGTCAGTCTGAGCTAGCTAAAAAGGTAATGGTTTCCTGTCCCTGGATAATATGACAATATATTTCTTTGGCTTTTAGCCTCACCATGATGCTGTTACTACACTTTTTGGTTAGTGGCCATTTCACAAATTTAAAAATTTCCCTGCTTTTCCATAGCTTTATCACACATTATAGACGTTACGTTCTGGAGAGGCCTCACCTACAGATTGGAGAATTTTCTCTTCCATTTTCTGATGCATCATGTTGTTGATTTATTAACAGTGAACTCACTGCCACTGGCACTGTAACTCATGTCTGAATGAAGCTTATGTAATACATATGTTTTCTCTGTAAGGCACATCACAGCCTTCTCTCACTTAAGAACACCAGATAACACCTCAGCGCTATGCTTGGGGAACATTTTAAACAGCAAAATCACCAACGAAAAGCACAAAAATGCAGAACTCATGGCACTAAATACACTGCCAAAAGGATGCTTATTTATAGTAGGAAAGCTGAAATAAGAACACTGAGCATAGCCTTGTTCAACCTCCACCGGAACCTTGCTCATTAGGCCACTCAAATTTTTCCTTTCTTTGTGCATTTCCATGAATGATCACGGAAGTGCCACGAGTGTTGGTTTGGGGCCACAAACACGTTTAGCAAGTAAGTAAATTTGCAAATACAAAATCTGCAAATGATGAAGACACAACGTGCCTCCCACAGTTTGTATTCATTTTCTATTGAGGCAGCAAAAAAGTTTCCTCAAGCTTAACAGCCTATAACAACATGCCTTTATTATCTCATGTTTCCATAGGTCAGAAAACTAGACACAGCATGTCTCACTTGGGCCTTCTGCTCAGAACCTAACAAGATGGAAATAAAGGCGTTACCTAGATGGGGCCCTTATCTTGAGGCTCTGAGGACAACTCTGCTTGCAAGCTCATTAAGGTTGTTGGCAGAATTCATTTCCCTCCCATGCTTTCCACATGGTCATCTCCATCTGCAAGCCACCAATGGCACTCCAATCCTTCTCAGCCCTAGTACACCCTCTAACTTTCCCTTCTGCCAGATTTTTAGGGCTCATAGGATTAAATTAGGCCCACATTGAGAATCCAGCCTAATTCCAGCCTATTTCAAGGTTAGATGATTAGTAACATTAGCTCTGCAAAGCAGCTTTTATCATGTGATGTAACATATTCAGAGTAACATCGCCAGGGTCAAAGTACTGCCTACCACACAGTTTTAAAAATAAAGGACTAAAATATTAGAAATAGCCTGTAGGTTGGAAAGTTTATAAGACTTAAAACTCAAGATGTTATGGAGTTGGAGGTGAGGGGAATGTTAAGCTGGTAGTTAAGTTTAAACTTTATTAAGTTTAATATTGAATATACAGATTAAAACGCCACACATAAGGGGAAAAGCAGCAAAAAAACGAGATAAAAAAACACACACAAAAAAATCAACTCTAACCTTAAAAAAGTAAAGAAGAACAAAAACATCAGGGCATTTATAATGTACAAAATAAGATTTTAGAGATAAATCACAGTCATAGACTCCTCCCCCCAAAAACATGGTCAGGATTGATAAGAAGAACCATACAGCTATATATTATTTTCAAGAGACCAACTTAAGAGCTAAGGATACAGAAAATTTGAAAATAAAGGATAGAAAAAGAAATTTCAGGCCAACTAAAAAAACCCTCTGGGGATAAATTTAAAAGTCTTCAGTTACCAGGACAATGGAAGGATTGTGACTGTGTATACACTAACAACATAACTTCATATTTTGTGAAGAAAAAAAAGTGTTAAGTCAGGGAAAAACCAACAGATCTAACAATACAATAGAAGAATTCAGGACAAATTTCTCAGTTACTGATAGTAAAAACAAGTAAAAAGTAACAAATATATGGCTTGAGGTGATATACAGATCCCTGCACCAAATAATTTTGAAGCTAAACATTATTCTCAAGAGCACATTTATTTTATTTTCTCTAAATATGTATTTATTTATTTTGAGAGAGAGAGAGAGAGAGAGAATACCAAGCAGATTCTGTGCTGTCAGTGCAGAGCCCGACACGGGGCTCAAGCCCACAAACCGTGAGATCATTACCTAAGCCAAAATCAAAAGTCAGACGTTTAACTGACTGAGCCACGCAGGTTCCTCTCAATAGCGCATTTATAAAAGCTGAACAGATATACGATCACGAAGCAAGGTGAAACAGACATCACAGGATCAATAAAATGCATTTGTGCAATTAAGAGGATCACCACACAAAAAGTAATCATTTCAAAGGTCATTAATCTGCAAATTTAAAAAGATGACTTTAAATCAAGAATTGAAGACATGAAAGTCAAAATGAAGATGAATATAAATTTCAGGTATTCTCAGAATGTTTCCCAAATTATGGAAAACTACAGCGGTGATGTCATTTTTATAAAGCTCAAAAACAACACAAAGCAACACGTTGTGTAGAAAGCATGAAACTGTCAAAACCAAAGGAAACATAACCAAAATATACAAAATAGCAGTTTCTTCTGTGGAGGGGGCAGAGTGAGCGAGAAACTCAAATGGTGTATCAGTGGTGTGTTGGTATAGCTTTACAATGGGTGCTAATCTCGAGAATGTTTTATTGTTATGTTTCTTTCACAACTTAAATATTCATCATAAATATCTCTCTGTGGATATACTAAATAATACACAATGTTAAAATGACCATAAAGAATAGATGTTATTTTCTGACAGAGATACTGAAGCTGACGAGAAACCTGCCATGTATAAAGTTAGCAGAATTTTAAAAGCTGTAAACACCATGAGCCACAGAAACAAACGATAGCGTGAAATGTGCTGAAGAGTGTTGTGTTGTGAAGGGCTCTAGAGGACAGCCTTTTCCTTTTCCTCCTCCGGACACACATGCCAGTCTTTTTCTATGGCCTGTATAAAGAAGCTATGGGAATTTCTCCATCCCGCAATTATGCTGCTCAAAAGAAAGACGGACAGTTTTGTATCTCATACTTATTCTTGTTCACTGGAGTTCCTATCTAATATATCCCCCTGGTGCCGTGGGCTTTGTCAGGTAATCTAATGCATTCCCTTGTGGGATTCCTGATTTTTTTCTCCTGCCCCTTGACAGCTTCATGCATCCACAGGACCTCATGGTAGCTGTTACCAACATGGGATCCCTCTTTCACCCTCTCACTACTAAGCTCTCCATTTGTTGTTTTGTTTTTATCTGCTTTCTGAGATGATGCAGAAGTATTGTTTCCTGGTCGTTTGTGGCATTAATGAAAGTGTGTTGTGGCTTTTGTCAAAGAAGCTGACCTTCCGTGCTCCCTTGGCTTCATTATATGTGTTAGGTCTTTTTACATTATCAGCGGGGGTGATGGGTGGGCATACATGTGTGACTCTCCAATTAAGACAGTCATGAAAATTCTGGGGCTCAACAGAGATCAAAGCTGCCCCAAATGCTAATTAGAGATCCTCCCTTACACCATTTTGGGTTTTGTCAGAGCATTTGATTAAAATGGTTTCTGCCTTTCCTTACTCTATCTTAACATGAAAAGAAGGGAAAACTCATCTGAGTGAAGTACAGACATACAGACATACACATCTACGCCCTGCCAAATAAAATTTCATGATTCATATTCATACATAAAGTTTTCTAGAGTACACATGCATTATCACTTTTTTTTATTTACCACAAATTTAGTGGCTTAAAACAATGTACATTTATTATCTCTCAGGTTCTGTCAGGAGTCCAGGCATGGCTTATCTAGGTCATCACACCTCATAGCTGTATTCATGGGGGTCTCAGCTTCTTACTGACTCTTAGCTAGAGGCCACTGTTAGGTCCTGGAAGCCACTCACTTCTACTCGCCACGTGGCCTTCTTCATAGGCAGTCATAACATAGCTGTGTCTTTTATTGTTTTTTAAAATATTTATTTATTTATTTTTGAGAGAGAGAGAGAGAGAGAGAGAGAGAGAGAGAGAGAGAATATGAGCCAAGGAAGGGCAGAGAGAGAGGGAGACAGAGAATCCCAAACAGGTGCCACACTGTCAGCACAGAGTTTGATGTGGGGCTGGAACCCATGAAACATGAGATCATGACCTGAGCTGAAATTGAGTCAGATTATTAACCGACTGAGCCACCCAGGCACCCCATAGCTGTGTGTTTTATCAACAGGATAGTCACAGTGGGCAAAGATGGAAATTTTACATAATATAAAGTCATCACAGGAGTGGCATCCATTATCTTTGTCGTAGAACCTAACTTAATGAAGAAGTGATATTCCATCACCATATTCTAATGGTAAGAAGTAAGTCACAGGCTCCACCTGAACTCAAGGTGATAAAACTACACAAAGCCTTAGATAGGTCAGAGGCAGGAGTTATTAGGAGTTACCCTAGGATCTGTCTGCCACCCCACAGATATTTAGTAAAATATTGCCTATTACTGAAGAGTTACATCATGTGTTTTGAAAATATTTTGAAAAAATGATTGCCTATTCTTTAAAATAATTTTTTCTTAATGTTTATTTGTGAGAGAGAGACAGACAGACAAAGTGTGAGCGAGGGAGGGGCAGAGAGTGAGGGAGACACAGACTTGAAGCAGGCTCTAGGCTCCGAGCTGTCAGCACTGAGACTGAACTCATGAACCGTTGAGATCATGACCTGAGCCAAAGTCAGACACTTAACTGACTGAGCCTCCCAGCTGCCCCAATGATTGCCCATTCTTAGTTATCTAAGTGCAAGTCAGAAAGTTACTATTACACTCACAGCACAATATATGAAATTATTATGCTTCCTTAAGTTGCTTATTTTTCTCTTTATCTTCTTTGGAAGAATGTGACCATGGTTTTTGCTATTTTCTTTGCTTCCCAAAAAGATGAGTTATAGCAAGTGCTTTTTTATGTATCTCATTAAAACATAATCTTTATACACTCATCTAATTAAAGGTATAAATCAAATTTTAACTATCCCACTTTTATAAAATGTAAAGATAGAACATTTTCAATAAATAAATTCTAATAAACAGAGAACAGAGGAGGCACATATGCCTACTTCTATTTTTTCCACATCCCTAAAGGATTTCCCATTGCGTGTGTGATATCTTATTTGCAAAAGATAGCCTTAAGTATTCGCCCAGAGGAGAATCGGAGACGCATATGAAGAATCAGTGGTACTTTTCAATTTTTCTCATCCTTCTTACAAGTTCCAGGTGTCCATAATGGTTCTTTCCTGAATGTGATCTACTGCAGAAATAAAGACCATCAGATAACACATTGGAATATGCCTATTTTTTCTATATAGAGTCTCCATGGGAGTACTTTTGCCTCACACAAAAATTACATAGTTCTGCACTTTGTCAATTTCATTGTTCAAAGTTACTCCCTCCTGACAAAGCAATACTTTGTAAATCAGGTAATAACTGAAGATGTCACATGCATATGGTTTTCACATATACGTATACTCGGTAAAAATAGCAGTTATGGCTTATACATTGACTGCAACGGCTTTACAGATGGAACTTTTTAAATTAGCCTTTCCAAGAAGTAGAGCTACTGTATTTAAGCAGCTAAACCTGTGCCATCATCATTAGATTATTTCTCTTTCTTGTTTTCTCAGTTAAAAATATGTTTCCTTATACTGCTCAAATCCTGGGAAAGAAGGCTGAGAACTGATATTAGGATATCAACCTAAGCAGATGGGTAAGTTTATTCTGGTTGTTGCTGCTTTTGAATGTATAAGAAAGGAATAGTAATAAGGCTTCCTTTGTGAGGTAATTGGGAGGATTAAATAAGTCATTACATATAAAACCTTAAGGATAGTGCTCCTTGTATTGTAAGCCTTCAATAGGAGCTAATATTATAAATTACAAATTTGAGAGCTCAAATATTTTAAATATCATGAAATTCCAATTACAGAATCATAAGGATGAGAACTAAAATGAAAACAGGAAGATTTAAGTTGATTTGTGTAAGAGCCAACTATAACAAGATTAAATTCTATCCATCATCTCTAGGTTTTCTTAATACATCCATGTGGTTGGAAGGTGGTGAGGAAAAATCCCTAGACCATTTCAAGAAAGAGACTATGTCCCATGCCATGATCACAAATTGTTGAAACAGGGTTCTAGTCAATACACTTGTAAATCGAAAGTGAGTATCTTTCAATGCCTTGTGCTTTGTCAGGTGAAAACTCAAACCTATCATAGATACACGTAGTTCTATCTTTCTGATGGTTGTTAAAGGTGACAAGTGAAATGACTTCTAGCAGTTTCACTCAGATCCCCAGAGAGCAAGAGCCAAATTCAAGATACAAGCAGTAAAAGAATGTTGTATGAAAGTGATACAGGGCTTGATGGATTGAAACACAGTCTCAGTGGGATTAGGAGGAGAGACTAAAGCAAGTCAAGTCCTATTAAATTGTCTACCAGGCTCAGGGATTATGTTATTCAAGTGGCAAAAGTGATAGAGCATCGGGGTATTGGCTCTCTATGTCAAGAATTCAGTTACTTCGTTTTGATGGTGGGCAACTTAGGGTCTCGTAAGTTGGAGCAGCTGCAACAACTGCTAACTGAACAATATTCAACGAAGTTAAACAAACTGGGAGTGAAATTTCTTATTTCACTTGCCCACCATTTATGTGTGTGTGTGTGTGTGTGTGTTTATTTGTGCAAATTTTACTTCCTAAGATCCAGATTCCAAATAAAACTTTCCTGAGAAATTAAAAGACAAGTGTTTTGTTTGATGGGGGGGGGGGGGAGGACGCATTTCCTATGTAGATTTTTATTACTATTATTACTTACGCAGCAGAAATTAAACTGAGGAGAAAAACACATTTCTTTTTTTTTTGTAGGACTTATTGTAATTTTATGTATATGTGTATATTTCTAAGCTTATTTGGTACTTTAGTGTCTTCCCTCTTCACGGTTAAAGGGTTTTTTTTTTCCTTTTTGCAGGGGAGAAAGAAATTCAAATTGTGTAGAGACTGCATCACCATTCGGTAGAATTTGCCATGGTTATAAAGCTGGCTTTTGAGAAAATTTCATAAACAATTTCTGCAGATGAGCATCCATTCTCTCACTCGGAGGTCCACAACAATGCTTTTTTTGGTAGGCATAATTGCCTATTCTTATGTTATTTCAGAGGAGAAACTGTGGTTCGAGTTTGATATTAGACTCTGCAGTCCAGCTGCCTTTATTTTATATAGGTCTGCTTCTGTAACTATTCTACAAGCCTTTAGGGAGCGGTGAAGAGGAGTAAACCATACAACTAAAGAGGCATTTACCATAGGTGAACATTTAATTAGTCCCTTGTTCGACAGGATTGACCCTCACTATGGATCTACTATAAAAATTTCCCTGTAATAAAAACTGCACTTGATACTTTTGTTTCAGGGAAGTACTTCAAAATATACACAACATATCTTAGAAATCAGAGAGGAACCGTCTACAGTGCAATAAATTATTCCTGATACATTGCCATTTTGTTTACGAATTATGGTTTCTGTATTCTCAATTTATATGCCAACCTTACACAATAAACTACATAAAAGAAAAAAAAGACCCAAAGAAAGTCATAATATTTCAGAGAAATGATCATTTTTGACAGGACAAGTTTAAACAATTAAAAAACACCATAAGAAAACATATTATGATCAAATCCTTGACATATACACACTTTGAGTTCATTTTTTCACACATATATTTTGTTAGCTGAAAATAACAATACACTTGTAAGATATCCATACTTAATTAATTATAATCAGCTACACATTTAGCAATGTAGATGTTGGAATATTATGAAAAAGATCTCTGAAATTTGGGCTCTCTTGGTCGTTCCATTAGTCTAAGCCCTCTGAGACGCTGATCACAAGATGATATTAAATGTGCAAATATTTTATCAAGTAAGATGCCTGTGTGAGAGAAAATAGGGACAAAGCTGGTAAAGGATAAGAAAGCCATCAGACCACCAAGCAAGTCTGACCTTGTGAGAGGAAGACTGTGGACCACTAGATTATTGTGCATTCTGAGATCAGGATGGCAAATTCATGACAGAGTCCTCTTGCCAAAGTCTGCAGCCATTTATAAGATCTTAGGTAAATTACAGCTTTCTGTGCTCAGTGTTCTCATTTGTAGACTAAACAATTTATCTGCCCCTGTTAAATGTAATGATATCTATATGGTTTCTACCTTACATAAAATCCTGTCCTATTATTACAATTAGCCTAGAAAAAATGTAAAAGATCCAGTTAGTAAAAATCAAAGAAAATTTTGTAAATTCACAAGACCATTAGTGTGAGTTTAGTGATTAGTAATATCAAAATCATTATTCTTCTAACCATACAGATTGCTCTAATCTTTTCAACAAGCTAACTATGAAGTCTATAGTTTTCAATTTGTGTGCATATTTTTAGGGGGTGGAATGTAAAGAAAAAAATCCAATAGAGAAAAATGACCTCTTCATTTGCTTTAAGTTATATAAGTCAATAGGAATGGTTATTTTTTAACACCTAGTTAAAAATCATACCAAAACTCATATTCCAATTGAAAAGCTAGTGAAGCTTCGAGGACACTGGATGAATATAATATTTCTAAAGTTTCCTAGGAATTTTTTTATAATTCTTAACAAAGAATCATATGTTATTTTAACATTAGGCTGCTCACTGTTCGCTTATCCTATATTAGCAGGCTTTTGTTGCTGTTCTCATTGTTCATTCATACTCATTTACCTAGTTTAGTCTTCCAATTGTGTGAGTCAATGACCATCTTATACATGGTTTATAAGAGCTTTTTCTTTCTCTACTAATTATATTATTTTGATAGTATTTAAAATTCAGTACAGAAGTCATCTGAAATAGGGGTATATATATCATACATAGATTACATATATAATATGCCTAGTTTTTTTAAATATTCTGTAGGGAAGTCTCACAAAATACAGTTTATTTGGGGCACCTAGGTGTATCAGTCGGCTAAGCACCCAACTTAGGTTTGGGTCATGATCCCACAGTTCGTCAGTTTGAGCCCCACAGTGGGCTCTGCACAGATGGGGATAGCCTGCTTGGAATTATCTCTCTCCCTCTCTCTTTCTGCTCCTGTCTCACACTCTCTCTCTCTAAAAAATAAACAAATAAATAAAAAAGATTATATATATAGTTTGTTTTTGAGTTTCTTGTATTGCTCCTCATTTAAGACACTCATTCATACAGAAAAGTGCCCAGTTTTTAAAATTAAAATTTAAAAAACTGTCTTTGTATGAAGTAAGGGTGCATAATGCTGAAGATGAGGTAAGTAAAAAAAGAAGGCAGACATTGGCAGGCATCATCCTTATGGTGGACAGGTACAATGCATGTATTTCCAAGATTTTCCTGAGAGAATCCAGAAAAGAAGCAATCACATTTTAAATGCTAACAAGAGCCAGGATAAGAATAACTTGGCAGTGAGAAGAGCATTGCCCCTTTAAGTGAAACTCTGTAATACCAGGATTCCAGAACACAAACATCCCAGTTAATGAAGACAGCAGTGGTTGGACATGCTGTTCCACAGCTAAACATAAACCTCATTTGAGAAGAGAATCCGGCCACAATAAGAAAAGTAACAGGTTTTGTTTCTCTGTTTGATCACAATCAAAAGAAGCATAGCATGATGAAGAAGAAAGAATAAGAAGTATTGAGTGTTATTTTCAGGTCTTCTAAGGAAGCTTTCTGTATTTGAGCAAGTCATGGAATGTTTCTGAGTCTTGGGCGTTTCAACTACAAAGTTGAATGATAAAAGCTGAATGTTATTAACAAGACAATGTATGAAAAGTCTGATAATAGTAAAACGTTGAGCAGTTGTGATGGGGCTTTCTAGCATTTCATTTCTGTAAAGAAATAATTATGGATGATTGATAGATAGATAATGTATGTGTGTGTCTGTATATATATATATATATATATATATATATATACACATATATATATAATGAATCTAGAGAACTTTTTATTTTCACAACAGAAAAATTCCAACTATATTAATCAATATCAATAAGTAATAATATATTATTCTTTTTCTTATAATCATTAATTTACATACATTTACTAGCAAATACATGAATTCAGGGCTACTGTTTCTTTGTTTAGAAAAGTATCAAAACATACTTATGTTTCAGCAATTAAAACCACCCACATGGGGTCGCCTGGGTGGCTCAGTCGGTTGAGTCTACAACTTTGTCTCAAGTCACAATCTCACGGTTTGTGAGTTCAAACCCCATGTCGGGCTCTGTGCTGATAGCTCAGAGCCTTGAGCCTGCTTCGGATTCTGTCTCCCTCTCTCTCTGCCCCTTCCACACTTGTGCTGTCTCTCTCTCTCTCTCTCTCTCTCTCTCTCTCTCTCTGTCTCAAAAATAAACATTAAAAAATATAAAAAATAAATTAAAAACAAATACCAAAATAAATTCATTTTCTGTGGTGTCTATGAGTCTACCTTTTTCATTTTAAGCACCTTCTCTACCACTCATTCATTCCTTCTTCAGTGCTCTATCTATTGCATTTCCACTTGGCATTCTCAAGGCTTAACGTAATGTTTCTTTATTTGAAAACTGTCATTGACATAACATAGCTTTGGTGCCATCTGCCTTATGTGACAAATTTGAACTTAACAGCTTTATTGAGGCCTCATCTATCCCTGAACATACCGCATATTATTTTCATCCAGGTGCACTTTAAAATGCCTTAGATGGAGTATAAATATTTCTACTAGCTCATCAAGTTATATAACTGAATTGAATTTTCTGCTTAAACATGGCATACACTAGAAACAGATGAAAAATTGAATGAAAGCACACACATACTTGTTAGTTATTAACATTAACAGGTGTATTTCTAATAACTTTCTGTTTATTTGCCTATATCTGTAGTATGACTGTGGTGTGCGTGCATGTGTGTGTAGTTATATGTGTGTCACCTGGCAAGTAGGGGGCTATTTATTTCTTATATGGAAGAAGTTTAAGTGTTTGAGCTTTGCCCTTTCATTCTTGCAACTTGAGCAAAAAAGTCCTTTACTGCCATCACCTGGAATAAACACAATCAAAAAAAGGAAAAATAATAAGAGAGTATTGTATTTAAATTCTAAGAGTGCTCATTTCAGTAAACATTTATCTAGTGATTATCAGCAATGCACTGTCATAGTCCATGGAATACAGGCAAATACAGAAAGAAAGAGAGAGATATAATCTCTGGGTATAAGAACTTATGATCTCAAACATAAATATACGAGCTACCATGTACAAATAAATATATCTCATAATCTTGGTGAAACAACACTTTTCCTGAATAACTTCCTCCTCTGGACCAATTTAATAAGAATATTTTTCCGTAATTCTAACGATACATGGAAATGGGGCTGGAAACAGCAAGAAGCGAATAGAAGTAATCATGCTTTATGAGAGAATTATTTTCTAGCTGTGATATGAGGTCCCCAATTCACTATGTTTCCAAATGTATAAAAGGTTATAATTGTGAAAGACCCATATTATTTGATATACGAATATGGAATGAAGTTATAGTTTGTTGGGAGAAAAAAGCACCAGTGCAAACATAACGTATGTAGTACTTTCAGTTTTCCCCAACCACCTTTTGCACAATAATAGGCTGAATCATTTCTCCCCTTATTTGAACCACCAAAACGTTAATTTTTGGAAGCTGGATATAAATAGTTATAGACAGCTATTGTAAATTTTAGTAATATCACAAACTGGGTGATTTCTTAAACAGCCACAGAAATATATGACAAGGAACTATATTAGGTTGTCTTTTTACATAATTCTGCGATAGTAATATTGAAAATAAAGTAGTCTTCTAGATGAATGCTGTATTTGGTATATGGATCAAAATGGAGCATTATAATTTATTTCTCCACATTTAATATTACTAATCAAGGATCTACATTCCTATTCCTATTCTCATAAAAGTACTATAATGATAAAATCCTTCATTGGGAATTTTAAAATGTTATTTGAAATAAACATAAAATTAATAGTTAAACTGAAGCTGTCAGAGTTTATGTGATATTTCAGAGTAAATATTTCTTAAAAGGATTGAAATATTCATGTGTAGGCATTATGCTACTAAAAAATACAACAGGAGAATTCTTGATTTTTTTTTAATATTGGGAAAATATATAATCTTGAATAGGTGCTCATTTTGTTAGACAAATCTGAAAAAAATACATACTTAAAATGTATATATATGTTTACTTGTTAAATCCAAACTATAACATTCTCATACTTTCAAGAAAAGAAACATTGGGAAAGGAAAAGCTATGGGTGGAGTATTAAAATATTCTAGGTGGGGGGCGCCTGCGTGGCGCAGTCGGTTAAGCGTCCGACTTCAGCCAGGTCACGATCTCGCGGTCCGTGAGTTCGAGCCCCACGTCAGGCTCTGGGCTGATGGCTCAGAGCCTGGAGCCTGTTTCTGATTCTGTGTCTCCCTCTCTCTCTGCCCCTCCCCCATTCATGCTCTGTCTCTGTCTGTCCCAAAAATAAATAAACGTTGAAAAAAAAAATTAAAAAAAATAAAATATTCTAGGAAGTAGGGACATAATTCTGGTGTTAAAAGTAAGAAGATTTGGAGGTGCTTGGGTGGCTCTGTAGGTTAAGCATCTATGGCTCAGGTTGTGATCTCATGGTTCCTGAGCTCAAACCCTGCTTCAGGTGAGCATGAGCCCTGCTTTGGGTGAGCTTCACTACTCTCTCTCTCCTTCTCTCCCTGCCCCTTGCTTACTTGCGCCCTCTCTCTAGATCTCTCAAAAAAAAAAAAAAAAAAGGTGTGAAGACTTAGTTAATTATAGGGAATATAATGGGTGCAGGAATAACAGGATTTCATATTCAAGTGGATGTGGGAATGGATCCAGAAGAGGCACCTGAAGATAAAGTTAAGGTTTCTAATAATTTAGGAAATAGTGGAAAATAGAGGTATTGATGTTTGGGGGAAAAAAAGAGTAGGGATGAAGATATAAAGGAAAAACGTGTTTTATGGTAAAGATGATAAAAACAATTTCTTACATGAAACGTTACTCATGTTGAACTAGTGAGCAAGTCTTTACACATATGGTACTAACAGTTAGGATTGACAGCTATCTACAGAGAGATGATGGTTAAAGTCCTATGGCAGGATGAGATTCTTCTCAGAGAGACAGGAGAGGAAGGGGTGGAAAGGGAAGGACAAGGGAGGGAAGGGAGAAAAAAAATGAAAACAGAGACAGATACAGGGAGAATCTTCTTAAGTAGAGATCAGATATGGGGCTGTTTCAATAATGACAAGGAGGGAAAATTAGAGACAAAGAGAGACTAGAAAGCTGAATGAAGAGAGATATTTTTAAAAATACTAAGACTGACAAAATGATTTAAAAATTAAGAAAACATTTAAAACTTTAAAAAAAGGCTGCTTGGAGAGAATGGTGGAGAGAATGGTAAAGATAATGAAAAATAAAAAGAGGAAGAAAGAAAGAAAGAAAGAAAGAAAGAAAGAAAGAAAGAAAGAAAAGAAACAAGAAAGCAAGGAGGGAAGGAGGAAGGAAGGAAGGGAGGGAGGGAGGAAGGAAGAGCAAGTGGGCCAAGATGTTTAGAGTAAATAAAAGATAAGCAACACAAAACATGGATAATCTTTTTGGGAAATTTCATAATAAAAGGAAGGAAATAATTAGAATAGTATCTAGAAAACTCAGTAAGATGTTGAAAAACCTCATTTTTATAAGGAGTTTTACATGTTTTTAGAGACAGAAATAAAAAATTAAAATTAGAAGAAATCAATAGTAATCGACGGAACAAGATTCAACGAAACCTCCAAATTAACTTTCCCCCAGAGGACAAAAAAATTACAATCTAGGATTGCTAATGTTCATTGCCTTACTTTCCATCTTGAAATACTGAATAATTGAGAAAGCAATTTGATTGTACAAAATGAGGACTAAACTCATTTGAAACATTGCCTTTTGCATTAAAATTGAGAACTTATATCATACAAGGAGGCTGTGGCTCCAGATTATTAATACTTATTATCCATTAAACACGTTTTATTTTAGGGGTGCCTGGGTGGCTCCGTCGGCTAAGCAGCTGACTTCGGCTCAGGTCATGATCTCATGGTTTGTGAGTTCGAGCCCTGCATCTGGCTCTGTGCTGACAGCCTGGAGCCTGCTTCAGATTCTGTGTCTCCCTCTCTCTCTGCCCCTTCCCTGCTCATGCCCCCTGAAGCAGCAAGAGAATGGTTGAGAAAAAGACTGTAGTGCATACTACCAACAGTCACCCCCACATCCTGAAATAAATGTTAAAACATCACGTTTAAATCACATATTGACATTTTTATTGAATTTGTAAGAACTGGTGTTTATCTGAAGTTAGTTGTCTATTACTACAGGACACAAACATGGTCAGCAAATCATTAATTATAGCCAATTGTCTTGGGAATCAATCATTTTGTTTGGACATTTAAAATTAGTTTCTGGGTTTATTATCTTTGATAATTTTAAAAGCCTGAGAAGAAAAAGCAGTGAAGGTTAGAGAACGTACTTGACAAGCAAATATCTAACCCTGACCCACAAGCAAATACACCAAATATCCACAATTCCTCTGCGACAGCAGCATACTGATTCAAGTATTAAATCAGCAGAGGAAAGCTGAGTGACAGAGAATGAGGAGACCACTGGCTTTGAGGGGCTGATCTCATGGGAAATAAGCACAGCTAGAGGAGAAAATGCAACAGGGACCAAAAGAGATTTTATACTTTGGTTCTGATTTCATTCTGGTTGGAGCTTCTACTAGGTCATGTTTTTTTCCAATTCAGTTAAAGCTGTTATAAATTAATTCTGCATTGGAGCACCAATAAAGTACATGTGAAAATGACATATTTTATCCTTGAGCACTCTTGGTGGCAGAAAATATAAAACTTCCTTTTCTGGATAGTAAAAAGAGCAAGATAGAGGAGATTTTGTATCACCTAATGTGTAGCAAAGCCTGCAAATGATTCTCAACAGAACACTGTTTTCCATAAGAGAAAACCCATGCCTTTGAGTTTCAACAAATCATCACTGAGCAGTATTAACTTGGTGAAAAGTATTTTTGAAATTTTTATTACCATTTGAGTGATTAGCTGTTATTTTTTAAGATAATAATAACATAATGTCTTACAATATATTTTGTTGAGGGTTTCTAATGTCTGTTCACAAACACTATCTCTTTCATTCTTAAAAATTGTGTTTATTACTGTTTGATCCAAATCAACTAAATCATGAGACAGGATATTTATAAAGTCTGAGTTCATGTAACTGAAGGTAAGACTGATTGGAATTTTCTGTTTATAGGCAGTATACCCACTATAGTGTTTGAATTATTTAATATAATAAACTGAATGGTGATAAAAAAAAAACTCTCTCCAGTTTAGTTAGACATTTCATGTTGCTTTCTATGAGGAAAGTATCATTATGCATGGTATGAAGCATAGAAGTAAAATACTGTAATCTACCCAAGATGCACCTACATTTGTGCTGGAGAGACATGTGCACAGTCAAGAAGTCAGGAAACAATATGGTTAAGAGTAAACTCTGATGGGGCATCTGGGTGGCTCAGTTGGTTAAGTATCTGACTCTGGATTTGGGATCAGGTCACAATCTCTTGGTTCGTGAGATGGTGCTGTAAATTGGGCTCAGCACTGACATCATGGAACTTACTTGGTATTCTTTCTCTCTCTCTTTCTGCCCCTCCCCTGCACTCTCTCTCCCTCAATAAATAAATAAACTAAAAAAAAAAAAAAAGAGTGAACTCTGAAATCATACTATCTGGGTTCAAATACTGACACATAGCAGGTTTCAATAAATGTTCCTTGAATGAATTAATTAATTGTTGGAACGAGAAGATATGGATGCAACAGTGACTGATTAATACCTAAACAACACTCAGTGTATGTATTTATATTTGTGTGTGTGTGTGTGTGTGTATAGACACACACACACAGATATAGATAGATAGATAGATAGATAGATAGATAGATAGATATAGATAGATAGATATATAAGATATATATATAAACATAAAATTTGAATATGTTTCATCTGAAAAATCTTTAGTCTGCCTCCTTAACCACTAGTTCCTTTTTTCCAATATATTACATAGGACCAGAGTTCATTTCCTCTTATTTGCTTCTCACTTATCTTTCTTTTACACTTTGATCTTTGAGAGATGAGGAAAGATAATGGAAGTGAGACCAATAACTTTGTATTTTCGTATACTGTACAGAATGGTATGGAAAAGATAAGAAAGAGAAATGAGTTTAACCTTAAAGAAATGGAAATCATCCTGGAATCAAGAAAGGATGCATTAAAGTAGACCCTATCATCAAATCCTGGAAATGAAGAAAGTCTACAGGATATAGGGTCAGAGTAAAACTGGAAAGATTTGAGTGAATAAATTGTTACTTGTGAACAACATAAAGAGAGTTATTTGCAGAAGAGGTTTCCATTTCTGTATGTAAACTACATTTTAGAAGTAGAGAAGCGTGTTCTATTGTATGATAGCAAGTCCTTTTCTTTCCATTAATGAGCTATTTTGTTGATTGTTTCCTAGTTGGATCTATTTGATGTTCACCAAAATAGATATAGAAACTGCTGTTGCTATATATGTTCTATATATATGTTGCCTTCCAAGGTTTTGCAAAAAGATGCAAACATTTTATTCATTTATTTTTACCCCAGAATTTACCCTGGACGTTGTACACAACCAGCAAATATATTTTATCTCATCTGGACAGGGATCATTTACTAGTTTGAAATGTCAAAGAAATGTATTATGTTCCAGAAAGGAGAGAAAAATGAACCCCTCAGTATCAGTAATCAGATCATATACCTGGCAATCACTGAAAAGCCTCACCCTTCAAAGAAGAAAGAAGAGGCGATAAACCACCTTCACTGGGCAAATACCTGGTGTCTGTTGTTACACTGAGTCGTTTACATGTATTATGCATTTTAAACATTACAATAGCCCTGTGAGGGAATTCCTGTCATAGGTCCCATTTTACTTCTGAGGAACCCGGAGGTATTGACAAGTAATTGATTTTCTCAAAGTATCACATTCTGCAAATAATAAAGACTAATAATTGTAACTAAAATAAAAAACAGTAATAATGACAATGACACTTGTAGTTGCAGGAATGTCTACCATTTATAAAGTTCTTACTATGAGACAAGAATGAGCCAATGCTTCACATGCACCATTTAAACCTTATAACCTCTAAGTCATTGGTAGGAAACAGTGGTTTAAATAAATAAAGATATTAGGTTATCATTGGGACTAATAACTGATGACAAACCCTTCTTGTACACTGGGCGATCATATTGTTGTTCCCCTTAAAAATAGTTTTCAAATGAATATTGGCAAAATTTGTTGAAATCATCCTAACATAGCTAGGAAAACATGGGCTCTAAAACTGTGTAGAGTAGGCTAAAATCCCAAATATACCAATTACCAATTTTTAGATTTTGGACAAGTTAAATTTTCAGAACCTGTTTTACCTTTTTTCAAAATATATATAGAATCTTGTAATTTTCAGGGTCACCATAGAGATTAAGTAACTAAATATGTCATCTCTACTAATACAGCACAGGTGGTATGGCAGACAATAAATGGTAGTCATCAGTATCGCCAAGAGGCCTGAAAAAGCAAAGGCATTCATTCCTCTAGTTTCTAGTTTGTGGGGGACGGGGAGGGGTGGAGAGTGCAGAAGAATAAGCACAAAACACTAGATATACTTCATTTTAAAGCACACTTCTAATTGTTAATTGAAGCCAAATGTGTGTGAATATAGACTGGGCAGAATAAAAATCAATAAATAAATGCAAGCTACTATATTTTAAAATTATATTTAATTATTTAAAAGCTGGCAGATTAAGGCCACGAACAAGTCACAGATTTGCAGAAAATATTTGCAAAATATATATCTGATAAAGGACTTGTATCCAAGATATTAAAAAACAAATTAAAGCTCTACAGTAAGAAAGCAAATAACGTAAATTAAAAAGTGGGCAAAGGGTCAAAACAGACACTTCACAAACAAGATATGCAGATAGAAATAAGCATATCAAAAGATGTTCCAGATCATATGCTATTATGTAACTGCATATCAAAACAATGAGATACCACCACACATATCAGAATGTCTAAAATCCAAAACATTAACAACACCTAATGCTGGTCAGGATGTGGAGTAAGAGGAACTCTAATTAACTGCCAGTAGGAAATGCAAAATGGTACGGCCACTTAACAAGACAATTTGAGATTCTTACAAAGTTAAACATGGCCTTACCAAACAATTTATCTCTTGCTCTCCTAGGTATTTACTCAGATAAGCTGAAAACTTACTTCCACACAAAAACCTACACACCAATGTTTTTAGCAGTTTTTTCATGATTGTTAGAAATAGGAAACAACTGAGATGTCCTTCAATAGTTGAAAAAATAAATAAACTGTTTATCCAGACAATGCAAGATTAAAAGAAGAATAAGAAAGGGGCACCTGGGTGGCTCAGTCAGTTGAGCCTCCGACTTTGGCTCAGGTCATGATCTCACAGTTCATGAGTTCGAGCCCCACGTCAGACTCTGTGCTGACTGCTCAGAGCCTGGAGCCTGCTTCGGATTCTGGGTCTCCCTCTCTCTCTGCCCCTCCCCTGCTCATGCTCTGTCTCTCTCTCTCTGTGTCAAAAATAAACATTAAAAAATTTTTTAAAAAAAGGAGGAGGAGGAGAGTGGAGGAGGAGGAGGAGGAGGAGGAGAAGAAAAGAAGACGACGATAACATATAACGACGACAACAATATTTGACAGCAATTTTAGACAGTAAAATTATAGACAGTAAAAAGATCAGTGGAAAATATCAGTGGTTTCTAGGAATTGCAGAGGAGAGAGAAGGGATTAGTAGGTGTGGCCAACTGAGGTGCCTGGGTGGCTCAGTCAGTGAAGCATCCAACTCTTGATTTCCGGTCAGGTCATGATCTCATATTTCATGGGTTCCAGTCCCTCGTTGGGCTGTGCACTGAAAAAGCAGAGCCTGCTTGGGATTCTCTCCCTCTCTGCCCTTCTCCCACTCATGTACACTCTCTGTCTCTCTCAAAATAAACTTAAAAAACCAGGTGTGGCAAAGGAGATATTCAAATTAGTGAAAGTGTTTTGTAGAAGATTGTAATATTAGATACATAATATTATTCATTTGTTAAACTCATGGAACTGTACAACACTGAGAGTGAATGCTGATGTAAACTATGGCTCGGTTAATAATAATGTACCAATATTAATTCCTCAATTGTAATAAATGTACTGCACTAATGCACAATGATGCTAATAGGGGAAGTGAGGGAGGGGTTGAGGGAAGGATAGGTTATGTAGGAAATCTTTATACTTCCTGCTTAATTCTTTTGTCAAACAAAAAGAACTCTAAAAATAGTCTATTAGTTATTGTGTTATTTATTTCTTCACAAGAACAAAAATCAACAATGAAGATAGTCTTTTAAATCTAGCTGAAAGGTTTGGGAGACCTATGTATTACTGGCATACCTAGTTTTATTGGGCTTCACAGACATTGCATTTTTGTGAATTGAAGATTTGTGGCAACCATGCTTGGAGTAAGTCTATTGGTGCCATTTTTTTCCAATACCATTTGCTTACTACATGTTTCCATGTCACATTTTGATAACTGCATAATATTTCAAACTTCATTATATTTTTGTTATGGTGATCTGTGGTCAGTGACTATGACTCACAGACTGAATGCTTGGATGATGGTTAGTATGTTTTAGCAACAAAGCATTTTTAACTAAGTTGTGTACATGGTTGTTTTAGACATAAGGCTATTGAACATTTTATGGACTACAGTATAGTGAAAACATATATGCCCTGGGAAACCAAAATATTCATTTGATTCACCTTATTGCAATAGTCGCTTTATTGCAGCAGTCTGGGACCAAACCTGCAATGTACCTGAGGTATACTATGCTTTTGCCTCTTAGAGATCAGAATTGCACCAGTATATTAAAAGTTGAGATGACCTCAAGTAAAGGGACATGTTGTTTTTTGTTATTTTTAGTCCCATGTTTCCTGACACTTTTGATTTCTGAACCTATCTTTTTATATATTAGAGAGAGAGCATGCGCAAGTGGGGCAGGGGCAGAAGAGAGGGAGAAAGAGAATTCTAAGCAGACTCCACAGTCAGCTCAGAGCCTGACACAGGCCTCCATCTCACAACCATGAGATCATGACCTGAACCGAAATCAAGAGTCAGCTTAACCGACTGAGTCACCCAGGCTTCCCTGAACCTTCTTTTCTCCAAAAAGTATCTATAAGCTGTATGGCACATGTTAGAAAAAGGTTGGACTGGACATTTTAAGGGCATTGTAACAGCAGTCTACTTGTATTCACATCCCAGTTTCTTTCACTCTCCAGCTGGGCAATCCAGTAGCATCTAAAATATAAACAGTGAGTTCTCATAAATAGTAGCAGTTATCACTATTAATTTTATTTTGCATAAATTTCAAATTGATTTTGATAGTATGACCTTCTTAAAAAGGAAGAGAATCAGAATACTGGGGCAAAGCTGTAGCTACCATACAAAAATTGCACCACGCAATATGAAAACAACTGGTCAAAAGTGGAAACCCTATGTAAAAGGTATTTTACTTTGCTATTTGCAGCCCTCTTCATTCTCCAGTTCCTTCACATACTGGCTCCAATCAACATCACACATGCAATGACTTTAAGGCTTGGTGTACATGCATTACTATAATTTTTAAATTGCTTTGAATGTGTGAGTATCCATGGTTCCCTAAGACATAACTTAATTCAGATTTAGGGAAAATAACTAAAATGTCAGGCTGAATTCTGAAAATGAGAGTTGATTATTTCACATAATATTTAATTATATGCTGAAATATTAATGTTTCACTGAACTGAAAATGTTCCTCTTCTGAAACCTGGAAATATCATAAAAATAGATATATAATAATAAAAATTAGATCTATATAATACATATTTTAATAATAAAAAGTTTGTGTTAAACACTAAAAAGCTCAGTATTATTTATTAATTGCTTTATCCCACTTGTGCTAATTCTAATGAAATAAATTGATACAAGAGTCTGTAATATGTTGTTTAATATTTTTTGTAATTACTTAATGATAGTTAATGCATCATTAAAACGTGTGACTGATATCAGTTTGAGATAAATTGTCAGATATTATTAATTAACCTAGTACTCATTACACTTGCATTAATCATGTTATTGTGGATGTAAAATGTTCTTTCAGAAATAGTCATTGGCAAATCTGAATTAAATTAAAATACTTTAACATCTCCGTTCTATAAGGCACATAATTAATAGTTTTTCTTCTCTTGGAATATATGTGCACATCAATGAATGGGCATGAATTTTTTATCACATTGTATCTCCTTAAGTATTCTTACAGGAGGACTAATGTCATTAGCATTTATTAACTTGCAGTTGATTCTTTAAAATGGTCCTGCTGAGAATAAACTTTCTTTCACACATTTCACATAGTTTGTCCTTCTTTCATTGGGAAATACGACTTGTCCCTAAATTTGCTATAGGTATTTCCTTGTGATTGCAAGAAAGCTTGAAGTCATCCTTAAAATGTGTTTCATATCACTTAATTATCCTTCTCTTTATGTATTTTTGTGTATTACTTATTAATGTATTGTATGTGTAGTTCATGATGTTTTTGGTAATTGTAATTGGAGATGATTTTTTGTGCCCACAAATCAGGAGGTTAAATCACTACATGATTTCAACTCTACAAGTTTGTAAATTTTTATCTCATAAAAAGTTTTACAACATAAATTCAGCAAATTGGACACCTGGGTGACTTGGTTGGTTAAGCTTATGACTCTTGATTTCGCCTCAGGGCGATTTTGAGCGTCACATTGAGCTCTCTGCTATCAGCACAGAGCCCGCTTCTGATCTTCTGTCTCCCTCTCTCTCTGCCCCTTCCCCACTCATTCTCTCTCTCTCTCTCTCTCTCTCTCTCTCTCTCTCTCTCTCTCAAAAATAAACATTTAGAAAAAGGAACTCAGCATATTATTCATAAAACTTAAATAAAAAATAAATACTATATATTTTATAATAATACATGAATTTACAGAAGTATTGAGATTAAGGAGTAGGGATTAGAATGGAAAACATAAAAAGTCTCTACAAGATCCAACAATGATTGTATACCTGAAATACCTCGTGGAAGACACAATCATAATCTCTAGGATTCATTAGTATTTTATATTTACACATTTAATAATTCTCCATTTAATAATTTAAACTTCCATACCAGAAGCAAAAAGCCTAAATGTTGGATATGTCAAACTTGGGAAAACACAGTCCAATACTGGATCTAGTGTTGTTAGAAGAAACATGTTTTGATGATTACGAACTCTCTCCATATGTTGGCAAATGAAGAAACCAGGTAACGTAATTAATTTTATAACATCTTCAAACCAGGAGTTACCAACAAGCAATTCCCAGAACGAAGACTTGAATAGTATTGTATTTTTCATAGATCTATGCTAGTGAAGACAGTAAAAAATATATATAAATTCACCAAACTAAAGTACCAGTGGTGCTGAGAACCGTGGTAGCATGTTATCGGCCTTCATCTTGAAGTGACATGAGTACCACCTATTTTGTTCACTGGCCCAAGATTGGATCATTCCCCATTTTCCATAGGAAAACAACTGAGTCATGCATGACTGAGTGAAGTTTGTAGTGCCAACATCCTTCATGGAGTGCCTCCAATGCTAACTTAATACTCTCTCCTCTCCACCCACTGGATTACTGAGGGATGAATCTATGTCGATAGCACTTGTCAGGAAAAAAATGCCAGATTTAGATGACAAAGTTCTGTTTTCCTATAGCTTAAGAAAATTCCGTGTATTCGCTTGACATGCATAATTTCTAACCAGAGTGAATCTAACATAAGGGGGAAGGGTTGTTTGCACAAAAGGACCTATTTGAAGAGCACTTTCCTACTCCAGACTCCATCCGGAAGTGACAGACCTCCATGCCACCTAGTATCTGGCTGTAGCAGTATTCAAATGTGTGGCAGGTTTTACTTCCAGAACACAAAGAGGCATGCCAGGTACCACGCCTCCTTTGTTGTTGTTGTTGTTGTTGTTGTTGTTGCAGGTAATACAAGATGGAGCAATTTCTTCTTTTGTCTAGAGGATATCTTAGCATGCTCCTGAACACTGAACTCCTACAAACTTCACTGAACAGGTAGGTCCCTGAATCTTCCTAATATGTATCTCCAATCCTCTGAAGTGTAAGGTCTCCAGTATAGTAGGCAATATCCTCAGGGACATTCATTCAGATGTCTCTATCCCATATTTATGCATCTCAGGTTTTCCCAGCCAGGGTCCTAAACTTAGCATTATAGACCTGTCTTGACTAAGTCTTTCTGGAGCTCTTCAAATTTATTCAGCTCAGCTCTTCCCACCATATCATTGAAGGAGTTATAGGTCTCCTTGTAAGTTATGAAAGAAGCTCTCTAGTTCTCACATTCATTAACTGTTTTTTAACAGCACTCAGAATTTTTTATTCTTAGGCAGGACATCAGTACAACCAACCAGAAACCAAACACCCTTATAGATTTCATAGGATTTGTTCCTCCATATCTTTTGATCATTGCACCTGCAAGGGGACTCTTCTGCACTGGAGCATTTCCCCAGGTTATCTCCAGGGAAATTTTCAGCAATTAGACAACAAAAAGTTGCCAGGAATTTCCTTTGTCCCAAATACCACTCAGGATTGCATGGCTTTTCCCGTCTGGCAGTGAGTGAGCCAATCCCAGAATCTTATCATACTTTCTGTTTTCTTGGACTGCTTCTGGCAAAAAATGCACCCAGTTTGTCTAAAAAGGAGGTTCCAACAGGATTTGATATACAAGTGATTCATTGAGCTAATACCCATGAAAGAAAACAGAGAGAGAGCAGCCAGAAGAGACTAAAGGACCATCGGCCCTGTCAGGGGGCATACCTGTGAAGGAGGGAGAGAAGGAAAAGAGGATAGGCAGGAAGAGGCTAAGACAACAGTGAATTTCTTTAGAATTTAGCCAACACCAATGGAGAGTCCTTGAGCCACAGTTATTTGTCAAAGGAATCTTGTGTCTCACAGAACTAGACCTGAGTTCGTTTCTCGGCCATGTTCATTCAGTGACTCACAACAGCTTGCTGTTAGAAGTCTGGCCACTTCATAAGGTTGGTGGTGTGTTCAGAGCCATCACTTAATTAGGCTTCCCAAAGTGACAGATCTGCAGGGCTCATTTTCATGGTGACCAAAGCCAGGAACTTAAAAAAGGCACTCAGTGAAAAACATGCAGATAGAGAATCATTTTGTGTCTCTTTTTCTGAACAAAGGAGCATCATGAATATGTAGGTTTTTCTGAGTAATTTTTCTTGCAGACCTCTCAATGTTATATTCTGGTCCTGCAGCTGCACAAACTGCATCCCTCTTGCTTACTATTAAGCAATATTCTCTATGTAAAATGGATGTGTCAGAAGGAATGAAAGCTGTTTCGTCTATTCAAAGTTACATTTGTGAGATTATATATTCAGTGTTATCTTAAGAATCCATTTCTTCTCTTTAAAGTTTTAACTTTTAATTATACAGCTCCAAGGAGAAGTGAAAAGGATTTCTTTATTGAACTACCATTTTCTGCCCACATGTCACCTTTATTTACCCCTCAATTCCCATTAATCTGGTCCAATTCCTTTATGTGTGTGCAGTCATGCATGGCAGGGAAAGGATATGAAAAGATAGAATAATGAAATATGTTGTCACATCGCAGCAATAAATTCTGCCTCTCTCCTCATCACTTTGCCTATACTTTGCAAAATTGGGCTGAACAGTATTAAAGATTTGAAGTTCTATGTTTCATTAATTTCTATACTACATTGTTCCAATACTCTCTGCCTTTTCCAGGTGTTGTGACTATCTCTTCCATCTCATCTTAGCACCATCATTATTAGTGAGTAGCCAGAACTTTTGTGCCTACTCTTTAAAAATATCCTTTGGAAGATGCAATTGATTGTCTTCCTTGAATGCTCCTATTAAGTATATACCCACATCCATAACTGGAGATGGTCTTTATTTCATTGTGACATGTGAAATCATTTAGTCTTTTTTAAATCATTTACTCCTAATAATAAAAATAGTACAAATATATAGATATAATATGAGACATGCAAGCAGAATTTCTTTTTTCATCAATATATCTATTGAGATTTAAAGTCTAGTGAATATATAAACTGACTAATTGATGTTAAACTTAAATTTTAATAGATCTTTTAATATTGTCTAAAAAACAAAAGAAGAAAGTGAAAGGTGTAGGTAATGATTTTAGCATGCTTATCATTGTAGAAAAACAAAAAAAAAACATCCATTTTCCTTATTTCTCCCAGACAGAAGGAAAAGAAGCAGAACAACTTCAGAAAGGGAATCTTCCTGTAGAGGTACGAGTGTGTGAAAATTGTAGGGTGAGACTTCAGTTCTCTTACTACCTCATCCTTTCACCATAGCTGCTCTTATGGAAAAGGAAGATGTGAGAGATATAGATAGATATAGATACAGATAATGGAGTATTATGCAGCCATAAACAAGGCTGAGATGCTGCCATTTGTAATAATATGGATGGACCTAGAAGGTATTATGCTAAATAAAATAAGTCAGACTGAGAAATATGAATGCCATGATTTCACTTATATGTGGAATCTCTTACAAAATAACTGAATAAACAAACAAAAACAATCAGAACTACAAATACAGAGAACAAACTGGCAGAGGAGGTAGGTAGTTGAGGAGAAGGTGGATAGAAGGAGAGTGGGAGGTACAGGTCTCCACCTGTGGAATGAATAAGTCACGGGAATAAAAAGCACAGCATAAGGAATATAGTCAATGGTATTGTATCAGTATTGTATGGTGACATAGCTACGCTTGTGGTGAGCACAGTGTAACTTACAAACTTGTCAAATCACTATGTTTATGCCTAACAATAATGTAACATTATGTGCCAACTATAAAATATTTTTTTAAAAAGAAAGCACCTATACATTTGCCATACACCACCACTGGCATTAAAACTTATGCTCTACAGGCTAGGATCTTGGAAAGATAGCAGAGTAGGAGGCCCTTGGGCTCACCCCATCCCACATTTACAACTAGATATCATCCACCTCCAAGTCAATCAACCAGAGAGCAATCCAAAGACTGGCAGAATAATCTCCACAACTAAATACAGAGAAGCTCCGTCAAAAGGTTAGTAAGGTCAGAAAGGTGAAGGGGGACTGCCTGCAAAAGGGAGTGAGTTGCATGCCTGGAGAGGACAGAGAAACTGAGCCCTCACACCAGGGAGCTCACACAGAGAAAACTAATTGCCATAATATTTTGGCTTTAAAAACCAGAGGAGCTGAATTCTTTGAATTTGTAAAACCAGTGGGACTTGGAGCCTGGAGCTTTATAAGTCAGCTGACTCACCACTGGGTGAGACTGGAGGGGGAGTGATACCTGGGATGCTGCTGTCACTGCGCAGAGCTTAAAGAGACAGCAGCCTGCCCAGATAGGCAACATAAAAACAGGACTTTACATAATGCTGGGGGCAAATGGGAGGTAGACCTTTTCATCTGATTTCAGAGCATATTGAGGGACTTCCCCAAAAATGAAGGATCTGACACTTTCTTTCCCCATCCTCCAGTGTAAACATAGAGCCAACTGTGGGGGTTTCACAGACACCTGTAGCCTCATCCCAGGGCTCAGGGCAACTTTTATTAAAGCTGTGCCTGCACTCTACCCGGCTGCTGGGTAAGCAACTACTGCTGTGCCAACCCACATTCACCATACCCAACCATCAGGTGCCCAACCACTTGGCACACAGCTGCTGCCTTAAACAGCATCCAGCCACCACGTGGCACCCAGCTGCACACCAGCATAGGGTGCTGTGCCCAGATGCCAGGTGCATAGCTGCCCCTCAACAACATGCCCAGGCAGGCACTGCACCAGGCCCAACCGCCTGGTCCCAGACACCATCAGGCACCAGACCCAGCATCGCCCACCTGCCTGCCCCAGTGCACAGCCACCAATCCACAGCTGTTCTTTGGGGGATCAGACATAGGACTAGTGGCTCAATGCAAATTTTGCTAACACTGCCGCCCCATTCCCAAGTTCCCCAAGCAAGCATGCTCCCTTAGAGTTGGCCTGCCTGAGTCCCACTAGCACCACAGAGGACAAGCACAGCCCACAACAGACAGTCAGTGCAGATGACTGGATGACTTCAATGGAAGGAAAGTGACTCAGACACAACAGCCAGGCCAAAACACACATAGGTTATTCTCCTGAAGTGCCAGGTTCTGGTAAACAGAGGACACTGTACTGCAGGGTACTGCAGAAACTCTTCTTTATAAAGTCACTACTTTCAAAAGCAGAAGACATAGCTGACTTTCTTAACACAGAAAAACAGACAGAGAGAGGCAGACAACAGGAGGAGACAGAGAAATATATCCCAAATGAAAAACAGGACAACGCCATCTATTTAAGGGAAATAGATATAAGTAACATGACTGATAGAGAATTTAAAGCAATGATCATAAGGATACTCATTGGACTTGAGAAAAGAGTGGAAGACATGAGTGAATCCATTATCACAAAGATAAGGAATAACATAAAGAGATAAAAGGCTCAATAAATGAATTGAGAAACATACTTGTTGGAATGAATAGCAAAATATAAGGAGAGGAGCAAATTAGTGACATAGTAGACAAAATAATGCAAAATAATGAAGCTGAGCAAAAAAGAGAAAGAATTATGCAACACAAAAATAGGCTTAGAGACCTCAGTAATGCCACTAAACATAAAAACATTCATATTATAAAAGTCCCAGAAGAAGAGAGAGAAAAGGGGGCAGACAATTTATATGAAGAAATAATAGCAGAAAACTTTCCTAATCTGGGGAAGGAAACAGATATCCAGATCTAGGAAGCACAGAGAAATCCAGACAAAATCAACAAAAGCAGACCCACAAAAGATATACTGTAATTAGATTTGCAAAATATAGTGATAAAGAAAAAATCTTAAAATCACCAAGACAAAAGAAGTCAGTAACTTACAAGAGAAAACCCATAAGACTAGCAGGAGACTTTTCAACAGAAACTTGGCAAGACAGAAGGTAGTGGCATGATATATTCAAAGTGCTGAATGGGAAAAATCTTCAGCCAAATACTCTATCCAGCAAGATTATCCTTCAGAATCAAAGGAAATAATGTTTCCAGACAAACAAAAACTAAAGGACTTTGTGATCACTAAACCTGCTCTGCAAGAAATATTAAAAGGGACTCTGAGTGGAAATCGAGACCAAAATGACAGTATAAAGGTAGGAAACACAAAAGTGGCAAAAATAAGTATTTCTGTAAAAAGTCATTCAAGAAAATCACAAAGGATGTAAAATATAATAACATATACCTAAACCAAGAGGAGGAGAAAAGAATGGGTTCAAATTTAAACAATCATGAACTTGACTTAGACTGCTATATGCAGAAAAGGTTACATATAAACCTAATGGTGATGATGTATCAGAAACCACTAATAAACATGCAAGGAACAGAGAAATCCATATTTGTCACTAATGAAAATCAGCAAAACATGAAAGAAAGAATAAGAAAGGGTCGGAGAATATATTCAGAAACAACCATAAAACAAGTAATAAAATGGCAATAAATACTTATCTATCAATAATGATTTTGAATGTAAATGGTGTAATTACTTAAGTCAAAAGACACAGGGTGACAGAATGGATGAAACAGTAAGACCCACTATGAGCTGCCTACAATAGATTGGTTTCAGACCTAATGTCACCTGCAGATTGAAAATGAGAGGATGCAGACACATTTATCATCCAAATGAATGTCAGAAGAAAGCCAGAGTAACAATACTTATATTGACAAAATAATTTTTAAAACAAGGAGTATAGCAAGAGACAAAGAAGGGCACTATAGCGTTATAAACAGGACAACAAATAAGGAGTTACAACTGTAAGTATTTATGCACCCAATATGAAGGCACCCAAATATATGAACAATAACAAACATAAGGAAGCTATTTGATAATAATACAATAATAGTAGGGTATTTTAAAAACCCACTCACATCAATGGACAGATCATCTAAACAGAAAATCAAACGGGAAAAAAAATAGCTTTGAATGACACAATGGACCAGATGAATTTAACAGATATATTCAGAATATTCCATCCTGAAATAGAAGATAACACATTCTTTCAAGGACACAAGGGACATTTTCCAAAATAGCCCACATATTAAGCCAGAAAAGAAGCTTCAACAAGTTCCAAAAGATTGAAATCATACCATTCATCTTTCTGAACACAATGCTAAGAAGCAGAAGTCAACTATAAGAAAAAATCTGGAAAAACTACAGCTCCATGGACGTTAAATAACATGTTACTAAACAATGAATGAGTCAACAAGGAAATCAAAGAAGTTTAAAAGTACATGGAACCATATAAAAATTAAAACACTATGGTTCAAAATCGGATGCAGCAAAAATGATTTTAATAGGAGAGTTTATAGCAATACAGGCCTACCTCAAGAAGAAAGAAAAATATAAAATAAATAAAATAAAGTAAATCTTAACCTTACCCCTAAAATCTAGAAACAGAAATACAAGCAAAGCCTAAGGCCAGCAAAAGGAAGGAAATAATAAAGGTTAGAGCAGAAATGAATGATGTAGAAATTCAAAAAATAATAGAATATATCAACAAAAAAAGGAACTGATTCATTAAAAGAATTAATTAAATTGATAAACTTCTAGCTGGAATTATCAAAAATAAAAGAGAAAGGACTCAAACAAAATCACAAACGAGAGAGAAGAAATAACAGCCAATATCACAGAAATACAAAGGATTATAAGGGAATATTATGAAAAACTATATGCCAACAAATTGGACAACTTGCAAAAAATGGTTAATTCCTAGAAATATATAACCTATCACAACTGAAGCAGGAAGAAATAGAAAACTTGACCAGAGCAGTAACCAACAAAGAAATTGAATCAGTAATAAAAAAAAAAAAAATCTCCCAACAAAGAAAAGTCCAGGACCAGATGTCCTCACAGGAGAATTTTACCAAACATTTATTTATTTTTTTTTAAATTTTTTTTAACGTTTACTTATTTTTGAGACAGAGACAGAGCATGAACAGGGGAGGGTCAGAGAGAGGGAGACACAGAATCAGAAACAGGCTCCAGGCTCTGAGCTGTCAGCAGAGCCCAACGCGAGGCTCAAACTCACAGACTGCGAGATCATGACCTGAGCCGAAGTCGGCCGCCCAACCGACTGAGCCACCCAGGTGCCCCTTTACCAAACATTTAAAGAAGACTTAAAACCTATTCTTCTCAAACTATTCCAAAACAAAACAAACAAAAAAACAAACAAAAAACAAAAACAAAAGCAGAAAAGGAAGGAAAATGTCCAAATTCATTCTATGAGGCCAGCATTATCTTGATACCAAAACCAGATTGAGACTCCACTAAAAAAGAGAACTACAGGCCAATATCCCTGAGGAACAGAGTTGCAAAATTTCTAAATGAAATTTAACAAACCAAATTCAACAACAACAGTTTCAAATAATCATGTGTGATCAAGTGGGATTTATTCATTGGTTGCAAGGGTCATTCAGTATTCACAAATCAACCAACGTAATAGATACATCAATAAGAGAAATGGTAAGAACCATATGATCATTTCAATAGACACAGAAAAAGCATTAGACAAAGTATAACTTCTATTCACGATAAGAACCCCCAACAAAGTAGGTTTAGAGGGAACATTCCTTAATATAATCAAGGCCAAATATAAAAAAATCCACAGCTAATACATTCCTCAATGGGGGAAAAGCTGACAGCTTTTCCCTAAGGTCAGAAACAAAATAAGGATGTCCACTATCACCACTTCTATTCAATATAGTACTGAAGTCCTAGCCACAGCATCTCACAACAAAAAGAAATAAAAGGCATCCAGATCGACAAGGAAAAAGTAAGACTTTCAGTATTTGCAGATGACATGATACCGTATATAGAAAACTTGAAAGACTACCAAAAAAACTGTGAGAACTGATAAAAGAATTCAGGGAAGTCACAGGATACAAAGTCAATGTACAGAAATATGCTGAATTTCTATATACCAATACTGAAGTAGCAAAAATAGAAATTAAGAAAACAGGGCATCTGGGTGGCTTAGTCTGTTAAGTGTCCAACTTCTGCTCATGTCATGATCTCATGGTTTGTGAATTTGAGCTCCACATGGGGCTCTCTCCAATCCAGTGCAGAGCCCACTTCAATCCTCTGTCCCCACTCCTCTGCCCCTCCCCCACTCATGCTTGCTGTCTCTTAAAAATAAATAAACACTTTTTTTAAAAATCAAGAAAACAATCCCATTTACAACTGCACCAAAAATGATACCTAGGATAAAATTAACCAAAAGAGATGAAAATCCTGTTATCTGAAAACGATAAAACACTGATGAAAGAAACTGAAGGTGACACAAAAAAATGGAAAAACATTCCATGCTCATAGATTGGAAGAACAAATATTGTTAAAATGTCTGCACTACCTAAGCAATCTACATATGTAATACAATCCTTATCAAAATGCCAACAGCATCTTTCACAGAAGTGGAAAAAACAATTATAATACTTATATGGAACCACAAAAGATCCCAAGAGCCAATTTTCAAAAGAAAAGCAAGGCTCAGGTTGCCTGGGTAGCTAAGTTGGCCAAGTGTTTGACTCTTGATCTCAGCTCAGGCCTTGATCTCAAGGTTGTGAGTTCAAGCCCTTCCTTGTTGGGCTCTGTGCTGGATGTGAAGCCTAGTGAAAAAAAAAAAAAAGCTGGGGCCATCACAATTCCGGACATCGAGAGTTCACAAAGTTGTAGTGATCAAAATGCTATGGTACTGGCACAAAAATAGACACACAGGTCAATGGAACAGAATAGAAAATCCAGAAATAAACCCACAACCATATGGTCAATAAATCTTCAACAAAGCAGGAAAGAATCCCCAATGGGAAAAAGATAGTCTCCTTAACACAGTGGGAAAAACTGGACAGCAACTTGCAAAAAAAAAAAAAAAGAAAGAAACCAGACGACTTTATTACATCACACACAAAAATAAATTCAAAATGGATTAAAGACCTAAATGTGAGACCTAAAACCATAAAAATCCTAGAGGAGAACACAGGAAGTAACCTCTTTGTTATTGGCTATAGCAACTTTTTTCAAGATAATGTCTTCTGGAACATACTTAATCATAAAAGCCATTAATGAAAAGCCCACAGCTAATATCATCCTCAATGGGGGAAAACTGAGAGCTTTTTCCCTGAGATCAGGAACACAACAGGGATGTCCACTCTCACTGCTGTTGTTTAACATAGTGTTGGAACTGCAAGACTCAGCAATCAGACAACAAAAGGAAATCAAAGGCATCAAAATTGGCAAAGATGAAGTCAAGCTTTCACTTTTTGCAGATGACATGATATTATACATGGAAAACCCGATAGACTCCACCAAAAGTCTTCTAGAACTGATACATGAATTTAGCAAAGTTGCAGGATACAAAATCAATGTACACAAATCAGTTGCATTCTTATACACTAATGAAGCAACAGAAAGACAAATAAAGAAACTGATCCCATTCACAATTGCACCAAGAAGCATAAAATACCTAGGGATAAATCTAACCAAAGATGTACAAGATCTGTACGATGAAAACTGTAGAAAGCTTATGAAGGAAATTGAAGAAGATATAAAGAAATGGAAAAACATTCCGTGCTCATGGGTTGGAAGAATAAAAATTGTTAAAATGTCAAGACTACCCAAAGCTATCTACACATTCAATGCAATCCAATCAAAATTGCACCAGTATTCTTCTCGAAGCTAGAACAAGCAATCCTAAAATTCATATGGAACCACAAAAGGCCCCAAATAGCCAAAGTAATTTTGAAGAAGACCAAAGCAGGAGGCATCACAATCCCAGACTTTAGCCTCTACTACAGAGCTGTAATCATCAAGACAGCATGGTATTGGCATAAAAACAGACACATAGACCAATGGAATAGAATAGAAACCCCAGAACTAGACCCACAAAAGTATGGCGAACTTGACATAGCGGGAAAGAATCTTTGACAAAGCAGCAAAGAATACCCAATGGAAAAAAGACAGTCTCTTTAACAAATGGTGCTGGGAGAACTGACAGCAACATGCAGAAGAATGAAACTAGACCACTTTCTTACACCATTCACAAAAATAAACTCAAAATGGATAAAGGACTTGAATGTGAGACAGGAAACCATCAAAACCCTAGAAGAGAAAGCAGGAAAAGACCTCTCTGACCTCAGCCGCAGCAATTTCTTAATTGACACATCCCCAAAGGCAAGGGAATTAAAAGCAAAAATGAACTATTGGGACCTCATGAAGATAAAAAGCTTCTGCACAGCAAAGGAAACAATCAACAAAACTAAAAGGCAACCAACGGAATGAGAAAAGATATTTGCAAATGACATATTGGACAAAGGGCTAGTATCCAAAATCTATAAAGAACTCACCAAACTCCACACCCGAAAAACAAATAATCCAGTGAAGAAATGGGCAGAAAACATGAATAGACACTTCTCTAAAGAAGACATCCAGATAGCCAACAGGCACATGAAAAGATGCTCAACATTGCTCCTCATCAGGGAAATACAAATGAAAACCACACTCAGATATCACCTCACGCCAGTCAGAGTGGCTAAAATGAACAAATCAGGAGACTATAGATGCTGGAGAGGCTGTGGAGAAACGGGAACCCTCTTGCAATGTTGGTGGGAATGCAAACTGGTGTGGCCACTCTGGAAAACAGTGTGGAGGTTCCTCAAAAAATTAAAAATAGACCTACCCTATGGCCCAGCAATAGCACTGCTAGGAATTTACCCAAGGGATACAGGAGTACTGATGCATAGGGGCACTTGTACCCCAATGTTTATAGCAGCACTCTCAACAATAGTCAAATTGTGGAAAAAGCCTAAATGTCCATCAACTGATGAATGGATAAAGCAATTGTGTTTTATATACACAATGGAGTACTACGTGGCAATGAGAAAGAATGAAATATGGCCCTTTGTAGCAACATAGTTGGAACTGGAGAGTGTTATGCTAAGTGAAAGAAGCCATACAGAGAAAGACAGATACCATATGTTTTCACTTTTATGTGGATCCTGAGAAACTTAACAGAAACCCATGGGGGAGGGGAAGGAAAAAAAAGAAACAAAAGAGGTTATAGTGGGAGAGAGAGCCAAAGCATAAGAGACTTTTAAAAACAGAACAAACTGAGGGTTGATGGGGGGTAGGAGGGTAGGTGATGGGCATTGAAGAGGGCATCTTTTGGGATGAGCACTGGGTGTTGTATGGAAACCAATTTGACAATAAATTTCATATAATAATAATTAAAAAAAGATAATGTCTTCTGCAGCAAGGGAAACAAAAACAAAAATAAACTACTGAGACTACATCAAAATAAAAGCTTCTGGGGACACTTCAGTGGGTCAGTCAGTTAAGCATCAGACTCTTGATTTCAGGTCTGGCCATGATTCCAGGGTCATGGGATCGAGCCCCAAGTTGGGCTCTGCACTGAGTGTGAAGCCTGCTTAACAGTCTCTCTCTCTCTCTCTCTCTCTCTCTCTCTGCCCCTCTCTTTGCTTGATTTCTATCTTTCTCTAAAGAAAAAATAAATTAGTTTCTGCACAGTAAAGGAAACCATCAACAAAACAAAAAGGCAATCTACAGAGTGGGAGAAGATATTTGCAAATGACATATCTGATAAAGGGTTAGTATCCAAAATATATATAGAACTTATACAACTCAACAATCCAAAATGAATAATCCAATTAAAAAATGGGCAGAAGGAGCACGTAGGTGGCTCAGACGGTTAAGCATTTGACTCTTGTTTCAGCTCAGGTCATAATCTCATGGTTTGTGGGTTGGACCCTTGCATTGGGCTCCTCACTGACAGTGCAGAGCCTACTTGGGATTCTCTCTCCCTTTCTCTCTTACCCTGCCTTGCTCGTTCTCCCTTGCTCTCTCTCTCTCTCTCTCTCTCTCTCTCTCTCTCTCTCAAAATAAATAAACTTAAAAAAATTGAAAGTGGGGAAATAATTTATATTTCATGCTCCATATTTTACTGAGCCCAAATTGAAATTCTATTCAACATATAGCAACTACTACTAGCTGAGAAATCCTCTGTGTGACCTGTGAAAGACAAGTTTCTTAATTTTCACAAAGTGTCCAGGGTCATGTAAACAGGGCTCTAACCAGTTTCTCTAATTTGTTTGGAGTCCATCATACCCATGGGGAAAACTTCTAAATGTGTCCTCAACAGAGGTTAAAGAATCCATAAACATGTCTGTCGGGCCATGTGTTGGAATTGTCTTAGGGAAGCCATACAGTGATAGATAATGCTAAACTTTGTATGGAACCAGAAAGGATCCTGAATAGTCAAAGTAATGTTGAAAAAGAAAACCAAGGCTGAAGGCATCACAATTCCAGACTTTAATCTGTATTACAAAGCTGTAATCATCAAGACAGTATGGTACTGGCACAAAAACAGACATAGATCAATGGAATGGAATAGAGAACCCACAAATGGACCCACAAATGTATGACCAACTAATCTTTGAAAAAGCAAGAAAGAGAATCCAATGGAAAAAAGAGAGTCTCTTTAGCAAATGGTACTGGGAATACTGAACCGTGACCTGCAGAAGAATGAAACTTAACCACTTTGTTACACCACAGACAAAAATAAATTCAAAATGGATGAAAGACCTAAATGAGATGTCAGGAAACCAACAAAATCCTCCAGAAGAACACAGGCAGCAACCTCTTTGACCATGGCCACGGCAACTTCTTACTAGACATGTCTCTGGAGGCAAGAGAAGCAAAAGCAAAAATGAACTGTTGGAACCTCATCAAGATAAAAATCTTCTGCACAGCAAATAAAACAAACAATAAAACTAAAAGGCAACACAAGAAATGGGAGCATTTACAAATGACATATCAGATAAAGAGTTAGTATCCAAAATCTTTAAATGGATAAAGAAGATGTGGTATACGTATAAAATGGAATATGACTCAGTGATCAAAATGAATGAAATCTTGCCATTTGTAATAACATAGATGGAACCAGAATGTATTATGCTAAGTGAAATAAATCAGTTAGAGACAGACAAGTATCATGATTTCACTCATACGTGGAATTTAAAAAAAAAAACAGATGAACATAGTGGAAGGAAGGAAAAATAAAATAAAAACAGAGAAGGAAGAAAACCAAAAGAGCTTCTTAAATATAGAGAACAAACTGAGGGTTGCTGGAGGGGAGTTCAGTGGGGGGATGGGCTAAATAGGTGATGGGCATTAAGGAGGGCACTTGTGGAAATGAGCACTGGGTGTTGTATGTAAGTGATGAATCACTGGGTTCTAATCCAGAAACCAATAAATACTACACTGTATGTTAACTAACTTGAATTTAAATAAATTAACTATGTACATAAATAAATAATTTTTAAAAAGCAACATAAATAAGGCAGGTGTGTTGAAGAGGACCAAATTCAACATGGCAGTATGAGTTAATACAGTATATTGTGAGACTGAATATTGAACACTTGAGCACTAAAAACCCAATGCTTCCTCTACCCCACATATCATCACCACCATTGTTGCTGTTTGTGCTTGAGAATGTTTTGGAATGGCTAAGCTACAATAGAAATAAAAGAAATGCTTGTCTATTGGTCCAATTCAGAGATAAATGAGCTTTCTCATAAGAGAAGGCAATTTTCTCTGACCAAGAAGCAGATTCTGAAGATTTAGTGAGGGGTGATAGCAGAGATAGGAATCCAAAGGGAAAATCCTTGGGTAGCATGTCCAGATGGTCCATAACTGAAGGCTGCAACTCACAGATCATGTGCTCAATAATAAATAACAAATGTGTCCTATTGTTATGTTCTCCCCAAAACCAACTAATTGACCACTTGCCAAGTATTAAAAGTTACTTTAAGAACTGAATACCTTTTTAAAATATATTTTATAAAATGTCAACACTATCGAAATTAAGGACTGGTTTACTTTTTTTTTCTTTCTTCAACTTCTATTTTACAAGAATTTAACTTTGAGGATAATATTGAAAATGGATTTGTCCAATTTGTTTTTCTCTTGCCTTTGCTGCCAACCTTAAAATTCCACTAATATTTCTATTATCAAGAGGAAAGGCTCTAAAATAAACCTCTTGAATTTAAAACCTCCCTACCTTACTTGCTAGCTGTTTTACCTTAGACAAGTTGTATATTTCTAAGACAGAATTTCTTCATGTAAAATTAGAGCATTTCTGTTCACCATCTCTGAGGGCTCCTGAGAAAACAAAATGAATTAATACAACTGAAGTCCTTAGAACATGACCTGAAGCCAAATAAGTATTCAATAAATATTGGATACCACTCTTATCATTAGATTCTTTTAAGGACATCTGATATTTTGCCTTTGTCCCTAAGATGGAAAGGAACAACTTTATGCAAAATATGTCTCAGGAAGCAGAAGAAAGATATTAGAAGAAAAACAACCTGAGGCATGACACTTTTAAGTAATTTTTTTTTACAACTTACATAAAATAAAATTCAGTCATTTTTAAATAAACAGTTTGATAAGTTTTAACAGATATCAAAATGTGTAACCATAAGCAAGAACAATGTCACCATGCCAGAAAGTTCCCTAAAGTCCCTCAACAATCATCCCCACCCACTCAGAGCCCCAGGCATCACAGATGTGCCTTCTATCACTACAGATTATTTATGCCTTTTCTAGAATCTCATTAAAATGGAATCATACATTATTTATTCATTTGCTCCTACTTTTTTTGCTCAGAATAATCTTCTTTGTATTAATTCATGTTGTTTCTTTCTTTTACCAGTAGCTTATTCCTTTTAAATGCTAAGTAGTATTATATTGTGTGAACATATTATAGTTTATTCATTCACTTGTTGAGGGACATTTAGTAGTTTCTGGTTTAGGACAATTAGTAGTAAAGATGCTATGAATATTTGTACCCATTTCTGGATGGATACATGCTTTCTTATCTCTTGGAGCATGGAGTCAGAAGGTAAGTGTTATATTTAAGTTTCTTAGAAAGTTAACATTTTAGAAAATTGTCTAAAATGGTTGTACTATTTTATATTTCATCCAGCAGTATATGAGAATTCCAATAATCTAAATTTTCACCTGCATTTGCTACTTCCACGTATTTTTAATTTAAATTCTATTTTACTGTGTGTAAAATATCTTATTGGTTTTATTTTATATTTCCCTGATGAATAAAGTTGGCCAACAACTTTTGACATGCATATTGGCCTTTTTTATATCTTCAAATGTGAAATGTTGGTACAAATATTTTGTGTATTTGTAACTGAGTTGTTTGTATCATTTTATAATATTGAACAGTTTTTATTTGTTCAACATCCAAACTTTTTTCTGATATATGTGTGGCAAATATTTCCTCCCACTATGTGGATTCTCTTTTTGCTTTCTTAATAATGTCTTTTGAGAATAAGAAAGTTTTCATTCTGATAAAGAAAACTCCATGTGTGTATGTGTGTGTATGTATACAACTTGCGTATACACATACCACGCACACACACACACACATACACACATGCCCACATATATAGTTTTTTTATTTATGCATTTTATGCCTTACCTCAGAAATCTGTACCCAACTAAAAATCACAAAGATGCTCTTCTATGTTCTCACTGGCAGTGTTATAATTTTAGCTTTCACATTTAGCTTTCTGATCTATTTCAAGTTATTTTTCTATGTGTGTATATGTGAGGAAAATGGTTGAGGGGTTTTGTTTGTTTTTGTTTTGTTTTGCTTTAGTGGATATCAGTTTTTCCAGCATCATTTTTAAAATTGAAAAACCATCCTTTCTGCATTCAAAATCTCAACAGGCTTTGTTATGTTACCATAACATCTTTGTTGAAGACCAATTGACTATACATATGGGTCCATTTTTGTACTATATTTCTATACTATATCCCTGTAAGGTCATCCCTGTGCCAATGCCATGTTGTCTTGGTTACTGTACCTTTATAATATGGTTTTATGTCTAAGAAAATAAATATTGCCACTTTGGGGGTTTTCCCCCCATACTGTGTACCTTTCCTTTGCATTTTCTTTTAAATATTAGAATGAATTTGTCAATTTCTACTTACTCCCAAAGCAAAGCCTGTTGAGATTTTGAAAATAATTGCATTGACTCTCCAGATCAATTTGGGAAGAACTTACATCTACAAATCATGAGTCTTCCAAACCATGTACATGGCATGGTTTTAAATTTATTTGATATTTCCGTATTTTTCCTTCACAATGTTTTGTAATTTTCAGTGCACACATCTTGCACATATTTTTCTAAATTTATGTCTACGTATTCCATGTTTTTTGGTGCTGGTTTAACGTGAATTTATTAAAAATCAATATTCTAACTGTTCACTGCTACCATAAAGATATATTTTTAATATTAAGCATTACTTTATTTCCTCAAACATTTCCTTATAAGTTCTTTTAGCTTTTGTGTAGATTCTTTAGTATTTTCAACATTGTCGATAATCACATTATGAGAATAGAGACTGTTCTATTACTTCATTTCAATCTTTATGTTTTTATTTCACTTCCTTTACTTACTTTAATGTACTTGGTGGAGCCTCCATTGTAAAAGTGCATAGCATTGATGACAACACACATAACTCTTGTTCCCGATGAGAAGGGCAAAATATTCAGTTTTTTACCTTTCAATGTGAAATCGGCTCCTATTCATTTGTCCTTTAGTAGATTGAAGAAGTTCTCTTTTATGCTAAGTCGTTAAGAGCTTTTAATCATGAGTTGGTGTTAAATAAGAGCAAAGATTTTTTTTCTACACATATTGAGATAATTAAAAGTTTTTGCTTCTGAGTTTCCAAAATTTACAGCGAGTGAATTACTTTGAGTGATTTTTTTTTTAGTTCTAAAACCAGCCATCCATTTTTGAGATAAGCTCCACATGGTTAGAGTATATTATCCTTTATCTATGGCTCTATTGTATTTCCTAATGTTTTTAAAAGGGTTTTTTTGCATCAGTGATTATTAGGAATATTGTTCTGAAGTTTTATTGTTTTTCTAAAACCTTTTTTTTTATTTGTTTTATCCTCAAGAAAATACTACCTTGATAAAGGCAGTTGGGACTTTTTCCCTCTGTCTTGATTTTCTGAAAAAAGAAAATGTATGTGTTAATATATTTTCTTCCTTAAATTTTGGATATACATCAACAATGAAGGCAACTGGGCCTAGAATTTTCTTTATGAGAAGGTTTTCAATTGTATATTCAATTTCCTTAGTCAAAACAGGACTGTTTTGAGTTTTTATTTCTTCCCGCTTCAGTTTTGGTTAACTTGTGATTATCAAGGACTTTATGATTTTTTCAAACTGATGCATTTATTTTATATATATATATGTATATATTTTTTCCATTGTATGTTCTCAAAAACTTTCTGTGGATCTGTACTGATGTCCACATTTTCATTTCTGATAATGGATGTTTATCTTTCCTTTTTTTATTTGTTTTTACATCATTTTATCTAGAAATATATCAATATTATGTACTTTGTCAAAGAACCATATTTTAGTTTTAATCAGTTTTCTCAAATTTTTTTTTTGCTTTTCAAATTTCACTAATATCCTCTCTTAACTATTTGCCATCTACTTACTATATACATGACTTGTTTTGCGGCCCAGTATAAGGTTCATCTTGGTGAACATTTCATGTACATTTATAAAACACAGTTGTTCTGCAGTTGTTCAGCCCAGTGTTCAAGTTGTAGTGAGAGTGGATATCCCTTTCTTGTTCCTGACAGTATTTAGAGGAAATGGTCTCAGTTTTTCCCCCACTAAGAATAATGTTATCTATGGGTTTTCATAGATGGCCTTTATTCTGTTGAAGTATGTTCCCTCTAAACCTACTTTGTTGAGGATTTTTATCATGAATGGATGTTGTACTTTTGTCAAATGCTTTTTCTGTGTCTATTGAAACAATCATATGGTTCGTATCATTTCTCTTATCATGTTGGTTGATTTGTGAATACTGAATCACCCTTGAAACCAATGAATAAATCCCACTAGATCACACTGAATGATTTTTTTTAATGTATTGTTGAATTCAGTTTGCTAATATTTCATTGAGAATTTTTGCATCTGTGTTCATCAGGGATATTGGCCTGTGGTTCTCTTTCTTAGTGGAGTCTTAATCTGGTTTTGGTATCAGGTATCATAGAATGAATTTGGAAGTTTTCCTTCCTTTCCTGTTTTGTTTTGTTTTTTTTTTTGGTTTTTTGGTTTGTTTGGGTTTTTTTGTTTTGTTTTGTTTTGTTTTGTTTGGAATAGTTTGAGAAGAATAGATTTTAAGTCTTCTTTAAATGTTTGGTAAAATTCTCCTGTGAGGACATCTGGTCCTGGACTTTTCTTTGTTGGGAGATTTTTTTTTATTACTGATCCAACTTCTTTGTTGGTTATTGCTCTGTTCAAGTTTTCCATTTCTTCATGCTTCAGTTGTGATAGGTTATATGTTTCTAGGAATTTAACCATTTTTTCCAAGTTGTCCAATTTGTTGGCATATAGTTTTTCATAATATTCCCTTATAATCCTTTGTATTTCTGTGATTATCGGCTGTTATTTCTCCTCTCTTGTTCATGATTTTACTTATTTGAGTCCTTTCTCTTTTATTTTTGATAATTCCAGCTAGAATTTTATCAATTTAATTAATATTTTTAATGAACCAGCTCCTTGTTTCATTGGTCTGTTGTATTGTTTTTTGGCTTCTACATCATTCATTTCTGCTCTAACATTTATTATTTCTTCCTTCTGGTGGTTTTAGGTTTTATTTGCTGTTCTTTTCCTAGTTTCTTTAGATTGTAAGGTTAGATTGTTTATTTGAGATTTTTCTTGCTCGTTGAGGTAGGCCTGTATTGCAATATATTCTTCCCTCTTAGGACCACTTTCACTGCATCCCAAAGATTTTGAACCATAGTGTTTTCATTTTCATTTGTTTCCATGTATTTTTTTTAATTTCTTCTTTGATTTCCTGGTTGACCCATTCATTGCTTAATAACATGTTATTTAACCTCTATGTATTTGTGATCTTTCCAAATTTCTTCTTGTGATTGACCTCTAGTTTCATGGTTTGTGGTCAGAAAAGGTGCATGGTACAATTCCACTCTCTTTGTATTTGCTGAAACCTGTTTTGTGACCTCATATGTGACGTATTCTGGACAATGTCCCATGTGCATTTGAATAGAATGTGTTATCTGCTGTTTTAGGATGGAACGTTCTGAATATATCTGTTAAGTCTATCTGGTCCAGAGTGTCATCTAAAGTTATTGTTTCCTTGTTGATTTTCTATCTAGATGATCTATTCATTGATGTGAAAGCATTGTTAAAATATCCTACTGGTATTGTATTATTATTAGCTTCCTTATATTTGTTATTACTTAATATATTTGGTCCTCCCATGTTGCATGCCTAATTATTTATGTTTGTTATATCTTCTTGTTGCATAGATCCCTTAATTATGATATAATTCCCTCCTTCATCTCTTGTTACAGTCTTTGTTTTAAAATCTAGTTTGTCTGATGTAAGTATGGCTACTACAGCTTTCTTTTTAAATTCATTAGCATGATAGATGGTTCACCATCCCCTCACTTTCAAACTGCAGGTAACTTTAGGTCTAAAGTGAGTGTCTTGTAGGCAGCATATATATGGGTCTTGTGTTTTTCATCCATTCTGACACCCTATGTCTTTTGATTGGAATGGTTAGTACATTTGCTTTCAAATGTTTGTTTCTGGAGATGTTCTCTGATCTTTTCTTGTTTTTGTCAGTTTTGGTCTTTCTGTTCCACTCAGAGTCCCCTTTAACATTTCTTGCAGGGATGGTTTAGTGGTTTAGAACTCCTTTAATTTTGTTTGTCTGGGAAACTCTATGTATCCTTCTATTCTGAAATATAAACTTGCTGGATAGAGTATTCACGGCTTCATATTTATTCCATTCAGCACTTTGAATATCATTCCACTCTCTTCTGGCTTGGTACATTTTTGTTGAAAAATCTCCTACTAGCTTTATGCGTTTTCCCTTGTAATCTAAGGACTTCTTTTGTCTTGCTGCTTTTAGGATTCTTTCTTTATCACTAGATTTTGCAAATTTAATTCCAATATGTCTTGATTTGGGCCTGCTCTTGTTGATTTTGATGGGAGTTCTCTGTGCTTCCTACATCCAGATGTCTATTTCCTTCCCCAGCTTAGAAAACTTTTCAGCTATTATTTCTTGAAATAAAGTCTCTGCCCCCTTTTCTCTCTCTTCTTCTTCTTGGACTCCTATAATATGAATATTACTACATTTCATGGAGTCACTGAGTTCTCTAAGTCCATCCTCATATTCCATAATTCCTCTTTATCTCTTTTGTTCAGCTTCATTATTTCCATTATTTTGTTTTCTTGTGAGTAATTTGTTCCTCTGCTTCTTCCAGCCTGCTGTTCATTGCATCAAGCCTGTTTCCAATCTTGTTTACTGCATTTTTCATCTCTGATTGATTCTTTTGTAAGCCTTTTATCTCTATGGTAAGGTTCTCACTGATTTCTTCTATTCTTTTCTCAAGCCCAGTGAATATCCTTATGATTGTTGCTTTAGGTTCTTATATCAATTTGCTTATGATAAGCAATTTCTCTGGGTTTGGCATTATCTGGTTCTTTCATTTGAGATGAATTCTTCAATCTTGGCCTTTTTTCTAAGTCTACCTCCTTCTCTGTGTTAGAAAAGCCAGTTATGTTTCCTTCCTATGAAAGTAATGACCTTATGAGGAAAAGGTCATGTAGTGCCCAGGGCCTGGGTGTCCCTCTGGTGTGTGCTGCATGTGCTTTGCTGTTGTGTTTTGGCTGCTCTGTCCTTCAGGTCATTTGTCTACAGAGGCTCTTCTTGACTGTTCTGGGCAGTGTTTGGTCCCTGGCCTGAATGTGGTGAGTTTTCATTAGATGTACTCTGATCTGCTTGTGAAATGAGACTTTACACCAACTCTACCAGAACCAAGACTCTGCAGAACTCGGGTCAAGAAACATCATATGGGCAGGGGTTTATGTTGGGGAAAGGCCTGCCATACTGGAACCGAGGCAACTTGACTGAAAGAGCAGTCATACCAGAGTATAGGGTGTCGGGCTTGGTGTAAGCAGTTAGGCATCCATTGTTCATGCTGGGCTGCTTCCCCCAGGTGTCTCGCTGTTTATGTTGAGGGGTGGGGGAGAAAAAATGGCCTCAGCCAGTTCCTTTCTTTCTGAGCGGCATCTCTATGAATGCTGCCTCTCAGGATCAGGCTCTGAGAAGATCAAATTATCTCCCCACTGTGTGTCTCATGTGTTTTTCAGATTGCTGTTTCCAAGCTGTCTGCCCCTGGGGTTGTTTGCCTGCCTTGTCTCCAGAAGCATTACAGTGCCCTCTGGGTTCTATCCCAGCCAAACCCACTGACTTTTAAAATTCTAGGCTTTAAAGAAGTGGTGTGGGCCAGGTTTGTGCTCGTCTTCTAGGGGCAGGGCCCACCAAGCTGGGACTGAAGCACTCTTGACCGAGTCACATTCATTTTTAAATGATATTTATACTGTATAGAAATTTATAGTTTGGCACATTTTTTTTCTTTCAGCACTTTGAAGATGTTCTTCCATTATTCTTTGTTTTGTTGTTATTGTGTTTAATTTTTATTTCACAATCAGAGCCTTAAATCTGCAATCCAGCCAGACTTGGAGGGGAATAAGGAAAATATGGAGGCCACAGAATTGTAATGAAAGCATAAAGATTATGGATATTTTGAGCAGATTGAGGCAAAGGGGTACTTTTCTGAGCAATAGAAGGAATGGTCTGGTAGTTAAGATAAAACACAAGTCAAATTTATTAGATTTGTCCACAGTCAGCAATGGGGATCTTGCTGTTCTTGCTATTCCTGGGCCCAAAGTGCTCCATGGTTTCCACAATATTCATGCCCTTTTTCACCTTGCCAAAGACCACATGCTTGCCATCCAACTACTCAGTCTTTGCAGTGCTGATTAAAAACTGGGAATCATCTATGTTTGGTCTAGCATATGGCATGGACAAGATGCTAGGACTTGTATGCTTCAGGATGAAATTTTCATCATCAAATTGCTCCCCATAGGTTGACTTCTTCCCAGTGCCATCATGGCATGTGAAGTCATGACCCTTACACTTAAATCCCAGAATAATCTTGTGAAAGCAGGCACCTTTATAACCAAATCATTTCTCCTCAGAGCTCAGAGTAGGAAATTTTCTGTTGTTTTTGGAACTTTGTCTATAATCAGCTGAATGGAGACACAGCCCAAGGAATCACTATCCAAGGAATATGCTGGGGTTGACCATGGCTGGGTAGCATGGGTAGCTCCAGGGTGGCTTGTGTGTGCAAGGCCACTGTTTCACTTTCATTTGGGTAACATTATTTTTTTGAGAGATGACCGTGTATATTTTTGTTTTTCTATTTGTATTGTGTTTCTTTTCTCTCTGGCTGCTTTTATAATAAAATTTAAATTTCTCACTATCTCTGGATTTCAAAAAATTTATTAAAATATTTCTTGCTATGGTCATATCTGTGATTAGCCTACATAAGATTCACTGAGCTTTTCCTTTTTTTTTTTTTTTTGATTTGTGGATTATTGGCATCTATCAAATTTGGAAACATTATTCCTTAAAATTGTTTTCTGCCCTTCTCTCCTCTTTCTAGAACTGCAATTGCACATATGCTACACTACATGATAGTGCTTTGCAGGTAACTAATACTGTTCATTTTCTTTCTTTTTTTTCTTTTTTTATCTTTATACTTAGGCCTAAATAGTCCTATGCCTTTAAGTTCTCCCCTGCCTCTATTTTTTCCTTCCAATCTCTTACATTATTTTATTCTCGCCCAGTGAATTTTGCATCTCAGCTATTACATTTTTCATTTGGAAAAATTCTTTTTGTTCTTTTCTATAAATGCTATTCTTTTCTATAAATATATAAATATTTCTATTTCTATTTCTATATTTATATTTCTAAATATTATATTTCTATAAAAATATAAATATAAATGCTTTTCTTTTCTATAAATGCTATTTCTCTCCTAATTATGTTCTTTTTTTCCTCTACACCCTTGAGCATATTTATTATATTTATAACATATATTTTATTTTATTTTATTTTTAATGTTTATTCATTTTTTGAGAGACAGAGACAGAGATAGAGTGGGGGATGGGCAGAGAGAGAGGGAGACACAGAATCTGAAGCAAGCTGCAGGCTCTCAACTGACAGCACAGAGCCTGATGTGGGACTCAACTCACAAACCGTGAGATCATGACCTGAGCCGAAGTCGGTCGCTTAATGGACTGATCCACCCAGGCGCCCCTATAATATACATTTTAAATTCTTGTCTTCAAATCCAATGATCTCCATTATTTCTAGGTTTTTTTTATTAACTGATTTTCTTCTTGGTTATGGGTCACATTTGAAAGTTTCCATATGTCTTACTTATTTTGTATTGGATGCTTGACTTTGCATGCTTAATTCAGAATTCTACTTGGCTGAAAAAAACGCAAATAATTTTCAGCTCTGTGTGAACACTGGGATTTATTCAATTTATAATTCTCTGAGAGTTGTCTTGCTTGTATTCCTGGAGTCACGCATTGTGTAGGTATAGATCAGTAAATAGCCAAAGACTCCAGGCTCCATAGGATTCTTCTCCTGATTTCTTGAGCTCTTTTTACTTTATAGTTACCTCACTATGTTATTCTGTTCGGCAAATTTCAGCTGCCTCAGACTACAACTCCTGTCTGTGTTTTCATTTTGAAAAATTGTCGAGCTCTGCTTATATTCTCCCTTCTTGTACTGTGGAGTAAAAAGCACATCTAGTTAAGAAGCCCAGTGAAATTTTAGTTCTCATCTCATTTATTCTTTCTCTCAAGGTTTGCAGTCTTATTTTTCCTGTTGTACCAATACCTGGACACATATGTTTTATATATTTTATCCAGATTTTTTAGCAGACAGTAAGTTCTGCACCAGAAATTTTCATGGATAGAAGCAGAAGTTAAACGTGGCATGGTATTTTAATTACAAATTTTATGTGGCCACCAATCCTTACTCAATATGAAATATACTCATATATTAACTGCCTCTTCCCATCTGATGCTGTGAAGCAGCATTCTAATAGCAGACAGACATATAATCTCTCTGGTTTCCAATCTTCTTAATTCTGGTATGTAAGTATCCTGCAGATTATTCTCATTTTTTCCACCATGCTCTTCCTGAATCAAAACTGATAGTTAAAATTTATTACTGAATCCACATTCATGCAAACTTTGTTCCTAAGTTTATTTCAAATGGGTATAATACCCCAATTTCATTGATTTATGAAAAAAACTTAAAATATGCCAAGTTTAAACATTCTTCAGGTGCAATATAAGGAATCATTAGGAACAACAGTAAAGTGAGAAAGACAGTTTTTTTGGATCTTTAAAAAATAGACTAAGCTCTCTATGAAATCGTGTCACAGGAACTAATAAATTTATTATTTATATAATATATAAAACTTATTATAAATAAATTTATAAACAATGAATCATTCAGATCCCAGTTATTACCACAAAACATCTTAATACGAAAGAGAAATAGCAAATAATACAGCACAGAGGTCTGAAAATGTATTTAAAAACATTTCAACAATGACTTTCATATGAATTTATGGAAACCACCAAGGATACTAAAATGCTCTTTATTAAAGAAAAATTAGGGACACCTTGGGTGGTTCAGTTGGTTAAGCAACCAACTTCGGCTCAGGTCATAATCAAATGGTCAGTGGTTTCGAGTTCCATTTCAGGTCTGTGCTCTCAGCTTGGAGCCTGAAGCCTGATTCAGATTCTGTGTCTCCCTCTCACTCTGCCCCTCCCCCATTTTCACTCTTTCTCTCTCTCAAAAATAAATAAACATTAAAAAAAAGAAAAGTAAAATTAGAGTCAGGAATAATTACTAAAGGTTACCCTTGGAGGGAAAATCTTCACATTGGGTATTACTACAACAAAAGGATATGGTCAGGACAATTCTAATTTGCCACTAACAGCTTTTATCTGTGTTGAAGAAAAAAAATGGTATGAAGTTTTGATGTTCAAGCACATTTGTCACAAACAGAAGGATTGCAGAACACCTCACAAGAAACATTCTTCTAATGTTGACCACATAGGTAAATTTTCCTGCATATTTTATTTAGGAAAAAAAAAAGATGATTAGAATAGGACATTACTGTGCTTTTCTTTAGATGAATATGTATTTTAAAATTGAGCAGGAGTTGAAGCTATTCACATTTTAAAAGCCATCTTCATTAGCAAACATTTATGACAAACGTTGAAATATTTTGTCTTCACTTGCACATATCTCCATAAGGATTTACAATCTGGCAATAGTTTCATTAAACATCTAAGAATACTTTGTCAGTTTGCATTTAAAAGCAAAAACTTATTTTTTTTTCAAAAAATAACAGTTACAATATGTGCTCAAGCACATAATCTGTGTTAATGTTAAGAAAAGAAACTCAAGTAAGAGTTACAGCATTCAAAGTACAGAGAGAAAGAAAAAGTCAATGTCATAAGATAAAAACCGTTCTAACACAAACATTTTTGAGTATATCCACCTACAGGTTAGTAATGTATTGGCACTTACAGTAGGCAGGGTTAGGTAAGTGCTTAGCTTTGAGTGAATTAAAATCATGAATCATAAAAATAAGCTTTCTAATATTAGGAAAAAACAGTTGACTGTATTAATGTGCAAACCATTTTTAAACCTGAAGTTGATAGACTTTAGTCAATTTAAAAAATAAATGATTGAATTCAATTTAAAGTTGACTTTAATATAATCAATTAGAACTCAATATTGCTGAAATCTGTTAGTGATTTGGCTTTCAACCAGGAAATGATAAATTATTGTGTGTCATGCTGGTGAGAAAACAGTAGTCCAGAGAGATGAGACTAATTATAGGCAAAGATTGGTAGCAGGAAATTGATGTATGAGTCAATCCATGGGATAGTACCTGAAGTTCAGAGTATTTCACTTTGCAGAGTCAGAGAAGAGTAGTAAAGATAAAACACACTGTTCCTTACTTTAGTTTTGACAGCACTGGAGCAGTAATTTTGCACTCTTACACCTCATTTTAAAATCCACAGTTTTCTCACCAAAAAACAAAAAGACTTCAGCTGGTCCAGTAATTTTTAGGATTCTTTCTAACTCTAAAAATTCAATTACATTTTTAAATGAAGGAAAATTTGGCAGAATCAATGGAAGGACCAGCAGTTTCTCCTAAACAGAGATAAATATAATCTCAAATTCTTTCTTTCAGTAGACAATTTAAAATTTTGTCTTCAAATATTACATATACTTATATAAAGTGTTATATGTGTAATTGCTTTGTTTCAAGTATATTTTAGGTACAAATCTAGGGATAGAACTAAAAAACAGTAGTTGAGATCAAAAATAATTTATAGCCCTAACATTCCCTTTCATCTATATAACTAAACTGCGTTCATTACCAGTTGAAATTATTTCTCTGCTCTTTCTAACCAAAATATGAAAATTATGGCAAATATATTTTACTTTCTACATTGTTTCACAAAACTAAAAAATCACAATAATAGATGGCCACAAATTCATTTTATCCAGGAAACTAATAACAATAAGTCTAGAAGAAAATTAAAAGTTCATTTATCTTTGAGGATACTCTGAATAAAAAAAACAAAGGTGGATATATAAACCACTATAACCTCTAATCAGTTTCAATGAGACTCACTGAATTATATAGTTGAAAAAATTATAAAGAAGCCTTTAAAATTTTGTTAAACATTTCTGTAGTATTCCCATTTGTCCCTTGCTGAAGCACATCCAACAACAAGAAACTTATTTCTTTATAATAAAATATTATCATTTCAAAAGTTAAAAACGGATTCCTGCCTCCCGGAAACCTGTACAATTATATCTTATGCTGGCTCAACTCAGGACAATTATGTCCTTTCCTTCAACTAGCCAAATCTACCAGATAAAATCACAGGTACTCTTTTCTTCATGACATCTCCCTTAATATTGAAAGCACTTATTTCTCATGTTGGTCTACTTTCCTCTAAATAAGCCATCCATTATTCTTTATTCATTCTTGAAATGGTTTAAAGACTCCCCTTCATAACAATGGGTTTCTTCAAAACACACTCCAATCTGTCAGACAGATTTAATGTTAATTAAATTATTAACTTTTAATACTGTTAGATGTTATCAATTATTGTATTTACTCCTATGTCACTGTATTAGGGTTCTCCAGAGAAACAACCAATGCTAAGTACGTATGTATATATATAAAGACATAAATGTGAGACCTTGAAGCCATAAAAATCCTACAAGAGAACAAAGGCAATAACCTTTTTGATATCGGCCATATCAATTTCTTTCTAGGTATGATTCCTGAGGCAAGGAAAACAAAAGCAAAAATAAACTATTAGGACTTCATCAAAATAAAAAGCTTCTATACAGAGAAGGAAAAACTCAATAAAACTAAAAGACAGCCTGAAGAATGGGAGAAGATATTTGCAAATGACATATCTGATAAAGGGTTGATATGAAAATCTATAAAGAACTTATAAAACTCAACACTCAAAAAATGAATAATCCAATTTTAAAAAGGGCAGAATACATGAATACATTTTTCCAAAGAGGATATCTAAATGGCCAACAGACACATGAAAAGATGCTCAAAAATCACTCAACATCAGGGAAATGCAAATCAAAACTACAATGAGATACCCCCTAACATTTGACAGTACGGCTAAAATTAACAACAAAAAACAACTGGTGTTGGCAAGAATGTGGAGAAAAGGAACCCTCTTGCACTGTTGGTGGGAATGCAAACTGGTGCAACCACTGTGGAAAACAGTATGGAGGTTCCTCAAAAAGGAGGAAAAAATTATATCACTACACACTTCTTTGAAGAAGGTGTTATGTATGTACAGCAATATATCAGAGGATAAATTTATTTGTGAAATATCTACAGGATCCTATGAAGATAGGAACTATAAAAAGCTCTTCTTTCCAGCTTACCTCAAAACCACCCCTCAGGTGATAGTGACTGCTGTAGCAAGACCTCCTCCCACCCAGACCACCTAGACCTTTTGAGTTAAATCCCTAGCTTGCAACTTGCACCTGTGCAAGATGTACTGTGGAATGACCTCTAAAATGACCTATAATCACCTTTACCTGATTATAATACTAAAATCTCTACCCAAGGAGGAACGTCAGCCTCATTTACATAACATACAATGCATGTATAGACATGTTTCCTTAAGGAGCATGCGTGATCTTATGTCCACCTCTGCATACAATGACAAGGTTTCCTTGTTTAAACATTGATCCTAACCCTAAACAAAAGAAACCCATTCACCCTCCCCCAGGATTCAAGGTTTGGGAAGCCATCCTCCTGATCTCCTTTAAAAAAAAAGTATGTATGTATATATGTATGTATGCAGACAGAGAAAGATTATAAGGAATTTTCACATCCACTGTTTCTTCACAACTAGTATAATGTACCTGTGGCTTTAGACTCAGCACTAGACCTTGCATAGACTCATCCACCAGCTCCCACAATTGCATAAGATCTAATTGCTATAATAAATTCTTCATTCTATATGAAGATGAAGAACTCTTCATCCTTAAGTAGCAGAATATACTCTCTTCTCCAGTGCACATTCTCCAGAATAGACCATATACTGGGACACAAAGCAGCCCTCAGCAAGTACAAAAATATTGAGATCATACCGGGCATATTTTCAGACCACAATGGTATGAAACTAGAAATCAAACACAAGAAAAAATTTGGAAAGGTAACAAATACATGGAGACTAAAGAACATCCTACTAAAGAATGAATGGGCTAACTAAGAAGTTAAAGAGGAACTTAAAAAGTTCATGGAAGCCGAAGAAAATGATGATAACACCACAACCCAAAACCTCTGGGACACAGCAAAGGCAGTCATGAGAGGAAAGTGTATAGCAATCCAGGCATTCCTAAAGAACGAAGAAAGATCTTAGATACACAACGTAATCTTATGCCTTAAGGAGCTGGAAAAAGAACACCAAATAAAACCCAAAACCAGCAGAAGACAGGAAATAATAAAGATTAGAGCAGAAATTAATGCTATCAAAACCAAAAAAAACAGTAGAACAGATCAATGAATTCAGAAGCTGGTTCTTTGAAAGAATTAACAAAATTGACAAACTACTAGTCAGTTTGATAAAAAAAAAAAAAGGAAAGGATGCAAATAAATAAAATCAAGAATGAAAGAAGAGAGAGATCACAACCAACACAGCAGAAACAATAAGAGAATATTATGAGCAATTATATGCCAATAAAATGGGCAATGTGGAAGAAATGGACAAATTCCTAGAAACATACACACTACCAAAACTGAAACAGGAAGAAATAGAAAATTTGAACAGACCCATAACCAGTAAGGAAACCAATTTAGTAATCAAAAATCTCCCAAAAAACAAGAGTCCAGGGCCAGATGGCTTTCCAGGGGAATTCTACCAAACATTTAAGGAAGAGTGAACACCTACTCTCCTGAAGCTGCTCCAAAAAAATAGGAATGGAAGGAAAACTTCTAAACTCTTTCTATGAAGCCAGCATTACCTTGACTCCAAATCCAGACAGAGACCACACTAAAAAGGAGAACTATAGACCAATTTCCCTGATGAACATGGATGCAAAAATCCTCAACAAGATATTAGCCAACCATATCCAATGATACATTAAAAAAATATTCACCACGACCAAGTGGGATCTATACCTGGGATGCAGGTTTGGTTCAATATCTGCAAAACAATCACTGTGATTCATGACATCCATAAAAGAAAGGACAAGAACCATATGATCCTCTCAATAGATGCAGAGAAAGCATTTGACAAAATACAGCATACTGTCTTGATAAAAACCCTCAAGAAAGTAGGGATAGGGGCGCCTGGGTGGCGCAGTCGGTTAAGCGGCCGACTTCAGCCAGGTCACGATCTCGCGGTCCGTGAGTTCGAGCCCCGCGTCAGGCTCTGGGCTGATGGCTCAGAGCCTGGAGCCTGTTTCCGATTCTGTGTCTCCCTCTCTCTCTGCCCCTCCCCCGTTCATGCTCTGTCTCTCTCTGTCCCAAAAATAAATAAACGTTGAAAAAAAAATTTAAAAGAAAGTAGGGATAGAAGGAGAATACCTCAAGATATAAAAGCCATATATGAAAGACCCAACACTAATATTATCCTCAATGGGGAAAAACTGAGAGCTTTCCTGCTACGGTCAGGAACAAAACGGGGATGTCCACTCTCGCCACTGTTATTCAATGTAGTATTGGAAGTCTTAGCCTCTGCAATCAGACAACACAAAGAAATAAAAGGCATCTAAATTGGCCAGGAGGAAGTCAAACTTTCACTCTTTGCAGATGACATGATATCTATATGGAAAACCCAAATGATTCCACCACAAAACTGCTAGAACTGATTCATGAATTCAGCAAAGTTGCAGGATATAAAATCAATGCATAGAAATCGATTGCATTCCTATACACCAACAATAAAGCAACAGAAAGAGAAATCAAGGAATCAATCCCATTTAAAATTGAACCAAAAAACCATAAAATACCTAAGAATAAATCGAACCAAAGATGTCTTCACAGAGTTGGAACAAATAATCCTAATCATCATATGGAACCAGAAAAGAATCCAAATAGCCAAAGCAATCTTGAAAAAGAAAACCAAAGCAGGAGGCATTACACTTCCAGACTTCAAGCTGTACTACAAAGCTGTAATCATCAAGACAGTATGGTACTGGCACAAGAACAGACACTCAGATCCATGGAACAGAATAGAGAACCCAGAAATGGACGCACAAACGTATGGCCAACTAATCTTTGACAAAGCAGGAAAGAATATCCAACGGAATAAAGACAGTCTCTTCAGCAAGTGGTGCTGGGAAAACTGGACAGCGACATGCAGAAGAATGAGCCTGGACCACTTTCTTACACCATACACAAAAATAAACTCAAAGTGGATGAAAGACCTCAATGTAAGACAGGAAGCCATCAAAATCCTCGAGGAGAAAGCAGACAAAAACCTCTTTGATCTTGGCTGCAGCAACTTCTTACTCAACACGTCTCGGGAGGCAAGGGAAACAAAAGCAAAAATGAACTACTGGGACCTCATCAAAATAAAAACTTCTGCACAGCAAAGGAAACAATCAGCAAAACTAAAAGGCACCCAACAGAATGGGAGAAGATATTTGAAAATGACATATCAGATAAAGGGTTAGTATGCAAAATCTCTAAAGAACTTATCAAATTCAACACCCAAAAAACAAATAATCCAGTGAAGAAATGGGCAAAAGACATGAATAGACACTTCTCCAAAGAAGACATCCAGATGGCCATCTGACACATGAGAAAATGCTCAACATCACTCATCACCAGGGAAATACAAATCAAGCCACAGTGAGATACCACCTTACATCTGTCAGAATGGCAAACATTAATGACTCAGGCAACAACAGATGTTGGCGAGGATGTGGAGAAAGAGGATCTCTTTTGCATTGTTGGTGGGAATTCAAGCTGGTGCAGCCACTCTGGAAAACTGTATGTAGGTTTCTCAAAAAACTAAAAATAGGACTATCCTAAGACCCAGCAATGGCACTAGTAGGCATTTATCCAAGGGATACAGGTGTGTTGTTTCGAAGGGACACATGTACCCCCATGTTTATACAACACTATCAATAATAGCCAAAGCATGGAAAGAGCCCAAATATCCATCGATGGATGAATGGATAAAGAAGAGGTGGTATATATATATACAATGGAGTATTACTTGGCAATCAAAAAGAATGAAATCTTGTCCTTTGCAACTACGTGGATGGAACTGGAGGGTATTATGCTAAATGAAAGTAGTCAGTCAGAGAAAGACAAATATCATGACTTTACTCATATGAGGACTTTAAGAGACAAAACAGATGAACATAGGTGAAGGGAAACAAAAATAATATAAAAACAGGGAGGGGGACAAAACAGAAGAGAGTCATAAATATAGAGAACACGCCAAGGTTTATGGGAGGGGTTTTTGGAGGGGGATGGCTAATTGGGGAAGGAGTACTAAGGAATCTACTCCTGAATTCATTGTTGCATTGTATGCTAACTAATTTGGATGTAAATTTAAAAATAAATAATTTTTAAAAAAGAAGTAATTACCATAAAATAGAATACAAAAGAGAAATAAATGAACTCAACAATATATCAAATAAATACACAATTTCTGCAGTGAAAGGGAAGAAAGAACTAACTCAAGTAACATAACCTGCCCAAAGTCAAAACAGAACTGAAAAGAATTATTGACCTATCATTAATTGGTATCTTTTTCACTGTGTGGACTAACACTTCTGGACTACTTTGTCTGTATTTCTATAAGATTAATCAAATGATTAATATATTGGATAATAGAGGCAGATTTCTCACTGTTAAGGAAAGAAGTTACAAATGCAGAAAAGGTGGAAACTAATATCAACCATGAGGTGTTATGTTGGAATTAAAAGTGTCAGAGTGAATTCATTTTTTAATATATGAACAACAGATGGATAAAAGATAGATAGGTGATAGATAAAAGTTTTATATGTATAGTATGGGCTTGTATATATACATGTATGTGTTTTGTAAATAGAATTGAAGAAGTTGATGATAGATGGATAGATAGATAGATAGATAGATAGATAGATAATTTCCTAAGCCTGTCTGCTAAAGAAGGCCTAAAAGCAATGACATCATAGTAGTAATAGATATAGATATTCACTCCTAAATACCATTTTCCACTAAAAAGAACTGAGGGTCCTTGGAGGTGGTGACTGCCTATAGGTCTAAGCAGAGCAGTACAACATGATCCTCAAACACTTTGTAAATTCAAGGTGTTCTCAAAAACTGATGGAACCTTGTCAAAGGGATACAGAAATGAGCTTCAAGGAGTCCCTACTGGCCAAATCTGAGACAATTAAGGCATTGAAATAAATAAAGTGTGAGTAAAATAATCCATGAGTCCATACTGATATAAATAAATGAAAAAAATTACAAAAAAGGATGACGACTGAGAGAGCTCTTCCTTACTGTGTGGAATGTCAACTAATAAATGTAGAAAAAATGACAGAGTTAGAAAATGACATTTTAGCCACATTAAAAATTATTTCAGGGAAGAATCATCAATGAAAGCTAAACCTAAGGGGTAAATATTTGATGAAGACTAGGCTATTTATACTGCTTTAGACTCATGTCCCCACAAATTACCTATTGATTACAGTGGGAACAATAATAACATGGCAGTGAAGAAATCTGGCAGAAACTACTAAGTGGTCAAATTTAAGATCACAAATAAGGGGACAAACTGAAGCCATGCACCTTCTGATATGCAGTGTGGAGGAAATCAGTACCTTGTGTTCCTGATAAAAATGTTTAACATTGGTGTAATCATGAAAACAACCTCAGACAAACGTATACCAAAAAGTATTTAGAAAATAAACTGGCCTGTATCTTCAAAATGTCAAGGTCACTGAAACAAAGAAAATTTTAACAACGTTTTCATGTTAAAGGAGACTAAAAAGACATTACAATGGAAAACAGTGTATATTTGACAAGATCCTGAGTCAAAAACAAAAATAGCCATAAATGGCCTTAGTAGGACCAAGGGTAAAATTTTAATATAAGCTGAGATTAAATAATAGCATTATATAATATTAAATTTCCTTCTTTATATGCATGTATAATGGTTCTGAAAGAAAAATTTTCTTTGTCCTTAGGTAATACTGAATAAAACATTTAGGGGTAAAGTGCAAACTTAATGCCTGCAATTTACCCTCAAATGACTCAATTTTTTATTCTCAGTTTATTTACTCTCTATTTACTCAAATGATACAAGTTTGCATGTGCATATGTATGTGGATGGATACAAAATAGAAAGAGAGAACAAAGAAAGTGATCAAGACTGAGCAGATGATAAGGCAAATTGAAGAGAATGTTAACAAATAGAATGAGCAAGGTTATTGGGATTTCTTTGTACTGTTTTTACAATTTTTCTGTAAGTTTGAAATTATAAATTAAAATCATTCTCCCACCAAAAAAAAAAAGGATATCAGTGACAACTTGGAATTTTCAGGTTAGCTAGAACAAACACATTGCAAGCTTGGAAAGAACAGATTCTTGGATATATGCCTTAACTATTATAGGAAGATTAACTTTACCCTGACATCTAAACTGTGATAATCATAAGCTTGATACATTCTCAAAAATTCTGTTTTATGTGGTGCTCAGTTGGTTAAGTGTCCAGCTCTTGACTTTGGCTCAGGTCATGATCCCACGGTTTGTGGGTAGGAGCCCTGTGCTGGCAGTGCAGATCCTGCTTGGGATACTCTGTCTCTCCCTCTCTCTGTCCCTCCCTTGTTCATATGCTCTGTCTCTCTCTCTCTCAAAATAAATAAACTTTTTAAAAAAATCTGTTTTACTATGGAATTTCATAGTCACTTTAAGACCAAGTAATCAACTTTAAAACGAAGGTATAAATAAAAGATGTGCCTGTTTTTTAAAATATTCTATATAAATCCTTAAATTACTAAAAGAAACTTGTCCATATTGTAAACATAATCATGCTAACAAAACATTATTTATGTTCACTGGCATACTGCAAGAGTATAAATTCTAATTCACAAAGCACATGTCATATACAGTTTTTCATTTTCTCTAATAATTTGTTAGCAGTTAATTTTATGTATTCAATTTTCTGAGTCCCGTTGAAATTCAATATTGACGGTGAAGTGTTGAATATTGCTAATTAAACAATGCATCATTCAGAAACAAAAGATTTTGAGAATTATTCTGTAATTCAATATATACTTCTAAGACAATCAAATTAATTGGTATAATCTTATTAGAGATAAATCTTAGGATAATTTACTATAGATACAAAGAATATCAGCGGAAACAATACAAAAATATAATGAGAAATTAATATTATGACATCAAATTTATATTAGCCAGATAGCATACTTAATATTTTATTTAATGATGATGACTTTCACTAGAATTTAAAAATAGTTATGATCATTTTATGGATATTATACAAAATAACTTTTGAAACTTAAAATACTTTAAATAATAACAAAATGTGTATTTCTTATTTCTCAATGATAGGTTAAGAAACCTTTTAGCACATAGCTAAGTCTTGAGAAATGTCAAGTGCATGCAAACTGAAAAGAAAAAAATGTCTTTTCAGGGATATGGATCTGGCATATTTAGAAAGTGACCTGATGTAGACAAGGTATAAATCAGGAGGAAGGGGAAAGCTTGGATTATGACTGGAGACTAAGCTTGGGTGATGGGTTAGTGTTAGATTCTAAACAGGCTCATAAAATCAAGATATTTAGTTTATCTTACAGGCAAGAAAAACATTAACCAATTTAAAATTTGATTTTTTTGTAGAAACATATCTTTGGGAAAAAACCCTGGCAGTCATATGAAAATGAAGGATATGTATTCAAAGTCAAAAGGAACTTAGTGATAAGATCAATTAGAAGATTTTTTTATTGAAGTAAAGCTGACACACAATGTCATATTAGTTTCAGGTGTACAATATAATGATTTGACAACTCTTTACATTATGCCATGCTCACCACAAGTGTAGCTGGCATATAGTCTGTTGCCATACAGGGGATTATTTTCATAGATCAATCAAGTGATGTCAGGGTCATAAACTATATGAAAATAACAAAGGGGGAAGAATCTTTAGTTTTGGGTGATTTTTTGTACATTGTACTGATATCTGGCTTTGGAGACCAGGCAAATGGCAGAACGAACACTGTCTGAAATGTGTAATTTGTAGCAGGTGGGGGTGATACTGGCCACAAAATACAGTAGACCATTAGGAATATGCCCATCTTCATACCTCCTCTGGCAGAAACCAAAGCAAGGAAAGTGCATTAACTACGTAGTCCATGTGAACAAACCAAACAGACAACGTGCTTCATTTCTGACCTAGTTTTGAGAGTTCTGCACATGCGTTGCTACACAAAATGCTAGATAAAATGCTGTGTGGCCAGGGGGACTAACTACTACATGCAGAGTTACACAGCAAGCTACTCCCAAAATAGAGGGGCAGAGTTACTTTCTAAAAATAGCATGAGTCAGCATGCCCAGATTTGTTCATTCTGTTAGCAAATGTATATTGAGTCTCTATTACATATCAAGCAATATTATAAAAACCATTTAAGGGGTGCCTGGGTGGCTCAGTCGGTTGGGCGGCCAACTACAGCTCAGGTCATGATTTCACGGTCTGTGAGTTCAAGCCCTGCATCAGACTCTGTGCTGACAGCTTGGAGCACTGGAGCCTGCTTCAGATTCTGTGTCTCCCTCTGTCTCTACCCCTTCCTTGCTTGCTCTGTCTCTCTCTCAAAAAAAAATAAGCATTAAAAAAAAATTTTTGTAAACCATTTAAAGCTGTAAAGAAAACAAAAAAAAACCTCTGACTTCATATAGTTTACAGTCTAATGGATGACCTTATTCATTTATAGAATTAACTTACTCTATGAAATGACTTGGGTATGCGTTGGTGATGAGAACATGAGAAAGATACAAAGCTAAGTTTCAAGCATGAAACATAAGCAAGAAAAGATAGATTTAGTAGAGTTAAATAAAACAACAGCAGTTTGATTGTAATACAACCTGTCTGGAATGGTGTATGTTTTTATTTTTTTATTTCTTTAATATGAAATTTATTGTCAAATTGGTTTCCATACAAAACCCAGTGCTCATCCCAACAGGTGCCCTCTTCAGAGCCCATCACCCACCCTCCCCTTCCCCCCCACATAAACCCTCAGTTTATTCTGTTTTAAAGAGTCTCTTATGGTTTGGCTCTCTCCCTCTCTAACTTTTTTTCCTTCCCCTCACCCATGGTCTTCTGTTAAGTTTCTCAGGATACACATAAGAGTGAAAACATGGTATCTGTCCTTCTCTGTATGACTTATTTCACTTAGCATAACACTCTCCAGTTCCAACCACATTGCTACAAAAGGCCATATTTCATTCTTTCTCATTGCCACGTAGTATTCCATTGTGTATATAAACCACAATTTCTTTATCCATTTATCAGTTGATAGACATTTAGGCTCTTTCCACAATTTGGCTATTGTTGAGAGTGCTGCTATAAACATTGGGGTACAAGTGCCCCTAGGCATCAGCATTCCTGTATCCCTTGGGTAAATTCCTAGCAGTGCTATTGCTGGGCCATAGGGTAGGTCTATTTTTAATTTTCTGAGGAACCTCCACACTGTTTTCCAAAGTGGCTGCACCAGTTTGCATTCCCACCAACATTGCAAGAGGGTTCCCATTTCTCCACATCCTCGCCAGCATCTATAGTCTCCTGATTTGTTCATTTTAGCCACTCTGACTGGCGTGAGGTGATATCTGAGTGTGGTTTTCATTTGTATTTCCCTGATGAGGAGTGACGTTGAGCATATTTTCATATGCCTGTTGGCCATCTGGATGTCTTCTTTAGAGAAGTGTCTATTCATGTTTTCCGCCCATTTCTTCACTGGATTATTTGTTTTTCGGGTGTGGAGTTTGGTGAGTTCTTTATAGATTTTGGATACTAGCCCTTTGTCTGATATGTCATTTGCAAATATCTTTTCCCATTCTGTTGGTTGCCTTTTATTTTGTTGATTGTTTCCTTTGCAGTGCAGAAGCTTTTTATCTTCATGAGGTCCCAATAGTTCGTTTTTGCTTTTAATTCCCTTGCCTTTGGGGATGTGTCAAGTAAGAAATTGCTGCGGCTGAGGTCAGAGAGGTTTTTTCCTGCTTTCTCCTCTAGGGTTTTGATGGTTTCCTGTCTCACATTCAGGTTCTTTATCCATTTTGAGTTTATTTTTGTGAATGGTGTAAGAAAGTGGTCTAGTTTAATCCTTCTACATGTTGCTGTCCAGTTCTCCCAGCATCATTTGTTAAAGAGACTGTCTTTTTTCCATTGAATATTCTTTCCTGCTTTGTCAAAGATCAGTTGTCCATACATTTGTGGGTCCAACTCTGGAGTCTCTATTTTATTCCATTGACTATGTGCCTGTTTTTGTGCCAGTACCATGCTGTCTTTATGACTGCAGCTTTGTAGTAGAGGCTAAAGTCTGGGATTGTAATGCCTCCTGCTTTGGTCTTCTTCTTCAAAATTACTTTCGCTATTTGGGGCCTTTTGTGGTTCCATATGAATTTTAGGATTGCTTGTTCTAGTTTCGGGAAGAATGCTGGTGCAATTTTGATTGGGATTGCATTGAATGTGTAGATAGCTTTGGGTAGTATTGACATTTTGACAATATTTATTCTTCCAATCCATGAACACGGAATGTTTTTCCATTTCTTTATATCTTCTTCAATTTCCTTCATAAGCTTTCTATAGTTTTCATAATATAGATCTTTTACATCTTTGGTTAGGTTTATTCCTAGGTATTTTATGCTTCTTGGTGCAATTGTGAATGAGATAAGTTTCTTTATTTGTCTTTCTGTTGTTTCATTATTAGTGTATAAGAATGCAACTGATTTCTATACATTGATTTTGTTTCCTGCGACTTTGCTGAATTCATGTATCGGTTCTAGCAGACTTTTGGTAGAGTCTATTGGGTTTTCCATGTATAATACGATGTCGTCTGCAAAAGTTAAAGCTTGCCTTCATCTCTGCCAATTTTGATGCCTTTGATTTCCTTTTGTTGTCTGATTGTTGAGTCTAGGACTTCCAACACAATACTAAACAACAGCAGTGCGAGTGGACATCCCTGCCGTGTTCCTGATCTCAGGGAGAAAGCTCTCAGTTTTTCCCCATTGAGGATGATATTAGCTGTGGGCTTTTCATAAATGTCTTTTATGATGTTTAAGCATGTTCCTTCTATCTTGACATTCTCGAAGGTTTTTATTAAGAAAGGATGCTGAATTTTGTCAAATGCTTTTTCTGCATTGATTGACAGGATCATATGGTTCTTATCTTTTCTTTTATTAATGTGATTTATCACACTGATTGATTTGTGAATGTTGAACCAGCCCTGCAGCCCAGGGATGAATCCCACTTGATCATGGTGAATAATTCTGTTTATATGCTGTTAAATTCGATTTGCTAGTATCTTATTGAGAATTTTTGCATCCATATTCATCAGGGATATTGGCCTGTAGTTCTTTTTTGCTGGGTCTCTGTCTGGTTTAGGAATCAAAGGAAAGCTGGCTTCATAGAATGAGTATGGAAGTTTTCCTTCCCTTTCTTTTTTTGGAACAGCTTGAGAAGGATAGGTATTTAAACGTCTGGTAGAATTCCCCTGGGAAGCCATCTGGTCCTGGACTCTTATTTGTTGGGAGATTTTTGATAACTGATTCAATTTCTTCGCTGGTTATGGGTCCGTTCAAGTTTTCTATTTTTTCCTGTTTGAGTTTTGGAAGTGTGTGGGTGCTTAGGAATTTGTCCATTTCTTCCAGGTTGTCCAGTTTGTTGGCATATAATTTTTCATAGTATTCCCTGATAATTGCTTGTATCTCTGAGGGATTGGTTGTAATAATTCCACTTTCATTCATGATTTTATCTATTTGTGTTATCTTCCTTTTCTTTTTGAGAAGCCTGGCTAGAGGTTTATCAATTTTGTTTATTTTTTTAAAAAAACAACTCTTGGTTTCATTGATCTGCTCTACAGATTTTTTAGATTCTATATTGTTTATTTCTGCTCTGATCTTTATTATTTCTCTTCTTCTGCTGGGTTTAGGCTGTCTTTGCTGTTCTGCTTCTATTTCCTTTAGGTGTTCTGTTAGATTTTGCATTTGGGATTTTTCCTGTTTCTTGAGATAGGACTGGATTACAATGTATTTTCCTCTCAGGACTGCCTTCGCTGCATCCCAAAGCGTTTGGATTGTTGTATTTTCATTTTCATTTGTTTCCGTATAGCTTTTAATTTCTTCTCTAATTGCCTGGTTGACCCATTCATTCTTTAGTAGGATGTTCTTTAACCTCCATGCTTTTGGAGGTTTTGAAGACTTTTTCCTGTGGTTGATTTCAAGTTTCATAGCATTGTGGTCTGAAAGTATGCATGGTATTATCTCAATTAGTTTATACTTATGAAGGGCTGTTTTGTGACCCAGTGTGTGATCCATCTTGGAGGATGTTCCATGTGCACTCAGGAAGAAAGTATATTCTGTTGCTTTGGGATGCAGAGTTCTAAATATACCTGTCAAGTCCATCTGATTGAATGTATCATTCAGGGCCCTTGATTCTTTATTGATCCAGTGTATAGATGATGTATCCATTGCTGTAAGTGGAGTATTAAAGTCCCCTGCAATTACCACATTCTTATCAATAAGGTTGCTTATGTTTTTGAGCAGTTGTTTTATATATTTGGGGGCTCCTGTATTCGGCACATAGACATTTATAATTGTTAGCTCTTCCTGATGGATAGACCCTGTGATTATTATATAATGCCCTTCTTCATCTCTTGTTACAGCCTTTAATTTAAAGTCTAGTGTGTCTGATATAAGTATGGCTACTCCAGCTTTCTTTTGACTTCCAGTAGCATGATAGATACTTCTCCATCCCCTCACTTTCAATCTGAAGGTGTCCTCAGGTGTAAAATGAGTCTCTTGTAGATAGCAAATAGATGGGTCTTGTTTTTTATCCATTCTGATACCCTGAGTCTTTGGGTTGGAGCATTTAGTCCATTTACATTCAGTGTTATTATAGAAAGATATGGGTTTAGAGTCATTGTGATGTCTGTAGTTTTCATGCTTGTAGTGATGTCTCTGGTACTTTATGGTCCTTGCAACATTTCACTCACAGAATCCCCCTTAGGATCTCTTGTAGGGCTGGTTTAGTGGTGATGAATTCCTACAGTTTTTGTTTGTTTGGGAAGACCTTTATCTCTCCTTCTATTCTAAATGACAGACTTGCTGGATAAAGGATTCTTGGCTAAATTTTTTTTCTGTTCATCACATTGAAGATTTCCTGCCATTTCTTTCTGGCCTGCCAAGTTTCAGTAGAGAGATCTGTCACTAGTCTTATTGGTCTCCCTTTATATGTTAGGGCATGTTTATCCCTAGCTGCTTTCAGAATTTTCTCTTTATCCTTGTATTTTGCCAGTTTCACTATGATATGTCGTGCAGATCAATTCAAGTTACGTCTGAAGGGAGTTCTCTTGTGCCTCTTGGATTTCAATGTGTTTTTCCTTCCCCAGATCAGGGAAGTTCTCAGCTATGATTTGTTCAAGTACACCTTCAGCCCCTTTCTCTCTCTCTTCCTCCTCTGGAATCCCTATTATACGAATATTGTTCCGTTTCATTGCATCACTTAGTTCTCTAATTCTCCCCTCATACTCCTGGATTTTTTAATCTCTCTTTTTCTCAGTTTCCTCTTTTTCCAAAATTTTATCTTCTAATTCACCTATTCTCTCCTCTGCCTCTTCATCCTCAGCTGTGGTCACCTCTATTTTATTTTGCACCTCATTTATGGCATTTTTTTAGCTCCTCCTGACTGTTTCTTAGTCCCTTGATCTCTGTAGCAATAGATTCGCTGCTGTCCTCTATACTTTTTTCTAGCTCAGTGGTTATTTTCATGACTATTATTTTAAATTCATGTTCTGTTATATTGCTTAAATAGTTTTTGATCAATTCATTACCTGTCGCTACCTCCTGGAGTTTCTTTTGAGGAGAATTCTTCCGTTTCATCATTTTGGATAGTCCCTGGAGTGGCGTGGGACTGCAGGGCACTTCCCCTGTGCTGTCTTGAATAACTTGTGTTGGTGGGCAGGGCCACAGTCAGACCTGATGTCTGCTCCAAGCCCACCACTGGGGCCACAGTCAGACTAGTGTGTACCTTATCTTCCCCTCTCCCAGGGGCAGGACTAACTGTTGAGTGGTGTGACCCCTGTCTGGGCTACTTGCACACTGCCAGGCTTGTGGTGCTGCTTGGATGGGATCTGGCATATTAGCCGGGGTGGATCAGCAAAGTGCACAAGAGCAGGAGGGGCAGGCTCACCTCAGTTTGCTGCTTTGCCATCTGGTGGTCCCCTGCAGGAGGGGACCTGTAGCACCAGGAGGGAGGCAGACACATTGGAGGGATGGATCTACAGAAGCACAGCATTGGGTGTTTGCGAGGTGCAAGCAAGTTTGGTGAACTCATTCCCTTTGGGATTTTGGCTGGGGGATGGGAGAGGGAGATGGCGCTTGACAGTGCCTTTGTTCCCTGCTAAGCTGAGCTCTGTCATCCAGGGCTCAAAAACTCTCCCTCCCATTGTCCTCTAGCCCTCCTGCTCTCGGAGTAGAGCTGTTGACTCATAACATTCCAGATGTTAAGTCCCACTGGGTGTCAGAACACACTCCGTCCAGCCCCTCTGCTTTTGCAAGCCAGACTCAGGGGCTCTGCCTTTCAGGGCTGGCTGCCCCTCCACTGCCCCAGCTCCCTCCCGCCAGTCCCTGTAGCGCGCACTGCCTCTCTGCCCTTCCTACCCTCTTCCGTGGGCCTCTTGTCTATGCTTGACTCCAGAGAGTCTGTTCTGCTGGTCTTCTGGTGGTTTTCTGGGCTATTTGGGCAGATGTGGGTGGAATCTAAGCGATCCGCAGGACGAGGTGAGCCCAGTGTCCTCCTATGCCACCATATTCCAGTATGTTTTTAATAAATATGTGTATATCTTATGTCTAAGGGAAGCTGGAGACTGAAAATTTGTAGCTACACAGTGCAACAATGTGTGCAAAAGAAAGTGTGCTATGATCCAAAGCACCACAGTTACACTGTGTAGGCAGAAAACTACCATATTTCTGGGATATATTATAAAATTTAGGGGCGCCTGGGTGGCTCAGTCGGTTAAGCGGCCGACTTCGGCTCAGGTCATGATTTCGCGGTCCATGAGTTCGAGCCCCACGTTGGGCTCTGTGCTGACAGCTCAGAGCCTGGAGCGTGTTTCAGATTCTGTGTCTCCCTCTCTCTGACCCTCCCCCGTTCGTGCTCTGTCTCTCTCTGTCTCAAAAATAAATAAACGTTAAATTTTTTTTTAATTTAATAAAATATTCTCCAAGGAGGTCTGATTGACCTCATTCTACTTATTGCTCCAAAGCATGTCTTTAACATGATTGTCTGACCAAAAGTTCCCAACATGAGGATGTACACTATGAGAATGACTACTAATAATTGATTCCTGTGAATCAATATATATATATGTATACTTTATATATAGATTTATTTATATATATATATATATATATATACACACACACACACATACATATATATGTTATCCTTTATATATTTTGTATATTAACTCCTTATCTGATATATATGGTTTTGCAAAATGTTCTCCCATTCTGTAGGCTACCATTTCATTTTGTTGATTATTTATTTTGCTGTGTATAAGCTTTTGAGTTAGATGTAGTCCTATTCCTTGATTTTTGCATTTGTTGTTTGTGTGTTTGGTGTCATGTGCAAAAAAATCATCGCTAAGACCATTACTGATGAGTTTCTTCCCGATGTTATCTTCTAGGAGTTTTATAATATCAGGTCTTATATTTAAATTTGTGACCCATTTTGAGTTACTTAAGTCTTTTTTTTAATGTTTATTTATTTCTCAGAGAGACAGCATGCATGTGTGCTTGCACAGGAGGAGCAGAGAGAGGGAGACAGAGATTCCAAAGTGGGCTCCATGCTGACAGCAGAAAGCCTGATGTCAGGCTTGAACTCACAAATGGTGGGATCAGGACCTGAGCTGAAGTTGGATGCCTAACTGACTGAGCCATCCAGGTGCCCCCATTTTGAGTTATTTTTTGTGAATGGTTATTTTTTTTGAGCAGCCTAATTTTATTGTTCTGCATGTGTTTCTCCAGTTTTCCCAGCACAATTTGCTGAAGACACTTTCCCACTTACACCAAACCCTGCTCCTCTGTGCCTGGCAACTGTTTATTTAGTGGAGCAAGACGGACTCTGGGCCAATTCGGCCAGCCTCTCCTCCAGACCAGCACAGCCAGCACAGCCAGCACCCTGAAGCATCAACAGACAATTCTTTGCTTTCTTTTCGAACTTCTTCCTTTTTTCTTTTGGAATCAGGCTCACAGTTCCTTTTTTTTTCTATTTCATTTTTTCCTTTTTTTTTGGATCAGGCTTTTTTATTATTTTCCCTTCTTTTCTTTTTTCTTCTGCTTTTTTTTCTATTTTTCCTTTATTTTTCTTTGAAATCAGGCTTATAGTTTTTGATTCTCTGTTTTTGTTGTTGTTGTTGTTGTTCCCTTTCTTTTTCTCCTTTTTGGGGATCAGGTTTCCCCCTCCCCTTTTTTTTCCAGGGTTACCTCAACAAATTAAAGCAAACCCAGTTAAAGTTCCAAACACTCCACCACTGCAAGCAAGGAGGAGTTCTGCAGAACACTGACCAGTGGGAAAGAGCAGCCTAAACATAACAGCAAAATGCACACAGCATACACCAGAAACACTTCCTGGAGTGCCAAGCCCTGGACAGTATATGACACTTTTTAATATATAGTACTATCAGGAGCAGGAAACATAACAAGCTTTTAAAGGCAAGAGACAGAAACTTAGCCAAAAAGACGAGATGGAGGAAATCCCCCAAAGAAAGGTCAAGAAGAAATCACAGCCAGGAACTTTCTCAAACCAGATATAAGCAATATATCTGAATAAGAATTTAGAACAACAGTCATAAGACTACTAGCTGAGCTTGAAAAAAAAAAAAAGCACAGAAAACACGAAACAAACCCTTGCCACAGAGATCAAAGGCCTAAGAACTAATCAGGATGAATTAAAAAGTGCTATAACTGAGGGGCACCTGGGTGGCTCAGTTGGTTGAGTGTTTAACTTTGGTTTATTTCATGATCTCACGGTGTGTGGGTTCAAGTCCCGTGGTAGGCTCTGTGCTGACAGCTCAGAACCTGGAGCCTGCTTTGGATTCTGTGTCTGTCTCCATATTGGAAGCACCCAAATATATAAATCAACTAATCATAAACATAAAGAAACTCACTGATATTTATACCATAATAAGAGACTTTAACACCCCACTTACAACAATAGACAGATCATCTAAGCAGAAAATCAACAAGAAAACAATGGCTTTGAATGATACACTGGACCAGACGGACTTAACAGATCTATTCAGAACATTTCATCCTAAAGCAGCAGAATACACATTCTTCTTGGGTGCACATGGAACATTCTCCAGAATAGTTCACATACTGAGACACAAATCAGCCCTCAACAAGTACAAAAAGATGGGGATCATACCATGCATATTTCCAGATCACAATGCTATGAAACTTGAGGTCAAATAAAAGAAAAATTTGGAAAGCCCTCAAATAAATGGAGGTTAAAGAACATCCTGCTAAAGAATGAATGAGCCAGAAAAATAAGAAGAAATAAAAAAATACATGGAGGCAAATGAAAATGAAAACACAACAGTCCACACACTTTGGGATGAAGGAAAGGCAGTTCTTTGAGGAAAGTACATTGCAATTCAGGCCTATCTCAAGAAGCAGGAAAGGTCTCAACTACAACCTAAACTTACACCTAAAGGAGCTAGAAAAGGGGCAGCAAATAACACCCAAAGCCAGCAGAAAAAAGGAAATAATAAAGATTAGAGCAGAAATAAATAATATAGGAACAAACACACAAACAAAAAACAATAAAACAGATCAATGAAAGTAAAAGTTGGTTTTTTGAAGAATAAACAAAATTGATAAATCCCTAGCCAGACTTCTCAAAAAGAAGAGAGGACCCAAATAGATAAAATTATGAATGAAAGAGGAGAGTTCCCAACAACACTACAGAAATACAATTATAAGAGAATACTATGAAAATTTATATGCTAACAAACCAAACATTCTGGAAGAAATGGACAAATTCCTAGAAAATCCCACACCTCCAAACCTCAAACAGAAAGAAATTGAATATTTAAATAGGTTGATAACCAGCAAATAAATTGAATCAGTTATCAAAAATCTCCCATGGGGCGCCTGGGTGGCGCAGTCGGTTGAGCGTCCGACTTCAGCCAGGTCACGATCTCACGGTCCATGAGTTCGAGCCCCGCATCAGGCTCTGGGCTGATGGCTCAGAGCCTGGAGCCTGTTTCCGATTCTGTGTCTCCCTGTCTCTCTGCCCCTCCCCCGTTCATGCTCTGTCTCTCTCTGTCCCAAAAATAAATAAACGTTGAAAAAAAAATTTTAAAAAAAATTTCCCATGAAAAAAGAGTCCTGGGTCAGATGGCTTCCCAGGGGAATTCTACCAGACATTTAAACAATAGTTAATACCAATTTTTATCAAACTTCTCAAACTTCAAAAAAATAGAAATTGAAGAAAGCTTCCAAGTGCATTCTATTAAACCAGCATTACCTTGATTCCCAAACCAGAAAAAGACCCCATTAAAAAGGAGAATTACAGGCCAATATCCCTGATGAAGCTGGATGCAAAAATTCTCACCAAGATAGTAGCAAATCAAATTCAACAGTACACTAAAAGAATTATACACCATGATCAAGTGGGAATTATTCCTGGGCTGCAGGGCTGCTTCAACATCCACAAATCAATCAACGTGATACACCACATTAATAAAAGAAAGGATAAGAACCATATGATCCTTTCAATAGATGCAGAAAAAGCATTTGACAAAATCAGCATCTTTCTTGGTAAAAACCCTCAAGAAAGTCAGGATAGAAAGAACATACCTGAACATAATAAAAGCCCCACAGCTAATATCATTCTCAATGAGGGAAAACTGAGAGCTTTCCCCCTGAGATCAGGAACATGACAGGGATATCCACTCTCACCGCAGTTGCTTAACATAGTGTTGGAAGTTCTAACCTCAGCAGACAACAAAAAGAAATAAATGGCATACAAATTGGCAAAGAAGAAGTCAAACTTTCGCTCTTTGTAGATGACATACTCTACAAGAAAAACCTGAAAGACTCAACCAAAAAACTTCTAGAACTGATATGTGAATTCATCAAAGTCACAAGATATAAAATCAATGTACAGAAATCAGTTGCATTTCTATACACCAACAATTAAGCAGCAGAAAGAAAAATCAAGGATCAATCCCTTTTACAACTGCACCAAAAACCATAAGATACCTGGGAATAAACCTGACCAAAGAGGTGAAAGATCTGTATGCTGGCAACTATAGAAATCTTTTGAAAGGAATTAAAGAAGACACAAACAAATGGAAAAATATTCCATGCTCCTGGATAGGAAGAACAAATATTGTTAAAATGTTGATACTACCCAAAGCAATCTACATATTCAATGCAACCCCTATCAAAATAACACCAGCATTCTTCACAGAAATAGAACAAATAATCCTAAAATTTGTATGGAACTACAAAAGACCCAGAATAGCCAAGGTAATGTAGAAAAAGAAAACCAAATCTGGAAGCATCACAATTCCAGACTTTAATCTGCATAACAAAGCTGTAATCATCAAGACAGTATGGTACTGGCACAAAAACAGACAATAGATCAATGGAACAGAATAGAAAACCCAGAAATGGACCCACAAATGAATGGTCAACTAATCTTTGACAAAACAGGAAGAATATCAATAGAATAAAGACAGTCTCTTCAGCAAGTGGTGCTGGGAAAACTAGACAGCAACATGTAGAAGAATAAAACTGGACCACTTTCGTACACCATATGCAACAATAAATTCAAGGATGAAAGACATAAATGTGAGACAGTAAACCATCAAAATCCTCCAGGAGAACACAGGCAGCAACCATTTTGACCTTGGCCACCACAACTTCTTAGTAGACATGTCTCCAGAAGCAAGGGAAACGAAAGCCAAAATGAACTATTGGGACCTCTCCAAGGTAAAAAGTCTTCAACAACCAACAAAGAAAACAATCACCAAAACTAAATGGTAACCGATGGAATGGGAGATATTTGCAAATGACGTATCAGATAAAGGGATAATATCCAAATTCTGTAAAGAACTTACTAAACTTAAAACCCAAAAAACAAATAATCCAGTGAAGAAAAGGGCAGAAGACATGAATAGACACTTTTCCAAAGAAGACATCCAGATGCCCAATAGACACATAAAAAGACACCCAACATCACTAATCTTTAGGGAAATCTAAATCAAAACCACAATGAAATACAACCTCACACCTGTCAGAATGGCTAAAATTAACAACTCAGGAAACAACAGATATAGACGACGATGCAGAGAAAGTGGAACACTTTTACCACTGTTGGTGGGCATGCAAACTGGTGTAGCCACTCTGGAAAACAATATGGAGATTCCTCAACAAGTTAAAAATAGAATTACAGTCTCAGCAATTGTACTACTAGGTATTTATCCAAAGTATACAAAAATCCTGATTCAAAGGCACATGCACCCCAATGTTTATAGCAGCACTATCAACAATAGCCAAGTTATGAAAAGAGCCCAAATGTCCATCGGCCAATGAATGGATAAAGAAGATGTGGTACATATACATGTGTATACACACACACCACACACACACACACACACACACACACACACACACTGTCTCAACGGAATGTTACTTGGCAATCAAAAAGAATGAAATCTTGCCTTTTGTAACAATGTAGATGGAACCAGAGGGTACTATGCTAAGAAAACAAGTCAGTGAGAGAAAGACAAATATCATATGATTTCACTCATTATATGGAATATAAGAAACACAACAGTGGAATATAGGGAAAGGGAAAGAAAAAATAATACAAAACTAGATAGGGAGACAAACCATAAGAGCCTCTTAAATATAGAGAACGACCTGAGGGTTGCTGGAGGGGATGTGGTGGGGGGGAAGAGGGCAAATGGGTGATGGGAATTAAGGAGAGTACTTGTTGGGATTAGCACTGGGTGTTATATGTAAGTGATGAATCACTGGGTTCTACTCCAGAAACCAATACTACACTGTATGTTAACTGACTTAATAAGTAATTTTTTTAAAAAAGGGTACAAACCTGTAATGCATAGTAAATATGCCATAGAGGTTTAGTGTACAGTAAAATGAATATGATTTTAAAAAGTTAAATAAAATGAACTAGAATAATAAAACAAAATAAATATGCTCAATAATACTGTAGTATAATGATATAATGTGATAAATATTGCTTCAATGGCAATCATATTGCAATATATAAATGTATCTAAGCAACATTCTATACCTTAAAATTACAAATTATAACATGTCAAATTTATCAAATAAATATATAAATAATAAAGGCATAAATATCAGTGCAAAAAATTATTTCCTTTGTACATACTTTGATTTTATTAAAAGTAATTTTAAAAATATCCAAGTTATACAAGATGAATAAATTCTAGAATCTGATGGGGGCACCTGGGTGGCTCAGTCGGTTAAGCGGCCGACCTTGGCTCAGGTCATGATCTTGCAGTCCGTGAGTTCGAGCCCCGCATCGGGCTCTGTGCTGGCAGCTCAGAGCCTGGAGCCTGTTTTAGATTCTGTGTCTCCCTCTCTCTGACCCTCCCCCGTTCATGCTTTGTCTCTCTCTGTCTCAAAAATAAATAAACATTAAAAAAAATTTTTAAAAAAAGTTCTAGAATCTGATGTATAATACTATGCCTATTTTACACTTACAAATTTAAGAGGGTAAATATCTTGTAAAATATTCTTTGCCCAATAATATATGTATTATATATCCATGCATACTATAGCACAATAAAAAATAATTTCATATGGATTATATAAACAATAAAAAATATAAATAGAATCATAAAAAATATCATCAAGGGGCGCCTGGGTGGCTCAGTCCATTAAGTGTCTGACTTCGGCTCAGGTCATGATCTCGCGATTGGTGGGTTTGAGCCCCGCATCAGGGTCTGTGCTGACAGCTCAGAGCCTGGAGCCTACTTCTGATTCTGTTACTCCCTCTCTCTCTGCCCCTTCCCTGCTCACTCTCTATCTCTCAAAAATAAATAAATGTGAAAAAAAATTTTTTTAATATGATCTTCAAATTACAGAAATAAAAAATAAAAAATTGTAACTATCATATGTGTAAAGCAAATAGTTTGTAACATCTAATACTTGAGATAATAAAATCTCATTATTTATTATTTCAGCTAAAAGCACAATATGGGAGAGGAATAATAAGTATCAAAACAATCTACTTAAGACTACATTGCCTCATATGTAATGGTTTATATTACCTTTTTCACAGTTAAATACTGGTTTTAGCAACCAAATAAAGTAATAACAGTTTTGGAATCTGTCCAGGCAAAAGCACCCTCTGTATTTAAAAGAACCTTAATTATAAACCATATCTTCTGAATGTTATCATTGGAAACAGATGTAATTTACTCCATTGTTTAAAAAAAAGTGGTAAAAGTTACTACATACAGAATTGTGCCACAACTTCACAAAAATTAAACATATTCTATAATAAAAAAGGTATTTGTAGTATTTTATCATTGGATTCAACATGATTAAATTAAGTATATATATTCAGCCTTTGCTCTTTACATGACTAACATACACATGTTATGTTAGGAGTGAAAAATGACTACACTACCAAAATTTAAAGGGAAGGTAATAGTTGAAGTTAAAGAAAATGGCCTTTTTATAAAACTAAAATATATATATATATATACATTATATATATTTATTGCTATATATATATACATATATATGTATATATATGTGTGTGTGTATATATATATATATATATATATAGCAATAAAATGGGTAAGTATTCAATTCAATATAGCAATAAAATGGGTAGTTATTTGCTGATCTGGACACTACCTACAATTTCACTACAACTGATGAATTTCTGCCAAAAGAAAAAGAGTGAAAACTAATCACCCTAACTATGTCTCCATAATAATCAAGGAGAAACATGATTGAAGCATGTTGAAATGAAGCATTTTTCAAGATTTTTACATAATGAGTCTCTCTGCAGATTTTCTTAGCAGATTTTTTGCCTCTGATTAAGTTCATGTGTCTCACACAAGCAACATTTGAGAAAAATGGTAAAAGAAAATATACTCAAGACAATCTTTTAGACAAATCTCCTAGGAAAAAATATGTATTGGATTTTTTCCCTCCAATTATGCCTTAATGCCCTCTCTCTACCCACCATCCCTCTATACCTGCCACACACAACACACACACACACACACACACACACACACACACACACACTTATAGCTATCAGGCTCTTTGTGTCACAGGGTTCACGCAGAAGAAAGGAAACATTTGTTCCTATATCAAAACTTACAATGAATTTAAAATTGTCACCCTTATTCATTTATTTATGCTATTAAGTGTCAGCGATTTTCTTTAAATCTTTTTGGGGGTGGGTCATAATATCCAATCTTGGTATCCAGATAAAGAAAGTGATTATTTAATATATTAATTCATCAACCATATATAAATGATTATCAAAAAGCCCATAAAGTGGCTTTCAGTTCAGTAAATTTCTTTTGTTTTTATGTTTATTTTATTTTGAGATGGGGAGAGAAAGAGAGAGAGAGTACACGCACAAGCAGGGAAATGGCATAGAGAGAGAGAATTCCAAACAGGCTCCTCAGTGCGGAGCCTGACATGGGGCTTAATCCCACAACGATGAGATAATGACCTGGGCCAAAATCAAGCGTCAGACCCTCACTAGACATAACCACCTAGGCACCAGTTCAGTGAATTTCTAAAACAAGATAAAATTTGCGTTATTCTTATTTTAAGTTATGCTGTAAACAATAAATATCTGGATTTTTTTTAAGCCTTAGTTTTCCTGTAGGTTTCTTTTAAATCAAATATGATGCAGCATGTTAAATATATTTTTACATCAATCAGTTTAATCGATCTTACACATGCAATGATGAGAAACTACTCAATCTGTTATATTATAAATATATATATTTTTTATTCTGAATATGTTTCTATGTGTAACATACATCTACAGCCATGTTTAACTGAAATACCTTTCTCTTTATAATTTTTAAATGACTTCTGTGGTGGTTATGCTCACAGACTTCTGTTTTGATTGTTGTTTGTCTCTGGAATGTAATAAAGGAAGAGAAACATCTCTTCTCCTCTTAACTTTTACTGTCTGTCTGGTCTTGAATTGCATTTCAGACAGTAAGTAATGTATACAAATAAATGCTCTTTAGTAAATTTACAGAGCTGTATAACTGTCAACAGAATTCCATTTTAGAATATTTCCATCTCTACAAAAAGATCTCCCATGCCCCTTTTGAGTCAATCACTTCTCTTCTGCCCTGTCCCACCCACCCCCAATACAGTCCCAGGCAAAACGTAATCTTCTGTTTCTGTACATGAAGAATCAGTTTTGAATTAGCTTTTCCACTTGACAATATTTTTTGTGGATTATCCATGTTGTAGCATGGATCAATGGTTTATTCCTTTTTTATTGCTGAATAATATTCCTTTAAATGATATACCATTTTTTTTTCTATTTACCAGTTTATGGACATTTTGATTATCTTTACTTTTTGGTTATTGTGCACAATATTGCTATTAACATTCAAGTTCAAGTCTTTTTGTATGTTTTCATTATTTTAGAGGAGATACCTAGTTGTCGAACTGTTTGGTTGTAAGATAAACTTTTATTTTACATTTTGAGAAACTACTAAACAGTTTCCAAAGTGGCCGTACCATTTTAAATTCCTACTTGTATTGTACAAGAGTTCTAATTTCCCCACATCCTTAGCAACATTTGCTATTTTACATTTTTTAAAATCATGGTGGGTGTGAAGTGATATCTCATTGTCATTTTAATTTGCACTTTCCTAAAAAGTAATGACGAGAAGTATTTTTCCATGTGTTTATTAGCCACATCTTTGCATTGCATATCTTCTTTAGTGAAATGGCTATTTAAATCTTTTGCCTATTTGTAAAACGGCTTGTTTGTCTTTTTTTTTGTTAATGTTTATTTACTTTTGAGAGAGAGAGAGAAAGACAGAGTGTGAGCCAGGGAGGGGCAGAGAGAGAGAGAGGGAGCCATAGGATCTGAAGCAGGCTCCAGGCCCTGAGATGTCAGCACAGAGCCCGATGCAGGGCTTAAACCCATGAACCATGAGATCATGACCTGAGTCGAAGTCGGATGCTTAACTGAGCCACCCAGGAGCCCCTGGCTTGTTTGTCTTTTGATTCTCAGGCTCCTTTATATATTCTGTATACAAGCCCTTTATAGGACATTTAATTTTGAAGTATTTTCTCTGCAAGTCTGTGGCTTTTCTCTTCATTTTCTTTACAGAATAATTTGAAGGTTAAATATTTTTAGTTTTGATGGAGTTTAATTAATCAATTCCCCTTTTTTTTCTTTTTTTGATTATGATTTTGGTGCCCTATTTTAGAACATTTTGCCTAACTCAGGTTTTAAAGATTTTCTCTTGTTTTTCTTAAATTTTATAGTATCTCTTACCTTTGAATCAATCCACTGTGAGTTATTTTTAGGTGGGTATTTTATGAAGTTCGGTCCAAATTCACCTTTGTGTATGTGAATATCTAATTGTCCCAGAACTATTTGCTGAAAAGGCTATATATTTTTCATTGAATTCCCTTGATTTCTTTGTTGGAAATCAACTGACCATAAATGTAAATTTTTATGTAGACAATTCTATTCCATAGATCTAAATGCTTATGTTGGTGGTAATACCACACTGTTTTGATCACTGTAGCTTCATAAATAAATTTTGAAACCAGGAAGTATAAGTCCTCTATGTTCATTCTTTACTTTAAAACTATTGTGGCTATTCTGGATCCTTTTCCTTTCCATGAAAGTTTTAGGATTGACATGAAAATACTATCCTAAATGTTGGGATTTTTATGGAGATAGCCATTCTCAACAATATTAAATTTTCCAATCCATGAACATGTCTCAACTTATTTAAATCTTCCTTAATGTCTCTCAATAATATTTTGTAGTTTTCAGTGTACAGATTTTGCACTTTTTTGCTAAATTTATTTCTATAAATTTTACTCTTTTTGATGCCAATGTGAATTGAATTCTGAATGTCATTTCAGTATCATTCACTGCCAGTATACAGAGATGTAATTGATTTGTGTACTTTGCTCTTATAGTTTGTGATTGCGCTGAGCTTGCTTATTAGTTCTAGAAGTGGTTTTATGGATTCCTTGGGACTTCTACTTACAGAGTCATGTCATCTATAAATAAAAACAAATTCACTTTTCCCTTTCCAATACAGATGCCTTTAGTTTCTTTTTGTTCCCTTGTTACACAGGTAGAATCCCAATTCAACAATGAATAGTAGTAATAGGAATAAATTTCTTTCCCTTGTTCTCAAACTTAAGGGGGAATCATTCACTCTTTCACCATAAGTATGATTTTAGCTTTAGTTTTTTCTTACCTGCCCAATGTCAGGTTGAAAGGCCTCACTTTTGTTTTCTTGAAATCAATTTTCTTTTTCCTTAATGTTTATGTATTTATTCAGAGGTGGCCAGAGAAAGAGAGAGGGAGAGACAGAATCCCAAGAAGGCTCTGTGCTGTCAGCTCAGGGCCCAGCACAGGGCTCAAACTGAGGAACCATGAGATTATGACCTGAGTGAAATCAAGACCATGTCTCTTAATCAACTGAGTCACCCAGGTGCCCCTGAAAGGGCTCATTTTTTTCCAGTTTATTGACAGTTTTTATCAACAACAGATGTCAGATATTGTCTTTTTTTAATATCTTACTGACATGAACATGTAGTTTTGTCCTTTATTCTATTAATATGGTGCATTCCATTAATTAATGGTCTGATAAATCAAGCTTGAATTACTGGGATAAATTCTATTTGTTCATGGTATATAACCCTTTTTATATGTTGTTGGATATGGTTTATTGATATTTTCTTAAGAAATTTTGCATCTATGTTCATGAGTGGTGTTGGCCTCTAGTTTTCTTATAATATCTTTGTCTGGGTTTGGCATTACTGGTCTCATAAAATAAATTAAGTGGTTTCTCCCCCATTTTCTGGAAGATTTTATGAGGTACAGGTATTCTATCTTCCTTAAATATTTGATAGAATGGTTTCTCTTTTAATTCCTTTTAAATATTGATTGATGTTCCCCAGGGGATCTGTTCCAATTGTGTTCTAGTATTGTTTTATGTATCCTTCTTCAATTATCTAATCCACACTCCTACTATGAGCTTGCAGTCTACGGCCATACTACCCTGAACACACCCAATCTCCTCTCGTCTCTGAAGCTATCAGCTTGCAGCTTATAGGCTAAGGATTTCCCAATGGTTCTTCAATTTAAATTTCCCTCTTGAGTTCTATATTTGTCTTTTCAACTGCTTATTGTCTATTTGTATCTAAATGGTTACTGACAATTCAAATACCCCAAATGTCCTATCTGTATTAATGGAGTAAAAGTCACCTATTTGCACTCAGAGCCATAGACTTACCCACATCTACTTTTCACCACCACATATTTAATAAGCACCAAATATTACAGTATTACTTCCAAAATATCTCCTGAACTTTTCTTCTATTATTCTTCTCTGATACTGTCATTATTTCTCACTTGGGTTAAACTATTCACCCAACTGCTTTCTTTGTCCTTATTTTTGGGCCACTTTCAATGATGTGTTTCAACCAGGAGGCATCCTTTGAATATTAGAGGTGAAAACACAAATGTCTCTCAATTTCTCAGTGAAATCTTCAATCAAAAGAAAAGCAGTATATGCCAATGCAATCTGGCTTTTATAGCCCCTGGGATCATAGTCATAAAGAAGACTAGTACATGCCCTATTGGTATTTACTCTTTTTTTTTTTCCTTATCTCCTGATAATGTAAAAGCTCTGCCTCAGGTTAATACTGTCCTTTTCTCCATTAAGAATGCATCCTCTCCTTAATTATTTCTTTCAATGATGATGTAAAATTTAAGGTTCCTTACCCAAAGCCTTATATCCAGAGGAAAATTATCAGGTGTATGGTAACATCCCAAACATAAATTATTAATAACCTTACCATAAGATAATTTTCTTTAATTTTCTCATTTGAATGTCTGCTTATATAATTTCCCTAAGATCTGTAGTCTGCAAAAATAGGTAGTTTTTTATGAACTGAAAAGCCAATCACCAGTATATATGTGTAGATAGATAGATAAATAGATAATAAAACTTAGGGGGGTGCAGGGGGACAAACATGACAAATAATAAAAAGGAATTATTTTCATACCCTATCCCTTAGAAGGCTAAATGAAATACATTTGCTTATAAATGGGTATTATAGTTAAAATCATAAAAAGCAATTACAGTGACATTTTCAGTCATCTGCAGTACAATGCCAATTACGCGGAGATGCCCACAATTATATATTTAAACTAACTGCCATTAATAAAAGTGCCTATTTAACAAATCAGTTCACTTTACAAATGAAACAACAGTTAATACCAATTATCAGTTGTCAAGGTAACAGCTGAATACTAAAAGGCGGCTATTTTTCTCCTTTAACTTGTGCAATCTGCTTCCTAGATGGGCGCATAGGGTATAAAGTCAAACATCTAGGAGAGTACAATCCTTAGGTCAGATACTCTTTCTCTGACATTTAAACACTACCATTAAAGTTATATTGAAACACTATTAATTATGCCTGATTGTATCCTTGTCTAGGTTTTAAAGCAAATAATTACGGAGTATTTATATCTCTAGATATTTCTATATTACTAGTTAGAAAAATATGCTTTACAAAATTGTGAGATTTCTCCTCCTTTCAAAAGAAGCCACTTTATGAAATTAAAAAGGTTTGCACATCCATTTCACTTTCACATAAATCATCTACAAAAAAAAGTTACATATGAGACCTTAAAAGAATCACTTGATTGTAATTTTTTTCTAATTCACATTCCCTAAACTTTAAAAATATATTTACAAGAGAGTTTTTGTTCAATCTCCTTTTCAATGTCTGGTGTTACTTCTTCTGTAGAGTCTTAACTTTTAGTGTGTAAATACTTCATGCTTTGTAGCACTTGTAGATAAAAAAGTAATATTTAAGCTCAAATTTTCTCATATTAATTACAAGATGAATACGTTATATGAATTACAAAATGTTTAAATTTTTGATGATATATCTGATAAGGAGTTAATATCCACAATATATAATGAACTTATACAACTCAACACCAATAATAATAATAATAATTCAAATCAAAGTGAGCAGGGAACTGGGGTGCCTGGGTGGCTCAATCGGTTGAGTCCGACTCTTGGTTTTGGCTCAGGTCATGATCTCATGGTTTGCAAGTTAAAATCTCATGCCTGGCTCCATGCTGACAGTGCAAAGCCTGCTTGGGATTCTCTTTCTCTCCTCTAATGCTGTCCCTCTCCTGCTCTCTCTTTTTCTCTCAAAATAAATAAAGTTAAAAAAAAATTAGTGGGTGGAAAACTGAATAGATATTTTCCAAAAAAGACATCCAGATGGTTAACAGACACATGAAAAGATTCTCAATCATCACATCATGAGGGAAATGCAAATCAAAACTGCAATGAGGTATCGCCTCACACCTGTCAGAATGGCTAACATCAAAAACACAAGAAATAACAAGTTTTGGTGAGGATGTGGAGAAAAAGGAACAGCTGTTCACTGCTGGTGAGAATGCAAATTTGTGCAGCCACTGTGGAACACAGTATGGAGGTTCCTCAAAAAATTAAAAATAGAATTATCATATGACCCAGTAATTCCACTACTAGGCATTTACACAAAGAAAATGAAAACACTAATTCAAAAAGATACATGCACCCCTAAGTTTATTGCAGTATCATTTACAATAGCCAAGATATAAAAGCAACCTAGCATTGATGGAGAAACAAACAAACAAAAGATGTGGCATATATGTATGTATGTATGTAGATAGATATAGATATAGACACAATGGAATATTATTCAGACATTAAAAAGAATGAAATCTTGCCATTTGCAACAACCGGGTTGAATCTAAGGAGTATAATAGTAAGTGAAATAAGTGAGTCAGAGAAAGACAAATACCATATGACGTCAGTCATATGTGAAATTTAAGAAACAAAACAAATGAACAAAAAAGGAGACAAACAAAAATACCCAGACCCTTAAATATGGAGAACAAATTGCTGGCTGCCAGAAAAAAGACAGATGGGAAGATGGGTGAAATAAGTAAAGGCAGTTAAGAGTACACTTATCTTGATGAGCACTGAAAAATGTATAGAATTGTTGAATCATCATATTGTACCCCTGAAACTAATATAACACTGTATGTTAAATATACTTCAATAAAATTTTGATGTTTAAACATCTTTGGTAGGTAGAAAATATATCATATTTATTCATAACAATGTCTGGTATGTCTCTGATTTGCTTATGATTAGTTATAAAAGAATCAGCACAGGGGCGCCTGGGTGGCTCGGTCGGTTAAGCATCCGACTTTGGCTCAGGTCGTGATCTCGTAGTCCCTGAGTTTGAGCTCCGCGTCGGGCTCTGTGCTGATGGCTCAGAACCTGGAGACTGCTTCTGATTCTGTGTCTCCCTCTCTCTCTGACCCTCCCCCCATTCATGCTCTGTCTCTCTCTGTCTCAAAAATAAACGTTAAAAACATTTAAAAAAAAAAGAATCAGCACAATCATAAAGGTTAGTATATTGAGGATATTAAAAATTATCTAGACCTGCGGTTTTTGTAGTGTAGTCCCTGGATAAGTTACATCAGCATCACCAGAGAACATATCAGAAATGCAAATTATCAGGACTCAATCCAGCACCATGGAATCAAAGATTTTGTGGGAAGACCCAGCAATATGTCCCAATTTATCCTGCTGGCTATAATGATGCATGCACAAGTGTGAGAAACTCTGGACCAGACTAGTGCTTCCCAAACACTTGTCCACAAACCAATGTTGATTAATGGCAAAATCATACCACTTAGCATCAAATGAAACGCTGCCAGAGAATGAGAACACCAAGAGTTAGAGATCTGCATAGAGACCCTAATATGCTTGCACCTTCACTTAGCATTTTGCTTTCCTTTAGACACAAACTCTCTCTGTACATTTTGGTAATAAAATACATAGATTTCACATGAAATTCTTTTGTTTTGTTCGTTTACTCTTAGTAGTGGGCATACAGAACCTTACTTAAAGTTTAGATACATTGGACCAGAGCTCATGAAAATTAACTACACTGGGGATCCATTTAAAAGCTGATTTTGAGGGGCACCTGTGTGGTTCGGTCGTTAAGCGTTCAACTTCTGCTCAGGTTATGATCTCCCAGCTTGTGGGTTCGAGCCCCACCTCAGGCTCTGTGCCGACAGCTCAGAGCCTGGAGTCTGCTTCTGATTCTGTGTCTCTTCTCTCTGACCCTCCCCTGCCCGCAATCTGTCTCTCTGTGTGTGTCTCTCTGTCTCTCTGTCTCAAAAATAAACACTTAAAAACAATTTAAGCTGATTTTGAGTCATGGGATGGGAGGCTGGAATGGAGAGAGGGCGGATGAATACAAGTAACTGGCTGGTTCAAAAACAACAGATCACTACGTTGTTCTGTAACTTGATTAAAATGAGTTTCAGTGTGTAAGCAGAGTTTTTATGACCAAGGGCTGATTTATTTTGACGTAGCAAAAGTTGTCTAAGGGTGAACAGAAGTTGTAGTAGTAAATACAGTGAGGAACAGAGAGTGACATCTGTTCATAGTAGCTTTTGCTACTGTACTTTGTTTTTAGTTGATTTTTTTCCTTCACAAATTAAGGAGATGTTTTTTCCATGGTTTCTGAAAGGTGATAGATATAGAAAGATATTTGTATATGGAAATTGTTTATTGGAGTGGTGCCTGGATTGCTCAGTTGGTTAAGCATCCAACTTTGGCTCAGGTCATGAACTCATGGTTCATGAGTTCAAGCCCTACATGGGGCTCTCTGCTGTCAGCACAGACCCTGCTTCAGATTCTATGTCCCCTTCTCTCTTTGTCCCTCCCCACTCTCTCTTTCTGAAAAATAAATAAACATTAAAAAAAAAAGAAAGTTAATTTTTGGAGAGTGATCAGATTAAGACAGAACAGACTTAAGCTGCAACCAACTCATACCTGGGTAAGAATTAGAAAATTGTCTTACTTGTAAAAAGTATTACTGATTACAAGAGGTTATAAAATATAGGCACAATTTCTTTATGCAGAACAAGACAGTGCCTAGTACAGTGCTATGTGACAAAATCTGTGATGCATTGAATAGTGCTAATTAATCCTCCATAATAACATCACAAACAGTGCTATGTAACAAAATCTGTGATACATTGAATAGTGCTCATTAATCCTCCATAATAATGTCACAAAACTACTCCAAACCAAAATATATTCAAAGACAACCTTTTTTTGTTTTTTGTTTTTTGAGGAGAGCTCAACTACATATTGCAGACATTTTCAAAAAAGTTGTTGAATGGATTTAATAATCCATGAACTTGGTGGCCCTGTGTAGGTTTTATTTTGCTTGTTTCCATTCAAACTCTCTACCAAAGGAAGACAAATAATGATATCAAAAACCTCAGATGCATCTTTTCCTAACACCACTAATCTGCCTCTTTGCAAGCAAGAATGGTCCAAATGAAGAATTCTTGAAATGTTTGCTACACAAAAATTATTTTCCCATTCATTCAATATTTTTTTTAATATTTATTTATTTTGAGAGATAGAGAGCAAGTGGGGGAGAGGCATTGAGAGAGGCATAGAAAGAATCCCAAGCAGGCTCCACACTGTCAGTGCAGAGCCCAATGCGAGGCTCAAACTCACAAGTCATGAGATCATGACCTGGGCCGAAATCAACAGTTGGATGCTTAACTGATTGAGCCACCCAGCCTCCCCCATTCAATGAATTTGTTAAATAGCATTCCTCTGTGTTAATCACTATCTTTCCCAAATATTCCCATTAAAAATTCAGTTTGTCCTAGATCTTAATCCATCACTATAGTAAGACTGTTCTTAATAGGTTACCTATTCTCTTCCAACATCATTCGGGTCAGCCCTAGAGGACGATGGTCCATGGCTTGCCTTGTAAACATCTTTATTGAGTTTTATTGGATTTGCTATCAACATCAAGCCTTATGGGATATAAATCCACTGAAATCAGGCTTTGGTTTTTGACCTACAAAAAGTGCTTTTATTGAAGTCATTCATTACCTCCATCAAAATTCAATGATTAGACATTGATCCTCTTTATAGATCTATCTGCAGCATTTAAGAAAGAAAAAACAACTTGATCATGTATTTCAAACACTTCTTTGCTTGATTTCCTAATTTTACTCCTACTCACTGACTACTCTTTTCCCTCTTCCCAGCCCTCTTAAAGCTATTTGTATCAAGCCTCAATCCTTAAATAACTAGTCAATACTAGTGCCATTGGGGAATGCATCAAGTCTTCTGGCTATAAATAAGATCTATATGCTGCAGATTGCCAAATACATATGTCCAGTCTTGACCTCACTTCAGAAATCCAGCCTTGCTAATATAATGCATATACTTTATCTCTACATCAAAGTCTAGCAAGATCTAACTCAATATACCAATAATAATAATAATAATAATAATGATAATACAATACTCATTCCTACCCAAAATCAACTCTCAATTTTTCCCATATCAATTATTATAAATTAAATCCATTCAGTTACTCAAGCCAAAAACTGACTCATCTTTTTTTCTCATATCCTAAATTTATCAGATTCACAGAATCTGAAGCAAGAAATCAAGTTGGCTCTACCTGTGCATTCTGAGTATCTCTTACCACATTCATGCTATTTACCTGGCTTATATCATGACATGTTTTTACATTTGAGCCTCCTAAGTACTCTACTTGTTTGTTTCCTTATCCCCGTTGGTCTATCATCAACCCAATAATCAGAGTTATTCATTTAAAACCTAAGTCAGGGGCGCCTGGGTGGCGCAGTCGGTTAAGCGTCCGACTTCAGCCAGGTCACAATCTCGCGGTCCGTGAGTTCGAGCCCCGCATCAGGCTCTGGGCTGATGGCTCAGAGCCTGGAGGCTGTTTCAGATTCTGTGTCTCCCTCTCTCTCTGCCCCTCCCTCGTTCATGCTCTGTCTCTCTCTGTCCCAAAAATAAATAAAAAAACGTTGAAAAAAAAATTTTAAAACCTAAGTCAGATCACGTCACTTCTCAGGTCAACCTCCACTGTCTCCTGATCCCTCCTAAAATGATAGCCAAACGTGCTATTCTTGCCTGCAAGTCCCTGAATGAGTTCACCAATTGTTTCCCCTCACTTGCCTTATTACCTGCTACGTTTCCCTGTCTCCCTTGACTGCATAAACACTAGCCTCTTGCTTTTTTCTTAAACATGCCAGGGACTTTTTAAGTTTGGAGACTTTGATCTTATTCTTTCCTAAGCCTGAAACACATTTCACATGATACGGTCCCTCTAAGTCTTTTCCTCTAAGTCTTTTCCAAAAGCCATTTTCTCAGTGAGTTCACCTTCCACACTTAATAAGTCTACCCTATTTAGAATGGAAACTTCCACCAAGCATGGCACCCCTTATTTCCTTGCTCTACTGTTTTTCTCAATGGCAAGTACAGCCTCTAACATTCTTTATATTTTAAAATGTATTTTGTTGTTGCTCTTCCTCTTTAAGTGTTTAACCTTGTGATAGTAGTGAGGTAGTGATTGCTGTCTGTTTTGTTCATATCTGTAACCTTATCACTCAGAGCAGAGCCTGGCACAGAAGAAGTAGTCAACAGGGGCACCTGGGTGGCTCAGTCGGTTGAGCGGCCGACTTCGGCTCAGGTCATGATTTCGCGGTCCGTGAGTTCGAGCCCCGCATCAGGCTCTGTGCTGACAGCTCAGAGCCTGGAGCCTGTTTCAGATTCTGTGTCTCCTTCTCTCTGACCCTCCCCATTCATGCTCTGTCTCTCTCTGTCTCAAAAATAAATAAACGTTAAAAAAATTTTAAAAAAGAAGTAGTCAATAAACACTTTTGAATTAATTATTGAATAAATTATCAAGATATTTTTGTAAAAGAATACTCTTCAGGCAGCTTGCCTTAGAAAGAACAAAGAAGGGAAAGTCCTTCTGCAGCTAGACTCAAAGACTTAGAGTAAGGTCACATGTCTGTGGTTTTCTTCTCATGCTACCAATCCATGTTACTTAGTGTTTCAGCAACATAAGTATTTTGAAAACCACTATCAATGATTTCTTATCCTATGCAGAATTCATTTAAAATCCTTTCAATGTAGTTAGTTAATCACACCTGCAATATCATTTTAGTTTCTTTCCAATAATAACTAGTCAATGACTTTATGTCCACTGCTTGCTTGATACATGCTATATACAATATACACTCACTACTTTTTAAAAAAAATTTTTAATGTTTTATTTACTTTTGAGAGAGAGAGAGAGAGAGAGAGAGTGCAAGCAGGGGAGGGGCAGAGAGAGAGGGAGACACGGAATCTAAGCAGGTTCCAGGCTCTGAGCTGTCAGCACAGACTGCGGGGCTGGAACCCAGGAACCATGAGATCATGAACCTGAGCTGAAGTGGGTCGCCTAACCAAGTGAGCCACCCAGGTGCCCCTATACTCACTACTTTTTATTCCTCCCTCTCTCTCTTTCTCACCTCCTCCATCCCTTCCTCTTTTTCTCTCTCTCATCTTATTACATTTTTCCCCCTCATGGCTCGGGCAACTTTGCAACAAGGTTAGACACACATATGTATTAATATATCTTTTCAATGATTCTTCTATTATGCAACAGTGTCTCACTTATCCCTAACTGCATTTAATCAAGATTACATTGTGATGATTTTTGCTATGAGGACTCCTGCTGTATTTTAACTTAAAGCAGCTGATATCTGTGACAGAATTATATCCCCATGTATAATTACTCTCAGCAGTCTCAAATAGCATCAGGCTTTCAGACGTCTGTGAGTGGGAATTCCTGAAGTCTCACTCCCATTTACTACTATTGCTTTGATTTGTAAGTGTAAACAATTCAAGATGAGCCCTTTCTAGCAGGTGTCAGGATTTAGAGCTTTGAGTTGTATTTAAATCTCAACTGATTCTTCATGGGCTGGTCTTGGAAATAAAATGCACTGCTTTTTGTGGAGTTTGCAGAAGGATCCTTGTATTAGTCTGCTAGGGCTGTTATAACAAAATTCCTCAGACTGGGTGACTTAAACAACAGAAATTGATTTTTGCACAGATCTGGAAAGTAAAAGTCCAAGATCAAGGTATCAGCAGGCTTCCTTTCTTTTGAGGTCTTTCTCTTTGGCTTGCAGATGGCCTCACACTGGGTCCTCACATGATCTTTCTTCTCTGTATGCATCCATGGGGTCTCTCTGTGCATCCCAATCTCATCTTAAGAAGACACCAGCCATATTGAATTAGTGTCCATCTAATGGTCTCATTTTAATTTAATCATCACTTTAAAGGCCCTATCTCCAAATGCAGTCACATTCTGAGGTAATGGGGTTAGGACTTCAACACATGAATTTTGTAGAGACAGAATTCAGTCCATAACAATCCTTCAGAACTCAGTGTCCTTGGTTTGAACTAATCTTTTAGCTCCACTCCCTCTACTCTGTCTCATACTTTCTGTCATATGCAAAGTAAGAAACGATTTTGCTTCAAATTAGAATCATGCTGATCATTAACATAAACATAGAGTTCACTACTTAGATGTTGATGTATCAATCTTTCTCTTTCACCCTAAAAGTAGTAGTATATACTCAGGAAACAGGAATCACATACTGAAAACTAAATTAACACATATCACATTCACATATTCATTTGAAAATATTTATTCATTAATATGAGAATATCTACAGAATGGCTATTATTTTTGTAAAGATTATACAACATATAAGCTAAAGATGATAAAACGTATGAAGCTCTAGTGAGAAAAATTAAACTTACTTGGAGAGACATCTGGATTTGTCTCAACTGCCTGGAGCTGGTCTTTATGCCTTTGAAATGTTCTGCCCGATGACAGTACCTGGAGGCCTTGGCCACTAAACAACCTAACAGTGTCACTTATGACAGGAGCTTTGTTCCACACAGTCTATCCTCTACCCCTGTAAGGGCCGGCGGGCTACTATCAGCTACACAATATCTGTTCTACCTCTGGAGGGGCTGGAGACTGAAGGTCAGCTTTGCAGACAGTCCACGACAGAGCTCCATGAAAGTTTCTAGACAGCAAGGCCCAGGTGAGCTTTTCTGGTTGGCGGTACTCCATGTGTACTGTTACCCACCGATACCAGAAAAATAAGGCTGTCCGCGACTCCACAGGGAGAGGACAACCCGAATCTCCACATTCGGATATTTCCTGTACTCTGTCCTGTGCACCTTTTCCTTTGGCTGGTTTCAATATGTATCCTTTAGCTCTAATAAACCATTCCTGAGAATATAACAGTTTTCAATGAATTCTGCGAGTCCTCCCAGAAAATTATCAGATCTGAAACTAATCTTGTGGACTATGTTCTAATTTCACAATGGTGTGTATAAGTAATTGAAGGAATATAAAGGGTATTTACAAAAGATATATAAAAGATAAACACAGGGTGAGGATGTGCTATTTACCTAAGGGAATTAAAGTAGTGTTTCCCAGAAGAGATGAAAGCCAATTAGAAATTTGGTGAGGAGTGGCTAGGTGGTTCAGTCAGTTGAGCCTCTCTTTGGCCGAGGTCATGATCTCACGGTTCATAGGTTCAAACCCTGTGTCAGGCTCTGTGCTGGCTGCTTGGAGCCTGGAGCCTGTTTCGGATTCTGTGTCTCCCTCTCTTTCTCTGCCCCGCTCATTCTCTCTCTCTCTCCCTCTCTCTCTCCCTCTCTCTCTCTCTCTCTCTCTTTTAAAAAAAGAAATTTGGTGAACAATGGAAAGGTCATTGCAAGCACATGGAATCTATGCTAATAGGCAATGGAAAGAATGTAATAATCTGCATTCTAAAGAATGGACAGTAGAGTGTTGCATGTGCTAAAAATCTGCCCATTTTTAGATGGATATAACTGTCTTAAGTCTAGTGATACTAATTTTAGACTTCTAGCCTGCAGAACTATGAGAGAATAAATTTCTGTCATTTTAAGCCATTATGTCTGCAATAATCATTACAGTCATAGGAAACGAAACTAAACAGAGTCCAGGACACGTATACAAGATTCTTCTTAAGTCCTTGTCTGAAAATTAAACTGCACCATATAAAATGAAAATCCAAAAAGTCAAGCAAACAAAAATTCCAGCGAATTATAAGCTGGAAAATTCCCAGAGGTCAAACAGGGATAGGACATGATCAATTTCCAACCTGCCAAAGCAGAGAGATCTGGGTGAATATCTGGGTCATTTAGTAGACTAACAGCCTACTCCTAGGATTGCCAAATTTGGCAAATAAAAATACAGGATACCTCGGCAATTTGAATTTCAGATAAACAACATTGCTTTATACAAGTATGTCTCAAATACTGCAACTGAAGTTTCAATGTCCCAATTTTTACTTATAGTATTGCATAGGATATACTTATCCTAAAAAAGTGTTTTGTTGATTATCTGGATTTCAAATTGACAGGGTTTCCTATATTTTAATCTGGCAGCTCTTCAGACCGATCCTAATAGGCTTCAGAAGAAGTCAGAAATAGTCAAAAATGTCTGCCAACTCAAGGCCAAAAATTCTACAGAGAAAGACAAGAAAATATAAATATTTGACAATGTAATAAATACAATGCCAGTGTCTAATAAAAATAGTCATATAATCTTTCTTCCCCCCTGCAAATATACAGACAATGTGATCTGTAAACTGGGTAAAAATCAGTTAATAAAAACAGACCAAAAATGACAGAAATATTAGAATTTACAGTCAAGTTCCTTAAAACGGTTATTGCAAAAATATCCAGGAAATTGAAACTAATAATAAAAATAAAAAGGAAAAAGATAGGGACAAAATACAAGACACATATACACAAACATACAAACAAACTTGAAAATTATGAAACAAAAAACTCATTGGTTGAGACAAAAAGCAAATTAAACACTGTAGAAAGAAAGATTACTGAACTTGAGGATATACTAATATCAACTATGCAAATTGAAGCACACGAAGAAAAAATGGCAGTTAACACACAGAGTCTGAGGAGTTTACAGCATATCAACCTGTCTAACAGACATGTAATTGAAGAGCCAAAAAAGAGGAGTAAAAAACCAAGCACTAAAACAGGTATTTGAAGAAAAGTGGCCAAATTTTTACAAATAATGTAAAAATTATAACCCTACAGGTCACCTAGGTGGCTCAGTCAGTTAAGCATCCAACTTCTTCTCAGGTCATAATCTTGTGGGTTTGAGCCACGTGTCAGGCTCTGTGTTGACAGCTCAGTGCCTGGAGCCTGCTTCAGATTCTGTGTCTCCCTCTCTCTCTGCCTCTCTCTCTCTCTCTCTCTCTCTCTCTCTCTCTCTCTGTCAAAAATAAATAAACATTAAACATTTTCTTTTAAAGTCTAAGCCTACAGATTCAAAATGTTCAACAAAACCCAAACAAAACAAATACAAAGAAAACATCAAGGCATCAACAAATTGTGTCAATAATAGCATATTTTATAAAAATATATTGCAAATACAATATCTACTATATATTTAAATATTTTAGATCTATGGCAGTTTAAAAAATGAAAGAAATCCAAAAACTATCTATGAGAAAAAATTAAATAAAAATTATGTATGAAGAAATCTTCTCCCTTTTGATGAAAGCATATCATGACTCAAGTGCTATTCTTCATTATTTGTTCTTTCCTATTTATTCTAGAATAGGTACTGATCAATAAACAACAAGAATGTCTTTTCCCATTGGCAAAGTCAGTCTACTGCAATTGCAAATCATCAATTTCTAATGTCACATATTTTATCACAACTAAAATATAATTATGAGTCATAACCACAAACGTCCTTTTGGGAAATAATCAGCATTCAAAGTACTTCAAGAGAAACATAAGAGATTTTCATGAAGAGTCTGTGTAGAGAAATACATTGCATTTTATCAAAATTGTGTTCTTGTTTTATTGATGTGTCTACTTAATTTCAACTAAATTAGTAAACAGTGAATGCTTGATATGTTTTGCACATTTTCTCTGAAGTTCTGAATTTAATGTGATTAAAAGGACAATTTTCACATTTTAAATCTATATTTTAATAAATGAAGATGATTTAATAGGTGATGGGGGAAATGATTAAATGGACACTTAAATAATGGAAATTCATGTTCCTAAAGATTTCCCAGAAGAAAGGGCAAATCAAGATGCAAATTAATAAGCAAAATGTCAATTTAGGTTAATTAGAGTTCAAAGTGGCAGCCACATTATTTTCATGGGCAGAAAGATTGCTGTTTATTTCTTCCCTCAAGTCAAAAAAAATAGAATCCAAACTACACAAAATTGCTTCTTTCACTTTCTTAAAATGGCTGCCCTTTATTTAATAGTGATAATGATTTTATTTTTTTTTTAATTTTTTCAATGTTTATTTATTTTTGAGACAGAGACAGAGTGTGAGTGGGGGAGGGGCAGAGAGCGAGGGAGACACAGAATCCAAAACAGGCTCCAGGCTCTGAGTTGTCAGCACAGAGCCCTATGTGGGGCTCAAACTCACATGCTGTGAGATCATGACCTGAGCTGAAGTCGGACGTCTAACCGACTGAGCCACCCAGGCGCCCCAAACAGTGATAATGATTTTAAAACCCATGAGTTTATCTTCAACACGACCACACAGAGTAACTATGTGAAGAGAGCTGCCAGCATGCAGTTGGCTCTGTGTTTACATCAAGCAGTTTTCATATGGATGCCCTTCAGTTTAACATACTCTTGTTCCATGGTCCCGTGAAGAAAGACACATGGGCAAATGTGTTGCATGTGATAAGGTGCCATGTGAAAATACATGTGGTAATAAAACATAATATATGAAAATCTAGCAGCTTTATCTTTTAAATTGGCTCCACAATTTATGACACATTAAATAAAGGTATATGATTATTTAAATAAAGCTAAAGAGCCCACAATAAATAAGCTAGATTGGTGTTCAGTAATACATCATAAAAAGTTAGATCATATAAGTTGAGAGACGTTATATTACTTGGACAAAAATATGCCACCAGTAAGTGACTGGAATCACACAGGGCTCAGCGACAGTATTTTGATGAATGATAGTCCTGCTATTTATCACATCAAAGTCCTTCATGAAATGGCTGGGATGGCTGGGTGAAACTGCAAATTATATGAATAATGTAAACTTACACCTCCTGTGATTTATTTGCCCTCTTTTTACAGGTGTTGGCTTGAGAGCCAAAGCAACTTTGTGAAAGCATAGCCAATTTCAAGCCTTCACTCTATGTCGTCCTTTTTGGTTTTATGGTACAATTGACATATAAAATTATAAGATGCTTAAAGTGAATAGTGTGGTGATTTGACATATGTATATATCGTAGACAGATTCCCCCCCACCATTTAGTTAACATATCCATCACTTCACATATTTATCTTTGTGTGTGTGTGTGATTTAAATTCTACCCTTTTAGCAAATTTCAGTAATACAATACAGTGTTATCAACTAAAGTCACCATGTTACATTAGATCCACAGACCTTACTCATCTCATAGCTAAAAGTTTGTATCTTTTGCTGGCCTCTCCCTATTTTGCCTTACTCTCAGACCCTGACAACCACTTTTCTCTTTTTCTGTGAGTTTGACTTATTATTTATTTAACCTTTTTTGTTTGTTTCCTCATATAAATGATATCATGTAGTATTTGTCTTTCTCCGTCTGGCTTATTTCACTTAGCATAATGCCCTCCAGTCCCATTCATGTTGTCTCAAATGGAAGGATTTTCTTCTTTCTCATGGTTGAATACATCATTGTTTATACATAACACATCTTCATTTGTTTATCTATTGAAAGACATTTAGATTGTTTCCATATCCTGGCTATTTTCAATAATGTTGCAATGAACATATGAGTGGAGACACCTCTTCAAGATCTTGCTTTCATAATTTTCTTTGGATATATACACAGAAGGGCAATTGCTGAATCCTATGGTATTTCTATTTTTAATATTGGGGGAAACCTGTACACTGTTTTCCATAATGGGTACACCTGTTCACATTCCTCAAGCAGTGCACAAGGATTCTCTTTTCTCCACGTTCTCACTATACCTGTTCTTCACTCTTAGTTTATAACACTACACCCACCCCTCTTCATTCATCCCCAGATGAATTTGCCCTTGGCCCAACCTCTAGTTCTGAGAGCCATAACACAACTTTGGTACCATCCTGTCATGGCCAAGTTCAAGATGAGAAGAAGGCTACGAGGAAAGATTAATATTTGGAGAAGAGTAGAAATTGGAAACAAAGAGCAGATTCCCTTGAATTATAAATCCTACTTCTTGACAATTTGTGGGAAGAACAATTACCCTTGAAAGCTGCGGTTTTCATGCTAGTGTTCAGCAGAATCATTTAATTAAAACAAAAACTGCAGATTTCTTCCCCCAGAACTTCTGATTCAGGAAGTCTGAGGTAGGACCAAAAAATTTGCATTTCCTACAATTTTCCAAGTGAAATATCACTGTTGATCTAACAACCACATTTAGGGAACCATTCCTTCACAGTGATATTTACCTGTTAGTAATTTGTGTGCCTATGATGTATTTTTTAACAGAACTGAGGTGTACAGTGGGCTAGAAATAAATGAATTATTGTTACTTTTACGTGGCTCCTACACATTTCCCATATTTTCTTATGAAGTTAGCTTCCAATAGAGCTAGAAATTATTGAGGAAATAGACATGACCATACATTCATATTAATAAAACTATTAATATTGTCCCTGTTGATGTACTTTAATATAGCTTAATATCTTGACATCATTGGCTTTGTTTTAAAAAGATAAAAGAAAATTGCATTAAGATAAACTTGCATCATAATTGATATAGCCTCAAGAAATTAATCAAATTATAGCCATTAATAGTCATACATTTATATCTCATCATTTTAAAATAAATACATGAGAAAGTAATAATTTTATTGAGAAATAAAAGAAAAAACTCTATTTGTTTTCACAATTTACATAAACTAGGAGTTAGTTACAGGACTAAGCCTATACACATGTGAAGGTAGAAAATTAAGTAGTTAACAGCAAAGCTTTACATAAAATAAAATATGCCTAAAACTGAAACATAATTGAGGTCTGGCTTATTGGGAGACTTGAATTGCCTGAGCCACTTTCCTTATGAGTCCCTGTGAAGCACAGACATCCACTTGCTGCTTCTGATGTATTCACACCCTGCAAGCAGCTGCAGGTGATAGTTCTAAGTGATCTACTTCAAGGACCAGGTTAGCTTCGCTGTGTCCTGTGCTGGGATTAACCCGTAAATCTGGTGCCAAGTTAAATAGCAGTGAGGATCAATGGAGCTTTGCAAGACCCCACATCTTCCTGACTCTCCTCTCCTATGAGTTCATTGAAAGTTGAAATCTCCAATCAGTGTTTTAGAGTCTGTATCCAGTATTAAACCTCATTAATACACTTGTAATAATTCAATAATCATATAGAGTGATTCAATTGTATACTAGCAGTGCCAGTTTTTGTCTTCTGAGACTCTAAATGACTCTATAATAATTACAAAAATACTACAGAAATGCTTCCAAGGACTTAGGGCTTAGTGTAGGCCCACAGAGCCAGAATGTTGAGTTCAAAATCTTGTTCTACTGCCGGGTCACCTGGGTGGCTCAGTCTGTTAAGCGTCCAACTTCATCTCAGGTCATGATCTCCCAGTTCATGAGCTCAAGCACGCATCAGGCTCTGTGCTGACAGCTAGGAGTCTGCTTTGGATTCTGTGTCTCCCCTTCTCTCTGCCCCTCTCTTGCTCACACTCAATCTCTCTCTCTCTCTCTCTCAAAAATAAACATTAAAAAAATTCTTTAAAAAATCTTGTTCTACTACCTATGAACTGTGTAAACTTTGGCCAGGCTTCCTGTGCCTTAGTATGTCTGGGTAAAAGAGTTATTTTACAGCAGAAGCAAGACACCTCTATGCTTATCTCTGGAGTCAACTGGAAGTCTGGAATGGACTTTTTTTTTCTTTAAGTTTACTTATTTTTGAGAGAGAGAGAGAGAGAGAGAGAGAGAGAGAGAGCACACAGGAGGGGCAAAAAGAGAGGGAGAGAGAATCCCAAACAGGCTCCATGTTGGTAGAACAGAGCCCTGCTATCCCATGAACCATGAGATCATGACCCAAGCTTAAATGAAAAGTTGAATGCTTAACCGACTGAGCCACCCAAGCTCATGAACAGACTCTAGGTGAAAATAAGGGAAGCAAGTGTTATAACTAATAACTTACAACGTACTATTTAAAGTTCAAACTGGTAAAGTTATTCATGGCTTACACCTGGTATTTCCAGTTAGACACCTTTGATTGATTAGAGGCATTAAAAATCCCACTGGAAACTTTTAGGGATGTCTCCCAAAACTAAGATTTATCAGACACATCATGATCGTTCAATCTGGAGATGAAATGTGTTCTGTGCAAATGAGAAAGACTTTGAGAAGCTGCACCTGGAAATCTCTCCTGGATCTTGGTGCTTCCCCATCGTCTTTCTACTGCTCTCCCACCTTTATTTAAAAGTGGAATCTTTGGAGTACTTTCAATATATAATTGACCTGTTGCAATTTATGCAGATAGCATAGTTTATCATTTAAGTAATGGTGAAGGGCTCGGTTTAGAAGAATGAAAAATGAAGAGAGGGGAGGTCAGGAACCATCGCCACCAGATGACTTTCCCCCCCTCCCATTCCTGGCATGAAGGTGCACAAATGCAACCATCTTTGTGCGGAATGCCTAGCAGTGGATGTTGGAGACACAGATCCTTGGCTACGGCAAAGCGCTAAATAAATTTACAGAGAAAAATTCAAAAAGACGGCAAGTCAACCAAGCATAATGCACTTTGGCTGCTTTTGTCTTTTCTGGAGAAAAATATGGTAACAGAAACAGCTGGTGGCTTCTATGGCCACAGACTTACTGCATGTGATTCAGCCTGTAATGCCAATGAGAGTTTGGAAGTAATTGTTCTGGTTAACATATGGTCCTTATAAGAACAAAAACCACTAAAAGTTTACAAATTGGGGAGAACATCAAGAGACTACAAAAACACAAACATATTCAGTTCAGTCATTAAGCTACCTTGTAGATGATTCCAAAGTCATTCCTGAACCTCTATGGAAATCAACCGTTATGCTTAGGAAATCAAAGAGCTATTTCCCTTACATCAGATACTATTGGAGAAGCATGTGAGTTTTACTCAGGACCTTCACTTACTGAAGCTTTTGCAGAAATGTAGATAGAGGGGCAAACTCCAAATTTGTTAAGCTCTGTGGAGAGGAAGGTAAATAACACAAACCTACACAGGGCAATTTTCCAAATCTATCCTTAAATATTAAAGCATACTTCTTCTGAGGCCACTGAGATGCAGAGAATATAAGTAACTTTGATTAGTTCTGGTAACTCCCAAATTTCTCCTAACTCTATAGCTACAGTTCTCTAACTCTATATGGTTGGTGCTTTGATAGAAGAGGCTCCATCTGCTTGAACTCCTGATAGGACTTAATTGTTCTAGGGACAAGATGAAGTGAGGGGAACTATGGGGGAACTCCTTGCCCAGTTACTGCAAATGGAAACTAACGATGGACAAATAATTATGATTATTCAAAAGAAAGAAACTGAGAATAAAAGGAGTTAAAAAAAAACTCAAACTGAATGTTAAGTATTCGGAAGAGTCATTTAAAATAGCACTGGGGTGCCTGTGTGCCTCAGTTGGCTAAGTGTCCGCTTTTGATTTCAGCTCAGGTCATGATCCCAGGGTTGTGGGATGAAACCCCATGTCAGTCTCTGTGCTGAGTGTGGAGCCTGATTGAGATATTCTCTCCCTCTTTCTCTCTCTCTCTCTCTCTCTCTCTCTCTCTCTCTCTCTCTCCCTCTGTCCCTCTTCCCCACTCACATGGTGCTCTCTCTTTAAAATAAAAAAATAAAACAGCACTAAAAAAGGAGACTGTAAATAGTATAAATAAAATTTTAATGAATCATTGTATAAAGATTAGGTGATCTGACTGCCCCACCAACTATGCAAAGACTGTGACAGATTTGCTCAATGTTTCCTAGCCTTAATAATTTTTTAAAACTCTGATTACCATTTAAAAAAGGAATTTATAATTCCTGAGTCAATGGGAATTAAAATTGGGTGGGAGAAAAGTAAAGAATATGACTCCCAATTGATAGTGGGGCCAAAGTCACGTAGCTCAAACCCCTAGCAAGGGATGCAAGGCTGCTAATATTAATAAGGGTAAAATGATCTGAGGGTGGTGAAGAAACTTTAGATTGCTGGACAGTGGTGCCCAATATAATGTCATATTAAATGGAATAATGAAAAGTTAACAGGCAATGTAATTCATCTGAAGAGATGTAATGAGCATTTGTACAGGATACAGGTAAAAGTATGGCTTACAATATAGGAATTTATTAACAAAGTTTCATGTGATTGTCTTATCCTGCCAGAACGTATTATGGGAACAGATGTAATTTTCAAATGGAGACTCTTACCTTACCCAAATTATTGGGGAAATGTTGTCTTGAAAATCTGTTTTGCGGGGCGCCTGGGTGGCGCAGTCGGTTAAGCGTCCGACTTCAGCCAGGTCACGATCTCGCGGTCCGTGAGTTCGAGCCCCGCGTCGGGCTCTGGGCTGATGGCTCAGAGCCTGGAGCCTGTTTCTGATTCTGTGTCTCCCTCTCTCTCTGCCCCTCCCCCGTTCATGCTCTGTCTCTCTCTGTCCCAAAAATAAATAAACGTTGAAAAAAAAAATTAAAAAAAAAGAAAATCTGTTTCGCATTCTTTTTTTAATGGAGCATGGTAGATGGGAACTTTTAAAATGATCTAAGCCCAATCAAGTGGATAATTTAAAACCATTAGGAAAGACTAGAGTTGGATACCTGGGGTGCATAAAGAAATTCTGATTTTAATTAAAGTTCTTTTAGATGCAGGTATATCAATACCCACAAATTCCTTATTTAATGATCTGTGAGAAAAGCTGATGAATCCTGGAGAGATTCACTGTAGATTACAGAAATCTTAATAAATAACAGCCCACACCACAAGGAATACACAATATGATATTACATATTCAAACTGTGCAACCAGCTAAGGGAGACTGTAATTTTGTGATCAATTTGGCTAATGTTTTCTACTCATAAAGAAATTCAAGGCCAATTTGCATTCATGTGAGATGGATGGAAAATTATGCTTTTACTGTGTTTTCGCAAAGATATGTAAATTCTTCTGCTATTGCTATACCTAATGAGGTAAAGGTATTTTTTCTTTACATTAAACCCTCAAAATTTATTCACCATGCTGCAAATGTATACCCTTTGAGCAATATCTTCCCATTCCCCCTACCTTACCCTAGCCCAGGTAATCACCATTCTACTCTCTGCTTCTGTGACTTCAGTTTTTGAATATTCCACATATAAGTGAGATCATAAAGGATAGAGTGTCTGCTTTTCTCCCACTTATTTCACTTAGCGTGATGCCCTCAAGGACCATCCATGTTGCCACAATGGCATAATTTCCTTCTTTCTCATGGCCAAAAAAAAAATACCCCATTGTGTATATAAACCACATCTCCTATACCCATTCATACACTGACAGACACTTAGGTTGTTTCCATACTTTGGCTATTGTGAATAATGGTACAGTGAACATGTACCAATACATGTTCTTCAATATCTTGTTTCTATTTCCTTTGGATATATACCCAGAGGTGGAATTGCTAGATCATATGACAGTTCCATTTTTAATTTTTTGAGAAACCTCCACACCATTTTCCATAGTGGCTATACCAATTTACATTCCCACCAATAGTGAACAAGAATTCCCTTCCTCCACACCATCACCAAAATTTGTTATCTCCTCTTTTTAATGATAGCCATTGGCAATGAGTGAGGTGATATCTCATGGTTTTGATTTGCATTTCCCTGATTAATAACAACATTAAGCACTTTTTCATGTGCCTCTTTGACATTCGTATACTAGGTTTTCTAATTTTAAATTTTTTTAAGTTAATTTATTTCTTTTGAGAGAGACAAAGACAGCCTAAGAGGAGGAGGGGCTGAGAGAGAGGGAGAGAGAGAGAGACCCAAGCAGGTTCTGTACTGTCAGCACAGAGCCTGACACAGGGTTCGAACTTATAAAACCATGAGATCATGACCTGAGCCGAAACTGAATTTGACACTCAACTGGCTGAGCCTCCCAGGCACCCCTGTATAATAAGTTTTCTTTGGAGAAATGTCTATTAAGCTCCAATCCCCATTTTTTGTTGTATGTATTCTTTATATATTGTGAGTATTAGAGACAGACTTGATTCAATTGGAAAGTATGGTTACTTATTATATTAATGATATAATATTTATATATCAATCTGAACCTTATGCTAAAATTATAACTTCTTGTTAGTCATATGACCCCAGAGGATGGCTGATTAACTCAACTAAAGAACAAGGCCTAACAAAAATGGTAAAGTGCCTAGACATCTCTTGGACAAGGGTGACCAGGACATTCCTCAGACAAACATAATTTATTATTCTTGTCAACTCCAAAATCAGAACAAAAGGTACTAAAATAAGTTTTTCAGTTTCTATAGAAATCACACAAAACACTTGAGAAATCTCTTAGCCCGTAGTCATCAAATTACCAAAAAAAAAAAAAAAAAAAAAAAAAAAAGGAAAAAAAATAAAACCCTAAATTTGAGTAGGGCTTTGAGAGACAGTAAGTTTTTTTCTTTTTTGGAGGATCTAAAAAACATAGCACGATCAAGCCCTTTATAACCTTACTTTCCCACGTTCATCTCAAGACAAGCCCCTCTCTCCCCATGCTCAAATGATTTGGGAAGTGTTCATTAAAAGTCCATTATTGCCACCCAGAGGTAGCTGCTAATACTCTGGACTAGAAAGTAACAAACTGGAAAGTGCATCACTTGAAAATATCGCAGCTTATTATTGTTATTGGGGCTTTGATTGAAACTGTTTGTATTATAGAGAACTTAAATTTATTTTGAGACTTGAGATATCCATTTTTGTGGATTATGTCATATGGAAGAAAACGGAGAGACAAATTTCCTCTTTAAATGAAAATAGTGTATTCAAGAACACATAATAGGAGCGCCTGGGTGGCTCAGTAGGTTAACTGTCAGATTCTTGATTTCAGCTCAGCTCATGATCTCCTGGTTTGTGAATTCAGGCTCTGTGCTGACAGTGTAGAGCCTCCTTGGGATTCTGTCTCTCCCTCTCTCTCTGCCCCTCCCCTGCTCTTTCTCACTCTGTCTCTCAAAATAAATGGACTTTTTAAAAAAAGATTAAAAAAAGAACATACAATAATAATGACTACTAGGGTACTTATCACATATGTGAACAGGAAGCTACCATCCCTTTGGGTCCTACATCTCACTGTGGAGTTATATAAGGATTTAACAGAATGGTCCCCTCTCTATGACACATTATCAAAGGGTGCCTAAAAAGCAGTATGGTTTGTAGATGGTCATCAAAGGTAGAAGACCAGCCTAACCTGCATTCAATCTAGAAAGCAGCTAGACTGTTGAGTGTTGATGGCAATACAGTAATTAAAGAGATAAAAGATAAATCTGGTCAAGGGGCAAAATTGAGTGTTCCTTGCAGCATCAGAGGAACTAGATATCAGCAAAAGTGCCTTTTGCCAATTCCTGAGTAATAACCAACGGAGCTGCAAAATGGTCCAGAAAATGAGCCCAAGATAACTGAAAGACAGAGGAACACCAGTGTGGGGTGCTGTATGACATTTGTCATGGAATTAGAGGTGGGTGTCAAAATGCAGCATTTCTAAAATAACCCCCATTTAACTCCCACAATAACCCATAATTGCTATTACTAGCTATTAGCCTGGCTTAGCTACATAGCAGAGAGACATAAAAGATCTTAGCAGAAACTTTTAGCAAGGTCTCCCAAAGCAAGGTAGATTGCACAAATAATGGTTCAATTTGGAGATAAATCATAACCTTGCAAACAAGAAGGACCCTGATAAGCAGGCCCCTACTGCTTCCCCGAAGTCTCTTTCTCCTTCCCTATTGTGTTCCTTACCTTTGTTAAAAACCTATACAAAGGTTATCTGAATCTAATTTCCAATCTATTCAATCTCCATCTATATTATGGACCAATAAGGCCTACTTCATAGGACTGTTTTGAGGAATAAATTAAATCATTTACAGTGTTCACAATGAAGCTGTAACATTAGGTACTTAACAATATTCTTTTATCACTGGAACAATGGCATCAGTGGTATAATCAGTGTATAATCTCCCAAGGTGAAGAGCCATACATACTTGGACATATGAATTCTACTGTTTATTTTTTAATTACTCCATAGTCACACATCAAAACAGAATGTGTTATTTTACCAAAACTATATTTCTTATTTCAACGAAAAAGATTAGCATATGTATTTGTTGAAAACAGAATATTTTCATACTACGATATGAGCTTTATTTTCTGTTTTCAAGAAAATTTACATCAAGGTTAAGGCTCTACTTTGGCCACATTTGCTCTATAAGAACACATGTTTCTATTACCAGGTTAACCATGTCCCAGATGAATGAGATGCATCATATGTTTTATTTCAAAACAAAAGAAAAGGTATTTATAAACCAAAAGCTAAATATGATGCAGAAATATTTGATACTGGTTTTTAGTATATGTTGTTTTTGATATTAATTTCAAATGAGACCAATTTAACAGCACAACTATTTCTTCTCCATTAATGACAATGATTCTCTGACTTCTCTGTGAAATACATAAAAATTATTATTCTAGGAATATGAACTTTGTTTCAATTTAATATACATGACTAATGTGCTAGAATCTAATTTTCAAAGTGATGAAAATAATTTTATAGTATGTTACTTTTTTCCTTGGCTTTTAATTAAATTTCTTCTATAAGGATTTGGAGATCTGATTTGAAAAATAATTAAAAATGGGTTATTTTTATTCATGAATTCTATTGCTACAAAATGGAAAGGGTCAGTGCAAACTTCCAATTAGATTGAAATTTAAATGGGCTTTATAATATCAGAATATGTCCAAAGTGCAGAGATAAAGATAATTTTAAAATCACATTTTGTTCCTTTATCCATGACATGGATATATGTTGTGAATTATATGTGAATCTGCTTGAAAAAGTACTTACATTTCAACATCAGTTATCATTGCCAATTTATAAAAATTGAAGTGTTCTTTTGAGTAGGACACGTGGTACACTGAGTAAAAATCTATCGTTATCAGCAATAAATAAGCAATATAATTTAGGAAAGATAATTTTTGCTATTTTGCTCAGAAAGAATCTTGAAGTATACAAAAAGTGAGAGTATAGAGATTGCTAGCTAGGATGACCAATAATCATATTTTTAAAATTGCAGGACAATAAATCTTTTAAAAATATGGTACATGGATTTGGGTGACACATAATTTTGGTCTTTAAGCTAACTGATAATTTGTATGTACCTAAGAGTTTTCCTTGGTCACTAGGGAAAGTCTAATGGCCCCACCAACATGATAAATGATCTTGTCCTCAGTTCTAAGTTCTGAGAAAATCAAAATAATTTATTCAAAAAATACTTTTGGGGTGCTTTTTACATCTTATACAGTATTTTATGTTGAGTCTGGTTGTAAGACTAAGAAATCATCTGTCTTCATAGGGCTTAATCAGTGGTAGAGACACATTTTTTTAATAAAAGAAAAATATCATTTTCATTACATAGAAGGTGAAGAAAGAAAACAAAATAAAGGGAGAAATAGGGCTATAAGTGAAAGGGTCTATTAAAAACACAGTGGTCAGATAAGATATTTCTAAGGAGGCAATATTTAAGCAAAGGTCTAGATGAGAAGAAAGAGTCACCCTTGCCAAAACATGGAGATCAAGGGTCTACATAAATGAAAAGCAAGTAAAATGTTAACTGCTAAGGTTTTGAGTAAGAGGCAAGCTTGATGTCTCTAAGACATCAAGAAGATGACATTCAGTCTGTAGTAGAATGAGCCATGGGAGAAGAGGTTAGAGAAGAGGAAAGAAAGATAGGGCTAGATCATGGAGGGCCTTATACTGGGAAGAAGTTTGAGTTTTATTTGAAGCGTTTTCAGAAGTCACTGAAGGATTATGAAAAGATGAGTAACATATCTAATTTACTCTGGTTCCTGGGTAGAGAATGGACCCTATATAGTAAAACAAGTTGTCAAAGAAGCTCTGTGAGGAAGATTTTGTGGTACTCTCCACTTGGATTAAGACAGTAGTGGTGGAAGGGATGAAAGTGATCATATTCAGGATACACAATAAAGATAGTATCGGTAGGACTCGCTGATGCTTCGGGGTAGACCAAAGTAGTAAGATGAGACCTAGATGACAACTATTCCAGATAAGATGAAAACAGAGAATAAGCCACTAGATTTGCAAAGATGACCATCATTCATGAAAAAAAGCAGTTTCAGAGTAGTGGGGGAAAACTTGACTGAAATGACACAAAGCATGTGCAAAGTAGAGAGTGACAGTATAGATATCAGTTTGAAGGAGCTTTTCCTATATAGAGGAAAAGAAAAATCGAGTTGTAGCTGGCAAAGAATGGGGAATCAAGGGAATTTGTTTTCTGCTTGGTTGGTTGCTTCCTTTTTTTTTTTAAAGTTTATTTTGAGAGAGAAAGAGAGAAAATGCAGGTGGGGAAGGGGCAGAGAGACAGGGGGGAGAGAGAGAGAATCCTAATCTGTCATTGCAGGGCCTGAAGCAGGACTTAAACTTACCAACCTAAAGCATGAGATCTTGACCTGAGCTGAAGTCAGTCGCTTAACCAACTGAGCCACCCAGGTGCCCCTTGTTGCTTGCTTTTTTAAATGACAGTTGCTATGACACATTTCGGAGCTAATGGAAATATTAAAAGAATAAAATGATGATGATGAGTAGAAATGGAATGATTTCAAGATTAAAGGCCTTGTATAAATTAAGAGAGAATGCATAAATAAAGTGCTTGGATACAGATAGCAAAAGGGCCTAAGTTAGGAAAAACAACCATCACAGGTGGTGAGGAAGAATATAAATGTACAGATGCACATGATGTACAAAAACTTCATGAATTATACTAATGGATAGTTCCTCAATGAAACAATAAGAGAGGCATCTGCTAAAAATTCAAATAATAAAAATTAGAAGTGTGGAAAGTGTAGGGGGTTGAGGTTTGATGAAACTTGGAAGTGACAGTCTTCAAGAGAGTGGAAAAGCTTAGCAGGATTTTCAGAATTGGTTATCACACTTGATATTTTCAGTCACATGTTTAAATTGTACCCAATCTAGTGTTTTTATTGTGTATATGTTTTCCTTATTCTTTGTGATGTGATCATATATATTTCTCCCTGCACATAAACATTTTGCCACATATCTATTAGATTTAGATTGATCAAAATAAGACAAGCATGCTAATTTTACAGTAAACAACTGACTTAGCAAGAATTATTAGTGCGATTTGTAAGCTTTGTACTTTTTAATGGCTCAATAGTTACCCACTTCATTATTGTTAATATCTGTGAAGTACATAAATCTGCATTCTAAAAAGGACATCAACTTAACTATGGATATAGGACAAAACATCCTTCACTCCAGTCTGGGACATAGGACTTTGGAAAACAATCATCATTTAAAATAAGAGTAATTAGGGGCGCCTGGGTGGCGCAGTCCGTTAAGCGTCCGACTTCAGCCAGGTCACGATCTCGCGGTCTGTGAGCTCGAGCCCCGCGTCGGGCTTTGGGCTGATGGCTCAGAGCCTGGAGCCTGTTTCCAATTCTGTGTCTCCCTCTCTCTCTGCCCCTCCCCCGTTCATGCTCTGTCTCTCTCTGTCCCAAAAATAAATAAACGTTGAAAAAAAAAAAAAATATATATATATATATATATATATATAAATAAATAAAATAAGAGTAATTACTTTTTCTCAGATATTTATTGCTGTTCTAACTCTGTCAAAGTCAAAATTACAAACTTAATTATTATCTTTTTAAGATTTTTTTAATGTTTATTTATTTTTGAGCGCGCGCGCGAGAGAGAGAGAGCGTGAGCAGAGGGCAGAGAGAGAGGGAGACACAGAATCCAAAGCAGGCTCCAGGCTCTGAGCTGTCAGCACAGAGCCCAACATGGGCCTCGAACTCACGAACTGCGAGATCATGACCTGAACCAAAGCTGGACGCTTAACTGACTGAGCCACCCAGTTTCTGACTGAGCCAGAAACTTAATTATGTTCAAACATGATATGAAATTATTAATATACCTATATAATATTTCTAAAATGTCTGTCTTCTGTCCATTTGCCAAGACTTTTCAAGGGACTAAAAGATAATGTAATTAACCATAAGAAATAAAATTAAACATTAGCATAAATATATAGGTCTTTGTTACCTAGTAACAGAAAGTTTGACCAAAAATCTTCCTGTTTATAGAGTTGCTTTTTTCCAGTTATGTTTAATTTTAACTCTGACAACAAGATGCATCTAAGAAAAGAATATGAGCAAATTTAAGAAAAGAATACGAGCAAATTCAATAGTCATTTAAGAGGTTTTGCTTTTTGGTAAATTTACTAGAAATTGAGATGAATGATTATTATGACTGGATAGCAAATCCTTCTGAACCAAATATATTTGTAAGCTAATAAACTGATATTTTGATAATAAATTACAATGTTCATATCACTCAGAGCTTTATGGAATTGAGTTACATTCTTGTAACAAAAGTACCATTCTTACCGAAGTACTTATCTGAACACCTTCTCAGAGTTTACACCTATTAAAAGAGTAAAACTAAAATGTATGTTATACTGTCTCATCATGGCTGTTAGTCACATTCATCCCTGGATACATGTACTTATTGAGAAACTAATTTATCTATTTCATTATATTACAATATATTTTAAAGACAATTTTTTTGGCAAAATGTGCACTGTTACTCCAAGGAAATCTCTCAAGAAGAAACAATTTTAACACTTAGAGTCTTATGTTGACAGGATTTGAAAAACAAATTAAAAAAATTTTCTTTCAAGTTTTAATTTAAATTCTAGTTAATTAACATACAATGTAATATTGGTTTCAATGGTATAATTTAGTGACTCATCACTTACCTATAACACCCAGTGTTCATCATAAGTGTCCTCTTTAATGCCCATCACCCATTTTAGCCCATCCCTCACCCAACTCCCCTCATCAACCCTCAGTTTGTTCTGTATAGTTAAGAGTCTCTTATAGTTTTCTTTGCTTCCCTCTTTTTTTCCCTTTCCTCTATGTTCATCTGTTTGGTTTCTTAAATTCCACATATGAGGAAAATCATGGTATTTGTCTTTCTCTGACTGACTTGTTTTGCATAACATAACACATCCTAGATCCATCTACATCATTGCAAATGACAAGACTCATTACTTTTAATTGCTGAGTAATGTTCCTCTGTGTGTGTGTGTGTGTGTGTGTGTGCCGCATCTTCTTTATCCATTTATCAGTTGACAGACATTTGAGTTCTTTCCTTAATTTGACTATTGTTGATAATGCTGCTATAAACATCAGGTGCATATGTCCCTTCAAGTCAGTATTTTTGTATCATTTGGGTAAATACCTAGTAATGCAATTGCTGGGTTGTAGGGTAGTTTTATTTTTAACTTCTGAGGAACCTCCGTACTGTTTTCCAGAGTGGCAGCACCAGTTTGCATTCTCACCACCAGTATAAGAGGGTTCCCTTTTCTCTGCATCCTTGCCACCATCTGTCATTTCCTGTGTTGTTATTTTAGCCATTCTGACAAGTGTGAGGTGATACCTCATTGTAGTTTTGTTTATATTTCCCTGATGATAAATGATGTTTAGCATCTTTTCATGTGTCTATTAGCCATCTGGATATCTTCTTTTGAAAAATGTCTATTCATGTCTTCTGCCCATTTCTTCACTGGACTATTTGTTTTTGGGCTGTTGAGTTGGATAAGTTCTTTATAGATTTTGGATACCAACGTTCTATCTAATATGCCATCTGCAAATATCTTCTCCCATTCCATATGCTGCTTTTTAGTTTTGTTGATTGTCTCTGTGTGCAGAAACCTTTTATCTTGATGAAGTCCCAATAATTCATTTTTGCTTTTGTTTCCTTTGCCTCTGGCAATGTGTCTAGTAAAAAGTTGCTCCACCCTATGTCAAAGAGGTTACTGCCTGTGTTGTCCTCTATGATTTTAATGGTTTCCTGTCATACATTTAGTTCTTTCATAAATTTTGAGTTCATTTTTGTGTTGGTGTAAGAAAGTAGTGCAGTTTCATTCTTCTGCAGGTTTCTGTCCAGTTTTCTCAGCACCATTTGTTGAACAGATTTTTCTCCATTGGATACTCTTCCCTGCTTTGTGAAAGATTAACTGACCATATAGTTGTGGATCTATTTCTGGGTTTTCTGATCTGTTCCATTGATCTGTTCTTGTGCAAGTACCATACTGTCTTGGTGAGTAGAGCCCCGTGACTGATATAGCTTGAAGTCTGGAATCATGGTGACTTCAGATTTCTTTTTTTTTTTTTTCAGGATTGCTTTAGGTATGTGGGGTCTTCTGTGGTTCCATACAAATTTTAGGATTGTTTGTTCTAGCTCTGTGAAAAATTCTGGTGGTATTTTGATAGGGATTACATTCAAAGTGTAGATTGCTTTGGGTAATATAAATATTTTAAGAGTGTTTTCTCTTCTAATCCATGAGTATATAAGGTTTTTCCATTTCTTTTTGTCCTCTTCAATTTCTTTCATAAGTGTTCTAAAAGTTTCAGAGTATAGATCTTTTACCTCTTTGGTTAGGTTTATTCCTAGGTATCTTATGGTTTTTGGTACACTTGTAAATGGGATTGATTCCTTGAATTCTCTTTTTGCTGCTTCATTATTACTGTATAGAAATGCAACAGATTTCTGTACATAGATTTTGTATCCTGTGTCTTTGATGAATTTGTGTATCAGTTCTAGCAAGTTTTTGGTGGGGGTACCTGCCTGGCTCAGTTAGTAGAGCATGCAACTCTTGATCTCAGAGTCATGAGTTCGAGCCCCATATTGGGTGTAGAGATTACTTAAAATAAGCAAATAAATAAAATTTTTAAAGTACTTAAAAAAATTAAATTCCGATGTATAAAGGGAGAATTTCCAGTAATGATGTCCAAGTAACGTGGTTGTATAGACTCAATCATTGTAGATAGATAATAATTATAATGGATGACAGTTATAATAACTGGATAAAACAAAAAGTCACCTATGTAAAGATACTAGAAATCATCTAAAATCAGACAGAGCCATAGGAAATTTTACTTTCAAAAATCAGTTCTTAAACAATAAGAAATGTGAATTTGAGGGCCTAGGTTAGGGTTTAGGGCCTAAGTTTGTGGCTTTTGTGTTATTAGCTCTCTCAAACCCCACAGCTACAATGATGCAAACAGACAGGAAAAAAACAAAAAACAAAAAACAAAAAACATGTTATGTAGTCAAAATACCAGAAATGTGTTTAGGATTGGAAGAGCAGCTGGAAATTTAAAACAAAAATTTCTAGACATTTAAAGAAACAGCAAAATGTGACACATATTCAGTAGATAGTCAGTAGAAACTAATTCTAAGTGAGCCCACACATGAATTTAAGAGAAGACCTCAAAGCCTCTATTATAAATATTTGGATATAAGAAGAAATAGAAATATGAATAGCTGTTGACATTAAGTCCATAATAGAAATAAAATTTTCCAAGAACTCCAGACAACTTTGGTTTCACTTGTGAAATCAACCAAATACTAAAGATACTAATACACAAATACTAATACACAAAAATATTAATATTACATAAATTCTTTTAAAACTGGATGAAAAAGAAACACCTCACAACTGATTTTTATGAGGTTACTATTCTTCTGATAACAAAGCTAGACAAATCAATTATGAAAAAGAAAATACCAATATCGTATTTTTATAAATATGAGTTGTAATTTTTATAGAAAATATTAGCAAATAAAATTCAATAATATATTAGAAATATAATGCATTATGGCCTAGCAGAGTTATTTTCTAGGAATACAGGTTAATTTAACATTCAAAATAAATTAGTATAACTCACCATATTGATAAAATAAAGGAAACAGTTTATTGGATTATTTTAATACCTTCAGAAAAAGAAAATTTAAAAATCCACAAATCATTCATAATGAAAAAAAGTTCCTCTTAGTCAACTATGGATAGAAGGAGACATCCTCAAACTGAAAAAGTATCTTTTAAGGACCATAGCTAATAATACAACTAAAATAAAAAAGTAAATACTTCCTTCTAGGATCCATAAAGGCTAGAATGCCTGCTCTCCCATTTATTCAAAATTACACTAAATTCCTAGCCAAAAAAATAAAGAAAAATAAATTTTAAAAAATACAGTTCTGGGGCGCCTGGGTGGCTCAGTCGGTTAAGCGTCGGACTTCGGCTCAGGTCATGATCTAGCGGTCCGTGAGTTCAAGCCCCGCATTGGGCTCTGTGCTGACAGCTCAGAGCCTGGAGCCTGTTTCAGATTCTGTGTCTCCCTCTCTCTCTCTCTCTGACCCTCCCTCGTTCATGCTCTGTCTCTCTCTGTCTCAAAAATAAATAAACGTTAAAAAAAATAAAAAAAAATAAAAAAATAAAGTTCAGAAAAGAAAGGGTAAAACTATCTTTTTTCTTCAAACTGGCCTGTTTATGTAGAATACCCTAAAAATTTACAAAAGAGCTGCAAAAACTAACAAATTAACTTAGCAACGTCCACAGAATGCAATGTAAATATACATAAATCAATGGCAGTCTCATTTGTTAATACTAAATAACTGTAAAATAAAATACCAAATACAATATGATTTTCAATGGAATCAGAAAATGCAAGGTATTTCAGATAAAATTAATGTACTGAAAACAAAAAATATTCATGAAAAAAGTAGACTTCAATAAATTGAGAAATACACTATATTCATGAATCAGGAAATTAAATCTTGTATAGAGATCATTTCCCCTCAAAATGAACCTATAAGTTCAGTAAAATCCCAATCAAAAGAAATTGATGAGCTGTTTTAAGATTCATAAAATAATGGAAATAATTCACAGGAGCCAAAGCAATTAAAAAAGGAAGAGGAAGAGAAGAACATCAATAAAGTTAGAAAATTCACATTACTTCATTTTCACACTTATTATAAAGCTTAGTTATTAATTAAGAAAGTGTAATATTGGTGAAAGGAAAGACAATCAGGTCAATGGAGCATAATGTAAAGTCCACTAATAGACCCATACATATATGGTAAAACAATTTTTGACTCAAATGCCAGGACAAATTCATGGAGAGAAAAAAATCATTTAAACAAATGGTGCTGTAAAACTGAGTTTTTGTGGGAAAAAAATAAAGCATGACTCTTACTTTATACCACACAAAATAGATCATATATCTTGTAAGAAATAACTATCAATTTCTAAAAGAAATATTGTGACATTGGAATAAGCAAAAATCTTTTAAAACACAAAGAGCATAAACTTAAAAACTATTAATTGGACTTTGTCCACTTATTAATTTTAAAATAAATAAATAAATCTTCCCTATTCATAAGACACCATTTCTTTTTTTTTTTAATGATTATTTATTTTTGAGAGAGAGAGAGAGAGAGAGAGAGAGAGAGAAACAAAGCACGAGGGGGAGAGGGCAGAGAGAGACAGGGAGACACAGACCCAAAGCAGGCTCCAGGCTCTGAGCTGTCAGCACAGAGCCCAATGCAGGGCTCAAACTCATAAACTGTGAGATCGTGACCTGAACCGAAGTTGGATGCTTAGCTGACTGAGCCACGCATGTGCCCCCATAAGACACCATTTCAAAAATAAAAAGACAAGGCACACACTGAAAGCATGTATTTGTGAATCAAAGATGATAAGCAATATGTGTCTAGAATGTACAACGATCTCTTACTACTCAGTACTAACACTATCAACTCAGTTGGAAAATAGATAAAAGATTTGAACAATTTATGTAAGAAGATGTAAAAGTGGACATTTAGTATATGAAAAGATACTCTATATTCTTAGTTATAAGGGAATTGCGAATTAGAAGCACAATGTGATATAACTACACAATTATATAATTAAAATTTTTAAAGGTGATAATATGAAGTGTTGGCATAAAAGCATCCTTATTTATTTAATAGCTAGGTGATCAACAGGTAAATGGGTAAACAATATGTAGTATATCCATACAACAGAATATTACTCAGCAATAAATAGGAATGAACTGTTTACATTATGAATATACATTATGGTATATACATTATGAATCAATCTCAGAAATAGTCTATTAAACACATCCAGACAAAAAAGAGTACATATAATATGAATCCATTTATAAGAAATCCTAGATAAAGCAAACTATAGTTGCATAAAACAGATCAGTGTTTTCCTAGAGCAAGAGATGGATGGAGGGAGAAACTACAAAGAGATTTGGGAACACCTTTGTGGGTGATGGTAATGTTTTGAATCTTGATAATGATTTCAGTTTTACACCTTCAAAACTTAGCAAGTAATACACTTCTAACTGAATGCAGTTAATTGTAGACAATTTAAACTTGTTTATGAAAATAACAAAGATTACTGGAAAAGAGCTATTGGCTTAAAGGAAAATGGAAACCTTTACAAGCTAGCTTAGAAAAAAAAAGAATGTATACACTTATTTATTTGTTTGTTTGTTTATTTAAAATTTACTTATTTATTTTGAGAGAGACAGAGAGAGAATGCAAACAGGGGAGGGGCAGAGAGAGAGAGGGAAAGAGAGTATCCGAAACAGGCTCCAGGCTCTGTGCTTACAGCAGAGAGCCCGGTGCAGGGCTCAAACTCACCAACCAGGAGATCATGACCTCAGCCCAAACTGGATGCTTAACTGACCGAGCCACCCAGGCACCCCAGTATACACATAATCTAATAAAATGACCTCTCCAAGAGACATTCAAACATAAATGACCTCATGATAAACATCTAAAAGGGAAGTAGAATGGAAATCAGAGTTCAGAGTGGCAGAGGAAGGATGCTAAGTATTCAACTCTTGAATAAGAGCTTATTGTATGTTTTTTATATGATAATGGGAATGGAATTGCTATGGTATTTGGATTTCATTGGATGCTTTTAGATGAGTAAAAAGGTAAATTGCAACTATCTAATTTTGAATAAAAGTATTTATATGACCCCTTTAAAGAGGAAAAAGAGGTACAGTTTTTCAAAATTCATTAGGGAATATTGAGATGAAACAGTTTGAAGGCCACTGTCTTACTGCAAAGAAATTTGTTCTATATAAAGCCACCTTGTCTCAGCTGTTTTAGACATTTTGCGATGTTCAAGGAGGCAGTGTTATTATACATAAGTATATAAAAATTTATATTAAACAATTTACATTAATAGCACTTTTTTGGAATCATGTATAAAATAAGAATTCCAAATTATTAATTAATAAATATAAGCACCACAAGGCAAGAATCTTTGTCTCGTTCAGTGAAGTATCCCAAGCGCCTAGTACTTCTAGGCATGTATTAATTGCCTAATAAATATTTACTAATAAATTGAATGAATGATGTAAATTTTGACTCAAGAAGGATTAAATGACTGTTTGGCATGGCATACTACACAGAAATTTAAATTTTATCTAGAAGATTGCCTGGTGAATAGTTTTCAAAAATAAAAAAAAAAATCATAGGCTTCATGTTGAAAGGCTTCCAACCAGAATAACATGATAAATATTGCCAACATTGGGATTGCATTAGTTAGTTCATCCAAGTCTAAGAAGTTGTGGATTTCCTATGGTGCAAGAGAGCAGAACCAACAGAAAAGAGTAGCAGAAAACTCCATGTATCTAAAAGTCTGTGCTCAGATATACCATACTACCACCTGCTCATTTTCCATTGGTTAAAGCAAGCCACATGGCTAAACCCCAAATCAAAGGTAGATAAAAGTATACACATATAACAGAAATGAAGAAAGTGAATGATTGTGAACAATAATATAATCTACAACATACCTGGTATTCAGGCCGATGCACCTCTAACATAAGCAATTAGTGGGTACTACCAATACTTACCCGATTTTTCTATGCTTTTCTAACTAATCCACCTGCCTTTGGATTTATCCAAATATTTTTTTAATCATTAACTTTTAGAGGTTACAACCATGTCTTCTTGGCCTAGGAGTCATTCTGTCTTTTTAGACTGATTTAGCATATCTTCTTTCTGATCCAATATATGCTGATTTATGACCAGGGGACAATATTAATTCCAAGATATTGAATGCTGTTAGTATTTCTCCTTTGTACCTATTAGGTTGAATTTTAGCTCAAATGTAGTGGAAAAAATGTTGATAAAGGCCATATGTAACTACCTATTCAAAGTAAAATTTAGAATTAAGACAATTATAGTACACACTTGAGACCTCCTACCTCCCTTCTCTATCCCTGAGTGTTTGTTCCTTGGTTTCTCCAACGGAAGGCTTTTGCCTTCAATTTCTAAGCCACACTTCAAATGCTATGTCTTAATGTACTTGCTTATTGGGAAATTGCCCATACTGTATTAGGTAACTTGCTTATGGCGCTTAGCATTCTCATCTTGTATTCTATGAATTTTACCCATCTACCAAAATATAAATACCTTTGAATCAAGAAATATGCTTTTTAATTTTGTCCTATGTAATAGTTGTCTTGTTTTATTCCTTAACACAATATGGGTATTAGCACAGAGACTGATGTTATAGGTTCTGATGTTGGACTGCCTAGGCTCAAATTTCCACTGTACCACTTCTTAGGAGGTGTTCTGACTACACAGTACTTCAGTATCCTCCTCATGAAAATATACATAGTCCATAGAGTTGTTGTGAGAATTAAATTCACGTGTAGAGGTAAATTTGCTTGAAACAGTTATTGTTAGCATTTATTACTTTCTATTTTTATATTTTTATTTTTTATATTTTCTTTATATTTATATTTATATTTATATAAATTTATTTATATTATATATAATATGTATTTATATTTTTATATATAAATATTTATATATAAATATAAATAATATTTATAAATATATATAATTATAATATATATTATATAACATATATAATACATATTATATATAAATATAAATATAATATAAATATAAATATAAATAATATAAATAAATATAAATATATATATTTAATATATATTATATATAATTATATATAAATATATTTATTTATTTATATTTATATTATTTATATTTATATATTTATATAAATATTTATTTATTATTTATTATAAATTTATAATTTATATTAATTTATAATAATTATATAATTAAATTATAGAATTTATATAAATATAAATATAAATATAAACAAAATATAAAAAATAAAAATATAAAAATACAAAGTAATAAATGCTAACAATAACTGTTTCAAGCAAATATATATATAGAATATATATATTATATTTATATTTTAAATGTTTTTATATTAGGTACTCAAATTACATATAAATGAGTGAATAGGCCAAACTCAAACTATTATGAAAATTTTCAAAAATAATAAAGTAGAAGTACCTAATTATCTAATGGACTGCCATCTCCCCAACAACTTTCAAGATTTTGCCATACAGAATTAATAACTCCCATACCTTTTTTGCATGAACTGTTATAAAGCAAATCCTAGACATCATTGTTTTAATTGAAAACATTATTTATTTTTAAAAAAATTTTTACATGTTCATTTATTTAGAGAGAGAGAGAGAGAGAAAATCCCAAGCAGACTCCACACTATCAGTGCAGAGCCCAATGTGGGGTTCAATTTCATGAACTATAAGATCATGACCTGAGCCAAAATCAAGAGTCAGATGCTTAATTGACTAAGCCACCCAGGCACTCCTAATTGAATACATTTTTAAAAAGCTAAGTCATAAAGTAATGATGAGTACAAGTAAAATAATCATAATCTGAAAGGAAATTAAGAAATATTATCAAATCTGTTTTCTCTCAGTTATCTGATAATATTAGAGAAAATGTTTGCCTCAAGTATTTTCACAATTCACATTTCACACTGACACACTTAATTAGAGCCACAAATCACACAGCTTTTAAAAATAATCATAAGAAAATACTTTTAGTTGAAAAACTCATTTTCTTTTGTTTTAAATTTTGAATCCTATACGTACAAGTATAAACTTATTTAGTAATTAATATATGCTTTTTAAATATACACAGAGAAAACACAACATGTACATAGAATTATTTACCAGATTACAATATGTTCAAAAGCAGGCATCATGCTTCTTTACATCTTAAACGGTACCAAGTATATTACTAAATTAATCGGACTTATGAATTGAATACTGCAGACATCAGATATTTCTCTGCTCATGGTATACATTACATTAAGAAATCCTGCTTAATGATATTTAACCATATATAACATCAGATTGAAAGTAGTTATGGATGCTGCTTAGTTGATACTTATTGTAATTTTCTGTTCTTTCAACCAAAAATTATTTATCTGTAATTCATTTTTAAAATCTTTTTAAAAATCTTATAGCCTAAAGGAACACTATATTGTTCACTAAATGGCAGTAAAATGATATAATACACATTAGTTTTGTGATGTCTGGAATAATGGATGAAGCTTATAGGGACAGATATTTCCTAACAATATATTAGAATTTGAAGGTATTTTTTAAATTGTTTCCTTAAAATGTAATAAAATTAAATATTAAAATAAAAATATATATGGAGTGTGAAAATAATGGTGAATATATATTGTTTCTCCAAAGACTTATTGCTGGGTATTCAATTCTGACCTAAATACATTTTTTTTTAAATTTAAGACCAGATATATAGTAGTTAAAGATACTTAAAGAATGGTATAGATGCACAAAGAACCTAGTAGCAGTTTGAAACATGAAGCTAGGGACCAGTGTACCTAAAAAAATATCTAAAAATGATAACACAGAAAATAAATCATTAACTTTGTGGTTAATCAACTTACCTTTCCATAAGTCATCTGCTTTTTCTAAAGATTACACTTCTTTCATTGGTTGGCTAATGTATGTTTCTTAAATCAACACAGGACTGGGGTTCTATTTATTTTGTGCAATAATTCTGCCTACTCACTTATGACCGATAGTTCAGTGTAAATACTGTATCTTGAGACATGCTGTATCCAGAATTGACCCTACGTTTTCTTTCCTGAGAATCTGAGGTGAATGGTAGACATATACATTTGATTGAACAGTGAACTTCAATTCTTTCTAGCTACATAGGAAAGCAAGTCTATGCAATTGATCACTTAGTAAAACTCTTTTAATCCACTCTGAAGTTAACCACCATCATCAAAATGTTCTGCGGAGATTATGTAAGTATAATGGCTATTTCAATACTTCTTGAGTCTCCTGAGATTTGAACCTTATTTATAAAATTTCATATGTGGTTCTCGACATTTTCATCAGAAAATATTGATGTTATAATTTATTTTTCATTAAATTATTAATTAGTGGATGTTCAATATAACTATTAAATGAAGATAATATTATTAAATCTCAATCCTATTCTAATTTTGAAGTAATTATTCCATAAGGGCAATTTAGATGCTCTTGTTTCATAAGTAACCTGACTGAATTCTCACCGAAGTCTAAGATTTTTTCTCGATATGTACTTCTATAAGAAACTAAAAATTAACTAATTAATTTTTATTTTAAATCTATAATATCTTCAGAAAATAGTTTATTTTTGAATGACTGTTGAATTTAAGCAATGTATTTTGTTTTCGTGTTGAAAACATTTCAATCCAACTGCTCTAACAGTCCACAAACTTTTGAAGAAACTACAAAAACCCAGATTATCTAAATATTCATTTTTAAAAGATAGCCGTTTCACATGGTCTTAGATATTATATATAATTGTGTTCTGTGTTGATATTTTTTAAATCTATCTCATAGAAAAAGTTTTTAGGAAGCTTTTTATTTTTTACTGCAAATTTTTTATGCAAAAATATAACAGCATAATTATTTGGTTAACTTTGGGACAAAAATAATATTATTTACTTATTTTAAAAGTATCAATTTCCAAGAAAATTCTATTTATTTTGTTTTTCAAATTAAATATTGAATGAGCATCTAAAATGTGTCCAGTCCCATCACTGTTGCCTTAAGAAACCTTAATTTCATCATGAGATTTTAGGATCGCATTGGCAGTTGAGACTTATCATTACTGTTTTATTAATTATGCAGCAGTTATATTTCACTACAGAGAAATAGGAGTCCTTAGGTAATTTAGACCAGCATGGTAAATGATTTAATTTGTAAAAAGCTATTGTCCCTTTCCATTCATTCAAGTACAATTATTTGGAAATGGTATTATATTCTGTAGATTGTGTACAGTCTTATACGCCAATTTATCAAAGGAACATTAAGAGAATATTTAAGTCATATTTCAAGGAATATTAGAAGTTATGGTGATGACAAGATTTTAAGGAAATTCGATGATTTGCCATGGTTCTGGAGCAGATAAAAATATCAAAGAGTAAAGAGATGGATTAAAAAGACTGAAATATTCATTTTAAGTATTTTTGAGCATTGAATGGTTTTTACATAATCAATGTCATTTTATTTTAAAGCAATTATTTCTTTTCTTAAGATATATGGCCCAGGCATTAGAATTCGGTCTCTTTACAGACCACCAGTTGAGGTTAAGTTCATCTGTTTAAACTCTACTTTGGGTCTGGGGTTCTCAAGCAAAAGACAAGTTCTTCTATAGGCAATAAAGCAGAAATTCTGGATGAATTTTTCACTGGGTTGCTTCTTAAAAACAGACTCTTAGGCCCTCCACTGAGGAATTTCTATTCAATATATGACATCTGAACTTATATGATTGATAAAAATATGTGACCAGTTTATGAGAGCCACTGCAGTAATTCATTAATATCAATTAAAAATAAAGAAAATTTGGGTTGCCTGGGTGCCTCAGTTGGTTAAGCAGCTAACTTCAGCTCAGGTCATTATCTCGTGTTTCATGGGTTCGAGCCCCACATCAAGCAATCTACTGACAGGTTGGAGCCTGGAACCTGTTTTGGATTCTGTGTCTCCCTCTCTCTCTGCCCCTTCCCTGCTTATGCTCTGTTTCTCTCTGTCTCAAAAAATGAATAAAAACGTTAAAAATTTTTTTTAATTTTTTAATAGAGAATATTTAAATGTAAATCAAGCAAGAGGCAAGAATCATAGAAAAGTAGTTACGTTTCTGTAAGGAATAATCATATGTAATCCTTTAAAATTACTTTCTAGAATTAAGGAGGTAGATAACCCTTAATGGTTAAAGTAGTTTAAGTGGGTTAGCTACATTGAGAGGGTAAATTTACCTTTAATGCAATAAGTGTATTTTACTTATGTGTTTGACCATAAGGCTGTCTATTGAAAGCAAGATTTAATTAAATGATTATGGCAAGTCTGGAGGTGTTTTATTAATTAGTCAGATATAAATCACCTTTCAGGAAGATGTTATTAAAATATCCTCCCTACATTGAGGGAAATTGCATTGTAGAGTACTAAAATACATATATTTGCCAAAGCCAGGATCTAAATCCAGTCATCCCTATGTCATTATAATTTGAGATTTTATCCACTATAATATACTGCCTCTTCCAAACATATTGGCCTGATTCTTCTAGTGAAACTATTGGCTGCTTTTGTCCTGTTGTGTCATCAACTAATCCCCCTTTTTACACAGTAGCATTTAATTTACTATATATAGATTTATTTGATTATACTCTTCCTTTTTGACTCAAAGTAAACTTTAATCTTTATTCCTTTTCCTAGCCTTTTGACAATATTTTATTTCTACCATATTTATTGATTGATAGAAAAATATTAATTTTAGGAGTAGTACAAGAAATACAACATATTGATATCATAGTCCATATCTGAATTAACATTATGTATTATAACTAAAGTAGAAAAACAATTATTAAAATTATCTGAATCTCTACCATACAGCAGGAGCTTTACATAACTTGTCTAATTTAGTTGTTCACAGCAAATCTTTCCATAAGAATACATTTAACATGCAAAAATTTTGTCTTCTTGGAGACACCAGATATTCTGTTCAGTGGTTCTATAATACATTATTTTTAGTCTTCACAATCTTCAAGGAAAGTATCCCCATTTTCTACATGAATATACTAAGGCTCAGAGAAGGTCAGTACTTTCCTCCAAGTGAAAAGCCAAGCAGTGTTGATATTGGATCTTGTCTAACTCCAAAACTATTTCTCACACACACAAAAAGTAAAACTGCATAAGTGTGATGATCCTACATACTTACTGACTTCATGTTACAAGGCAAAAAGTAGGTCCTTTGGGAACGCCATTAAGAGGTAGAAAATCAGCAGCAGTATTGTTACAAAGATGCTCTTACTCATAAATTTTTCCCAAAAGTGCTCACCAAAGAGCATCAAAGCCAAACAGCAATTTAGACAATGTCTAGTGTGGGCAACCTGACATTCTACATTTTAGCCCAACTAATAGGGAGCAAATGCATTGGCACTTAGCAATGAATTAGAGGTAGTGAAGGAAGAGCACTCAGTAAATCAGAAACAAATTCAGGGCATTCTATCCAGGAGTGATTGCAAGCTGAGAAGACCTCCCATGGGAGCAGGAGCTGTTGATTAGGCAAGATTATTTTTAAATCAGGCTTTTTCTATTGAAGGATATTCCTGAGAGAAAAGTTTCCATCCAAAAACTCTGACTTTGATTATTTATCTGCAATATGACTTACTGAACAAATATTAATGAAAGGTTATTCATACTTTAGATTGCTTTCTACTATCACAAGACTACATTGTCTGAACTTTACACACTTTGATTCAACAAAAGTTATGAATCATGCTAGTTATGCTTCAACTTTTTTTGAAGCCTCTGTTGAACTAATATGTATTGAACTGGAAAAATTAAATGTAGTAACTTTTTCCTTGAAGCAATATATAAGCATGCTGTTAAAATTTTTAAGCCCCCTTATAATAGCTATCGATTGCTTTTGAATATAAGGGCTGGGCAAGTACAACTATAAAACACCTCAAAAAGGTGCTCTATTATTAGTGTTTATGTAGCAACAGTTCCAACGTTTTAAACCTACTCTAACTCAAAAGCCCTGCCCTTCAGTAGCCAATGCACTACTTCTAGAGATGAAGTTAAGTTTGTTAGCAAGTTAAGTTTACACATACACACATATATGTGTGTATAATCATTCACATGTATATAAACACAGACACACAGGGGCGCCTGGGTGACTCAATCGGTTAACACATCTGACTTCGGCTCAGGTCATGATCTTGCAGTTTATGAGTTCGAGCCCTGCATTGGGCTCTGTGCTGACAGCTCAGAGCTTGGAGCCTGCTTCAGATTCCCACCCCACCTCTCTCTTCCTCCCCTGATTGCACTAGGTCTCTCTCTCTCAAGAATAAATAAAAGATTTTTAAAAAATAAAAGTAAAATAAACACAAACACACATACGTACATACACACAATATATGTGTGCATTAATAAAATTTATTAACGAATTTGAATAACATCAAAATTTCATGAATGGAAATATATAGTCTCTTAGATTCAGCATAATCTTTATTTTTAAATGGCTTCTACCATAGTAAAAATATTTTATAATCCAACTTCCCTCACCAGTTACTAGTAAATTCTTTTTTTTATATAGTAAAATTCTTCAAAAGTTCATTGCATTCAATATATTCAATTCCTCTACTCCAATTCTCTCTGAATCTACTGTTTTAAAAAGTTTATTTTGAGAGAGAGAGAGCACACATGTGCTCCTGAGTGAGGGAAGGGAAGAGAGAGAGAGAGAGGGAGAGAGAGGGAGAGAGAGAGAGAGAGAGAGAGAGAGAGAGAGAATCCCAAGCAGGCTCCATGGTGTCAGCATGGAGCCCTAGGCAGCGGTGAATCCCACAATCCATGAGATCATCATGACCTGAGCTGAAACCAAGAGTCAGATGTTTAACCAACTGAGTCACCCAGGTGCCCCTCTCTGAATCCATTTTAATTGGGTTTTCACTCACTTCACCTAAACTGTCCTTAAGAATATAAGCAGTGACTTGATTCCCTGATTCCCATACCCAGTTCTCATCCTCATCTTATTAGATATGTGAGTGCTGTTTGACAGTCTCCTTTGCCAGGAATATCCCAGGGTTCAATTCTTGAAACTTATCTTTCTCCTTTTTATCACTCATTTTTTCCTTACATCCAAAATAATGTCTATAATGTAGACACTACAATGTATACACAGAGCCTTCTTTGAACTTATATGTCAACCTAACATCTATGCTAGAATCTCAGAATCATAACCAGGTGTCTGCTCAGTGAGTAGAAACTGCATTGACCTAGCACCTCAGGTCAAAAAGAAAGGCAAGGCAAGGCAAGAAAGGAAAAGGAAAAGGAAAAGGAAAAGGAAAAGGAAAAGGAAAAGGAAAAGGAAAAGGAAAAGGAAAAGGAAAAGGAAAAGGAAAAAGGAAAGGAAAGGAAAGGAAAGGAAAGGAAAGGAAAGGAGAGAAAGGAGAGAAAGGAAAGAAAAGAAAAGAAGAAGAGTCTCTGACTCTTCTCTTACCCTCATACCTTAGAATTAACCTATTAACAAAATCTTTTGGCTCTACATTAACAATATATTATCTGACCACCTCTTAGTAGTTCCACTACAACTACCCTGGTCCAAGCTACCATCATCATCACTTGCCAACTTTATGCAATAGCTTCCTATCTGGTCTCTCTTATTTCCATCTCTGCTCTCACTTCTAGGTACTAGGGATACCACAGTGAATAAGATTGTTAAAACCTCTGCATTCTTGAAATCTGTATTCCAGTGATGTATAGGAAATATCGTTATTCCAGAATTCAACAAAGTCGTGAAATAAGAGGTAACACATTAAAAGGGAGCAGGCACCTGTGGAGCCTGGGTGGTTCAGTCAGTTGAGCATCTGACTTCGGCTCAGGTCATGATCTTGCAGTTCATGAGTTCAAGCCCGGTATCAGAGCCTAGAGCCTGCTTTGGATTCTGTGTCTCCCTCTCTCTCTCTGCCCCTCCCCTGATCACGTTCTGTCTCTCTGTGTCTCAAAAATAAGTAAACATTAAAAAAATTTTTTTTAAAACAGCAGGGGGGCACCTAGACACTCGGTTGGGCATCCAACTCTTGGTTTTCAACTCAGGTCATGATCTCACAGTCTGTGAGCTTAAGCCCCACACTGGGCTCTGCACTAACAGCACAGAGCCTGCTTGAGATTCTCTCTCTGCCCCTCCTCTGCTGTCTTGCTCTCTCTTAAAATAAATAAATAAATAAACAAAATTAAAAAAAAAAACATTAAAGAGGAGACTGTGAGAAAAATTTTGTCCTGGTTTACACATTTTTAGAGTGTTTATTATAATAGCAAGAACAATAATAAAACTTAAATTTGTAGAATCATTTCCATTTGCAAAAATGCTTACAGTATACAGATCATAGCACCTGTGGAAGATGATACTGCGCTGACATTCCTGTCTAGATTTGTTGATTTCTCTTAAATTCTAGAGTGTCCGTATGATTTTAAAGTCATTCAGGAAGTTATTTTGACATTATATTTCTGCTATTAACATTGATACAGTACACTCATTAAAATACACATTAGGTTAAACCCAAACCCTCTTCAAGTTTAAAGAACACAAAGAGCTGTAAAAGTCACAGCAGAAAAAATATGGTTAACTATATTTTTAATTCTTGTAATTAATCAACCTATTTAACAGACACCACAGGAAAAAAAGTCATCAGATTACCGCAAATCACTTTTGAAACTATACTACTTTTGTTAAATCACAAGATTGAAGTCTTAAGAAATTATGTTTGAGTAACAAGACTCATAGTTATTTTAATGAGTCATGTATTTCTGGGACTAGGTGGAATGGAAAAAGCAAATAGAAAGACACCATTTAGAGGGCATTACTTGCTGATTTGTCCTTTTGTAGTACACCTCCGAGACCAACACCCAGCCCTCTATCTACCATAGATTTCTTCTATCAGCAGAAACTCCTTGTAATCAGGAATATCCTGGCTTGATTCACCAAAAAAGAATGGATTGCAGGATTTTTTTTTAAGTACTTCAGAGTTCATGCTATCAATCTCCCTGACTCAGCCTCTTTTGAAAAGTCTCCAAAGATTCTTAAAACTCTGCTTATAACCTGTGGACATGCTTTTCTCATTCAAAGAATTAAAAACACTGTTTCTTAAGACCCATTTTCTTTGCCAACATCCCACCTTATCACAACACATAATTATAAATATATTCTTTTCCCACTACTCTTCTATTTATGTCTTTCTTCAGACATTCTGGTAATTATGCTAGAAGGAACCAGAAAAACATGTTAACAGTATAATAAGTATCATGTAAAAACATAAAAGTAATAATAGGCTATTTGTACATAAGATATAGGTTATGTATTATTATGGATAAAGTGGGAATCAGCTTTACTCAAGCTGCTTTGGATTGGCTTTTCTTCCTTATTTTGTGGCAATTTATAATAAAGCAATAAGCTGTCTTAATGTATTTTATCATCCTATTTCTTAATTGCAACATTTGTCCTTTTTATTTTTCAAGTTAAAAAACAGCCACTTTAACCCCAGTAGACACATTGTTCTAGTAATGTGTATTAGTAATGATTTTAAAAATATATGAACAATGGTATTTTACAGCTGGAGATTCTTGTGTTGTCATCACTACAATAGTAATCTTCTTGAATTATTGTTCAATTCTTTAGAGATGTTGAATATATGTACACATTCTTCTAGACTGTCATTTAGCTGTCAGTCTCAAAATATCAGTGTTTTAAAGGGTAAGTAAGAAACCAGACAAAGGTGCTATAAGATAGAGGTATTGGTGCCTGGGGGCACACACACCCTCTGTGTACTTTTCATCACCTGTTGTGCTGACTACTGCGTGTTTAATCAAGCTTGCAGCTCATATATAAAAAAGTAAATATTTATAGTGAGCACAGTAGTCCCTTCAAAGCAAAAAGGGGTCAGATTTATGAACCCTCAAGATAGCCAAAATTACTGGTTTTGAAATGAAGATTGTTTTGTGCAACCAAGGTCACAACTGAACCTATCACAGCATAACGTCCACTAGAAGCTCTTCACTGTCTCACTCCCCTACAGTTCATATTCTGTCTCATCCTATGGTGAATAGTAGGATGATGGTGTGTGGATATGCCACTTCCTCCTTCAAGATATTAAATGTTCTCTAATTTTATGATTTAGTGGACTTGGTCTTCTTCTTATGTAAAATAATGATGTAGACTAATCTCAATGCTTCAGAGATGGAAATGGTTTCAGAAAATGTCATTTAACTTATTTGCAGAGGGAAGTAAGTATTAAATAATACCCCTTCTCAGAATCACAGGATTATGTATAACTTGTCTGCCAATAAAAAACAAGAAACAGGTGAGTCAGCCTCCCTCTCAAATATTATGCTTCATATGCTCTCTTAAAAAAAAGATGCAGGAGTGCAGCTTTATGATCTATATTTATTTCCTTTCATTTCTTTTTTTTTAATTCCCTTCATGTATTTAGAGAGGAAATGTATTCAAAAGGAAATTCACGTAATCTAAAATTTGATGTAGGAACTAATTGTTAGGATAGGTATAATGTACTCTAGTGCATTACATGGTCTACTGTACTTTCCCCTGCCCCAGTCCTGGAATTAGCCACTTCTCCAAGGAGCCCTGATGCCCTTCATTGAATAATAATACTTAAAAACCTAGATCTGGATGCTGGGTGTGCTCATTGCTACAGGGGCATCACTGTTTATAAGCTCTTTAAGGTGACAGAGCAATGAAATATCTGAAAATGCTAACCTATATATCTGCACGCATCTATATTTATTTCTGTACATATGTGTTTGGATACTTACACATATGTATGTTTACATCTACCGATCTACCTACATATCTATCTATCCATCCATCTACCTACCCACCTTTCTGTGTGTGTGTGTGTGTGTGTGTGTGTGTGTGTCCAACCGTCTGTCTCTCTCTCTCTCTCTCTGGCTATTATCTCTTCCTATTGACAACTTCAGTCTAACCCAGCACCAAAATTTTAACCTCCTCTATTATTTAGAATTCCTCGCAGTAAAAATCGTGAATGTCAATATCTAAAATATATGCTTATTTGGTGGACACTAGCATACATACCTTAAAATGTACCAAGCCACAGCCCTGTGAGAAACAATTTTGCCAACAACACGACATTGGGTTCTTTTCATCTTTTGCTTCACAATATCCGGTTAAATGCTATTTGCCAAAGTTACTTGGGACACGTCCCTTCTTCCAACCCACTTTACTGTGTTTATGAGATTCGTTTGTAATTTAGATTTGTTTCCTACAATCTGCATTCCTTGTTGGATTCCCTCTATGTGTGACAGAATATGCTTTTTGCGGTATACAGTTGTTTGAGTTTTGAGTCATGTATTCAATACTACATTTCCTTATAGAAGACTCTCATCATCCAAAATATCCTCCACACTTCTCATTTATAGTCAACCACATCCCTAAACCCTCAAATCCTGGCAAATATTGATCTGTTTTCCATTCCTCTAGTGCTCCCTTTTCCAGATTGTCACATAAATAAATTCAAGACTGAAACCTTATGAATAAACCTTCTTTTACTTAGTAGAATGCATTTAACACTTATCCAAGTTGTTGCATGAATCAATAGTTGTATCTTTTTATTGCTGAATAGTAGTCTGTTGAATGAATGTACCATAATTTGTTTATTCATTCAGTTTGAAAGATACCTGGGTTGTTTCCAGCTTTTACCAGTTGCAAATAAAACTTCTATGAAAACTCAAGGTTTTTGTGTGAAGATAAGTTTCCATTTCTTTTAGATAATGATCTAGGGGTGGAATTGCCAGGTTATATGGTAAGAGTATGTTTAACTTTATAAGAAACTGCCAAACTGTTTCTCCAAAATCGCTGTACAATTTTGCATACCAGTAACAACATTTTGCAGCAGTATCTCATTGTAGTTTTACTTTGTATTTTTAATGTATTATGATATTAATAGTTTTTCATATGCTTATTTACTATACCTTCATTGGGAATATGTCTTCCATAAGGCTTAACTATTTTTTACTTCAGGTTTTTTTGTTGATCTCTTAATGGCCTTTATATATTTTGAACAAAAGGTTTTTATGAAAAATGTGATTTACAAATATTTTCTCTGACTCTATGACTTATCTTCTCATTCTTTTAAGAGTGTTTTTCACAGATTACAAGTTTTCAATTTTGACAAAGCCCCATGTATTTTTTAAATTTTTTAACGTTTTGTTTATTTTTAAGAGACAGAGAGACATAGAATATAAGCAGGGGAGGGGCAGAGAAAGGGGGGAGACACAGAATCCAAAGCAGGTTTCAGGCTGTGACCTGTCAGCACAGAGCCCGATGTGGGGCTCAAACCCACAAACCATGAGATCATGACCTGAGCCAAGGTCAGAGGCCCAACCGACTGAGACACCCAGGCACCCCCCCACACAATGTATTTTTTTCTTTATAGATTATATTTCTGTTGTCGTGGCTAAAAATTGTTTTATTAACCCAAAGTCATGCAGATTTTCTCCTCTGTTTTCTTCCAGATATTTTATACAATTACATTAATATTTAGGGGTATGATCAATTTGGGGTTAATTTTTGTGTAAGGTGTGTAAGGTCAAGCTTTTTTTTTTTTCATATGGACATCAGCTTTTAAAGGACAATTTCTTGGAAAAACTATTCTTTCTCCATTGAATTACTTTACAACTTTGTCAAAAGCTATTTGTCTATATTTATGCAGCTCTATTGTCAGATTCCCTATTCTATCCCATTGATCTCTTTTTCTACAACATTAGCCAACACCACACTATCATTACTACTGTGGCTTTGTAACAATTCTTAAAATCAGCATTATTCTTCCATTTTTTTTTTCAAATTTGTTTCAGTTGTTCTAGGTCCTTTGCATTTCCATGGGTAATTTAGAATCCAATTATTCAAATCTACATAAAATGCTGCTGGGATTTTTATTGGGATTGTATTAAATCCACAGACCAATTTGGGGAGAATTGACATCTTAACAATATTAAGTTTTTCAGCCATGAAAATAGTATATATATCTCCATTAAGTTATGTCTTCTTTAATTATTGTCAAGTGTGTTTTGTTTCTTCTGTCCAATATATATGCCTTTTAAAAAATTTAATTCTAGTGTAGTTAACATACAGTGTTATATTAGTTTCAAGTGTACAATATGTTGCTTTAACAATTCTATATATAACTCAATGTTCATCAAGATAATTATACCCTTAATCCGCTTATCTATTTCACCCATCACCCACCCAACCTCTCCACTGGTAACTATCACTTTGTTCTCTATAGGTAAGAGTCTGTTTCGTGGTTTCTTGGTTTGTCTCTCTCTCTCTTTTTTTTTCCTTTGTTCATTTATTTTGTTTCTTGGATTCCACAAATAAATGAAACCATATGGCATCTGTCTTTCTCTGACTGGCTTATTTTGCTTAGGGTTATATTCTCTAGATCCATCTATGTTGTTGCAAATGGCAACATTTCATTAATTTTTTCTGTTTCTTCTAGCTTTTATTTATTTTTTTTTGTTTCAAGTTTTTATTTAATTCTAGTTAGCTAACATAGAGTGTAACATTGGTTTCAGGAGTACAATTTAGTGATTCATCACTTACATATAACACACAGTGCTCATCACAAGTGCCCTTCTTAATACCCAGCACCCATTTAGCCCATCCCCCACCCACCTCCCTTCCATCAACCTTCAGTTTGTTCTCTATAGTTAAGAGTCCCTTATGGTTTCCCTCTCTTTCTGTTTTTTCTCCCACCTTCCTCTCTGTTAATCTGTTTTGTTCAACTGTTCTGTTTCTTAAATTCCACATGAGTGAAATCATATGAATTTCATCTTTTCTTATGCTTGAATAACGTTCCATTGTATATATACATATATACATTGTATATACATTGTGCGTGTGTGTGTGTGTGTGTGTGTGTGTGTGTGTGTATATACACATCGCATCTTCTTTATCCATTCATCTATTGATGGGCACTTGGGCTGTTAAATAATGCTGTAATTAATTAATGTTATAATTAATATAGGGGGTTCATATATTCCTTTCAACTAATGTCTGTGTATTCTTTGGGTAAATACCCACTAGTATGATTACTGGATCATTTGGTAATTCTATTGTTAATTTTTTAATGAACCTTCATACTGTCTTACACAGTGGTGGTACCAGTTTACATTCCCACCAAAGTTGTACGAGGGTTCTATTTTCTCCACATCCTGACCAACACAAGTTTCTTGTATTGATGACTTTAGCCATTCTGACAGGTGTGAGGTGGTATCTCACTGTGGTTTTGATTTGTATTTCCCTGACGATGAGTGATGGTGAGCACCCATTCATATGTCTGTTGGCATTTGAATTTGTTCTTTGGAGAAATGTCTGTTCAGGTGTTCTGTCCGTTGTTTAACTAGATTGTTTTGGGGGTGTTTAGTTGTGTACATTCTTTATATATTTTAAATAGTAACATTTTATCAGATATGTCATTTGCAAATATCCTCTTGCATTCAATAAGTTGTCTTTTAGTTTTGTTGGTTGTTTCCTTTGATGTGCAGAAACTTTTCATGTTGATATAGTCGCAATACTTTAATTTTGTTTTGTTTCCCTTGTCTCAGGACACATATACAGAAAAATACTGTTATGGCCAATGTCAGAGAAATTACTGCCAATGATCTCTTTTATGATTTTTATGGTTTCAGGTCTCACATTTAGGTCTTTAAACTAGTTTGAGTTTATTTTTGTGTACGGTGTCATGAAGTAGTCCAGTTTCATTCTTTCACCTGTATTTGTCTAGTTTTCCCAATACCATTTGTCAAAGAGACTGTCTTTTCCCCAGTGCATATCCTTACTTGTTTTGTCAAAGATTAATCGACTATGAAATTTTAGGTTTATTTCTGGGCTTTCCATTCTGTTCTATTGATCAATGTGTCTATTTTTGTGCCAGTACCATATTGTTTTCATTACTATAGCTTTGTAATATAATTTGAAATCTGGCATTGTGATACCTCTAGCTTTGTTTTTCTTTCTTAAGATTGATTTGGCTATTTGGGGTGTTTTGTAGTTCCATACAAATTTTAGGATCATTTGTTCTAGTTCTGTGAAAAATGCTATTGGTATTTTGATATGGATTGCATTAAATCTGTAGATTGCTTTGGGTGTATGGACATTTTGATAGTATTTATTCCTCTCATCAATGAAAATGGAATGTCTTTCCATATGCTTGTGTTGTCTTCAACTTCTTTCATCAATGTTTTATAATTTTCATAGTTTACATCATGAGTTTACATCTCTCTCTCAAAAAATGAATAAACATCAAAAAAATTTTTAAAATAAAACAAAGAAGTTGCTTTCTAAAAAGTAATAATAAATTAAAAATAAATTTTTAAAAAGTTGCTTTCTCTTTCAAGTTTGTTGGGATTTTACACATGAATGAATGTTATACTTGTTGAAAGTTTTTACAGCATGTTTTGATGATCATGAGTTTTCTTCTTAGTTTATTAATGTGATTATATAAATTGATTAATTTTTTAATGTCAAATCAGCTATGCATACCTGGAACAAACATCACTTGGTCATGCGATGTTATTCTTTTTACACATTCTTTGCACTGAATTTTCTTACATTAGGTTGTGTATTTTTGCATCATTGTCCATAAGGATTACTGTTCTGTAAGTTTTATTTCTTGTATGTTGGGGGTTTTTTGGTACTAGTGTAATTACAGCTTCATAAAATGAGTTAGAAAGTGTTATCTTCTGTTTACTATAAGATTCAGTAACATTGGTTACTATTTATTCCTTGAATGTTTGGTAGAAATCACCAGTAAAATTATGTCCCTAAAGTTCTTTTCATTGTCTAACTGAATTCAATTTCCTCAACAGATATCAGACATTTTATATTATTTGTTTTTCTTGAGTGAGTTTTGATAGTTTTTGTCTGTCAAGGAATTCAAATTGTCATATTTATTGGCATAGAATTGCTCACAGCATTCCTTTTGATAGTGATTTCCTCAGATATTTTCATATTTATATTTTGTATCTTCTCTATTTTTCTTTGTTAGTCTGGCTAGAGTTTTATCAATTTTATCGTTGTTCGAAGAATAAACTTATGTTTTCATTTATTTTCTTTGTTTTTCTGCTTAAATTTTATGTATTTCTACACTTGTCTTTGTTACTTCCTACTTTCTGCTTGCTTTGAGTATAATTTTCTATTATTTTTAAATTTCTTATAATAAAAGCTTAAAATTTTTATTTGAGAACTTTCTTTTGTTTTACCATATGCATTTAATGCTATTAATTTTTGTGTAAGTACTGAAAAAAAATTGACTTTTGTAGATGCCAAGCTTGCATGTTGAATGTAGATCATTGACTTTGTTTCTCTAGTCTTTGATAGGGAAAAAGTCCATATGGTCTTGAAAGCTGCTAAGATGTGTGATTATCTTCTGAATGTTTCACAGTATAAACAGTTTTAGATAAATAATATTTTAAAGCATTTATTATGAATTTATAGATTTCTAAGATACATAAGAAATGGGAAAATATCATAAATATGTATGTGGGTACCTAAAAGACTACAAGTTTTAATATTTTACAACTCTAATTGTGTATCAAAATGATTCTTGAAAATGATAGTGTCCCATGACACTCTCATAAGAACAATTAAAACCTAGGTGGGATTATAGGTTGAAGTTAATGATGATAATGGAGAAGAGGTGGAAGAGGAATAAGATTAATAATAATGACTACTGACTGTAATATATCCCATTAATCTTCATAACAACTCAAGAGAAATCAAGCCAGCCTTACTCTAGTGAGATCTATGTGTTCATCAACAAGGAAAAGGAAGAGAAGGTCCTAACTTTTACTGGTTACTTTTTATATTTTACGATATCCAGAGACTGTAATTATCAGATGCTTCCTAGTTATATATTAGAATGATATTTGTTTTAATTTTTCACTTACTTGATATATGTATGTTTCTTTTCATGCCCCCTTCCTCTACTCAAGAATATGATAATAGAGAACAAAGATGCATTAGATAGAGAGATGGAGGCGTTTAAATCAGTGGCATAAAACATTGACTTCATGCAGTTTCTAGAAGAGTTAACACTCCACATTAGGTGGGGGACCTCATAACATCTCTCTGGAAAGTCATCAAAAGACAGAGTACACTATGAAATCATTGCCATATCAGTATTCTTTCATATGGACCCCATTGGCAATGGCATAAGCAGGCCAATCAAAAAGACAAGGTATGGATTTACTTGATTAATAATGAAAGATTGAAGGGGCAACCAAGTGGTTCAGTTGGTTGGTTAAGCGTCTAACTTTGGCTCAGGTCATGATCTCATAGTTCCTGAGTTCTAGTGCCGCATTGGGCTCTGTGCTGACAGCTCGGAGCCTGGAGCCTGCTTCAGATTCTGTGTCTCCTTCTCTCTCTCAGCCCCTCCCCTGCTCATGCTCTGTCTCTCACTCTCTCTCTCAAAAATAAATAAACATTAAAAAATTATTTTTAAATGAAAGATTGAATAATCCAACTTGATGTAAAATAAAAACAGGAGGAACAAAGCTTTGTAATTGGTAGTCAAAATGGCTATTAATTTGTTTCACTCCTCATTATTAAATATTTCTTTGAGAATGAAATATAGACTGAGAAAGTCAATTAAGAGAGGTAATGGGGCGAAACAGAACAAAGAATTTCAGTGAAAGATACAAAGCAACTTAAGCTTTAGAGTTTTTTTAAATGAATATCTCTGACACGTTGTTAATATAAATTAATGCACTATTATATTATTCATCCTTTGTTTAACAGGTATTTTTGGAAAACAGCAGAATAATTTTTCAGGTAGTTAAATTAAGTTTGGGCTATTAATTAGAAACAATTATATATGTGGCTTTTTTTATTCTTACACTGTCCTTTTAAACTCTATAGGGTTAGTTTCCCATACAGGTCCTGTCTTAGCTTACTCAGAGTGCTATAAGAAAATGTAATGAATTGGGTACCTTAACAAAACAGACATTTATTTCTCACAGTTCTAAAGACTAGGAAGTTCAAGATCAAGGTGACAGCAGATTCACTATCTGGTGAGAGCCCTCTTTCCTGGCTTGCAGAAGGCTATCTTCTCTCTGAGTCTTCACAAGGTAGACAGAAACTCTGTCTTGGTCTCTTTTTCTTCTTACAAGGATATTTAATCCCATCCTGGGGACCCCACACTTAGTGCCTTAACTAAATCTAATTATCTCTCAAAGCCTCTACCTCCAAATATCATTAAGTTGGGGATTAGGGCTTCATCATATGAATTTGGGACAGGCAAAATTCAGTTCATAGGTGACATCATGACTTTATTACTCTTACCTAATTAAATATTAATAAGTCACTTCACTCACAGAATTTATAGAAATTAAAAAATGTCTATGTGCAATGCAAAAATTTTGAGTATTTTTTTAATTAAAGCTTCTCTCCCTCACCTGCTCCTGCCAGCTTCAGGCCATTAGTAAAAATCCTCCATTAGTAAAAAGATCAAGATTGACTCTTTTATCCTTCTTTGGATCAGTCCTTCACACCTGAGAGCAGTCTAACGGGCTTTCAATATCTCCAGGATTAGGGAAGGGTGAGTATGTAGGGGAAATGTTCAGGAATATCTTTGGTTTTATTTAACAGGTATTTTAGTCACATAGCACTGATGCTCTCTGGCCATGGAAGGTGTTTCTTTGGAATCACAGTAGGTTTTTAGGCTACCTCTCATTGCCAGGAATCTTCTCCTGATTTATCAGTCTGCTCTTAAGAGTTCCTAACAGTCCTTCTGAGGGAGATTTGGAGCCAGATCCTTGAAAATGACTTACCGACTACCTCTTCCTATTTTGTGTCTCTCAATTGGCCCATGATAAACACTCAAGACATCCTATGTCCCAACAAACTCTGGGAGCATGACAAACTCAGAAAATACAATCAATTCTTGGAGTTCAGGCATTCATTGTGAAGCCACCCCTCCTCACTTAAAACAGCTAGTTAGTTATCCATGCAGTCTACCCTTAGCCTTTCCCAGTGTGAATCCACTGTGTTCCCCAAACTCCGTGAACATATATCAAGTTCTCTATGTGGTATCCTTAATGATTACATTACCATCCAGCTTTCACCTCACTTCCTGTAGCATGACAGAAAGGCCTCACAGACACTATCACTTCTACCCCAATAAATCCCATCTATAATTTTAAATTGAGTCTATTCAATCCCTCAAGGTTGGTGAGTGGCTGTTACAAAAGTAGTGTCTAGAATTTTCCTTGCAAAAGCCACCCAGCTGGTTTATCCTTCACTTTGGAATGTGGATGCACTTGGCAGCTAATGTTTAGCCAGCAGGTTAGAGCTTCAATGGAAACTGAATTATAAAGGGAGCAAAGTTAAAATCCTGCTATAGTGCTATATAAACTTTTTGCCATTTTTTTCTATTATTTGTCTATCAAATGAATATTTCTGTCAACCCTCACTTTCCAAAAAGGAGATTAATATATGTCTTTGTGGAGCAACTCCTAACTGATTCCTATTCAACACACCATATTTATTTGGCACAGATTTTCCTTTTGCTATAAGATACCATATGAGTGTTAATGAAGTTTAGTCCCTTTAGCATATGTTCTCAATATTTGTAAATTATCTAAATACTAGTACTGCTTTAGTGCTTACATTTAACTATTAACATTTTTTTAATGAAGAGAAGTGATGTAAAAATATTCCAAATGCAATTTAAAACAAAAAATGGAATTGTACTTGAACAGACAAAAATTTTAGGTGCGTTACCAATGCTTCAAAGTACAAAAATAAGTTGTGTATTATATTAAAAAGCAAAATAACAAGATTGGGTTCCCCCTTTATGTGGATGGTAATCATTTCCTGAATCAATCCTGGTATCATTTTGGCAAATTATTGATAGATTACTTTGAAAATTAAAAACAGTGGTGGGGCACCTTACCATATAATTTAGTGACCATCAATATTTTCTGAATCATCTTTTACTTCCTAAACATTTGATGACTTCTGAGATATATAGTTCACCATGAAATCATTCATTGGTATTTATCAGAATATTGACGAACTTTTATGAGTAAAAGCATAATAAAATTTAAGTCCAATGTCCTTATAAAACCAAGTACTAATAAGAAATTAAAAATTACATTCAAATACTTTACACACTTTGTAAGTATTTCAGCTATTAATAAAATTAGCTAAGATATCTCACTTATCTTGGATTCCTGACTCTAATGCCATCAATGCATTTCATTAACGAAGTAGAAAGCTGTGAACCAAATGGACATAAAACCAGTCAAGATATAATGTGCTTCCTTCGTCCCCTTCATCCCCAGAGCAAAACATGGCTAGATGTGCAACTAATGTCTATAAAGAAAACTTCTGATAATGAATGTCTTCCACCTTTATTATGATACCATTTTCTTCATTTTTTCTTTCTTTTTCTTGTTTGTAGATATTTGTACATCTTGACTCACACTAAACATAATAAAATGCCATGTAGGACATTGATTTAAAACAATTCAAAGCAAATATTACCCTAAAGAATCTGGCTATTACTTTAATTCTGCATTAGATATTAGTCAGTTACATATATACACATATATGTGTGTATAAAGATTATTTCCAAAATTCTAAAACTTTTGTTTGGGTTAAATTTCTTTTAACACAGAAATATAAAAGTTCCTTATTCTGTAGGTAACGACCTTACTTACAGATTACCCAGTCAAGATTTTATTTAGCAGCAAACTGGCTTTTCCTAAAATCATATTCTCTTCCTTTAGTTAACATTAACTCAGAGAAAGGAAAAATGTAAAACCAGCTAGAACCAAGAATTAATACAAAGGTAAATTTGGTTGGTAATAGAACACTATATTTTCCAGAGTTGTCTTTCATTGTCCTAAAAGGAAATAAAATGGTAGGCAAAGAGATGCCATTCTTTTTCTCATTACCATTTCAAAAACATATGGTTCACTTGAAAACATTATCATTGATTTTTCTCTTAAAAGCTAAAGAAATTTTAATTACTAGGAGGCTGATTCCATTTGTGAAACAGATTACTGTGCTTTGAGAATACAGGTAACTAACCTCTCTACAAATATCAAATTAAAGGCAAGTTGTTGAAATTTTAGAATCACTACCCATCTAAGAGCTGAAACATCATTTTGTAGAAGTTTTTTTTTAATAAATCCAGTTCTTGGGGTGCCTGGATGGCTGAGTTGGTTAAGCGACCGACTTCGGCTCAGGTCATGATCTCGCAGTGTGAGTTCAAGCCCCGCGTCGGGCTCTGTGCTGACAGCTCGGAGCCTGGAGCCTATTTCAGATTCCATGTGTCCCCCTCTCTCTACCCCTCCCCTGCTCACGCTCTGTGTCTCTCTGTTTCTCAATAATAAATAAACATTAAAAATTTTTTTTTAATCCAGGTCTTCACACATTAAATATGAACATAATCTCTATCTTAAGAAGGAAATCCTGGACTGTATGTGTTCCATGAATATGAGCAATCACTTAGATCCTATACTGACTGTGCTTCTCCTTTAACCTTCCAAAAATGTTACTATGTTTTATGCCCTCTAGATTACGTTATATGCATTAGAAATTTTTAACCATTTTTTAAAATTTTTCAAAGTTTTTTTTTTTTACATTTATTTATTTTTGAGAGAAGAAGAAAGAGCATGAGCAGGGGAGGGGCAGAGAGAGAAGGAGACACAGAATCTGAGGCAGGCTTCAGGCTCCAAGCTGTCAGCACAGAGCCCCACACAGGGCTCAAACCCACGAACCATGAGATCATTACCTAAGCCAAAGTGGGATGCCACCCATGCACCCCGATATTTTTAACAATTTTGAGAAATAAATATGAAATCAGCATTAATGTTTTGAAATAAGAGAATATAATCAACAAAAAATAAAAAATGAATAGAATTGAGAAATAAGATATACTGAAAAAGTTTAAAGTCAGAATTCTATTATTCTGAGTTGCCAATTACTAAGCCAAAGGCTTGTATAAATGCTGAGTCATTTTTATATGTTATATTGAAATAAAAAACTCTTAGCTTGCCAGATATACCCTTGTTGATAACTTCAAATTAAATAAAAATATAAAAGTACTATTTAAATTAGAAAGTAGCTATACAAATAATAAGAAGCAAAATGCCTCCTTCACCTACAGAATACTATAGTTTGCAAAATACACTTACACATTATTTTATTTGGGGCATGAATATGTTCATTAGACTCAAATGTCATTTTAGTTCTCTTTAAATAATATATTATTAATAAAATTAAAAGATTGTTATGAGAACTTATTATTAATTAGACCATTCACAAGAAAGGTTAATAGTATATTTTAGTTCTGCTCCATGATATTTTTTAAGTTTATTTATTTATTTTGAGAGAGAGAGAGCCAGGGAGGGGCAGAGAGACAGGGAGGGAGAATCCTAAGCAGGCTCCATACTGTCAGCACAGAGCCCAACATGGGGCTTGAACTCATGAACACCAAAATCATGACCCGAGCCAAAACCAAGAACAGGAAGCTCAACCTACTAAGCCTCTCAGGTGCCCCTGCTCCATGACATTTTTGTCTTCAAAGGTAATAAAACAGCAGAATAGACTATAAGGTATTTCCTATGGAATGGCCTGGTATGGAAAGACAGATTACCACATAATATGTGATATATATTTCCATTTGGAAAATACAACTATATGTAAAGATATGAAAAGCACAAAAAGAATACTTGACAGGTGTTTCCTTTTAACATAACCATTAAAATATTTAACAATAATTTGTAGACAATAAGGTCATAAATTACTTTTTAACCTTTCTTGGTCAGAGATTTCCTTATTTGACAAATCTATTATATTAAGTGTATATTAATTATTTAATGATAAAAATTTTTCCATTCGTATTTCTTCTATATATGGAGTCTAGTCTAGCAATTAAGAACACAGGCTTTGGAATCAGACACATCTGGGTCAGAATCTGGGAACCATTATTTACTCACCATATAAACTAGAAACAGAAATTAACCTTTCTAAATCTCAATTTCTTTATCTGTGGCAATAGTACCAACCTCACTTGTTTGTATATTTGGTTGTTTATTTAATTACTGGGAGTTAAATAAGGTAATATAAACTATTTTACAACAATTCTTGGTATAAATTGAAAACTTAATGAGAGTTGACAATTTTTGGATTGTGGTACTAATAGTATTAAACTACTTCTTTCTTCACTTGACTATGTTACACTGATTTAGATTTCACTGGGTTGAAATCATTCTTAGGTATTAGGTTTTAGAAAGGATATGTAAATGTTAATTCTTCTTTTTGCCCTTTCTCTTAAATTATAGTTTGGCTGGCTTTAAAACTTGTAAATCCTAGATCTTTCCCTGTGAGTTCCAGAAAGACTGATCAATGCCTTCTAACATTTACTTTGGGGAAGAGAATTCTGATCCTAATTTGATTATTCCTTTGTAAGCAAGCTGAATATGTCTAACTGTTTTGTCTTAACTGTTAACCTTGATTTCTTCATTAATATTCCCCAATTTGAGATGATCACTTTTCACAAAGATGTGATTCTTTCATTACCTGAATTTTTTTCTATCTTTTCTTTGTTATTATCTTCCTTTGTTCTGCTCTCTTCAGATGTATATACATTAAAGGTAACATCCTGAATTATGTCTCCATGCTTTTCTCTTTCCTAATTTATAATCTGATCACTATATCTTTTTCTGATTAAATATTCTAAAAGACTATGAACAGAATTTTCAAGTAATAACAATCTTTTATAATCCTCATTGATATCAGTCACATGAAATTCTTCTATCATCTTTTACAATGCTATACCTATTCCATTTTAGTAACTTTGTGATATTCTTTATTTACTTACAGAACTATAATAGTCCTAAAACATTACCTTTTATTTATCCAGACAGAATGTTACTTCACATTTCCTCATCATACCTTATCAAATGCTAGCTCCCCAAAAATGCTATCAAAACACTCTGAAGATGAAGCAAATCTGAGGGGAAAGTCTACCCTGACAGTCTATAGCATCTCAGAGTAGAGAGAGAAAGGCAGGATGTTTATGAAATTTGGAGATTTGGTTTAAGGTGTGTCTTTTGATGAGGGGATGGGGGCTTGATTAGGTAATTTGTGATGTAAGAATTTAAAATTGGAGGACACAGAAGATAAGATTTCAGTGTGAATGTATTAACTACTTATTCTATTGAAACAAATTACTGTAGTTAATGGTTTAAAACAATATAAATGTCCTCTCTTACAGTTCTGGAGACCAGAAATCCAGAATCAGTTTCACTAGGCAAAAATAAAGGTGTCTGTAGAGCTGGTTCCTCTGAAAGCTATATGGAAGAAATGATTTCTTGCCTTTTCTAGCCTCTAGAAGCTTCCCACATTCCTTGGGCCATGTCTCTTTCCTTCATTTTCAAAGCTAGCAACATAGCATCTTGTTTTCATCATCATGTTGCCCTTCTTCTTACCATCAAATCCCTCTTTACCTCCCACTTATAAGGACATTTAGGATGGTATTTATGGCCTACCTAGGTAATCCAGGATATTCTCTCCATCTCCGTATCTTTAACTAAATTACACCCTCAAAGTCCCTTTTGCCAAACAAGGTTAACATGCACAGACTCCAGGGAGTAGGAATTGGCTATCTTGAGTAAGTACTTACTCTTAAAGAGTAAGTAGTCATTCAATGCTATCAATTTATTCTATTTAGCTTAACTTTAATAGTCTTCTATTACATATTATTAAGATAAACTTAATACCATCTGTTATTAAGTTATTTTCAATCATATCTTCCCAAGAAATTGTTTCATAAAAGAGTATAGTCATGTTATTAAAGACACTTCCAGATCTTAATTATAAGAGGCAGTGTGGGTGAATTCAATTCTCCTCTCTTTCTTAAACTCCTTGACATCTATTCACTAAATTGTAAATAAAAACTTTATAGTGACTAAATTAGCAATTGGTTCATTTTTATAAATACTTCTGCATCATTTGAAAAAATAATGTAACCAGGGTTATCTTAATATCATTAGCTATGTTAGCTGATTGTTTGATTTTATTTTTAATATATATACAATACGTACATATTTTCTTTGCAAGTGTAGCCCAGATGTAAACTGAAGTCATACTGTCCTTTAAGATTCAAATTAAGTCCACTAAAAATATTATCTCTGTGACTCTGTCTCCCTAAAGATGCTTGCCTGAGGCTAGAGGAACACAGGAAATAAAAATTAACAGATCTCTTCAAGCTATGTTTCCATTTCTTTTTAGTCTAGCCCATGTATGCCACTTCTTCTCTATGGTTATCATGGACACAACCCTGATTCAATCACTCTTTCAAAATACCATCAACAAAAAAGTCATCCCAACCAAACTTTATGGGGGGGATTCATGGTAAACAGGAAGGGTTTATATTGGGGTTCTGCAAATACCTTGAGGTTAAATATTAGACACTGTTCTTAAATGTCTTTGGTGATCCAGACAATGAGACTATATTTTTGGCTTTTTCATATTCTCTCAATCCCTCCTTCTAACACAGACAGACAGACAGACAGACAGACAGACACACACACACACACACACACACACACACACACACGCACACACACACACACACACAATCTTTCTTTTTCTCTTAGAACTGACTTAAGAGTAAGAGCTTATTCTTTTAGAGTTTTGTTTTTACCTGCAAGATCCTTTTCAAATAGAAATTTCTTTCGCAAAAATGAAAAAAGGCCTCAATAATACATGCTATTTTATTTTACATCAATTACAGCTATAATGGAAAGGGCACTAGCCATGAAGTTAAATTTGGATTTGAGTGTTGGCTTCATGACACACTATCTGTGTGGCTTTAAACAACTTACTCAGCCTCATAGTCACATCATCTGTGAAATAAGATTAGTATTATCAGTCTCATAAGACTGCTGAGGTGATTACCAAGGAAGTGAAAGTGAAAATACGTAGAGCATAGCCTGCTTATATGAATAATGAATTTTAAAAACTACTGGGTAAACTAAAGATGTCACTGTGGTACATGTATTTTTGTATTTTGTAAACATTCCAAGAGCCTATATTCTACCTAAGGCACTAGCATAAAAGCTTTGAAAAGCAAGAAAAAAAATGTACCTGTCCTCCAGAGGTTTAAAATTTAGAGGAAAAGACAAATGCAAAAACTGTAAGGCCATGTATAATAGAGACGTAAATGATAAATAATAATTGATGCAATCTGAAAAGACTTCACACAAGAGGCAGAATTTGAAGTGAGTCTAGTGTTGGGGCACCTGGATGGGTCAGTCAGTTGAGCGCCGGACTTTAGCTCAGGCTGTGATCTCATGGTTCGTGGGTTCAAGCCCCACATTGCACTCTGCGCTGACAGCTCAGATCTTGGAGCCTGCTTCAGATTTTGTCTTCCTCCCTCTCTCTCTGCCCCTCCCCCACTCACACTCTGTCTCTCTCTCTCTCTCTTTCACACAAAAATAAACATTAAAAAAATTTTTAATTAAAAAATAAATTAAAATAAATTAAAAAAATAAAGTGAGTTCAGTGTTTGAGTGGGATACAACTCCTGTAGATGGAACAAGTAGAGAAAGAATTTTGTGTTTTTAAGTCTCTACGTATATAGTCAATGAGTGATGAACAGTCTACTGACAAGAATGAATGATACCTAAAGACTAAGACTAGAGGTTAAGTCACTTGGAGATTTTGCACAAATTCACTTATTCCAGCTTTCGTTCCCTACATCTCTCCCTCTGAGTACATTTGTAGTATCCCTCCAAGCCAGTTATATTAACCTAGTAAAAGGTTAGTAACCATTTATTTTCACAAGAAGTGGAGGTGAGATGTTTACCACTGCCTTCTCTATCATCAGAACAATAGAGCAAAAAAAGAATTAGTATCTTCAGATACCTACAAATAAAAGAAATTAAAATAAAATAAAATAAAACAAAATAAAAAAGTAAAATAAAATAAACACCTTTCTGTGACCAAGCTACCAGATAAGATATATCTGAGAGTAACTGTAAATTAACAAAAGGAAATATTTTTACATTTCATATGTTTATTATTATAGAGGAAATTTTATTGATTCGCAACTATAAAATATTCTAAACACTAAGAAAAGATCCCATTATGGTACGATGGTGGTTTTAGAGATTTGTGTCATTCCTTCTATAGAATGACTACAGACCAGTGCTCAGTAAGACAAATATCTAGAAGTTGGGATAGGTTTAAGCCAAACCCATCCACATTTTTTAATCCATGCTTTTTGTGACCTATGAGCTAAGTGAAGTTTTGTTTATTGATACATAGGGTAATGAAACACTATATGCAATTTACTATCACATTTTTTATTTTTTAACTTAATTTTAGTAATTGCCTCCAGATTCACTAATTTCACAGTGTACTTTTTCAACAAGGGAAAAAAGGGAATTATCCAGCTGTATTAGTTTCATCTCATTAGTCCTGCCTATGGCTAATTAGAAACATCAAATCCATCATTAACTGATAAATATTCAAATAGCTCTAAAAGCAATACTGAAATGGTAGTCCCCAAAATGATACTTGAACAATTGGAGTCATAGTGTGTTCTCCAAAATAACTTTTTTTAAAAATGCGCCAGACTATTAAATAACAAATGCATGTTTTAGTCTTCCAGTTTTTAGCAGGAATAAATCACATCACTCTACGTTTCTTGTAATCTTTGTCTTACGAGCTAAGTACTAAGCTTCTTGTGAACAAGGGACTCACCTATGTGTATAGCTCTGCCATTGTATAAGGTTGGGCACTGTTGTAAAGCTATACAAGAAAAGGAAAAATGCACGTTTAGCCTTATTAGCATAGGACATTAAACAACAGAGCTTTCAAAAAGATCCTATAAGAACACAAGTTCCTCTATTTCAGCTGAAATAATTATGTAGAATATCATCTGATGATCAGTCTCACTGTGGTCCCAGCCGTGTGTTTCTATTTTGGGGAAGAAGCTATTGTAACCCTGCAGGTTCTTCTTATTCACTTTGATTTATGCTGTGCTCTTATCTCCTGAAAAATCCTTTAGACCAATCTGAGGGTAAAGTGATTGTAATGTGATTGCTGTCTTGAAGCAGGAGGGATTGCACGATATTACAAGTATTCTGTTTTTTCTAATAAGTCATACTAACTAATGGGGAGTTATTGCCTAAATTATTCAGAATCCTTCTAGTTTTTCACTCAAAGAAAGATGTTAAGCTTATAGATTATATTCTTTACTATAGAGAATTTCTCCCTCAAAACCATTTCATGATGTGGAAGGAGGTTTTCAGAGATTTGCTTAAAAAATTTTTAAAAATATGAGGTGAGAAGAAAATAATTCTGAAGATATTGTTGAAATGTGTAATGATACCTTTATGGCATATTCTATTATTTATTTGGAAAAAGAGATAACATCAAGAAATAAAAATGATTATTCATAGTTTTTTGTATTTTATTTCATACCATTAGTTCTAAACTATCTGGCTAATACAGAATATTTGTGCAAATGATCAATGATATTAAAAATCCTACTAGTTGAAAGCATTTAGTATCTATAATTCTTGTTTTTCTATTTCACTATAAGTAGCTTTATTTTTATCTAATATTTTCCTTAGAACCATTATATATGATAATATAAATGTATGGTAAGATATATATTTCTCTATGATGTGTAGGACTCTGTCTCATAGGTCTTATGTTCTCTTAGCTCCAAGAATTTAATACTATTTGTAATTGTGATGAGGAATTAGCCTAGAAATAATATGAAATAGCAAAACAGGAATAATGTTAACCCATAAAACTATCTCAGGAAATGAGGTAGAGCCTCCTGAAAAAAAACATGAGACTTCCAAGCAACACATTTCCACTTGTTGAAATCTAATTAAACATGAGATTATTGCCTCAAAACTTCTTCAGGAAAACTTCCCTTAAACTCTCTTATTTTATGCTAAACTATTTCTTTCCTCCAAATTCTACAGTATTTTATTAGATTTTTGTGATATAAGTTTTCATCTGCCTTAAATCAGTTATGTGTATGCATTTAATTTACAGTAGTAAAATTAATGATAGTACATAGCACAATCTATTACACATACTGTTTATTTCAACTTTCTGAAAAAATCAAATAATTGAATAAATTGACAGGGGATATGATAACCTATTATATGTAACCTATATGTAAAGGTAAAATAAATTAGTGTTTAGGGTGCCTTAAATTATGCACTAAATATCTGCATAAAAATAAGAAATTATTTCAAGTGTGACCACAAAATAATTTATCTAATTATTCAATACAAGACCTGCAATATTTAAATCCTATAAGACTACAGTAACTAAGAGCTACATTTATTAATATACATATATATTTCGTCAAGCTAATTGTCTCATTCTATATTATGATAATATTAAAGTTAATTCCAAAATTTGACTAAAAATACATTAGTGATGTACTAAGTACTTAGAGTTAAAAGTTGAGAACATTTCCTATACTACTGCACTAAATTCCAAGTTTAAGTCTTTTAGGATATTAAAGATCACATTCTTGTATTCTAGAGTGCACGCTAAATATATTTTTATTTCCCCTATAATCTCAATTTTTCTCCTTGAATTTTTTTATACAGATTCATTCTCTTTTAGTTACTCAACTTTTTTATCCTCCATTTTCAGCTTCCACTAATAAGACCCAGTCTCCAAAGTCCATGTCAATTGCAGTCTCTTTGGATCAGTGACATCTTGACCTTGTTTCCAAGCCTCCTAATCTCATTAGAAATATAAGGATAATAAAAGAAGGGAGAGGGTGTTTCTGAATGAGATAAGGTGATCAGGAAATAATTACCTTTTTATTGCATTGCCTACTAAGTAATTTAACTGGGAATTTGCACATAAACTTTAAGCCCAGTCATAACATTACATAGTGTAGAACTATATTCCAGCTGTGAATTTTAAACACTAAAAGTTAGCACTTAGAACTAATGTGAACATGTCATATTTAACCAAACTTCAAGCCAATTTGGTGAAATCAAAATTCTGACAATCTATTGAAAACTCTGCAAAGGCTAAATCAGCAATGCTGTCAAATCATATACAGTGTATACCTCTAATAAAATAACACCACACAATCTATGTCTTTGGGGAGTTCAAGTCTTGAAGGACCAGGAGGACACATAAGCCAGAGTCTGTGTGGAGAGTGTACACATGAGACTGCCTTAAATACTCTGATTATGTAATGTAAAGTCTGAAGCCTTCCCTAGACTTTAAATTTGTAACATCTTATGTTATCAACATCTTTTCTCCATATGAGCCTACACAGCAACACATTATTTTTTTTCACCCAGACTCATCCAGATAACTCCTCCTTTTCCCCAGTCTGAAAAAAAATTCCATGTACAATACCTTTTAACAAATATTAATGAAAAAATTGTGACTAGCAGGGAGAAATCACAGAAAGTAAGTCTAACTCACTATCCATTCTTGTTATTTATCACATCTCTTCCCAAATTGTTTCCTGGAAATCCAAATATTCTTCCTTTATTCATAAGAACAGTTCAATCTCCAAATTTGCACAACTACTCACATTAAGGTTCATTCTCAACAAAACAAAGGAAGATTTTATTATTCTTAGAAACTTGGTACAGTTAGAAATGAATATGTTTGGCTGATACATCACTGGTGCTCTAACAGGATATACTACAATTCTGGCCTAGAAAAATTGTAGACACCAGGGAAAGAGCAGACAGTTCTACTGGAAGCATTAGGAAGGATTCCCTGTGAGAGGTGACACTGGAGCTAAAGCCTAAAAGTTAAATCTTGAATAGATGTTTACAAAAATCATAAGATGAATCAGAGATGAATGTGTGTGTTGCAAGGAGAAGGGGAATATTCCCAATTTATGGAACAGAACAAATAAGATACAGCTGTCTCTTTTGGCTGGAGTGTGTGGCTATACGCCATGGTATGGGAGTTGAGAGGTTCAGGAGAGAGAAAATAAGACATAAACCCACAAAGACAGTAAAGGACGAGGTCATGAAGAACACTGTTCACTCTGTTAGAATATCTGAACTAAACCTCACAAGTCATCTATTCTCAGTCATAGGAATGAGTTGCACCATGCACTGAAAATAATAAATACTGCCATTAATGCTAATAATCCAAAGTATGGATCCTTTGCTTACAATTTCCATTACTTACAATTCATGTTTTGCTCTCTAATATGAGATTTTCACTCAACAGTACAATTTCACTCAACAGTACACTCAACAGTACAACAGTACAATATACTCTGTTGAGCAGGCAAAAATAAAATGTCAATAAGGCCAGCATCTTGGTATGTGTTCATAACCCTAGATGTTCCCAGGGATGTTTCTTTTATGTGAAAATCATCCATTCTGTGCACCACAGTAGAAAACAAATATTGAGAAGCATTGCTTTGAGTATTAAGAATCTTAGGTATGGAGGGGCGCCTTGGTGGCTTAGTCATTTCAGCATCTGGCACTTGGTTTTCGCTCAGGTCATGATCTCACAGTTTGTGGGTTCAAGCCCTGTGTCAGGCTCTGCTTGGGTATTTCTCTCTCTCTCTCTCTCTCTCTCTCTCTCTCAAAATTAATAAATAAACTTTAAAAAAAGAAGAATTTTTAGTCATGGACAGACAAATGATGTGTTTGATCTTTTTAGAAGAATCATCCTTGGCAGTGAAGGCAAATTAGACCTACTTAGCAGCATATTGAAATAAAACCAAAAGAAAGTGGTAAAGTCTTGTACTAAAGCAGTAGTGACAGAATTTTAAAAAGGAGAATCACATGAAAAATGTTGTAAGGATAGGGCTGACAGGACTGGACTGAAGGGCACAATAGTTGTGGAAGGGCGAGAGAGGGGAACAATGCTTGTCAACCCACCTTTCAGTGTTGTGTTTAAAGCCACTGAAACCTCATCAGAAAATTCTTGTCAGATAGAAGTCTGAGATTAGGTGGCTGAATACCTTCAGGAGAGTTTAATGCATTTGGGTCTGAGCCAATGGAGATCCAAGGACCAATGCCCCAAAGATGAATAAATGTCTGGTTCAAGGGAAGTGCTCTATGGAAAGGGAATCCCAAGATTTCTGTAGATTTTCTCTTAGAGTTCTAAAAATCCTAAAGTAATGGGGCGCCTGGGTGGCTCCATTGGTTAAGTATCAGACTTTAGCTCAGGTCATGATCTCACAGTTTGTGAGTTTGAGACCCGCATCAGGCTCTGTGCTGACAGCTCCGAGTCTGGAGCCTGCTTTGGATTCTGTATCTCCCTCTCTCTCTACCCTTTCCAGCTCACTCTCTGTCTCTCTCTCTCAAAAATAAATTTGAAATATTTATAAAAAATTTTTTCAACACTAAATTAACTGGAGATACAGTCATCTCCACTACACCAAAACCAAGGTATTTTGATGATGCTGAACTATTCACTGAAACCTATATTCTAACAAGCATCCAGTCCATGAAATCGTCAACATGCATGGCTAATATTTCAGCCTAAAAGTCTTAAGGCATTCAGATTCTCAATATGAGTATAACTCAAAAGACACATGAGAAAAAGGATTAAACTGTAGGTAGCTTATGAGTGCTGACTTTGGAGGGATATGGTTTTACGGACCCTGGCCCTTGGGGTAGCTGTGAATAAGTGAAATATGATGTACTTATTGATGTGCCTATTGATCTGAGATGATGCAAATAATTTTATCAACCTCATGAGCAAAATATATGTGTTTTTTCTCAGTTTTTATTCAGTTCCAGGAAATAATTTAAAAATTTTTCTGTCAGTTAAAGAAATCTATTCATTATTTACTCAGAAGAGATTCTAGAGCTAACTTTAAATCTACAAATTACTCATGCTCTTCTGCTTAGTGAGTTTATGAGGCAGTTTATTCTGTTTTTTAAAAAGGGAGTATTTTGGGGCGCCTGGGTGGCGCAATCGGTTAAGCGTCCGACTTCAGCCAGGTCACGATCTCCGGTCTGTGAGTTCGAGCCCCGCGTCGGGCTCTGGGCTGATGGCTCAGAGCCTGGAGCCTGTTTCCGATTCTGTGTCTCCCTCTCTCTCTGCCCCTCCCCCGTTCATGCTGTGTCTCTCTCTGTCCCCAAAATAAATAAACGTTGAAAAAAAAAATTTAAAAAGGGAGTATTTTGTATTCCTCTGTCAAAACCTAAATTCACAAATGACTAGAAGCAAAGATTATATTTTGATTACCTTGTGGTAAGAATTTAAATGGAAATGACAGGCATTAGAATTTATTTTGCCTTTGACAAGTGATACTATTTCTAAATCTGTCAATTTTCAAAGCAAGATAAATAAGATAATTTTACCGTATGCACATTATTTTTCATGTCACATCTGAAAGTGTCCGATTTTTTGAAATTCCCAATTTGCTCTAACACGAGTATAAAATAGAACATCGCTTTAAGAGGTATATATGCTCAAAACACCCAAAACAATAGCCTCTGACCCTTCCAAAAGACTAAATACTATTACTGCATTCAGTTAAAATACATCTCAACAATTAGTAAGTTAAATCACATTCAGCTAAGCAAGCAATCTGTATTAAGAACACGCTGTTTGTCTCTGTTCAGGAGTGCATTATATCTCAACTGGGTTTCTAAATTACGTACCTCTGCTACCTACCTCACTTTTTTGTGTGTCATCCTTTACTCTCATGCTTAAAAATCTTTATGCCCCTCCCACGCTCGTGTGTGTGTGTGTGTGTGTGTGTGTGTGTGTGTGTGGTGTGTGTGTGTGTGTGTGCGCGCGCGCGCGCGCCCTCTCTCAAAAATAAACATTAAAAAAAAACATTTAAAAATAAAAATCTTTAAATGTCCCTTTTCAGTGACTGTGAAGCTAGGAAGATTCTGGCCTCACAGAGGACGTAGGGTCACCTTCTGCTCCTCCCCTTTGACCTTCCCTCAAAGCTGCTCAATAAAATAGTTTGACAGGCACGTGGGTGGCTCAGTTGGTTAAGCCTCTGACTTCGCTCAGGTCATGATCTCACAGTTCATGAGTTCCAGCCCCACGTCGGTCTCTGTGCTGACAGCAGCTTGGTGCCTGCTTCAGATTCTGTGTCTCCCACACACACACCCCGCCCCCCCCCCCCCGCCTCTCCTGTGCTCATTCTCTCCCTCTCTCTCTCTCAAAAATCAATAAATATTTAAATTATTAAAAAGATTTGATCCCCTCCCCCCAAAAAAGTCTTTAGATGTCCCTTAGTAATCCTGCCTTTGCCACTCCTCGCCTCTATCCTGTTTCTCACATGAATCAGTTTTCAAGACTTGCTGTGCTCTCTCTTCCCAGATCACTTACTTGCTCATACATGTGGTTGGAAAATTTTTTGCCCTAGCAAACTAGGAACACCTCCCTCTCCTACACCTCTTCTCCAGGGTAATTCTTATTTGTCTGTCTCCTTTATTTGTCTCTGTTCAATTTTCCTAATACAAAACAATAAATATGATAAATATAATGACTAAAAGAATCTGCTTAATTCATGTATGGTCTGTATTTGTAAAAAAATAAAAAAAGTTTTATTATATTAATTGTGTATAAAGCCAGGTCATTCAGCCAAATATTTTATTTTTTAAGAAATCATTTAACTTAAGTAACATCACCAGTAGATGAGAATATTTTCTTTTTTCTTTTTTTTTTAACATTTATTTATTTTTGAGACAGAGAGAGACAGAGCATGAATGGGGGAGGGGCGGAGAGAGGGAGACACAGAACCGGAAGCAGCCTCCAGGCTCTGAGCCATCAGCCCAGAGCCTGATGCGGGGCTCGAACTCACAGACCGCGAGATCATAACCTGAGCTGAAGTCGGACGCTCAACCGACTAAGCCACCCAGGCGCCCCAAGAATATTTTTTAAAAAGGTCTCACTATGTAGAAAATCATGACATAGAATTAATATGCCTTCTGTGGTCAAGGGACATAAAATATAATTAGAAGGAGAAGAAATGAAGACAAAGAATAAATACTTAGGGCAATATGTTATAAAACGATGTGTACCCTATACGACACAGTGAAATTCCCCATTTTAAGAATAGATAGCAAATAGGAAAACATAAAGTACAGATTTTAAATAAAAATGCAGTAAATGCTAGGGAGTTAGTAAAAGAAATGGTCAGCATAAATTTCATCAGAGACACTGATATTGTGTATTAAGGAATGTATAGAATATGGTTGAGCACAAATTTTGGGGAAAATATCCAAAGGAAAGATCAAATTACCTTAAAATAGATGAGTATCTACCTATAGTTATATCATAGTCATTTGAAAAAGTTGTATGGCCCCAAACCATTAATCAATCTTTTTTGTTTCAAATTATTTAATTCAGGGAAGAAAATTAAAAATTTATAATTGACTGTTTCAATAGACTTAACTGGTCAGTTTAGTTCAAATGATCATTAAAAGATTGGTGATTGCCAGGGGCTGACAGGGGTATGTGTCAGGGGGGTGGAGAGTGTGGAATTGGGAGATGTTGGTCAAAGAGTACAAGCTTCCAGTTTCTATAAGGAGAAAAAGTCTGGGGATCTAACATAGAGCGTGGTGATTTTAGTTAACAATATTATATCATATACTTGAAAGTTGTTAAGAGTAGCTCTTAAATGTTCCTATCAGAATGAAAATGAAACTGTGAGGTGATAAATGTGTTAATCAGCCTTACTGTGGCAATCATTTTGCATTATATACATATATCAAAACATCATGTTATACAGCTTAAATTTACACAATGTTACATATCAATTACAGCTTAATAAAACTGGAAAAATACTATTATTAAAAGACAAAATCAGGGGGCACTTGGGTGTCTCAGTCAGTTAAGACTCCAACTCTTCATTTCAGTTCAGGTCATGATCTCACAGTTCATGAGTTCAAGCCCTGCATCAGGATCCCCACTGACAGTGTGGAGCCTGCTTGGGACTCTCAGTCTCTCCCTCTCTTTCTGTCCCTTCCTCACTCTCACTCTCTAAATAAATAAATAAATAAATAAATAAATAAATAAATAAATGACAAAACTAGTATACAATGACAAAATAAGTGAAAGGAACATTAAGTGTGTGCCTTATATGGAATAATATTGCTCACTTTAGCTTAATTAAAACATAATAATTGGCATAAAAAGAAATATAATGGGGTTGCCTGGGTGGTTCAGTCAGTTGAGTGTCCTACTTTTGATTTTAACTCACGTCATGATCTCACAGCTCATGGGTTTGAGTCATGCATCAGGCTCCGTGCTGAGTCTGCTTTGGCTTCTCTCTCTGTCATCTCTCTCTCTGCCCCCTCCACACCATGCATTCTCTCTCTCTCTCAAAATAAGTAAATAAATTTTTAAAATAGTAAATAAATAAATAGATAAATAAATAAAATGTTCTACTATGCACTCTCTCTCAAAATAAATAAACTTTAAAAATAAATAAAAAAAATGTTCTGCTATGATATATAAATGGGCATAAATGACAAATACATACTAGAAAAATTGTGCTTTGTGAATTACTAAGCTTTTACAATTTTCCTTTACTTCGTGTTGAATTTTTTTCCAGAAGAGTTTTAGCATATTAACAATGCCAGCTGACAAGAAAATAATGAGTTTAAATGGCAAACAATATGAGAACCATAAAGAAAAAAGAAGTAATTTTTACATTATATTGTAAAAGTATGTTGCACTATTAATCTGTACAAGGATTAACACAAGAAAAAATACCTCTTTCACCTACAGATTGTGTCCGATAAGTCATTATAAACATTTACAACTTCCTTTACCTATAAATTTTAGAGTTTTTTTTCTTCCCTATAAAGGTATATGCTTTTATTTTATAGCACTCCAATAGAAATTCTGAAAGATCCTAGTCTAGCCAGTAATGAGATGTTTTGTAGTGAAAATTTGCATACTCTGTGCTTAAAATTGCCTACATTAATTTACCACGTTTAAGAATATGTCTTATTGTTTTCAAATACATTTTGTCTCTTATAGTTTAAAACAGCCCGTTAGCTAATAGCAGACAGCAAAATTAAGGTCTCCAAGGCAAAAAAAAAAAAAAAAAAAAAAAAGAAAATGGTATTGTCCACACAAGACTTATCCAAACAAATCTTCCAACTCCTAAAATAGGGGAAATAAAGTATCTCTTTTCCATGCCTCAAAAAAAACACTTTATTTTCCCAATGGGGGAAAAAAACCTAGAAAGAACTACATGGACAAAAAAGGCAATGACAAATAGCAGAAAACAATTTCACATTCAATAGATGGCTCTTCTCTCAAAAGTTTAAAGCTTTCATTTTTCTAGGATAACAAGATTCAAAAAAAAATGCTTCAGGTGAGGAGAACTCAACCTAGGAATTTACATTAGAATCTACTATTTAAACTGCATTTAATAAGTAAAAGAAGAATCAAAGTCTATCTTCTTAATAGAGACCAATGGAACAGGTTAGTGGATAAAGGAGGTAACATTCATATTGTCTCCTAATAAATAGCTCCCAGAATTGAGGATTGGCTCAAGAGAAATTAGTCTCTGGATCATTTCCACTAAACTTGAATATCAGAAGCAAACTTCATGCACTTTAGCAATGTAACATGCATACCATATTTTCATTTTAATTATGTACATCTGCCATATATGTAATTAAGAAGAATGTCTTACTAACATGGCTGTACTTATGAAAATATGGCCATAGCACAATTGATTCCCAGTCTCCTTCAAATAGACAGCCTCATGATCATTAATATTAGTCAAATGAAATCCAAACAGAATTTAAATTTTAGAGTTCATTCAAATGAACAATGCTTTTAACCCCCCAAAATCTTTTCATAAATATTTTGGTATTTGTATATGTATATTTCTTGGACTAGAAATGATGGTGCAGTCTTCTCGTTAATTAATTTACTACTGTTAGAAAATGGGCACTAGAAAACTTCATCTTCATCTAAGATATTATTCTTGCAGAAGAGCTTGGTGAATGCTTGAGTTCTCAAGGCCTAGTAGACCCATTTGCTAGGGGAAGGCTTTTTCTCCCGATGTTTCTGGCCACACTGACAACAAACAGAGGGGAGGGGCGGAGTTCCCATTCTTAATAAATTTTGATTGACAATTCTTTTGTGCTGAGTATGATGTTACAGTGCCTAGTCCTGGCTGGCTCTGTCTGAAATAATAGACTGTGTATTCAAAGCCCAACACAAATGTTCTGCCATTTTATTATTAGCAAGAGAGAGAATTTAAATGGAATGTCAGTCAGGTTTTTATGTTTTCCTCTGCAGCTGCAAGTTTCAGCTAAAAAATCTCTGCCCTATCGATATCACCTAGATTTTTATGAATCCCATAATCCAAATTCAAATATTTCTGTTTTCTCTAACATGATTTTAAGGTCCCTGATGCATAAAAAAGCTATGGTGGCAAGTGCCACTTCTATTTCATATGAATGTCATGAATCCCCCCCAATAGAGTTCTCTCTTCAGTTTCTCTAAAACAGCCATCAACTCCTGAGAAAATGTTTACTGTTTATTACAAAGATTTATATTTATTTGGCTTTCACATTTTCTACTATTGGTTCTAGTATCTCAATTTCCTAGATGAATAATAGATGTCAATATAATAAGGCCAGTGGATTAAAAAACAACAACCAAATTTGCTCCATGCAATTAATATACAATTAACACATCTAATAGATTTATGTGTATGTCTTAGAGTAATTTAAATATATGGAATGTATTTTTATTTCCATTTATCTGCAAAAAGAACTGTTGAAATCTTTTTGGTAAAACACTGCAATCTCTTTCTCATTCACCCTTCCCACCAGGTGCAAGGAACCATCTTCCCAGCTCCCAATTTCAACCCCATAATGGATGCCCAAATGCTAGAGGGAGCACTCCAAGGATTTGGTAAGCCAGATCATTTCTATCATCTTTTACTGTAATTTTTTCACTTTACCTTGCTTTAATATTATAATATGGGTGTAAATAGCTGATGTCTAATGGAAGGTAAATGTGGATTAAAACAAAAAGCTGGGCAATGAACTAGAATAAGAAGAAAAATAATAGAAAAGGACAATAATGGAGAAATTAATTTGTGCTCTCAATTGCAAATCTGATCTTCACATGTTGTTATCTTAAATCCTTAAATGTCTCACCACTAACTACTAAAAGAAACCCCAAACCAAAAAACCTTAATCTGGGGAAAAACATCTTTCTTTGCCTTTGTTTGTTTTCTAGCCTTTTTTTTTTTTTGCTACTTCCATTTCCAGCTAAATCAGACTTTCTGCTATTCCCCAAATTGGATCTGCTTTTCCACATCTCTATAAACTAGTCCAATAATCCCCTGCCTGTAATGCTTTTTTCTTCTCCTGTTATTTTGTATCCAAATTCTATTCAAGATCCTCTTCAAATAGTTCCACCTCTTTGAATTGTTCTTTGGGGACTCCAGACCCAACAAACCATGCCAACCTCTGGGGCACCCTCTCCTGCATTCCTATGTCACTGATCTCATTTTCTTTCTTTTTTTTTTAATTTTTTAATGTTTAATTATCACAGAGAGAAAGAGGGATGAGCAGAGGAGGGGCAGAGAGAGAGGGAGACAAAATCCAAAGCAGGCTCCAGGCTCTAAACTGTCAGCATAGAGCCCAAGGTGGGGGTCCAACCCATGAACTGTGAGATCATGACCTGAGCCAAAGTCAGATGCTTAAGGGACAGAGCCACCCAGTCACCCCCAATCTCATTTTCATTGTGCTTGTCCTTTTGTGTCACTACTGACTTCAGAGAGTTCCCAGAGCATAGAGTTTGGCATGCGGATTCTTAATTGGATATTCAATGAATTGAATCTAGAGTTTAGAAAAGGAATATAGAGATAAGGGAGGAAAACTGTTGAGTTCTTTTTAAAAAGATTTAATTTTTAAGAAACGAAATGGAGGGGCACCTGGGTGGCTCAGTCGGTTAAGCGTCTGACTTCAGCTCAGGTCACAATCTCCTGGTCCGTGAGTTTGAGCCCCGCATCGGGCTCTGGGCTGATGGCTCAGAGCCTGGAGCCTGCTTCGGATTCTGTGTCTCCCTCTCTCTCTGACCCTCCCCCATTCATGCTCTGTCTCTCTCTGTCTCAAAAATAAATAAAAACATTTTAAAAAATTTAAAAAAAAAAGAAACGAAATGGAGCTGTTAAACATCCATATATTTTCCTTAACTAAAACCTGTTTTAAGACTTCCTGTGAGCATGAAGATAAATATCGAAATGTTTGCACAGAACATGCAAAGCCTTTCATAAGAAATTAAGCTCTTAACTTTAAAGATAAGGTCGCCTTTAAGAGAACTATGCTCTGTGTGTGTGTGTGTGTGTGTGTGTGTGCGCGCGTGTATGTGTGTACATGCACATGAACACATGCATGCATGCATGCTCATTTTTGTGTTTTATTCACTAGCAGAATCTCAGAGGAAAACAATAAAGGACTTTAAATATGCTCTCTAAAGTTGACTTTAGGAGTTTGCAAGCTTTCATGCCTTTTAAAATATCAGTCATTATAGAAAAAATACAGAGACAAGTTAACAAAAAGTTATAGATTAACTTTGTCTACAGGAGAGTAATTTTTGCTTTAAAACTATAGATCAATCTATTCACTGAAAAAATTTTTCTTTGCTCCAATTTCAATTTTCCTGTCATAGCAACTGGAGTGTCAGACTATGGATTCATTTTGACCATTGTAATTTTTTGCTTGTCAGTGTTTTAGACTGAAGAATTTCAGGAGGTTTTGGTTTTGATTGCATACTGTCCACTCTGGCATGCCAGAGCAAGAACACAGATCAAAATGCTTTAAACATCTATCCATCCTGATGACTCTGAACCATGAGGTCATGACCTGAGCCAAAGTTGGACGCTTCACCAATTGAGCCACTATGGTGCCCCACAACTTAAGACAATTTTTGTTAATACTTCTCATTTTCATTTGCTTTAGAGTACTTTTTTTTTGCTTTCTTGTTTTTCTAAATAAAACACAGCAGCCAGAAACTAGAAGCTTCTGAAGAGCAAAAGAAACAACAGCTGGAAAAGCAAACTACAGAAAGGGAGCAGAGATTTGCAAATCATATACTTGACAAGGGATTAATATCTAAATTACAGAAGAATCTCATACAACTCAATAGCAAAAAACAAATAATTCTATTAAAAATGGGCAAAGAACCTGAATAAACACTTTCCCAAAGAAGACATATAAATGGCCCATAAGTACATGAAAAGGTGCTCAACATCACTAATCATCAGGTAAATACAAATAAAAACTATGATGAAATATCACTTCACACCTGTTAGGATGACTACTATCAAAAAGACAAGTAATGTGGAGAAAAGGGAATTTCCACTGGTAGGAATGTAAACTGGTATAGCCACAATGGAAAACAGTATGGAGGTTCCTCAAAAAATTAAACACAGAACTTCCATATGACCTAGCAATCCTACTTCTGGGTGTTTATCTAAAGGAAATGAAGTAACTCTCTCATAAAGATATCTGCACCCCCATATTCACTGTAGTATTTTCACAATAGCCAAAACATGAAAGCAACTTAAGTGTCCATCAACAGATGAATTGATAAAGAAAACGGGATTCTCATTCTCTCGCTCTCTACACACACACACACACACACACACACACACACACACACACACACACACAGTGGAATATTATTCAGCCATAAAAAGAAGAAAATCTTGCCATTTGAGAAAACATGGATAAATCCTGAGGGCATTATGCTAAGCAAATGAATCAGAAAGACAAATACTGTATGATATAACTTATATGCAGAATTTAAAACAACGGAACTCATGAAAACAACCAGGGGCTGAGGGGTGGGGAAATGGGGAGTTACTGGTCAAGCTTTCAATTATTAGAGGAATAAATTCTGGGAATCTAATATACAGCATTGTGATTACAGTTAAGAATACTGTGTTGTTTGTTGTGATGGTGAGAACATTTAATATTAACTCTCTTAGACACTTTCAAGTACACAACACAGTAATCCCTTATCAAGTATATGATTTGCAAATCTTTTCTCCCTTTCTTGTAGTTTTTTTTTTTTTTGTTGTTTTTTCATTCTGTTAATTGTTTCTTTTGCTCTTCAGAAGCTTTCGAGTCTACTGTAGTCTCACTTGCTGATTTTTGACCTGGCTACTGTGCTTTATTTAGAAAAACAAGGAAGAAAAAAAAATACCTTAAAGCAAATGAAAATGAGCAGTTTTAACAAAAATTGTCTTAAGTTGTGGGGCACCAGGGTGGCTCAGTTGGTTACGCATCCAACTTCGGCGCAGGTCATAATCCCATGGCTCATGGGTTCAAGTGCCATGTCAGATTCTGTGCTGACAGCTCAGAGCCTGGAGCCTGCTTCGAATTCTGTCTCTCTCTCTCTCTCTCTCTCTCTCTCTTTCTCTGCCTCTCCCCCACGCATACTCAGTCTCTCTCTTTCAAAAATAAACTTAAAAAAAATTTTAATTGTCTTAAGTTGTATAAAAATTCACCAATCATACTAAAAAGGAATAACTCTCAGTCAACATTCGTTAATAGTGCAGTTCAGTATCCAGTTCCTTACCAGTCGAAACTGTCTTCGTTATCCGTGTAGTCTCAGAACAACTGTGTTTATTTTGTCTCAGTTAACAAATATAATTTCCAAATCGTCCCTGTGAGATACTGGACAACCTGAATTATTTTTAAACTACATGCCTGAATTTTCACAAAGCTGCATACAAGTCAAAATTAATCTTTTTGAAACAGTCCATGCTATTTGCCTTGTTCAGTCTTTGTCACCATTAAGTATAATGTTCCTTATAGGTTTTATTCAGAGTTTTCATCTTGAATACGTGTTGGATTTTTTTCAAATGCTTTTTCTTCATCTGTTGATACAGTCAACAATTTTTCTTCTCTATTATACCAATTGATTTTCAAATACTGAGATAAGACCTGAATACCTTAAATAAACACCACTTGGTCATAATACACAATTCTTTTTTACAACATTGAATTCAATTTACCAGTTTTTTAAGGAAATTTTACTTCTGTGTTCATGACAGATACTGGTCTGTAGTTTTCATTTCTTGTAATATTTTCTCTAGTTTTGGTATTAGGGTAATGCTGACCTCATAGAATGATTTAGGAAGTATTTCGTCTACTACTATCTTCTGGAAGAGATTGTAAAAAAAATCATATAATTTTATTCTTTAAAAGTTTGGTAGAGGGGCACCTGGGTGGTTCAGCTGGTTGAGCATACAGCTTTGATTTCAGCTCAGGTCATGATCCCAAGGTCATGGGATCGAGTCTCTCATTGGGCTCTATTCTGAACATGAAGTCTGCTTAAGATTCTCTTTCTCTCCCTCTCTCTCTCTCTCTCTCTCTCTTTCTCTTTCTCTCTCTCTCTCTCTCTCTCTCTCTCTCTCTCTCTCTCTCAATCTCTCTCTCCTTCTGCTCCTCTTCCCTACTGATGCTCTCTTTCTAAAATAAAATTTTTAAAAAATTTGGTAGAGTTCACCAGTGAACCCATCAGGGCCAGGTGCTTTCTGTTTTGACAAGTTATTTAATATTTATTTAATTTCTTTAAAAGACATAGGCCTATTCATACTGTCTATTTTTCTTTGTGTGAGTTTAGGTAGACTATGTCTTTGAAGAAATTGTCTATTTCATCTACAGTATCAAATTTGAGGGCACAGAGTTGTTCTTAGTATTCCTTTACTATTCTTTTCATATCCATAGTATCTGTAATAACATATCTTCTTTCGTTTCTGATATTAGTAATTATATCTTTTCTCTTTTTTTTTCTTAGTTAACCTGGCTAGCAGCTTACCAAATTTATTGATTTTTTTCAAAGAATGAGCTTTCAGGTTAAATGCTTTTCTCTCTTAATTTTCTGTTTTCAGTTAAATTGATTTCTACTTTAATTTTCATTGTTTCTTTGCTTCTGCCCACTTTAGATTTAATTTGTTCTTTTTTTCTGATTTCTTAAGGTGGAAATTTAGGTTAGTGATTTTAGGTCTTTCTTAATTTCCCACATATTTATTCAATGCTACAAAATGTCCTCTAATCATTTCATTTGCTACATACCACAAATTTTAATAGCTTATATTTTCATTTTCATTTGGTTTGAATTTTTTAAATTTTCTTGAGTCTACTTTGACCCATGTGTTATTTACAAGTGTGTTGTTTAATCTCCAGGAATTTTAGAGTTGTCCAGCTATCTTTCTGTTACTTATTTCTAGTTTAATTCCACTGTGGTCTGAGAGAATATTTTGCATAGTTTCTATTATTTTAAACCAGTTAAGGTATATTTTATGTAGTCTTAGTGTTACATATGAGCTATAGAAGAATAAATAATCCGTTGCTTTCCTTGGATGCAGTTGGATGAAGTATTCTATAGATATCAGTTATATCGACTTGATTGATGATGTTGCTCATTTCAACCATGTTCTTACAAGTTTTCTGCCTGCTGAATCTATCCATTTATGATAAAGAGGCATTAAACTCCAGATAAAATAGTGGATTCATCTGTTTCTCCTAGCAATTCTATCAGTTTTTGCCTCATGTATTTTGATGCTTTTTTACCAGGCTCACACACATTAAGATTTATAATATCATCTTGGAGAATTGGCCCCTTTATCATTATGGAATGGCCCTCTTTATCCCTAATAATTTTCCTTCTTCTGAAGTCTTTTGTGTTAAAAATAATATAGTTACTCCAGCTTTTTTTTCATTATGTTAGCATAGTATATCTTCCTCTATCTCATTACTTATAATCTATCTGTGTAGGCCACTCAGTGTTATTTAGATATAATTTGAAATTTTAGTAATAAGTATTTTCTTGCCTGGTAGGACACTTTTACCTATTTGACCATATAGTCAATGTTCATTATTCATAGATTCCACATTTGCCCATTTGCCTACTGGCTAAAATTTACTTATAACACCAAAATCAATATTTGTAGTGTTTTCATGGTCATTAACAGACATGTGCAGAGACATGAAAACTTTGAGTCACCAGAGTACCTACTACCAGCTAAGATTAGACAAAACGATGCTTTGCCTCCTTGCCACAGCTCTCATACTGTTAACAAATATTCTTTTTGTAGTCTATTTAATGCTACATTTTTTGCATCTTTATGCTTTTGGTTGGTAATTGTATTCTTTAAAATGCCCCCAACAAATGTTGTGCTGGAGTGCTGGTGAGTGTTCCCAAGCACAAGAAGAAATATTATGGAGGAAACATGTGCATCGGATAAGCCTCATTCAGACATGAGTTCTAATGCTGTTGGCCATGAGATCAATGTGAATAAATCACTAATATAGTACATTCCGAAAAAAACATAAAATTCACTGATCAATGCATGAAGCTGTCCAGAAAAATGCTGAAGTAACATCTGTTCTATGTTATGAAGCTATGGAAAAGCAGTTAAATTTGTGAGTTCATGAGATGACAAGCTAATAATAGTATAAAAAAGTGTAACTATCAGCTTTCTTCTGAAAGTGCTAGATGGCTTGCATGTTTCAAAAGGTGATAGAGCATAAAACGGTTAAACTTTCAGCTGAACAAGTTCTGTAGATCAGTAGGCTGTAGAAGAATACCTCCTTAAGATATTCTTTAAAAATACCTCTTAAATTTTATACAGAAAAATTTTATGCAAAAAATATAAATTTTATACATGAGGAAATGAAGGCTTTCAATGCTGATGAGACAGGCA